>NC_051063.1:73114517-73714517 GCF_004664715.2 Peromyscus leucopus
TCTGAGTTGAAGGCCAGTCTGATCTACAGAGCAAGTTCCAAGACAGCCAGGGCTACACAGAGAAACCCTTTCTCAAAACAAAACAAAGAAGACAGAAACAAAACAAACAAACATAAAACAAAAACAGAAGCAGATTCTGCTATCTAGTATGGTTAGGTCAACAACGTATGAATTTTGAGTGGGACACAGTTGAGCTCCCTACCCACTCTGTGGTATATTCCCTCTTGTCTTTCAAACGGTAATAACATCATTGGAATACTTCCTCCAGGAGGCCCTCCTGGACTTCCTTTTCTCCAGGATAGGTCTTCAGGCAGTGACATCTGTACTGTCTATGATGTGGTTTTCACCTTATGTCTCACAACGAATCACAGGCCAGCTTGTGTCCCCTGTGTTAGAATTCCTAGCCACTCCCCCATGACGGCACATGTGCTGGCAAGATGCCTAGTCATCCCAGGGCCTTATGTCCTACCTAATTCGTGCTCTGCGTGATCACATTATTTGCATGCAACGTGATCACATAATCTATGGACACTCGTGGCCTAGCTATGAAAGCCCATATGCGTGTGTTTGGGGAATCTACAAAAGCGGATTCCACATATCCCTCCTCTTCTTCCTGCATGATCTTTCCATAGGCCTAAGCACCCCCTTCTATCTCCTTCCCTTAATGAATAGTGGGTTTTGTTGTACCTCATGGCTTTTCTTGCACAGCAAACAGTGCTGCTTAGTGAATAACATTGTGTTGCTTAATAAATAACACCCCGCACCTCCTCCCTCCCTTCTGCCCTGTGCTCCTGGTCCAAGGGCCAGTTCTCACAGGACCCTTGCCAAACTGGACTGATCTCCCACAGATCTGAGGCTCTTGCCTGTAATTCCTGGTGGAAGCTCATTATGGTCCTGAGGGGTCTGCAAGCCTGAGACCCTCCAGACTGAGTTGGGGTCTTCAGAGATCTGGGAACACATGGGGAGCAGATTGTTCAGGGGAACCTACCAACCTGACTACTGCCTGCTTCCTTTCTAGACCACTATGACTTACTGAATATTCCACGTGTGAATTAATTACCACGGGGGAGGGGAGAGAGGAGCTGGGGCAATGCCTCAGCAGGTAAAGTGCTGGCCACAGGACCTGAGTTCGATCCTCAGGACTCACATAACAAGTCAGGCATGGAGGCCCATGTTTGAAATCCCAGAGCTAGTGTAGCGGAGACCAGCAGATTCCGGGGGTTCATTGGCCAGCCAGCCTACCTGTGTGGTGAGCTCCAGGTCCGAGAGAGACCCTGCTTCAAAGAAAACAGGGTAGATAACAACAGAGGGATGGCAGCTGAGGTGGACTTCTGACCTCCGCACACATGTGTGCACATCCCCACATACAAGTGCACCTACAAACACCCCCCACACACACAATGAAGCATAACCCTAACTACTCCAAGGTGCCGCTTAGGAGCCACGTGATTGAGAGAGCAGCACTGGATAGTCTAGACATACACTCTCCGAGGGTCCTCCTGCCTTCTGAGACCGGGCACTTGCTTCCAGCTTGGGACTCCCCTGGACACTTTGTTCTGGCATCCAACCTGAGACAGCAAGGGCTGGTCAGGCAAACCAGACACAGCCATGCACTCACAAGCTTAGGCCAGGCTCCTGGGAAGGCCATCTGCAGGCAAGCCTGAGGACAGACAAGATGTTTAAATTTTACCAGCTCTCAGTTACGGCACTGACATAGAGAAATGGCTGCAATTCTTCCTCTCAGCTGGGAGAACAGATTTTAAATAAGAAAATATTGGCCAGTATCCAGATGCCCGAAATCTACAAGTCTGGAAATGGCTACTAAAATCTAAACTTGGGACAAGGACCTCAGATAGAGTGGGCTGGGCTCCTAGTTCTGGGCCACCCTCCGGGGCCTTCTTCCCCTCTTACTGTCTCAGCCAGTCACTTTATTCATCCGTCTGTTCGTCGGTGTCAACCTATTTTTTAAAAAATTTTAATTCTTATTTATAGACTGACCTTAATAAACTCTCTTCAAGTACTGCAGGTTTATCACTGTCACCGATGAAAACATTATTAATGACTGGCTGGCTGACCCGGACCACAGCTGCCCTTTACACTCCCCCGCAGCTGGCTGGACTACAGAGACAGCTGTGGAGAGCAGGGCGGTCGATGAGGTCAGCTGTGGGACCCGTCACCAATGCCTTTTTCCATCACGGCAGTCCACCATGCCTGAAGGTGGAACCTTCCGCTTCGTTCTGGCAAACAGCCCCAGCTGGAAAACGCACCAGAATGTCCGTAGCCATAGCTGAATAGAAAGAAACAGGAGGAGGAGGCCAGGAAAGGACACCGTGTCCCGTCTTGTCCAGCAGGGAGCGTGGCTGGGAGGCTGGGGACGAGTTTGGACCAGGTGAGGACTTGAGACACCCTCACTGAAGTGTCTCAGAGCTGTCACATAAGACCCTCTTAGCCTTAAAACAAAGGAACTCCCGTCAGGGCCCAGCTCAGGGGCAGAGCACAGAAAACTGTTTCCCTGGAGAAAGATCAGAAGCTTGGGTTAAGTGTAGGAGGCAATGCCAAGGGCCCACAGAAGTTCTGAAATTATTATCATTTCGTTTTTGTTTTGAGACAGGGTCTCTTTATGTAGCCTGGCTGTCCTGGAACATACTATGTAGCCCAGGCTGGCCTCAAACTCAGAGATTCTCCTCCTTCTGCTTCCCGAGTGCTGGGATTAAAGGTGTGCACCACTGTATCCAGCTTTTTATCCTCCTTTTAAAAAAAAAAATTAGAAAAAAAATGACTATAATAAATTACTATAAAATAATGAATCCATTCTAGATAATGTGAGTCTTGGTAACAATCAGTCATAAAAGATAATTTCATAGCTAGGTATGGTGGCATACACCTTTAATCCCAGCACTCAGGAAGCAGAGGCAAGCAGATCTCTAAGCATTTGAAGCCAGCCTGGCCTCCTGTAGTAAGTTTCAGGTCAACCATGACTACATGTGAAACTCTTTCTCAAAGAACAGTTAGTGTAATGATAATAACTTCAATTATGCATTGGAGGGGTTGTTGTGTGCACATGTGTGCATGCATATGTGTGTGCTCGTGTGCGTGCAAGCATGAGCATATGGAACTAGGCTCACACACACCAAATCACCCAGGACAAATAAATACCTAATATGGCTACCAGTCCAGGCTCCCAGACAGTTATTATTATTATTATTATTATTATTATTATTATTATTATTTTATTATTATTATTATTTATTATTTTATTAATTACTATTATTTGGTTTTTTGAGACAGGGTTTTTCTGTGAAACAGTTCTGTCTGTCCTGGAACTTACTCTGTAGACCAGGCTGGCCTCGAACTCATAGAGATTCACCTGCCTCTGCTTCTCAAGTGCATGGATTAATGGTGTGTGTCACCACCACCCAGTTTTATTATTTTTCATAATTAAGTAAGTAAGTAATAGGAGGGATTCACATAAATGTCACAGCACATGCATGGAGGCCAGAGGAAGTCAGTTGCCTCCCTCCACCACGTGACTCCTGGGGTCAAACTCTGGTCTTCAAGCGGGCAGAAGGTGCCTTTACCCACTGAGCCATCTCACCAGTCCCAGGCAGTTTAAAACAGCATCCCATCTTCCCAGATGTTAATCCATAACTTCATAAAAGGCACACCTTCCCTGCCTTTGCGGCCTTCTCTTGCTACCCGCGATCATAAACTTTCCAAAGATGCCAGCTTGGCAGATAGAAAAATACTGCATCAAATTATAAATCAAGGCTGCTCCCATTAGCCCTAAAATTAGACATTGCTACATTAAGTCCCGGGTACATTCTTAACAGACGGTGGTCACCATTCTGCCTGGGAAACGATTATAAATCCTTGTGTGTTGGTGGAGAGCCCACCCTTTGGAAACATCCCCACCCTCTGCCCCTATAAGGACCTAAAGAAACTTAGCAGTGATTTGGCAGGTGTCTCCAACAGCACTCACCTTCATCGCCAAGTGTGATCACACAATGTGGACATTAAATGCAGATCACGCGTGTGTGTGTGTGTGTGTGTGTGTGTGTGTGTGTGTGTGTGTGTGTGCTTCCCCGAAGCGTGTGGTCACTTCAACACGGAAGTCCTTCCTCACCACCCCATCTAGAGCCTGTGAGGTAAATCACATCACGTCCCGGTTAACGTCTCATGTTGTTGCAGGGTGGTAATTTTGATGGCAAAGTAAGCCAGCCAGCTGCATATGCTATGGGGTGACATGTGATTTTAACTTCATTGAGGAGCCAGACTTTTGAGACATTGTTACCTGCTGGAGCAAGCAATAAAGCAAGGATGTACAAGAATGTGTCAAATAAAGAGCCTTCCTAAATTACGCCGTGAGGCCCAGATTAATACATTTAATATATTCTGGTCATGAGTGAGGTGCTCGGGGCAGAGCAACTGCTCCTTTGTGATATCATTCACACGAATGAGCTACGGTCGCACTGACAGCCTGGAAAAGTGCCTTCACTTTTCAAACTGTACAAATGGTGCTTGGACACAGTAACTCAAAACTGGACACTTCATTTCAAGTTTAAAGCTAGTGGCCCAGCCACAAACTATTACTCCATCTCCTTTATTTGTGGTCCATGGTTTTGTACTCTTTAAGAATCAAATAAATACTGGTGTAATGTTTGCAACTGCCAGTTCAACGAAAAATACTGCTAAATTCACCAATAAGTCTTCTTCCTACACACACAAATTTATGCCCCCAAGAGCAGAACCCGCTGCTGCCACAGGGGCTGGGTAGTTTTTTAATGTAGAGGGAGACTCACTTTAGTGATAAGAGTTTAAAGCTGAACCCTTTTTTCCTTTTTTCTTGCTCATAGATCTGGTGCTGGGAGCAGAGAGAGGTAAACGATCGATGTATGTTAAGTGTAGAAGCATTAACAGCCATTTGTGGCTTGGCCAGAAGCAGGCTGGGTTCTTCCCCGCCTCCTCACCCTACTGGGTCCAACTGGACCCCACTTCGGAACTATCTATCCATGTGGGGACTCTGCAAAGCTGGCGGTAGCTGAGGCTTCCTGGGGGGAAACACATTAAGAGGTGGCCTATGCCAGCGCATTGTTGATATGTCTGTTCCAGATAAAAGCAGCTCCCGGGATGCAGCTCCATGGTGGAGGGCTTGCCTCCCATGCACAAGGTTCTGAGTTTGATTTTTAGGCTTATTTTATTTATGGGTGTAAGTGTTTGCCTGCATCTATGTATGTGCATGCTTTGAGCCCAGAAGAGGGCATCAGATTCCTCTGGAACTGCAGTTAAGAACGATTATGGGCTCAGATCCTATGCAAAAGCAGCAAATGCTCTTAACCTCTGAGTCATTTTTCCAGCCTCTCCCCAACTCCGCATTTTTTGAGACAGGTCTCACTATGTAGCTTTGGCTAGCCTGGAACTTACTAATGTAGATCAAGCTGGCCTCGAACTCACAGAGATCTGCCTACCTCTGCCTCCTGAGTGTTGGGTCTAAAGATGTGTGCCACGACACCATTTCCTATGAAGTTTAGTGTGTTGATGGATATGTACAACCATCCAACCCCACAGTCAATTTCAGGATTTTTTTTAACTTCAGAAAGAAAGCCCCATATTCATTAGAAATCACTCCTCTCTGCTCCCTGTCTCTTATCCAGCCTTACACAATTGCCAACACACTTTCTGTGTGTGTAGATTTGCAATGGAAAAAAAAAAAACAACTGTGTGGATCTTTGGGATCGACTTCTTTGGCATAGTTAGCATCATGTCTTGTTGTAGCATGAATCTGTGATATCTCAGTCACCTATATCACACACACACACACACACACACACACACACACACATCACATATATGTGCAAACTAATGTACCACTGACTGCATGGGAGTACCAGCTTATTTACCCATCGGCCAGTTGATGGGCCAGAGTATCTCCATCCCAAGCCCTGTTCTAGCCTTCCACAGATCTTCACAGCAGGCTTGCTATGTGCCAAACACTCATAGAACAATGACCTGTGTACCTATCTAGAGCTTCAAAGTTTTGTTACATACACCAAACATTTGAACAACTCGCAATATTCAGAAGGGCTCTTTGTTTTCTCTAAAAATATGTTGGTTATTTATAATTGTGTATGTGCACATGCATTGTGCAAAAGTGCACGGACCATGGCATGTTTGTGGAGGTTAGGGATACCTTTCAGGAGATGGTTCTCTCCTACCATGGGTTCCAAGAATTGAACACAGGACATCAAGCTTGAATGGTAGGCACTTTTATCTGCTGAGCCATCTCACTGGCTCAGAAAGATCTTTTTTAGAAATTTAAATCTACCTACAATACCTGTCACACTAACAACTAACAAAATAATGATCCCTGATTCCCTTGTTCTGATCTGGAAAATCAGCCCATACTTGATGGAGAAAAAAAAAAAACAAAACCCAAAAAACTCTTTTAAGCTGACTTCTGTCAAAAGTGGGACTTAAAAAAAAATAGGGCTTAGTTTTGTTGCCCAGGCTAACCTCAAACTCTTTAAAAATATTTTTATTGAAAAAAGTGTTTCCATATAATATATTCTGATCACGTTTTTTCCTTCCTCCAACTCCTCTCAGATCCTTTCCACCTCCGCACCCACACAACTCCACACCCTCTCTTTTTCTCTCTTTAGAAAGCAAACGGGGGCTGGAGAGATGGCTCAGAGGTTAAGAGCACTGACTATTCTTCCAGAGGTCCTGAGTTCAATTCCCAGCAACCACATGGTGGCTCACAACCATCTGTAATGAGATCTGGTGCCCTCTTCTGTGTACATAATAAATAAATAAATCTTAAAAAAAAAAAAGAAAGAAAGAAAGAAAGAAAGCAAACAGGGCCGGGCAGTGGTGGTCCATGCCTGTAAACCCAGCACTAGGGAGGCAGAGGCAGGCAGATCTCTGTGAGTTCGAGGCCAGCCTGGTCTACAGAGCTAGTCCGGGACAGGCTCCAAAGATACAGAGAAGCCCTGTCTCTAGAAAAAGGAGAAGAAGAAGGAGGAGAAGGAGAAGGAGAAAAGGAGAAGGAGAAGGAGAAGAAGGAGGAGGAGAAGGAGAAGGAGAAGAAGAATGAGAAGAAGAAGAGAGCAAACAGGTAATCAAAAAACCTAAAACAAACTGGGGGGTGGCACAAGAAATTCTCTCTCACACATCCACAAAATAAAATCAACAAAACCACAAAAAATCAGAAACTATAACACACAGAAAAATATCCAGGAGACAAAAATTGCCCAACCAAAGTAACATGATACAAAAAAAAAACAAACAACAACAACAAAAACCTCGACAAAAACACCCTTGAATTTGTGTTTTATTGGCCATCTACTGCTGGGCATGGGGCCTACCCAGAAGTGTGGTTAGCATACTAGAGAGACTCCACTGGAGAAAACTAATTTCTCCTTTGTAAGCAAGTGTCAACTGCAGATAGCTTCTTGTGTAGGGGTAGAGGCTCCTGTCTACTTCTCCCTCTTAGTGCTGGGACTCTGTCAGGCTTGAATCTGTTCAGGCCCTGTGCATTCTGCCTCAGTCTCCCTAGTTCATATGTGTGTCAGTCATGTGTCTGAAGCACATGGTTTCCTTGCAATCATCCATCCGCTCAGGCTTTTACAATTGTTTCCATCCTCTTCCCATAGATCCTTGAGCCCTGAGGGGTTTGATGGAGGCATCTCATTTAGGACTGAGGGTTCCAAAATCTCTCACTTTCTGCACATTGTCCAGCTGAGGGTCTCTGTGTTAGTTCTTTTCTACGACAAGAACCTCTGAGGAGGACTGGGACAGAAACTGAAATATGGGTATAGCGGAACGCTGTTAGGAGTCATCTTATTGCTATGCTCTTTTAGCAGAATAGTAGTGTGTAGCTGGAAGTTTCTCTGGTCCCACCTGGCTCCACAGTTCTGTAGCCACTTATAAAATAATCATTCAGAGGGTTAATATTAATTACAAACTGTATGTATGGTCTATGGCTCAAGTTTCTTGCTAGCTAGCTCTATCATCTTAAATTAACCCATTTCTATTCATCTATATGTTGCCACATAGCCGTGGTGTTATCAGACTGCTGCATCTTGTTCCTTTGGGGGCGACTCGTGTCTCCTTTCCCTCTGCCTTTCTTCTTTCCTGTCTTTCTCCTTGGATTTCCTGCCTGCCTCTAAGCTGCCTTGCTATCGGCTGAAGCAGCTTATTTATTAACCAATCAGAGCAGCACATATTCACAGGGTACAGAAAGATATCCCACAGCAATAGTGTTTGGCTATTGGCCCGTGGCCTATCCAGTCTTAGGTTCTTGGCCACCCAAGCGGTGTTAGGCATAGGTTCCATCTCATGGAATTGGCCTTAAATTCAATCACAGAGTGGTTGCACCAGCATATCTTGTAGACAGGTCTCTATTGTAGATGGAGGGGGTTTTTAGCTGGGTTATGAGTCACCTTTATCCTCTAGGAGTGTACAGAGTGCCTTCCAGCACCATAAACATTAGTTAGTTAGAGGGATTCAACCTCTAGTTAGGCACCAGCTCGACTTCTCTGTGTTCAGATACATAAGTGTTGTGGTCAGCAGTTGGGCCTTACCATCTATCAGTTTGTGGAGAACGACCAATAGCCTTGGCAAAAGCCTGCGATGTTAGGGGATTTCCATGGGGCTCCTTTGACCAGTATCTCAACCAAATATAACCCACTCCTGGCCCTAGAGGCTTCACATGGTGGTGAAAGATGTTGAGATGGGGCTTTGTCTCCCCTGCTACCTAGTGACTCCATTTAGATTTATTTCGTATTTGTATATATTTTAGGAAGCTTCCACTGTAGCAGGGTTCTGTATGGGCCCTCCAATGTTGCTTGGTGCTAGTTGTCCCCCCCCCATATTCCCTCCCTTATCGCTCTTTTCCATCTCCTTCTCCATTTATCTTCCCACTCCAGTCTCCCCTTGTCTTTCCACAACTACATATTCTATTTCTCCTTTCTTGGGAGATTCTTCTTTCTCCCCTAGCCCCTGATTCAATATCTAAACTCTGTTATTCGGACTGTAGCATGCATATCGAAGAGTTAAAAGATAACATCCCTATAGAAGAGAAAGCATATGATATTTATCTTTTGGGGTCTGGGTTACTTCACTCAGTATGATTTTATTCTGGCTCCATCCATTTAGCTGCAAATTTCACAATCTCATTTTTTTAACAACTGAATAATATCCCATTGTGTAACTGTACCACGTTTTTGTTATACATTCATTCATCAGTCAGTGGGCATCTAGGCTGTTTCTAATGTCTGGCTATCACGAATAGCAATGAACATGGATGAGCATGTATCTCTGGGGGAAGATGTAGAGTTCTTTGAGCATATGACCAAGAGTGGCAGAGCTGGGTCTTGAGGTAGATCTATTCCCAGCTTCCTGAGAAAAACTGCCACCCTGCTTTCCATAGTGGCTGTATGAGTTTTCACGCCCACCAGCAATGAATGAGGTTCCTTAACCTCAGACTCTTGATCCCCTTGCCTTCGATACCCGAGTGTGGAAACTATAGGCGTGTGCCACCATGCCCAGCTGAGAGAGCCACCCTTTCACCCCACTTCCCTCTAACCCTGAGCTTTTCCAAGTCACAAACATAAGAGCTGGTGCTCCAGCAACTATTTTCTGTTTCTGATAAATGCCAGGAAAAAATGTGGCAGGGCAACAGATGAGCCGCTCCCACCCCCAAAAAAATCCAGGTAAACAAAATAAGATTTTTAAAAATCCAAAAAGTAAGTAAACAAAACACCCCAAATAGAAGTTTAGTTGGAATTTAAGATACATAATGAATAATTGTTTTATCCTAGATATTTTCTGTGGTTGGTGGGAATTGAACTCAGGACCTCTGGAAGAGCAGTCAGTGCTCTTAACCTCTGAGCCATCTCTCCAGCCCTCCTAGATATTTTCTGTACAATATTTGGGACATGCTTATTTAAAAACCAAAGCAAACAAACATGAAAACAACAACAACAAAAACAACAACCCACTTGTTTCTGCAGCATCGAACTTCAGCTGAGCACTCTGCATTCTGTCAGGGGTCTGGGTCTCCTTGGCTTGTGGGTCTGCTCTAAAACCCTTCGTAGATCCTGAATTATCTGACTAATCCAGTTTAGGGTTGCCTGTTAAGCACCTACTGTGTGCTGGTTTTAGGCGAAGCCTTGTGGACACAGACGGGCTTCTTAGACTCACAGTTTGGTGACTACAGCAGATACTAAGGCAAGTACTCAAGTACCTGAGCGGTAAGCAATGAAAGAAGACACCCCCCCCCCCGACCCCGCACGCTGATAAACTCCCAGGTCCTTGAACAATGGACTGTTATCCTCCACTGGCCCAGACACCTGCGCACCCACTGCTTGCTCTCATTCACTCGCTGAGTCAGGAAGCCTTAAGTACACCACGGTGTGCTATGTTCTGGGAAATAGCCACACTCTGGGGCTTGCAAGCTCATTGCCTTTCAATGAAGCTTCCCCAGGGGCTACCATGGAGGTGAGGCCTGTGTGAGGATGGTGATGCAGGCAGGGAGAGGGTGATTTTATGCTTCTTAAGGTAAAGAAGGAAGGTAGGCCAACAGTGGAGTTGGGTCTTCAGGGACAAAACAGGTGCCCAGTAAACATTGGCGTGAATGCAGCCACACACAGGTGTACAGGTCAACTGAGCCAGTGAGACCGTTCCCTTCTTGGCCAGCCCCAGTTTTGACCTCTCCTCTCTTTCCCATGGCAGATCAGATGCAGAGTGGATGGAACACTCTGTGGGTGACAAAAGGCTTTTTTCCTGCTTCAGTTGGGATCTGTTCAAGCCTCTGCTGTGTCTGTCTTGAGCTCCTGGGTATTTAAATCACTCTCACTACCCAGATTCCTTGACCTCAAACTTGTCACTCTATGCAATGAGGCAGGAAAGCCCATGAGTTGGCATGGTCTCCCATCTCCTTCTGCAGTTTTGGAATCTTCTGGCAGGTCAGGGTAACTACAGTCTGGTCCAGCCATGGAGGTAACTAACACAGACTGCTTTCCAGTTTGGGTGTATCCAGCAAGGGGTTGCATCACTTACTCGCTGCTGGGACCAAATGTCTGACAGAAAATACAGAAAACCTTACTTTGGCTCACAGTTTGAGGTGATGCCATCATCTGCCGTGGTGGCGAGACGTGAGGGTCAACAGCTCCACCCTCGTGGGTACCTTGCCTCCTGACCCCCAAGCAGACAGGAAGCTAGAGACAAAACAGGAAGTGCTGTCTGTGAACCACAAGTCCCACCCCCAGTGATCCACCTCATCCAGCTAGATCTCACCTCCCAAAGCTTCCACAGCCTCCCAGAACAGCGCTGCCATCTGGGCACCAAGTGTTTAGACGTGAGCCCGTGAGAGATTTCACGTTCAGACAGTAGCTACAGTTGTAGAATGCAGCCCTTCCAAGCTCACCATATGTATCAATAATGGGAGTTGTTATGACAAGTGTTATATATTATGTACCATAGCCAACTATTTAAGGCACCCTGGCAGTGGATAAGGTGGAGCAGACCACAATCCTGCCCCAGATGTAAGCTCCAAACAGCTCAGTGTGTGAGCCTTGCTCAAACAGTACTACCTTGGGGGTGCGGAGGCTTGGGCTCCTGAAGCCAACTGATTTTAGAAGCCAACTTAGAAGCCAAAGCCCTACCTTTGACAGATGGTGGGGACATCCTGAGGGGCCCTGCTTCTTCTCGGCCTGTGTGTTGTTTGCTTATCCTGGGAGTTTTGCCATCCACACCAGCCTGAGACTAGGGTCAGCAATAGAACAAGAAGGAAGTCAGAGCCCATTGCTCCTGCAGAGAGAAGCCTGCCCCGCCTTGTGGGGTCTGGGGCTGAGCAAGGAGGGTAAGGAGAGAGTAGGGGCTGGTCTTCTGGGCTAAGGAGGGAGATGAGGCAGGCCTGGAGCTGGGGCTCAGAGGACACCTTGAGAGGCTGCTGGGATGATGCCTGATTTGCTAACAAGGTCAGAGAAGACAGCACCAAGCCTGGGTGATTGACAAACAGCACTCAGAATTCACAGAAGGTCAAGGTCCCCGACTCTCCTGGCTCCCCAGACTGCCTGCCCTCCAACCTCAGGAAACTCCAACTCCCCTTAACCACGGATGGAGCCTGCTAGGACTTCTTAGGGAGCCCCAGCGTGTGGTTCTGTGGCCGATCACATGAATGCATCATCTCAGGGCCATTTGGGGCATTGTCCTTCATGGACTCAAAGGTTAGCTGTAGATTCCACCTTGCAGCTGGCAACAGGGAGTACGGAAAACAGATGGAGCATCTCCCACCAGCAGGATGCTAATCCCCTGTGCACCCAGTGGACCAGGAAATGGCCGGCCATTTGTGCTGCCATCAACACGCAGTGATGCTGCCTCCAAGTTCACGTATCTTCAATGCCATCCCCTAGTCAGGACTCCTTAGAGCAATTGGTCCAGGCAATTTCCAGGGTTGCAGGTAGCATGAGGAATGGGACAAGAGATGGATGTGTGGGGCTTTTTAGGGAGGGCTGTAAAGGGCCCTCCTGCATACTCATCCTGCCCTAGCCGCTGACATTGTTTCCATGTCCTCACGTCCTCTGCTGCTCAGAAAGCGCTGCCGGCCAGAGAGCTGAAGGAAATGGGAACAGAAAGTTACAGTGTAGCAAACTGTCCACTTCTGGGATCCCTGCTAAGTCTCAGTCCCACATCGCTTCTGTCCATTACTCTTGAGGCTGTTGATGACAGAAGCCAGGACCAATGCTTGTATCCATACGGCTTGATCTCCCGATTCTGTGATGTGCGGAAGGCTGTTTCAGAGGCATCTCCTCAACTTTCTTTCAGCTTATCTTATTCCACCTTCAGCCCAGTGCTAGAGGTGTAACCTCAGTGTTGCAGCCTCTTCTCTTCTGTCTATGGGTCTTAGAGATCCAGGTGTCCAATACTATAAGGTCTCCAAGATGAGTAAGCCCTCCCTAGCAGGATAACGGAGACCTGACTGTCTGCTCCCACCTGTAACCTGAGAATGGATTCGTGTCTCTCTCTCTCCCTCTCCCCCCTCTCTGTTCACACTCCACACCAATGGGGCTCTGTAGCCTCCTATATGAGAACATATGCATTGTCTCCCCAGGATCTTGAGGTATCATCTGGGGTACCCCAGATCCTCGTCATCTTAGAAGGTTATTTCTGGGAATATCCCACTTTATGCAGATATGCTTACTAAGAGACCCTCTTTCCTAGCGAGTGTGAGGACAGCAGAGGACTGATTGTGGGAGATCACTCCCACTTTTTCCCCAGGGTACTCTTGAGGAGTGAGGGATACGAGATTTAGATAGAAATACAGAGGAGAGAGAGACAGATAGAAACACAGGGTAGCCTCGGGAAGGCCTGAGTCAAAACCCACCAGCCCCTTCTGTCTCTTCTAAAGGGCTGTTTATAGAAATGCCAAGGGGTGGAGCAAAAGACCTCCCACTAGCACAGCCAAGTGCAGACCCTTCCAAACACCTGGTAACCATGCATGTGGTCAATTCATCCCCTTATGCAGCCCTGCTAGGTAAAGCAAGCTCAGATCTCACTAGGAAACCTCTGTGGACACCAACAACTGACAAAGAATTTCTCTCTAGAACTTAAGTTTGTCTTAAGTAGAAAAACAAACACATCTCCTCGTCAAGTTAAGGCAGTTAAACAGTTGCACCTATTATCACAGACTAAGCTAAGAATGGAGGGCATGCGGCTTGGGTGTGTAGGATTTTCAGCACCAAACTGCACGATAGCTTACTCTGTAGGTCCATCTTCACGGCTGATTATCACAGCATGGTTTTAGGAGTGTCGTTTTGGTACAATTATCCAGGCACCTCAGGCGTTGTCACAAAGGCGGAACTCGGTCCACAGCTCTCAGAGCACCTCTGCTTTGGATGTCTTCTGTGTTGCGTCCTTCCCGTTCTTTTCTCCTTTAAACTGAAGAATGGCCATTTCCTCATCTGCTAAGAGCTTACACTGGATCCATGTCGTCCGCCCGAATCATGGTTTACGACCATGTGGAATCCGACCGGGGGAGCACAATTTGGAGATTCATTTTCTACTCAGCTTTCACTGGCTTTGCAATTGCATCTGACAGAAAATAGCGGTGTGGTATGAGATGGACTGAGCAAAGGAGACCGGTAGAGTCCGGCAGGAGGGAAGGTCTGTGTGGAGGTGACTTCATTTTTACTTTTATTTATTTTATTTATTTTTATTTAGCTGGCATAGCATTGTGCTGACCTTCACGGTGCTAAGGAAATGACCGGAAGGACACAGGTAGTGGGTTCTGTGCTAACAAGGAGACATGTGGTACTTCTTTTTAAGTATCGGCTCCCCCTCCCTCTGATTGGAAGCCCTGAGCGAAAGCTGCTTTCTTCTCCATGGTTCCTGCTGGGTCTTCTGGTCCAGGCTCTAGAGGCAACCTGACAGAAGACATGAGCCCAGAGAGAGAAGCAGCCACATGCAGCACAGTGGAGCACAGCCCAGAAAAAACTTGAGACCCTCAGGAACCTCCTTGAGCTGAGTTCTAGCAACTTCTCCCCGGGAATCAGGGTGGTGGTGGGTGGTACTTCGGAACACATGTGCACGCGCGCACACACACACACACACACACACACACACACATGCACGCACGCACTCTCTCTCTCTCACACACACCTCATTCAACATCAGCCATCTTTTAGGGTATTAAGTACAACTTGGGATAAGTTTCACCCTGTGCCGGGCACTGTGCACATTTCATTTTGCAAGTCTTTTTTTCCCCCTCCATGACCCTGTTAATGTTCTTCTCATTTTAAAGTTGAAGAGTTAAAGACATAGGAGGATTATTTATTCCAGGGCACACGGTTATGAGTAGAGATGTGGTCCCGGGCCGTCTGACTCTAGACCTCATACTTACGACAGATATTGTTTGACAGTGTCTTAGCTTTTTGTCACCACGACGAACACTCGAGAGAAACAAAAATAGGTGGGTTTCATTCTAGCTCACTGGGAGAATTTAGTCTGTAGTCATTTGGCTCCATGTTGCTGGGCCTAAGGTCAGTCAAGACAGCATTGAGGGTGCTTACAGGACGCTAATCTGGCCCTGAGGCAGAGACACAGATGAAGAAGCCTCCAGGGATACGATACCCTTCAAAGGCACGTCCTCAGACACCCACTTCCTCCAACCAGATCCCACATCCCAAAAATAACATCCATCCCTTAGGTCAGAGCCCTCAGCATCCTGTCACCACTTAGTGACTGGATTCACCACCTGGGGGCCAAGCCTTCGACATTGGAATGAAGAAGACATTTCTTTTCTTTGTTTCTTTCTTTGTTTCTTTGTTTGTTTGTTTGTTTCTTTCTTTCTTTCTTTCTTTGCGACAGGGTTCCTCTGTGTAACCTGGAGGAGCCTTTCCTAGAACTCACTCTATATCCCAGGCTGGCCTCGAACTCACAGAGCTCCACCTGCCTCTGCCTCCTGAGTGCTGGCATTAAAGGCGTATGCCACCATCACCCAGCCAAGGAAGACATTTCTTACCCAAGCCTAAACAGACACTAACTTGGCTTTTTCTTCTGGGTTTGGGTAACACCAGGAATCAGCATTGGGCCGTTGCCCCATTCTCACAAATGGTAGGGGTAGAAAAGAGACGTGGAAGAATTTGTCCAGTCTGCCCCACTGTGCACCAAATGATATCGCAAAGTGCAAGTTAAAACCCAGAGTCTCCCAAAACCTTAAGTATACTTTCAATTTACTTATGGGACTATTTTTTTTCTTTAAATTCTGCTCAGGAGTCAAGAAGCTGTCTTCTCTCAAAGGCTGACTTGCAAAAAGCTACCGTCACTCAGTCTCACTAGGCACAGAGTATTTTCGTAAAGATGTTTCTTTTCTTAAAACTAATAAAATAATTGGGTTGAATATGTTCAATGCAGACCTTCCCCTACCAGTGAGCTCTTTTATGGCCACTGAAAAAGTCACTTTGGGGGGGGGGGCTCATTATCCCTCAAGAGCTTGTGCTGCTCATTTACATATGAAAGAGGAAGTTCATAAAAGCCCTTTCTTATTTTCTAATGTGGGTTCAAATCTGGGGCCATTATCATCCTATAGAAAGACCCAAATGGCATATGGATCATTCTGGAGAGAGGGGGGTGAGCGCCTTTTAAGAGAATTGTTTTAGTTTTTGCAGGAAATTAATCAGAGGGATGGGCTTTGTGGAGCAGGGAGCAAATCTAATCTGTCCTTTGTTCAAATTCGCCTCGCTCCAATTCCTAGCAATTGTACACAACATGCTCTTTTGTTCAGGAGACACTTGTTACATGCATAATTAGAGACTGCGGTAGCTGTGTTTAAAGAAAAACTGTTTTCCAATGTAATGTGTGATCTTGATAATAGTATTTTCATCAAAGGTAGCAATTACATTCATTAAGCTGGGACTGGCGTGGAGGCGAGGAAATTAAGTGGGAAGTGAAGAAAGAGCTCCCCTCCCCCCCTTTTTTTTATCTCCTTCCCTTTATAAGTTGAAATGCACCATGGTGAGCTGTAACTGGGAAATACATAGTGAATATAAAAAATAAAGTCCCTTCTTAACCTCTCTGAATAATGACCCTGCAGATAGATATCCCAGGGACAGCCACTATGGATGCACTTTTCAAATTAAAGGGCTTTATTCTGTCTTAATTTCCAATGCAAGTTTTAAACGAGCCCAACATATGATTCAGATCTTTAAAGGCTGCTGGGATCTTCAGGATGAATTCAATGTCCTTTTCACACATAAATTAGTAGTTCTGTGTCCTTAAAAAAAAAAAAATCACAACAAGGCATAAATCAACCAGTTTAGGAGAGAAACAAGACCAGGCACCTCTTTCTAATTATGCCTTTAACTATTCATTAGGCTTCCTTGTATGTTCATTTTGAAGGTGTTGTAAATGATGTGAGTGCATCTGAGATGAAATGACAGTATTGGGGGTGGGGGGGTGGAAGCCATGAATATCTTTGAATGTGTATTGCTTCGAGAAAAGACAAAGTGTGTGTGTGTGTGTGTGTGTGTGTGTGTGTGTGTGGTGTGTGTGTGTGTGTGTGTGTGTGTGTGTGTGTGTGGTGTGTGTGTGTGTCTGTCTGTCCATCTGTCTGTCTGTCTGCCTGCCTGCCTCCTCCATGCAGGCATTCTGTGACCTCACACTGCTAACAACTTGATTAAAAGTCCTGCTTTAAAAAAAAAAATGACCTTGCAAGGTCTCAGAGGACACGGAGACCAGATTTCATTCAACAGGACAGGAAGATAGTGAGACACTCCTGGGGGAAGCAAACAGGCCCCCCACTTCTCAGCACCCTTGCTCCTGCCCATGTTTACCCTGAGAGGCATTCTGAGAACATGAAAGCCATCCACGGAAATCAGCTGAGGACTCCTCTTCTTTCCATGGTGTGTGCACAGCTCTGTGGCAAGGATTGTCCTCTCTGGGTCAACTGATCCACACGCCATGCTCATCACCTCAGAGTGGAAATAAAGTACTTAGACGACACCCAACACTTCTGGTGACTGCACAGAGGCCTTGGTGGCCAACCCATATCCAAGTGGGAGGGGATTTTACTCCCTAAGGGAGTTCTATAATTTGAGGAAGAGTGGAATTTCTGAAGTTATTCAGATTTACCCTCTAACCCACTCACTGGCAGTTGAATTGACTTTAGGGGATAAGAACACTGAACGAGGGTCGGGAGACGCACCTGGTGGTGCAGGCCCAGCTGCTCCTTACTGATGGCTCCGTCCGAGCCTGGTAATTTATGTTTTACCGCAATCCTTTGAGGTGGGTGTCAGCACTGCCCTCACACCCACTTTGCATTGTGGGAAATCAAACTTTACAGAGACTCAGGCAAGTAGCCACTGCTGTGGTCAGAATATTTTCATTCTTCCAAAGCCATAGACTGAAGCCTTGATCCCATGGCATAATGAGATGACATCACTGGGGAATGATTAAATCATGAGGGTCTTACCCTCAAGCATGGGATTATTATCATTAGAAAAGAAGTCTGGGGGAGCTCTCATGTAACGAACCCTCAACCACACAGGTTTCCTCAGTACCTGTTCTTAGCTATTCGGGATGCTGATATGGGCAGGGAATGGAGAAAAAGAGAATTCTTTCTCTTGCACCCCAAGCTCAGGATTCTGACTTTTTTTTTCTTCCTAAATTCTAATTTTTTTTTTCAGCTAGGAAAAATATGTGTGATCTTATTTTACAGGTCTCACAGTCTACCTGACTTTTTTCTCCCCAAATGCCCTGTGTTTTGTCTTTCTCCTCCTGAGTCGCTCTGCCCTCCCAGCGCACAGTGAATGATGCACAGCAGAGGCCGAGTTCTCCACCACTCTCTAGTATGTCCTGCTTTCGGCAGCCGCCTCTCCAGTGAGGGCAACTGGGAATCTTCCTTTTGGATGTCTTTCTTGCTTTCCAGTGTTGCTGCATGTTTCTAAGCTGGATGTTGCATCTTGTTTTCTAAGGTTGCTCCTTTGCCTTTTCTTAAGATTTTGGGTGCCCTTCTACCCACATTTGAAGCTCCTGGCCTTATTTCATCTTTCCTCTGTTAAGAAAAAAAAAAAGAAGTTGGACTATTTTCCTAGGTTCACCTTCAGAGGACACCAGATGTCTTTAGGGACAAGCTGGTAGGGAAGGAATAGTGAGTGCTTCCACATCCTTTCTGGTCTTGAACCTAAACACTAGTCTGGGAAACAGGAGTGTACTTCTGCCAAACGTTCTCGCGCGCATGTGTGTGTGTGTGTGTGTGTGTGTGTGTGTGTGTGTGTGTGTGTGTGTGTATCTTATTCACACACCAGAACTCACCAGGATGGTACCCAGTTCCGAAGCTTTCCTTATGTCAGGAGTTTCCCCCATCCCCTGCCCTTTCCCACTAAGAAAGGGTCTCACCATGTAACTCTGGCTGGCCCAGAGCTCACTCACTAAATAGACCAGGCTGGTCTCAAACTCAGAGATGTACCTGCCTCTGCCTCCCAAGGTCTGGGAGTGAAGGAGTGTACTACCTTGCCCGGCAGAAGCCAATTCTTAAGTCAGGAAAGAGCAACCTATATGAAGATTCAGCAACAAAGGCATTTAAGAAATACAGCCTTTTAATTAATTAATCAATTAGAAGCTTCATCCACATCAACTAACATTTATGGTACTAGAATATTCTTGGTAGCATCACATGCTGCCAGAGAGAAGGTAATCATCAGCTTCACCCAGTTACAAATCCTGCAACCTACAACAGAGACCTACCTATATATAATGGTGTAACAGCGGCACACATGTTATGGGAGTAACCAACCACTTTTTGATTGGATTTAAGGGCACTCTATGAGATGAAACCCATTCCTTATACTGCTACTGTAGCCAAAATTAAATAGGTCAAGGGCCTATGGGAAAACTACTACTTTTATTCTACAAAAGGAACATTCCGACCTACCCATATAGATTAATGCCTGCAGGGCTCAGCCATCATCAGAAAAATTTCCTCTTGCAGTACATGAAAACTAACACAGAAACCCACAACTAGACAATGTAGAGAGAATGAAAGGCTTTGGAGCATTCATCTCTAAATAGGATGCCTTTATTAAATCCCTCCCCTCAGAGCTCAGGGATCTATGGGGAAGAGGATTCAGAAAGACTGTAAGAGCTAGAGGTGGTGGATGACACCAAATAAACAGCATCCCTCAGACACAGCAGGACTGACACACACATGAACTTACAGAGACTGTGGCAGCATGAATGAGACCCGCACGAGTTCAAACCAGAGGAAATCCCAGCACTGAGAAGGCACAGTGGTCCCACTCCCAACCAAGACAAAGTCCCACTCCTAACAAAGAAGCTGTTTGCAATGGATGCCTGATGAGAAAAGGAAAATCAGTCCCCCTCAATGGAGTGTCACTGTGTGTATCCACCACACCTCAGGGCAGGCCCCATGCCTCTGCCCAGGAGTGTTGGCTAGTGCAAAATGGACTCCATGTTTATTTGTGTGTGTGTGTGTGTGTGTGTGTGTGTGTGTGTGTGAACTTTTTGTTTTGTTTTGATGTTTTTTTTTGTATTATTAATTTTCTTTTTAGTCTGTCTGTTGATTTTTGTTGTTGTTTTTCTTTTTTTTTTCTTTCTTTTTGATAGATAAAGATCATGAAGTTGGGTGGATAGGGAGGTGGGGAGGATCTAGAGAAGTTGGATAAGGAAAATAATATGATCAAAATATATTGTATGAAAAAATATTTTTAGGGACTAGAGAGGTGGCTCAGTGGTTAAGAGCTCTTGCTACTTTTCTAGAGGACCCAGATTTGATTCCCAGAACCCATGTGGTGGCTCACAATCTTCTGTAATTCCAGTCCTAGGAGGAATCTGATGCCCTCTTCTGGCCTGTATGGGAACTGCATGCACATATCGTACAGACATACATTCAGGCAAACACTCATACACATAAAATAAATAAATACATAGAATCTCAAAAAGCATGCTATGATCTAATTATTTCACTACTAAGTATTTACAAGGAGAAATAGCATATGACCATACCAGACTCCTACTTGTGCCTAAACAGAATTAGGAAAACTTTAAATAAAGTTTTTTAAATGCTGCAACAAGGGCCTTTAAGAAATATAGCTTTTAAGTTAACTATTTAATTTTTTTTTTTTTTTTTTTTTTTGGTTTTTCGAGACAGGGTTTCTCTGTGTAGCTTTGCGCCTTTCCTGGAGCTCACTTGGTAGCCCAGGCTGGCCTCGAACTCACAGAGATCCGCCTGGCTCTGCCTCCCGAGTGCTGGGATTAAAGGCGTGCGCCACCAACGCCCGGCTTAAGTTAACTATTTAATTTTTAACAGATTTATTTTATGAGTGTTTTGCTTGCATGTATGTCTATGCACCATGTCCCTGGTGCCTGAGGGGGTCAGGAAATGGCATTGGATCCATTGGAACTGGAGTTACAGACAGTTTTAAGCAAAGGTCCTCTGCAAAAGCAATAAGTGCTTTTAGCCACTGAGCCATTGCTCCATCCCCTAATTAATAAGGTAGTAAATTAATTAACCTTTTAGAAAAGAAGAAAGTCTGTCTCCAAAACAGTAGGAGATGCATTGGTAATGCAAGAGCCACCAGCCATGACTTAAAAAAATAAGACAGAAGTTTTAGATGCCACACACACACACCATATACACAGAGTTGCAGCATGAATCCTAATTGATCTTAATAAAAACCCTGTGCCAGATATTGGGGTAAGTGCTGAAAGATCAGAGAGACAAAGGAACAAGCCATAGACACCTCTCACCTCACCAACTCCTCAGCAGAAAAAGAAGGAGTTCCTCTCTCCTCCTGCCTTATATTGCTTTTCTCCACTCAGCCATATCACTTCCTGTCTCAACCTCCCTAGTGGTGGGATTAAACGCATGTGCTACCACTGCCTGGCCTCTATGGCTAACTAGTGGCTGGCTCTGCCCTCCAATCTTCAGACGAGTTTTATTTGTTAGATCATACACAAACTGTCACTACACAGAGTCTTCCCCATTACCAGCTCCACCACCTATCAGACTGATGAGCCTCCATGGTCACATTAGTGTCAACACTTGGTGGTGAATGTCCTGTGGGCTTGGACAAGTGAATGAGTCATCATTACAGCATTTCACAAAACAGTTTATTCTGTGTCCCACCAGCTCATCTTTCTCTCCCTTAACTCCCGGAAACCACTAGTGTCTTCTCCACCTTTATAATTCTGCCTTTTCCAGAATGTCATTGAGATTAATTCCAATCCTATGCTGCCTTTCAATAGCTCCTTCCGGATGGTACTCTGCATTTATTTTGCTTTATTATGTCTTTTCACAGATTGGTGGTTCTTTTTTTTTTATTATAAGAATTTATTTTTTTCAGCTTGGAATATGAGTACAGATCCCCAGGCATTTGGGATGGGGTATGACAGCTGAAGGATGAGCATGAAGGAGAAGAGACATGGGGGCAAGCACAAACATCCCAATGACCGCATCAGGTCCCTACAGGGGAAGGAGAGTGGGTGGGTTCAACTGAGAGCTCACATCTAGAAGAACACCATGGTGAGGAGGCCTGAGATGTAAGCTGCCACCAATTTCTGTCCCAGGGACACATGTAATACTTGAGGCAGCTGGCTACCAAGTTTGTCCTGTGGTAGCTGTAATAGGAAGGCCTCAGAGACCTGATGGTTAGCCATTAGAACAGGAAGGAGCTGGCAGCTAGCTGCCAGAAACCGCTCCTGGAGATGTCTGGCTGGGATTGATCCTGTCCTCACCGGAGATCCTGAGTTGGCCTTGGAACATCACTGACATTCAAAGGGGTACTCTGGGGCCCAAAGAGCAGAGGTGATGTCTTTTTGTCTGACCACTCATCCCTCCTTCACCCCAGACAACTCAATGCGGAGTTGGTCCTGGACATCATAGTGGCTGGGGATGGGGACCACACGTCAAGTCACTGTGTCAATGCAAGACTGAGGTGTCAAATATCCTTCTTCATCACAAACTGTATATTTGGTTGGTGTACACAGGACTTGGAAGTGAAGCACAGTGCTTGTGGGTTGTAAAGGACCAGCAGCTACTGGGGACCACTCCCTTGGTACATCCTGAGTACTCGACCTGGGGAAAGTTTAGCACCATGACAACAGGTCCTGAGGAAGGAGGGGCATCCCACAGTCCACACAGGGTCTGGACTGTAGGACACCAGCGGGAAGAGGTCAGGAGGACAAGAGGGCCTTGGAATCTAGGGCTCATCATTTTCCTTCAGTGAACCTGTAGCCAGGCCAAGAGTGCCATCATCCGGAGACAATTTCTTTCAAGTGAAGAATGATTCTCCACTCTGGCTAGGTTATCGCTTATTTACCAATCGACTTGCTGACAGGTATCTTGGTTGTTTCCTCCAGATTTGGGCAATTATGAATAGAGCCGCTGCCAACATCCACTTGCAGGTGTTTGTGTGGCCAAACTCATGGTTTCAGCTCCATTGGGTAAATATTAGGAAGCGTATTGTAATGTGCTTGGTAACGGCATGTTTTATCTTCTAAGAAATGGCCAATCTGTCTTCCATTGTGGTTGAGCTGTTTCTCATTTCCACAGTGAAGAACAAAAGCTCCAGTGGCTTCCTGTCTGTGGCAGTTCCAGGCATGCAGAGCATTGGATTTTGGCCACTGTGGCAAGTATGTAGTGATGATTTGCATTCTGGAAAGTATGTAGTGATGATTTGTATTCTGACAGCATCCAATGTAGAGCAGGATTCCATATACTCGCTTGCCATCTGTAATATATATATATATATATATATATATATAATTTAAGAATGTGTGTGGTGTGTATGTGAGTGTGAGCACCCACATGTGTATGCAGATGTCTAGAGACAGGAAGAAAGCCTTAGAGCCTGTAGAGCTGGGGGTTGTGAGCTGCTCAATGGTGGATGCTGGGAACTGACCTCAGGTCCTCCACAAGCACATTCACTCTTAACCATTGAGCTATCTTTCCAAGCCCTGGGACTACTTTTTAATTTGGTTCTTATGGTAGTTTGAGTGTAATTGGCCCCCATAATTGATGGGTGATGTCATTCTCTGTGCTGTGAAAATGTGTTGCTCTGATTGGTTGATAAATAAAATGCTGATTGGCCAGTAGTGAGGCAGAAAGTATAGGCGGGATAAGCAGACAAGGAGAATTCTGGGAAGAGGAAGGCTGGGTCAGGAGTCGCCAGCCAGATACAGAGGAAGCAAGATGTGAAGGCAGAACTGAGAAAAGGTACCAGGCCACATGGCTAAACATAAATAAGAATTATGGGTTAATTTAAGTGTAAGAGCTAGTCAGTAATAACCCTGAGCAAATGGCCAAGCAGTTACAAGTAATATTAAGCCTCTGTGTGGTTATTTTATAAAAGGCTGCAGGACTCTGGGTGAGAGACTGCGGGCCAGGCAGGACACAGAAAAACTTCCAGCTACACATAATCTCATGGAGAGAGGCACTATTAGGAAGTGTGGCTTTGTTGGAGTGGGTATGACCTTTTTGGAGGAAATGTGTCACTGTGGGGGTGGGCTTTGAGGTTTTCTATGCTCAGGATACTTCCCAGTGTCTCAGTCAACTTCCTGTTTCCTGCAAGATGCAGGAGTCTCAGCTATTACTCCAGCACCATGTCTGCCTGCATGCTGACATGCTCCCTGCCATGATGATAATGAACTGAACCTCTGAACTGTAAGAGAGCCACTCCAATTAAATGTTTTCTTTATAAGAGTTGCCATGTCAGCAGCGGCCGACAGGGACATTCAGTCCCGGCTGCAGCCGGCAGAGACATTCAGGCCCAGTGGCGGCCCCCAGAGGCAGACAGACCCAGCAGCAGCTGACAGGGACATACAGGCCCGGCGGTGGACCGCAGAGGTAGACAGGCCCAGGGACGGAGACAAGCAGATGCATCTTGGAACAGGGACGCCCCTAACCCCAACATCTGGGGAAGAAGCTATCTCCGTGGGTCAGAACCAGAACAAATCTGAACACTCCATCTGAGGACAACCCAGGGCCCAGCTGCTGATCCTGTGAAACCCAACAACTTGGAGGTGTTGGTGAGACTACCCTGCTCAGTTGAAACCCATCTGGGAGAGGATTCAGATGCCTACAGTTTAAAGTCTGAAGAAACAAGATCAGCTGAGGAGTTGACGAATGAACAAAACGTGACCTGGGAACACAGAAGAAGGAGCTACCCAGACACCAAACCAGATCACCAGAATCATAAGTATATAATTCACCAATCGAAATCAGCTGCCCCTGAAGAAATAGCCCAATAGCACCAATTTAACCAAGAACCACTACTAAACCAAGACTAAAAATCAGAACAAGAGAGGCACTCTCAGACACAGACACCACCTGCACCTCACAGAGGAAGAGATGAGTAGACACCAGTGCAAAAATACAGGCAACAACATAAAGACCTATATGGCAACATCAGAACCTAGTGATTCTACACCTGCAAGACCTAAACATACCATGACAGAAGAAACAGAAGAAATCAACCCTAAAAATGACATTAAGAAGATGATAGAGGCCCTTAAAGAAGAAATAAAACATTCCCTCAATGAGGAAATAAAAACTTTCCTTAAAGAGGAATTGAAAAACTACCTTAAAGAGGAAATAAAAACTTTCCTTAAAGAGGAAATAAAAAACTCCCTTAAAGAGGAAATAAAATCTTCCCTTGAAGAGGAAATGAAAAACTCCATTAAAGAGGAAATAAAAAACTCCCTTAAAGAAATGGAAGAAAAAATGAACAAAAAATGGGAAGAAATCAAATCAAGCCAAGAAAAAGCAATTAAACAGATGAAAGAAACATTCCAAGATCTGAAAAATGAATTTGAGACAATAAAGAAAACACATGCTGAGGGAATGCTGGAAATAGAAATCCTGACAAAACGAACAGGAACTACAGAAACAAGCATAACCAACCGATTGCAAGAGATGGAACAGAGAATCTCTGACACTGAAGACACGATAGAGAAAATAGATTCGTCAGTCAAAGAAAACAATAAAGACAAAAAAGTCCTAACACAAAACGTCCAGGAAATTTGGGACACCATGAAAAGACCAAACCTAAGAATAATAGGGATAGAAGAAGGAGAAGAATACCAACTCAAAGGCACAGAAAATATATTCAACAAAATCATAGAAGAAAACTTTCCCAACCTAAAGAAAGAAATACCTATGAAGATACAAGAAGCTTACAGAACACCGAATAGGCTGGATCCAAAAAAAAAGTCCCCTCGCCACATAATAATCAAAACATTAAACACACAGAATAAAGAAAAAATATTAAGAGCTGCAAAGGAAAAGGACCAAGTAACATATAAAGGCAAACCCATCAGAATAACACCAGACTACTCAATAGAGACTATGAAAGCTAGAAGATCATGGACAAACCTCATGCAGACACTAAGAGACCACGGATGCCAACCCAGACTATTATACCCAGCAAAACTCTCAATCACCATAGGCGGAGTAAACAAAATATTCCAGGATAAAACCAGATTTAATCAATACCTGTCCACAAACCCAGCCCTACAGAAAGCACTAGAAGGGAAAATTCAACCCAAAGAAGCTAAACACATCCATGAAAAATCAAGCAATAGATAATCCTACACCAACATACACCACAGAAGGACAACACAACACAACCAAAAAAATAACAGGAATTAACAATCACTGGTCATTAATATCCATCAATATCAATGGTCTCAACTCACCTATAAAAAGACACAGGCTAACAGAATGGATAAAAAAACAGGACCCATCCATATGCTGCATACAAGAAACACACCTTAACTCCAAAGACAGACACTACCTCCGAGTAAAAGGCTGGGAAAAGGTTTTCCAAGCAAATGGACCTAAGAAACAAGCTGGTGTAGCTATCCTAATATCTAATAAAATAGACTTCAAACTAAAATCAATCAAAAGAGACCAGGATGGACATTACATATTCATCACGGGAAAAATCCACCAAGATGAAGTCTCGATTCTAAACATTTATGCTCCAAATACAAAAGCACCCACATTCATAAAAGAAACACTACTAAAGTTTAAAACGCACATCAAACCCCACACATTAGTAGTGGGAGATTTTAACACACCACTCTCACCAAAAGATAGATCTACAAGACTGAAACTTAACAAAGAAATAAAGGACCTAACAGATGTTATGACTCAAATGGACCTAATAGATATCTACAGAATATTCCATCCTAACACAAAAGAATATACCTTCTTCTCAGCACCCCATGGAACCTTCTCAAAAATTGACCACATGCTTGGACACAAAACAAATCTCAACAGATACAAAAAAATTGGAATAACCTCCTGTATCTTATCAGACCACCATGCCTTAAAGTTAGAACTCAAGCCGGGCGGTGGTGGCGCACGCCTTTAATCCCAGCACTCGGGAGGCAGAGGCAGGCGGATCTCTGTGAGTTCAAGGCCAGCCTGGGCTACCAAGTGAGTTCCAGGAAAGGCGCAAAGCTACACAGAGAAACCCTGTCTCGAAAAACCAAAAAAAAAAAAAAAAAAAAAGAAAGTTAGAACTCAATAACAACAAAAATTATAGAAAACCCACAAACTCATGGAAACTGAATAATGCCCACCTGAAAAATCAATGGGTCAAGGAAGAAATAAAGACGGAAATTAAAGAGTTCCTAGAACTCAATGAAAATGAAAGTACAACATACCCAAACTTATGGGACACTATGAAAGCAGTGCTAAGAGGAAAATTCATAGCTCTAAATGCACACATAAAGAAGATGGAGCAATCCCATACCAATGAATTAACAGCACAACTGAAAGCTCTAGAACAAAAAGAAACAAACTCACCCAGGAGAAATAGACGCCAGGAAATAATCAAATTGAGGGCTGAAATCAACGAAATAGAAAACAAGAGAACAATACAAAAAATCAATGAAACAAAGAGTTGGTTCTTTGAAAAAATCAACAAGATAGACAAACCACTAGCCAAATTAACCAAAAGGCAAAGAGAGAGCACCCAAATTCACAAAATCAGAAATGAAAAGGGAGACATAACAACAGACAATGAGGAAATCCAGAGAATCATCAGATCATACTTCAAAAACCTGTACTCCACAAAAATGGAAAACCAGGAAGAAATGGACAATTTTCTGGATAAATACCACATACAAAAATTAAATCAAGACCAGATAAACCATTTAAATAGACCAATAACCCCTAAAGAAATAGAAACAGTCATCAAAAGTCTCCCAACTAAAAAAAGCCCAGGACCAGATGGTTTCAGTGCAGAATTCTACCAGACTTTCAAAGAACTAATACCAATCCTCTTCAAAGTGTTCCACACAATAGAAACAGAAGGAACACTACCAAACTCTTTTTATGAGGCTACAATCACCCTGATACCCAAACCACACAAAGATGCAACAAAGAAAGAGAACTACAGACCAATCTCCCTCATGAACATTGATGCAAAAATACTCAACAAAATATTGGCAAACCGAATCCAAGAATACATCAAAACAATCATCCATCACGACCAAGTAGGATTCATCCCAGGGATGCAAGGATGGTTCAACATACGGAAATCAGTCAATGTAATACACCATATAAACAAACTGAAAGAAAAAAAACCACATGATCATCTCCCTAGATGCTGAAAAAGCCTTTGACAAAATCCAACACCCCTTCATGATAAAGGTCTTAGAAAGAATAGGAATACAAGGAACATTTCTAAACATAATAAAAGCAATTTATAGCAAGCCAACAGCAAACATCAAATTAAACGGAGAGAAACTCAAAGCGATACCACTAAATTCAGGAACAAGACAAGGCTGTCCACTCTCCCCATATTTATTCAATATAGTACTAGAAGTTCTAGCTAGAGCAATAAGACAACAAAAGGAGATCAAAGGGATACAAATTGGCAAGGAAGAAGTCAAACTTTCACTATTTGCAGATGATATGATAGTATACATAAGTGACCAGGGAACTTCTACAGCTGATAAACTCCTTCAGTAAAGTGGCAGGATACAAGATCAACTCAAAAAAATCAGTAGCCCTCCTATACACAAATGATAAAAGGGCTGAGAAAGAAGTCAGAGAAACATCACCCTTTACAATAGCCACAAATAATATAAAATACCTTGGGATAACACTAACTAAACAAGTGAAAGACCTTTTTGATAAGAACTTTAAATCTCTAAAGAAAGAAATTGAAGAAGATATCAGAAAATGGAAGGACCTCCCATGCTCATGGATAGGTAGGATTAACATAGTAAAAATGGCAATCTTACCAAAAGCAATCTACAGATTCAATGCAATCCCCATCAAAATCCCAACACAATTCTTCACAGACTTGGAAAGAAAAATACTCAACTTTATATGGAAAAACAAAAGACCCAGGATAGCTAAAAGAATCCTATACGATAAAGCAACCCTTGGAGGCATCACCATCCCGGACCGCAAACTCTACTATAGAGCTATAGTAATAAAAACAGCTTGGTACTGGTATAAAAACCGACATACGGACCAATGGAATCGAATTGAAGACCCTGACATTAATCCATGCACATATGAACACCTGGTTTTTGACAAAGGAGCCAAAACTATACAATGGAACAAAGAAAGTATCTTCAACAAATGGTGCTGGCATCACTGGATGTCAATATGTAAAAGACTACAAATAGATCCATATCTGTCACCATGCACAAAACTCAAGTCCAAGTGGATCAAAGACCTAAACATAAATCCAGTTACACTAAACTTAATAGAAAAGAAAATAGGAAGCACTCTTGAACGCATTGGCACCGGAGACCATTTCCTAAATAAAACACCGACAGCACAGACCCTGAGCACAACCATTAATAAATGGGACCTCTCAAAACTGAGAAGCTTTTGCAGGGCAAAAGACACAGTCAATAAGACAAAAAGACAGCCAACAGATTGGGAAAAGATCTTCACCAGCCCCACATCTGACAGAGGATTGATCTCCACAATATATAAAGAACTCAAGAAACTAGACATCAAAGCACTGAACAGTCCAATTAAAAAATGGGCTAAAGAGCTAAACAGAGAATTCACAAAACAAGAACTACAAATGGCTGAAAGACATTTAAAGAAATGCTCAACATCCTTAATCATCAGAGAAATGCAAATCAAAACGACTCTGAGATACCACCTTACACCTGTTAGAATGGCTAAGATCAAAAACACCAATGACAACTAATGTTGGAGAGGATGTGGAGCAAAGGGAACACTCCTCCACTGTTGGTGGGAATGTAAACTTGTACAACCACTGTGGAAATCAGTATGGCGGTTTCTCAGAAAATTAGGAATCGAACTACCTCAAGACCCAGCCATCCCACTCTTGGGCATATACCCAAAGAATGCTGATTCATACCATAAAGATACATGCTCAGCTATGTTCATAGCAGCACTATTTGTAATAGCCAGAACCTGGAAACAACCTAGATGCCCATCAACGGAAGAATGGATGGAAAAAATGTGGTACATATACACAATGGAGTACTACTCAGCAGAGAAAAACAATGAAAGCATGAAATTTGCAGGCAAATGGATGGAACTAGAAAAAATCATCCTGAGTGAGGTAACCCAAACCCAGAAAGACAGTTATGGTATGTACTCACTCATTGGTGGATTCTAGATATAAAATGAACAATCAGACCACAACCCATAGAACCATAGAGGCTATATATACAGCATGGAGGTCCCTAGGACGACTGTGGCATATAATAAATTTCAGTTTTACTCAATTATTGAAAAAAAATAGCCAAATGAATGGAAACACATGAACTATGAACCAAAGGCTGAGGGGCTCCCAGCTGGATCAGGCCCTCTGAATAGGTGAGACAGTTGATTGGCTTGATCAGTTTGGGAGGCATCTAGGCAGTGGGACCAAGTCCTGTGCTCATTCCATGAGTTGGCTGTCTGAAACCTGGAACTTATGCAGGGACACTTGGCTTAGTCTGGGAGGAAGGGACTGGACCTCCCTGGACTGAGTCTACCAATTTGATCACAGTCCTCAGGGGAGGACTTGTCCTGGAGGAGGTGGGAATGGAGGGTGGGCTGGGGGTAAGGGGAGGGCATGGGAGGGGGGAGAATAGGGGAACCCATGGCTGATATGTAGAACTGAATGAAATTGTAAAATAAAAAATATATATAAAAAAAAAAAAAAAAAGAGTTGCCATGGTCAATGGTGTCTCTTCACAGCAATAAAAACCCTAAGACAGAAGTTGGTGCCAGGGACTGGGATATTGCTGTGATGGGCCTGAACTCGTTTTTGTTTGGAGTAATGTGGACTTGGGGAGTTTGGGTTAGGAAAGCAGTGGAATGGTTCAAGTACTGCTTAATGAGCCATATGAGTAGGAGCATGGAAGACAATGGTGCTAAGAATGATTTGAACTGTGAGCATCAGAGGAGAAAAATCTTAGTATGTGGCCTGGAGACTGGCCTTGTGATACGTTGGTGAAGGAAGTGGCTGCCTTTTGCCCTTGTCCTAGTCTGCCTGAGACAAACTAAAGTGAAGATTTTTGCATTAGTTCTGTTGGCAGAAGAAATCTTAAAACAGCCTAGGATAGAATCTATTGTGTGGTTACTAGTGTTAACTCTGATGAAGATTTATCATGAAAAAAAAAGAAAGCTGAGCAAGGAACAATATTTGAGGTGAAAAAGAGCACCAGAATGGTGGAATGGAGCTAAATTCTGTATTCAAGGACATAAACAGATTAAGAAATGGAATAAAAGGAGTGGTGATCTCAGGTCCAGTTCCCATCCAGCTAAGTTTCCAACTTATGGAAAGGAACTAAAGAAAAGCTTAGAGCCAGGTGCGGTGGTACACACCTTTTTTCTTTTTCTTTCTTTCTTTTTTTTTTTTGTTTTTTGTTTTTTGTTTTTTGTTTTTACTTTTTTGAGACAGGGTTTCTCCATGTTGTTTTGGTGCCTGTCCTAGATCTAGCTCTGTAGACCAGGTTGGCCTCAAACTCACAGAGATCTGCCTGGCTCTACTTCCTGAGTGATGGGACAAAAGATATGGCCTTGTTAGAGGAAGTGTGTCAGTGTAGGGTTGGATTTTGAGGTTTCCTATGTGTTCAGCATCTCAGTCAACTTCCTGTTGCCTGCAAGATGTAGGACTCTCAGCTACTACTTTGGTACTGCATCTGCCTGCATGCTACCATGCTCATAATGAACTGAACCTCTGAAACTGTAAGTGAGCCACTCCAATTAAATATTTTACTTTATAAAAGTTGCTGTGGTCATGGTGTTGTTGCAACAATAAAAACCCAAACTATGACAGTTCTTCTATTGTTGAGTAGTACTTTGTCTATTATGGATGAAGATTCTGGGAAAACATCTCTTAGTTTGTGGTTTGCCTGTTTATTCTCTCAATTATGTTTTCTGCAGAGCAGAGAGTTCATTTCGGTGATGTCCAGCTTATCAAGTCTTTCACAGGTCATGTGCTACTCAGCTTTCTATCACTATGACAATGCTTGAGATGGTCAATGTTTAGAGACAGTTCATTTGGCTGTGTGTTTCAGTGGTTTCAGCCCACTTCTATTTACTCTGCTGCTTTGGGTTTGGGGAGAGGCAACACATCATAATGGAGGTGGATGGCCGAGGAAGCTGTTCATCTGATTCCTCATGGTGAGCCAGGAGACAGGAAGAAAGAGAAAGGAACTGGACTTCTCCTTTAAGGGGATACCCCTAATAACCCAAAGACCTTCTATTAGGATCTACCTTCATGTTTCTACAAACTCCTAAGAGCACCATGTGGGAATAAGAATTTAACACATGGACTTCAGGGGACATTGAAGATCTAAAGTACAGCAGGTCATGTCTTACACATGTCACATTCTGTAGGTCAGTGAAATGGCTTACTGGGTAAAGGTGCTTGACTTCAAGCTCAACAGCCTGGGTTCAAGCTCTGGGACCCACATGGTTGAGGGAGAGCACTCACTCTTGAAAGTTGTCCTTTGACATTCACATGCATTCCATGGCATGTGTGTGCCTCTGTGTACATCACACATACTTAAATAAATAATAAATAAATGAAAAAAGTCATTGGCAAATCCAAGATCACCTAGATTTTTTCCTAGATATTTCAATTTTGTATTTTATTTTTAGTTGTATTATTTAAGTTTTGTGATAGGTATAATCTATTTTTTTTTTTTTTTTTTTTAGAGACAGGGTTTCTCTGTATAACAGTCCTGGCTGTCCTGGAACTCACTCTGTAGACCATGCTGGCCTCAAAGTCAGAAATCTGCCTGCCTCTGCCTCCCAAGTGCTGAGATTAAAGGCATATGCCACCATCACCTGGCATATCTTTTTTTTTTAATGCATGTAAGTGTTTGATTGTTCTAGTTCAGTTGATAAGGCTATCCTTGACCTATTTTATTGACTTTTCTCCTTTGTTATTGATCAGTTTGCTACACTTATTTGGGTCTATTTCTGGGCTCTGAATTGTGTTCTACATACCTGTTCCTTGACTAATATTGTACTATCCTGATCAATGTAACTTTATAGTTGAGTCCTGAGGTTGGGCAATGTCAACTCTTCAGTGTTAGTCTGTCCCTTCAATACTGCTTTGCTTAGTCTAACTATTTTACCTCTCCCACATAAACTGTAGAATTCACTTGTTAATATCTACAAAATAGCTTTCTGGGGAATTGGAAATGGATTGTATTAAATCCATAGTTACAGTAATTTGGTAAGAACTAATATCTTGATAAGACAGAGTTTTTATGAACGTACAATGTATCTCTGTTTAATTTGCTTCTCTTGTGTATCAGTGTTTTATAATTTTTCTCAACTAGATCTAGTGCATACGTTGTTAGACTTACACCTATTTCATTTTGAGGGGTATTAGTGTAATAGCATTTTTATTTTTTTTTAACTTCAAATCCTACTTGTTCCTTGGTGGTATATAAGATACTGGCCTTATGATACATTAACTGTGTTTTCTGCCACCTTACTAGCTTCACATATCTTCCTGAGATTTTGTTATTGATTCCTTTAATCTACATAGATCGTGTTGTGTGAATTTTCCTGGGGAGACATGGACAGATGTCTATTTGCCCCAGAACACCAGCAACAGATAAAGGACAAGAGTCTACTACTAAAGCCGAGCTTGATGAATCAGTGGGTCTCTTGGGACTACTTAACGGAACATGAATGAATGTATCACCACAAACTCTACCCCCAACACAGGCAGTGACTCTCAGAAGCTGCATCTCTAGAGTTCCCTGAACAAATAGCTCCAACAAAGAGACCTTATCTCCCCTTAATTGTTTACTGCTTATATAAGCTTTGGAGGGGGTCCTTGTGAATCTCAAGACTTTCTGATCCTCCTGAATCTTAGACTACTTCCTTCCAAGGAGGAAATGTTTCAATTAGGAAGAAATAGCAACACAATAATATCATCTGTGAACAAAGAGATTTGTTCCTTCATTTCCAGTCAGTATACCTTTCCTTTTTCTTATCTTACTGCATTAGCTAGGATTTCTAGTACAAGGTATAACAGAGCATTTAAAAAGTTATTTTAAGTGTATGGATGTTTTACCTGCATATATGTTTGTGCATCATGTGCACGCTTGGTGCCAGCTGAAGAGGGAAGAGGGTGTCAGATCCTCTGAAACTAGAGTTACAGATGGTTGTGAGTCACCATGTGGGGCCTGGGAATTGAGATCCCCAAACAAAACAAAACAAAACACAGCTAGTGCTCTTAACCAAGTCATCTCTCTAGGCCCAATTATTTTTTTTTGAGATTGTAATTTAATTAAACATTTCTCCCTTCCATTTCCTTCCTCCAAACCCTCCCATACACCCCTCCTCAGTCTTCTTTAATGCATGGCCTCCTTTAAAAAATTTTATTGAATGCATATATGTATGCTTATATACATATATATTCTTAAATATAACCTGTTCAAAGTCCATATGATGCTGTGTTTTCAGGGATGACTGATACTGGACAACTAATTGATGTGCTCTTTCCAAGTGGAAGTCACCTCTCCCATTCCCAGCTGTCCTCTGTTGCCTATAGTTTTGTGTAGGGTTGAGGCCTTATGGGGTATTCTCTGTCCAGCTTAGCCTCTTCTCTGGGGTCATCCTTTTTTTCTTACATTTGGGCTGTTACGTTGATGAGTCCTTATGGGTGTAGCTCTTACAATCTTTCCCCTCTTTCTTCTGCAATACTCCCTGAGTCTTAGGAGGAGACATGGTTTGTAGATATATCCACTGGGACTGTGCGCCACAACTCTGCATTTTGATCAGTTGTGGTTTTCTGGAGGTGTCTCTGTCTGTTGCAAAGTTTTTTTGATGAGGAGTGAAGACTACACTTACCTGTAGGTATAAGGGCAAATGTTTATAGATTGTTAGGGATAATGGTGGTTTAATAAATTAGTGATCACAGATTATCCTCCAATAATCATGACTTACTAGCACTGAGTAGTTAAATGGGCTTCCAGTACCAGGAATGGTCTCCCTCTTATTGACTAGGTCTTAGTCCAATTAGAGAGCTGCTGGTTACCTCCAAGGCATTTCTGCCACTACTGCACCCTTAGGGTTATCACACCATGCTGGTTGTTGATGTGGTTCACAGGTGTCATTGACTTTGGAAACTTGCATGATGCCTTCTTGTCCCCTGAAAGCTAGTCCTCAGGGGAGGGAGCGCTGAGATCAGTTCCAGCTTAGGGATCTCTGGGCCCTGTTTCTAAAGTGCGTGGTGTCTTCAGCAATAGGAACTTACCTTCCACCTCTGGAGTGTAACTGAGGGCTATGGCATTGGGCTGCATATTTTGGGAGGCTCTTGGACAGCCCTGATCAACAATTCAAAGGAGGGCTTCTCATGTCTGATATTGGGGTATGTGTTAGGAGGTCTTTGACTCTTGGAGGGAGCACCATCAGCCCAGATGAGAAATGTTTATTAAGATTCTATGTATACATGGAGTTATGTGTAATATATTTTTTGTAGCTATTAACACTATGATTCCGTGTGGTTTTTTAGATGTTTTTGTGACTTGACCCACCTCCCTCCTTCATTTACATCTTCACCCTCCCTAAAGAATCCTTTCTTTTCCCATTTGCCCTTCAGATCACTTGTATTCTGCTAGTCTCTTTGCCCTCCTCCACCTTCTTCATTTACCTTCCCCCCACAAGGAGCCCTCCCTTTTTTATTTCCTTGCTCAGATCACTTGTTCCCTGCCATTCACCTCTCTGTTGCTCCCCAAACCCCTATCCTGACAATGGTCCCATTTAACTTTTCTGATTTCTGTAGTTGCTACAGACTGTGCATTCACATCTGAAGATTTGGAGCTAGGAGCCTCCAGTAAGACAGAAGATATGATGTTTGTCTTTCTGGGTTACCTCTCTAGCTCCACTTCCAAAAAAATAATGGAAAGGCAGACTGTTAACTTGTTAGTCCCAAGAATTTGGCACTCAGTCTGAGATCTTTTCAGAACAAATCTTACACATTTTTCCAAGTTTAACTCAAATGTTCTCTATGTGATTATTACCCTCAGACCTGTGGAAGAGAGTTCAGGTCTTCAGCTGCCTCGGGCCTGCATTCCATAAACAAACACATACCAATTATATTTACTGGGATTCACTGCTTCATGCCAGCACCCCATGACCTGGAGCCTAAATACCATTCTCCCAACTAACACCTTTCAAGTCGCTAGAGCTCCCCCATCTGCCTTGTCCCCAAAGAGTGACAAAAAAGGAGGCTGTATTCAAACGGAGAAAACATCAGGAAAAGTCAGCATCAGAGAAAGAGGCTACTCCAGAGGTGAGGAAGGTTTTCTTAGCTAGAAGACAAATTACAAACCCGCGAAGCTCTTCCTCTCAGACGTCAAGAGTGTAACAGATTCCTGTGTAATCGGTGATTATTCCCCATGGCACTGAGCTGATCTTTCTTGGCTTCTCTTTGTGTTTTGATGGGCAGCTCCAGAGGCTTGCAGGAATTGGCTTGGCTTTGGAGCAGTTTCATATCAGGGCTGAGCAATAGCTTCAAGTATTAATAGTTTGTTACCACTCTCTCTTGAACTTGGGTTGCTATAGAGGCCTAGTGGTAACACTCACAGAATATGACATGAAGTCTCTACATTCATTTATGGACACTGAATGCCAAGTCTGTGAATGGTTTCCTCTCTCTCTGTCTCTCTCTCTCTCTTTCATAAAAAGACAATATTTAAACTTTCAAAAGTGACATTTAAAGAATTATGTTTGTGTGAATAATTTATAACTTTAAATGCTTTAGAAGAGAAATAACACTTCATTATTTAAAATTTGTATGTGTATCTGTGCTTGAGTGTATATACAGTGCACCATATGTATGCAGGTACCTGAAGAGATCAGAAGAGGACATGGGATTTTCTGGAACTGGTGTTACAGGGGGTTGTTAAGCCTTTCCAATGCACATGTTAGAAACCAGACCCTGGTCCTCTGCTAGGGCAGCAGATACTCTTAACCGCTGAGCCTCCAGCTCTAGCCCCCAACTACATTTTAAATTACATCTAAAAATAATTCCTGGACCATGGGTATATGAAATAATTATATTACAAATAAAAAATGTAGCAGTAGAACTCTGAATACAAAAGCTAGAAAGAATAAGCCCATGGATGGGACTTAGGGACATTTGCTAGCTCTAGGCCAGAGTGCAAACCCTCAGAGAATAAGTGCAGAGAGAGTGGAGGCCTCCGGCGTCCTCTGCTGAAATGACCAGGTGACCCTAACTGAGTTCCTAAGATGGTACGGGAACTGGACACCAACAATTTTTAGAAGTCAAGTGAATAGGACAATGACTGAGGAGTAAGAGGTGGATCTCAAGAGAAATTACATAAAAGCCGCAAACCAAGGAACCAATTAATCCCAACACAAGTGCACTGCCTGCTCCCGCTGAACCCTGCTGGACATGAACAAGGAAGCGTGAGGGCTGCCTTTCAAGAGCCATTCGGAATGCCAGCAGGATGTTCTGCCCTTTGCCTAGAACGTGCAACACTTTCCTGGAAGGGAGCTGCAGGATGCTGCAGGGTCTCCTTCACACTTCTTCATTCCCTATACTACTAGCCAAAGATGCAGGGGCCAGCTTGTTCTGAAATGTTTGTTCTTCTGGAGATTGTCCTGACTGCTGACGCCCAGTAGACATTTCATACTAAAAAGAAAAGAAAGGGGAAGAAAGATCAGCTGGAACAAGGGAAACATCGTTAACTCAGGATCAACTGTTAGGAAGAGTGCTGGCCCAGACGGCACCGTGTCCACACTAAAGGGACTTCTGAGAAGCACACAGATGCTGACAAGCTAAGTCCTTTTAACACAATGTTCAAAACATAAAATCCATGTTTTTTTTTTTAACCCCACCCCCCCACCCCCCCCGCTTCTTTCTTCTTTTTCTCCAGGTTTTCTATATGAACTCAGACTGCCTTGGAACTTGCTTTGTAGTCCAGGCTGGCCCAAAACCTATAATCCTTCCTACTCTGCTTTCCCAGCAAGATTTCAGGCATGCACCAATAATGCATCTGGCTACATCTGGCAACCTTTCATATTAATACATTTCAACCTGAGCAATTCCCAGGACTTCCTGCCCACTGGGCAAGTGAAGGTATTATAAAACACATTAGAAAATGAGCATTATCCATCAATAAGCATATTTTTAGCTTTTGTGCACTCAGGGAAAGCCACTGGCTGGGAAAGATGGAGTACCGCTCTATAAAGGGTATATATATATATATATATATATATATATATATATATATATATATATATATAGGGATGAGGAGCTACTGGGGATAAGGTAACCCTGGTCCACATCCAGGCCTGCAAATATATATATATATATATATATATGTATATATATATATATATATATTGCACTAAGGCTGACCACTAGGCTGGATGGACCGTCTGACTCCTAGCCCTCCAAGAGTGCAAAACCTTACCATCTGCTGTCACTTTGTTGTTAGTTTGCATCTCCAAACTAACATAGGGAAAAGGTCTCTAAGGGAAATGGCTGGATTTTAAAACCTGAAGCTTCAGTGACATCTTAGCAGCAGCTCCCCCATAGGCTCTCCTGATAAGGGGCATGCCTGGTGAAGCAATCCCCATGGAGCCTCCCATTTGGGAGTGGGAGTGTGGGAGTGTATGATCCCTGACTGGTTGCCATAGGTGGCCCTTGGGGCAGAAATGGGGCATCTATGATGAACCCTGAGAAGAGGTAGAGAAGGTGCTGCCTATTTCCCCTTTCTCTTCCTTAGACAGGCAGTGTTTCAGGGAGCCCTGGGTTTACTGAGCGAGTCTAACTGGACGGCATTGGGAGAGAAACTGAAAAGGGTCTTTGGGATGAGAATTGTTTTGAGAAGTCTTCTCAAGTTTGAGTGTGGTAAAGTTCCCAGGGAGGCTTCTAAACAGACAGATTCCCAGGCTCTAGGCCCAACCAGAGAACTTATGGCTCTAGAGATGAGCCTTTTAAAAGAATCATTCTTGGTCCATCCACTCTTACAAAAGGCTTCACGTGACTCTACACTGTAATGCTGATAGACTAGCAGGTCTCCCACCGCAATCCTTCCTTCTGTACTTGAACTCAAATTTCCTCCTGGAGGGCCTCCTGCAGGGTAATTAGGAGAGACTGGGAGTGCCATTCCACAGGGGCGCTTCTAAGACACTTGTCGTTGCTCTAAAGCACAGTGCAGGCTGTTATAGAGAAAAATTCGGCACAAGGACAGCATCAGGAAAAAAGTGGTCATTTAAGGGAGGAGAAGCCAGTCAAGAGGAGGAGGTCTCAGGCACCGAGCAAGGCTCCAGGGAAAGCTGCCTGAAACCACAGTAGTTGGGATAGATAGAACAGACCACCAATCGAGGGTAAAAGGAGGACTTGGAATTTAAATCCACCTATAAAAGCGAAAGCAGACAAGGATTAAGGAACAAAGGAACAAGCTATAAGGATGAGGAGCTACTGGGGATAAGGTAACCCTGGTCCACATCTAGGCCTGCAAAGTGGTGACTTCCAGAAATTTAGTGAGTTAGCTTTGTGAAACAGGGTTGAGAAAAGATTGGATTCAAATTCACAATACTGTCTCAGACTCCTGAGTGCTAGGATTATGGTCATGTGCCACCACACCAAGCTGGGAAATTCCGTTTTTAAGGATGGGAAGATAAGAACGTATTTGTAGAGTAGAGGCGGGAGCCAGTAGGATTACAAATAAAACCAAGAGTGAATACAGCCCAGCCTCCAAGGGGAGTGGTTTTTTATTTTGGTATTCTACCCAGACAGTCTGACATAGAGGTAGTCATTCGATAAAAGAGCTGGACAAAACGTGAATATTTTAGGCTTTATAGCAAGAGGACATGCAATGTTGGATAGTGTATATATTTACATACTGTTTAAAACAGAAACCCATTTTTATTTGTGGATATGTCATGCATTTTAATATCCATTTATAACACAGAAACCTATTAATTTACAGGTTGTGGTGAAACAGGCAGTGTGAACAGGAGGTGCACTGGATTGGGCCCAAGTCACATCTCACTCACTCAATTTAAACCAGGCACCTGGGTTCTTGGGCTAGAGACTTTTGGGGGATTTTCTTTTCCTCTGTCCCTTCCCTTTGCTCTTGTATGTAGCTTTGGCTGGCCTCAGACTCATGGCAATCCTCCTGCTTCAGCCTTTCTAGAGCTGGTATTACGTATCCGCACCCCAGCTCCCAGCTTTGACCTGTTGATTTCTAAGTCATGCTCATGATTGCAGCTTTGTGGATTATTCTCATTTATTTCTATCTGTTTTGCTCTGCGTAGTTCCCAGTTATGTTTTTAGGGGTAATGAAGTCCATGGCTGTTGGATCTTCTTGACAAATTCTTCCTTTTTATGAGATACTATTTAAAATTAGCTTTGTCTTGAATTCAATTTTGTTAGATACTAAGTTATTTTTATTTTTTTGTTTTTATAGCATTTGCAGTCTTTTTCCATATATTCCAACTTTCTTTTCTTGTTTTAGGTATTTCTAGCTTCACATAGCTAGGATTTAAATTTTTCTTTGACTTTATTTGAATATCACTAAAATATTTATTTATTATCATGTGTGTGAGTTTTGCTTGTGGATATGTAAGTGTCTGATGCCTGTGGAAGGTGCATGTGAGGGTATTGGATCCCTGGAACTCGTGTTACAAACGACTGTGAGTTGACACAGAGTTTGGGAACCGAACCTGGATCCTCTGCAAGAGCAATAAATGCTCTTAACTGCTAACCCATCTGTCTGGCCTCCTCATCTGGACACCTCTTTTATTTTTCCCAAGACACGGTTTCTCAGTGTAGCTCTGGCTGTTCTGGAACTCACTCTGTAGCCCAGGCTGGCCTGGAACTCACAGAGATCCACCTGCCTCTGCCTCCTTGAGTGCTGGGATTAAAGGCGTGCCTGATTTTGTTTTTAAGGAAGTTGTAATAGTAGGATGTTAGTGTGAGCTATCTGAACAGATAACTGCAATTCAAACAGCCTGTAATTAGCACTTGGATTTCCATCATGCCCTCTGAGCTTAGCCTAGGATAGCTCTTGGTGACTGCCTCCTTAAAAAGGTCTTCCAATTCAAAGGTCAAACACGGCAGACAGTCTATTTGTGCCAAACCCAGGAGTAACACTTTGGCGTTCCCTCGAGTCCTTTTCAACCTTTGCTGTCCTAACTGCTGTCATTCCTGTCGTCCTGTTTACCTACACCTTTACTGGAGCTCAAACCCATGTCTCACATATGCTAAGCAGGTGCTTCTGCCCCACACGCCCCGAACCCACACTCCCAACCCCACTTGCTTACCTAACTTTGCAGGCTTTGTTCTTAGCTTGAAAAAAATTTGAGCCTCTTTTCCAAAGAATGATTAGGTAAGAAAGAACCAATTAGTAATGGCATTTGATTAGGAAGCCTCTGAAGATGACTCCAAGGGATGAAAGTCGGAGAGCCTTCAGCAGCCAGGTTCCCCCCAAATCCTGCCTCGGTCATGAACCAATGCACCCTATTTAAACTCCCTATGCTACAGTCTCCTTATCAGATACAAGAGCAGCCCCCTCAGGGATTGCTGTTAGTAGGTGTCAAGACTGTAGGATGGAGCTGGGCATGATGATGCACACCTTTAATCCCAACACCCGGGAGACAGAGGCAGGCGGAATCTCTGAGTTCTTGAGGCCAGCCTGGTCTACATAGTGAGTTCCAGGACAGTCAGGGCCACACAGTGTGACCCTGTCTCTTGGCTGTAGGATGACAGCTGGGATGCAGTAAAGGTGTTAAGTGCTTGCTATCATTTCGAAACACTTCCCCTTCATAGGACGAAAAATGGCACTTTTCTGCTCAATGTTTTTGTGAATATACATTAATAAAAACAGAAAAGGGGCACTGAGATGGGCACACCTTTAAATAAGGGACAATTTATCTTTGTAATGGTAGCTCAGAAACCATACCTTCGATGTAGCAACCACAAAAACACATTTCTGAGTGAAAAAATTTTACCAATGTCTAGATTTCGAAACTGATGTAGGAATAAGGAACGCACAAGCTGAAATCTCCTATGGTTCTGTACTGTGGTGGATCCCTGAGTACAAAGTGCAGTAGTATACATTTAGAAAAGTCCTTCTTTAACACACAGGCATACACATCCACTGGACAACATCTGGGTTGGGAGGATGTGCTCAAAAGCAGTGGCCTTTCTACTGGAGAGTTACCATGAAAAAAAAAAGTCCTGGGGGGGTGGAATTTTTTTTAGCACCATGAATTTAAAGTTGGTCTATATTACAAGACCTCTTCTCTGAAAACAAACAAAATTGGCTTACCTGAGAAGAGAGCTATTGGCATGGCATGGTGGACAGAGGCATTATGTCTGCCTTTCAGGAAGACTACATTCATTCTTCATGTGTATGTGTGACAACTGTACTTTATTCTAGCAGCGAGATTCTTCAGTTAATTTAGTGCTTTATCTTTTCATTCCCCATAGAACACTGATTCTGTAACAATGAGCATAATCTGATACATACTGTTAAAATGGAACTTTTACTTTATGACAGGTCAGCACAAATACTTTGCAGGGTATTTCTTTAAAAACCAGTATAACAGTGATGCCAAAGGATTTCACACAGCCATCTTCAGATCGGACATCATTGCTACAGGTCTAGAGCCTTTGGCAAGTGACTGATCAATCACAACACTACTGACATGTTCATTCTTTATCAGTTAAACTGAGATAAATCAACAACAAAATAAAACAAGGACAAAATCCAAGGTCTGTTGAGCAATGACTGTGTTTGGTAATGGGAAGAACACTAAATTTGAGTCAGTCTATCTGAATTCTTGTCTTTGTCCGTGGATGGATTATCTGAGAAAGCAACCTTGATTAAGAGTTCTTTAGTTCTAAATCGACAGAGCTACCTTTGTGGTTGTCTAGAGTCTTTCTAGGCTTAAACTTCCACAATCATCATGTTCTTGGCACTGATCCCTTAGCTGATTCTCATGTGATAAAGTGAAACCTCTAATAAGGCAAACTTGGCAACCAGCTCCACCTGTAAAGCCCAGGTCAGTTCTTTATCGCCTGTGCCACATGTCATCTCAGTCCTCAAATTTACAAACAGCTTTAGGTAAGATACAAACTCAAAGTACATAGTTTCATGACAGGTTACAAAGTCACAGAAATCAGAAGAAAAACCAGAATGGAAAAAAATATGAGTAGACCCCAAACATCCTCTTTGGTGAAACAATACAAGAACTCACTAACAGAAGAAGGCAAGTTTGTATATTAATTATGCTAATTACTAATGCATATTAACTCTTCTTTGTGAACATGCCCAAAATATATATACAAAATGAGTCCTCTTTGAACACATTTCAAGTCCAGATATGTAATTGAGTGTTTCTGGTGCTGTGAGTTAGAACATGGTATTTATCACACTTCCATGTGTTTCTCATTCTGGAGAAGGCAGAACTCTGTTTGCTCATATTGACTCCTACTGCATTATCTGCAAGTCTACCTCTTTCACACAAGCACAGAAATTAAAGAGGTGTGAGCCCCGTTAGGGCACTGTATCCATCCCTTGCTTTTCTTATCAGACCTATCTATCTTTCTGTTCTGAAAGACTGGATAAGGGGCTTTCATCTTTTCCCATTTGAAAGTCAAGTAGACTTTATCTCTTTGGATTCAAGGTCTAAATTTGTCCTGTTTCTTCTTACTGTTTTAATGGAATTCCTATCTCAACTGTATTTACACAACCTTGCATATTTAACTATGATTTGCATTGTGGAAATTAATTTAGCTCAATAAACATGACTGTGCAAAGCAAAATTACTTAGAAAATGTCGTTTTCTTAATAAACATTATCCTTCTGCAAAAGCACTAAAATACTTTCTGTTTAGCAGTAATGGTTATTTTCAGCAACTGCATGAGCCTTGGAGCATTTTCCACATCTAACTTATGATTCCTCAGGAAATGTGAAACTCACTTGTCTAGTGTCTGCTTCTTTTTCCAAAGACTGAGGATCTGCAGCTAGAGGGTCTCCGGACTAAAAGTTCCTAACACTGATCAATGGCTTCAGCAGCTGGATATCTGATTAGGCTTTGCCTAGTTGTCATTGGCATTGTAAAATATAGATCTTTGTCTTCATAAATATAAAATTACTTAATATACTATATAAATGACTACATATACTTATACTGAATGTGTCTTTTCCGACTATCTAGTCTCCTCCTGCTCTCTATTCCTTATGAGATTGTGATATTATTTCCTTATGGGGGTAAAATACTTCTCTTGAGAATCACTAAAACCAAAATTGAATTTCTCAATTAATTACTATTTAGGATAAAGTCCAATAACCAAGTTTGAGGGGAAAAATAATTAAGACACAGAAATAAATCACACTACTGAAAAATAGTACATGATCTAATGAATATTATACCTGAATGTTTTCAGATGATTAAGCCAAATTATTTAAATTTTTTGTTTGTTTGTTTGTTTGTTTTGAGACAGGGTTTCTCTGTGTAGTTTTGGTGTCTGTTCTGGATCTCTCTCTGTAGACCGGGCTGGCCTTGAACTCACAGAGATCTGACAGGATCTGCCTCCTGAGTGCTGGGATTAAAGGCATGCACCACCACCGCCTGGCTTTAGTTAAACTTTATAGTTGAAAACTGACACAGGGCCATGTTTTTAAATGTCCTGCTGAAGCCATCATGTAACGGCTTTCATACAGGTCAATTACAGAGCCAAACATGCTGCGTTTGTTGGTTAAAATAATATTTTGGGCTTTTGTTGTTGTCAGTTATATGACTTACAAGTTACATCTTTATTTTCTACTATTTCTTTGATATTAGAACTAGCAGTTCTCAATTTTCCAAATAAATTTTATCGGTTTCTACCTTGTTTAGCAACTTACCACTGAATCTATAAAGTATTGAATAAAAATTGCCTACTGTAACAAATGTTCCTCTGGCTCATACCACAGTACAAAGATTTAGTAGGAATATAAAGTGACTATTTTTGTCAGCAATACCAATACTTCAAAATTTTTCATCTTCCCAGATGTTGGTACAGTGAAACTTGGGTATACTCAGAAACTAGGATGAGAAATATAAATGTGTACAGAAGCTTAAAACTAGTTTTAGAGTAGACTGGAAAGAGAGAGGAACAAAAGCCAGGTCTGAGAACAGGACAAGGGCCTTCCAATAGAACCCTGCAGTGCTCTGCAGGCTGCACTTAATAAGGCACAAGAGTTGGAAATGGTACGCCAGTGACACCAGAGAGGGGCCGATCCCACAGGCATCATCAGTATTCTGCATCAATGTGCTTTGCAATGGTGTTCAGCTGGATGTTGGATGTTCCTTCGTATATTGTACCTTAAACAAAAGGGAGAGAAAGGGACAATTAGGACTTCACCCACAGCCACGTAAGACACGAGTGCTAAAGACATTGGCCTGCATTTGCACTAAGTACCAGGATTCAGTGTCCACAGTAATTCTGACTAAGGTAACACTTTTCCATTTGATCTGTCGAGGACTAGGGTCAGCTTTGAACAGCTGAGGACTTAGCTCTCAGAGCACCGGTGTGTAAACCCAGTCTCTTCTAAGAACCTGGCAGCTTTCAGAGCTGCTGTTTAGTCTCCTCACTGCTGGTGGCGCACTGGAGCACTGAGGCATGATGGGGCAGCTGCCTTCTGAAACTAGAACCACACTTCAAAGAACAGCATTAGACTACGGGAACGGCAAATACTAACAGTGTTAGTAACAGAAAAATGAAGACAGTGGACTTCGTCGCAGATTTCTTAGAGGGTCTACTGGGGCATTTTAGGAGTCATTTTGATGTTTTTAGAAATATAAACTCGTTTTTCTGATAGGACGAAGAAGGAAGAAATCCAGCTGTGAAGAAAGTCAATAAACACACTGCGGAGATTAAAACTGCTTTTTACCTAAGTACTAGTAATACAAAATCGACAACTACTCTAGCCCAAACACCTGCAGTGGCAAACAAACCAAACCAAACCATCAAAAGTCTACTGACCGATCTTGGCGTCTCGGAAGAATTTCTCCACAGGGTAGTCTTTGGTGTAGCCGACTCCTCCCATCCACTCAATGCACTTACTGGTCGTTATTCCGGCCACCTACCAGAGGCAAGCAGTAAATTAGAGAGTAGAAGTCCGCAAACGTGTGCACGATGAGCCCGCGAGGGACAGTTTCCGGAGCACGGATTGACTGGGAGTCAGTGGAAGGGCTCCAGTTATTTGTACGTCTCCACACCACTCTCTAAAATACCCTATTGATTCACAGAATTTTTTGTTTAAAAGAAATCTGACTTGTTAATATGCACATGCTTGCCAACAGGGCATCATTTATTAGCAATATTTATTGAGGGCGGGAGAAGACAGACACTGCCCCTTAGGTCCTTGTGTTCATTTAGAGACAGACATTAACCCAACTGGCATAGAAATGTATAAGCTGCAGAAGGCAGAAGAGCTTGTCAGAAAAACTGTGGTCATTTAGATGGTGAGCTGAGGGAAGAGTGTGGCTGGGCCCCACACCACCAGTTAGGGGTATTACAAGTTGAGGAGCCACATGTACAGGGCTCCAGGGAGAGCAGGGGCCCATTGGTTTCAGGGACCAGAGAGACTGGGGTCAGGGTGAGAGGGGAGGAGAGACTTGGAGGAGGGCAAGCAGCTTGGCTTTCCCAATGGCTCCTCAAGGACGTCCAGAGAGAGTCTAACCCCTAGAAACCAAATGTGCTATCTTACGGGATAACAGAGGAGCTTTACAGCTGGGACTAGGTTAGGGTATGGAGATCAGAAAATTAGCCTCGATTATTGAGATGGAGCATGTGGTCCCAACAGTGCTTCTAAAGGAGGAAGGATGCTGGAGAACTAGTCACTGAAGGCAATCTGACCACAGCAACAAGAGGGAATCCGAGAGAAAGAGAGAGCTCTGAATGTGCTACATACACTCCAGGCCATGAAGACAGACGAAAGGTCTGTGAATTAGGGATGCGAGCAGCCCTTGGGAGCTGGAACATTTTTTCCCCTGGAGCCTCCAGAAAGCCTTTCTGCTAACAAGTTCATTTGATAGCTGTAAGGGCCATCTTACACTTCCGACTTCCCAAAATGGCAGCTGATAAAATTGCCTATTTCAGGACACTAAATTTTGGGGAATTTACTTGCTATAGTATTGTGAGAAATTAATATGAATATTGTTCTGTTTACTGTGAGAAGTCACTGAAAAGTTACAAGTGACATCATGGACATCAAAACAACAGCAAGATTGGGCCAGGGACAGCAATAGGGACCACGAGATCAGCTGGGTGACCCAGGAGTTAGGTTAAGGAATGATGCATCCTGGACAGATAGGTGACAGAGAAAGAGAGAGAGAGAAATGCAGAAAGAGGGGTGGGGGAGGGAAGGAAGGGGACGAGGGAGAAAGGGAGAGAGGATGGAAGGAGGGAGGGAGAAAGGAATGGGGAGAGAGATAGAGAGAGAGAGAGAGAGTGAGTCTGGGGGTTAGGCTCTGGGGGTTAGACTCTCTCTGGACATCCTTGAGACGCCATTAAAATAGTCAAACTGTTCATCCCCCTCCAAGGCCAGCTTGCCTTCCCAGTTTCTTTTCCCCTCTCACCTTGACCCCAGTCCATGGCAGTCTCTCATTTTAGGAGCTGTAAGGGTTAAATAAGCATTTGTCAGCATATCCAACCTGGAGCCCATGGGCTGTCTGTACTGCAGGAAAGCTATGAAGACGGTCCAATGCATCTAGAGATGAGACTGTCCAAAGGTTGGATATCCTAAATCTTGACTCAGTGTCAAGACTGGGAGAGACCTGCCCCACGATGTAGATCAGCTCTCTTGCCGTAGTTCCATGTGTACACAGAGAATGGGTATGTCTGAGTAGAAGGTATTACAAATGTAGATCATCTTTTGTTGGTGCTTTAAATCTCATATGATCCTGTCAAGAACACATCTCCCATGGCATCCACTTTACCCCAGCTGAAACCATGGACCTGAGGCCATCACTCTGAGGAGGCCTCTATGTACTTGGGGTGGTGTGTTTCAACCTGTACTGGCCATTCATGAAAACACTGAGACCCACAGAAGTAATACATCTTTCCATAGCAGCTTTACCATTTCCCATTTCTACTGCAGGAAGTGGAAAGAGAACATTTTCCTCCTTGGAGGATAATCTAAGCTCAATCAACATTCCCAAGTGAAAGACTAATAACTTCATGTATTAAAAAAAAAAAAAAAAAAAAAAAAAAAAGGAGACTGACTAACTCCTTCTAGTTTACCTCTGAGGTATAATACTTGGCCATAGATGCTTCTTTAATAAATGGCTTTCCGGCTTCCAGGAGCCTGGCAGCGTTGTACGTTAGTAACCGTGCGGCTTCCAGCTGGGTGGCCACCTGGGCCACTTGGTGTTGGAGCCCCTGTGACATCCAGACTCATGTTAGAAAATGACAGCTTGCAAAACGGGGCTTACCTCTAACTGCAAGTAAGATACACAATGCTCACGGACTCAAAATACACCCCAAAGAAATCCAACCCATTCCTTTCAAATACCTTAAATCTGCCATCTGAAGTTAAATAATACACTGCAGGTATTATTGAATCTTTTTTGAAAAATTTCAAAACTCATGTAATCCTTCACTGTTTGCTACGATTTTAAATAATGTCATCATAAAGTTAGGTTTTAAAAACCTTGACTCCCACATTTAATAATTACTTTTAACTGTCTATAATAAAAATTGAGCTTACACTAAGTCCCAATAGAACAAAATTCTCAAATATTTTTTTGCCTGATTGAATTAGGAAAATTTTGATTTTTGAACATGGTCTCAACACATTAAGTTGTTAGCTGTAAAGTAAAGAAAGAATATTGGAAGCACCAATTTTCTTCCTTCAACTAATTTTATTGATGTGAGTCTATTCCCATGTTCAAGAAGTTCAAGTTGTGCCCAGTGGTAGTGGCACACACCTTTAATCCCAGCACTCAGGAGGCAGAGACAGGTGGATCTCTGTAAGTTCAAGGCCAGCCTGGTCTACAGTTCTAGGACAGCCAGGACTACAAGGAAACCCTGTCTCAGAAAACAAACAAACAAATAAATAAATGAGAATAGCAGTTGCTCTACTTTAAAAATCTTTAACTTTAGTGTGTATGTGTGTGCGCACGCACGCGTGTGCATTTGCCCATGTGTGCTTGTGTGGAGTCAGAGGATGCTATTGTCTTCCTCTAATGCTCTTTGCTATTTTTTGAGACAGGGATCTCACTGAACCTGGTGTGCATCCTTCCAGCTGCGGGCTAGTGAGCCTCTGGGATGTGACGCCCGACCCCAGCACTCCCATGTCAGCCTCGCTCGGCTTTTATCTGAGCTCAGGTTTCCAAGCTTGCCCCCCAAGTCTTTTACCAATTAAGCCATGTCCCCAGCTCCCATATATTCTATTTTTAAAGAATAACTTTTAAAAGCATTATTTAAAAGTTACTATCACCCTGAAATTTTATTCGGCGACGAGGTACCACTAAGTGCCTGGCAATGACCAGAATGACTTAGTGAGAAAATGAACGTCAGCTGTGGTAGTGATCAACAGTCCACTAAGCTTGGTTGGGCCATGAAGGGACATACTTGTAACCCTAGTACTTGGGAATGAGAAATAAGAGAGGTTGCTGCAAGATCACATTCAGCCTGGGCTATACATGGAGGCTTTGTCTTAAAACAAAATAAAACAAAAACAGAAACAAACCCCAAAGACCCAATTTTCTAGAAATATAGCTTCAATGTTTATGACGACTGGAATGGTTTTCATACCCAGCCTATTTAGCCGTTCAAGCATTTACTGTATGCTGGTTCTGTGTTGAGCAATGGGAGGCACAACATTGAACACCTTAGCCAGAATTCCTTGTCCTCATGGTTTGAGTCTAACAAGAATAATCAATTAAATATCTTCAGTAATATGTGATGAAGATTAAGACATTCTCAATTAAAGCAATTACTTAATATTCCCATTAATGAAAAGCCTTTCCTAAATGAAGAGTGAAAACTGGGGTGGGGGGTAGGGGGATGGCTTATAAATATCTAATAGATTCTCTTCTGTGATATTTGATATCCACACTGTTTTGATATGCACAAAGCCTATCATAGATATGTAAGTTGTGAAGTACCACAACAAATGGGACGCCTGCAAACCTATGCAGAGAGTATCTCCCTGCTATGACATCTTTCTGCTTATGCCACCTCTTTCTGTGTTGTGGGCATTGAACTCAGGGCCTTTTGCTACAAGCTAGGCAGGTACTCTACCATCAAGCTACACCCAAGGCCACTGCCAGACCACTATGACATTTTTTTTTTTTTGAGAAAAATTTATTTGGTAATCAAATTCTCAGCCTGCCTGCCTGCCTTCCTCCCTCCCTCCCTGCCTTCCTTTCTTTTTTTGAGATAATGTTTTGGCATATATCCTGACTGCTGGCTGGCTTCCGACTTGCTGTGTACCCAAGGCTGGTCCCGAACTCATGGCACTCTTCCTGCCTTAGCCATGCCATGCTAGTACTATGAGTGTGTGCCACTGTGCTTGGAAAATTTACTAATTCTTTTCATTTACGACTAGTCTTTTTTATGTCTCACTTATAAAATCCCTTCCTATCTTAATGTCATAAACATAGTCTCCTACTTCTTTCTCAAAATTTAAACTAGTTTTTTTTTTTACATAATTTCTTTGATGTATCTGAACTCTCTTTGCTGTCAGAAGCAAAGATAATTTCATTTTTTTTTTCCACATGGAGAGAGTAGTCTCACTTTGTAGCCTACGAGGCTGCTTCTACCATGTATCAGTCTGCACACACGCCTGCCTGCTGCTGGCCTTTCTGTCTTTGCCTATCAGTCAATTTTCCTGTTTTATGTGGATATCACTGTTCTATAGGTTTTTGATGGCTTTTTATGTCGAATTCGGAGATTATAATCATTTTTGCAAAATACATTTGGGTCAATAAACTTAGTCACCAAGGTGTTGTTTATTCAATGACCACATGAGGTACCATGGGAGGCAGAAAAGTAACAAAGGTATGCCTCCTGCCTTGAAAAAACACTCCCCTACACACAAAAAAACCCACATGACAGCTAGACGTGGGTCCCCTGAGAGCACTGTAGACACAGGCACTGCATGGAAGACATGCTCAAATCTATGCTGAATAATCAAGTGAGGAGAGAAGGACGAGGTGACAGGCCTACCCTTAAAGCTCTGGAGCCTAGAGATGCCAAGGATGCCAGCGACACACCCAGGTGGAAAAACCAGTCCTTGGTGAGAGGATAGAGAGGATAGGCAGGGATTACCCTACTGACTCTCATTAAAGCTTCGTATAGTTAATGATCAAATTAATGCTTTTGAGGCAGGGTCTTTCTACATAGTCCTGGCTGTCCTGGAACTCACTATGTAGACCAGGCCAGCTTCAAACTCAGAGATCTGCCTGCCTCTGTCTCCCAAGTGCTGGGATTAAAGGCATGTGCCACCACGGTCCCAGCGATCAAATTTTGAATATCGAATTTCTGCCTTAAAAAAAATCATACACCCCAACAGTTTCTAAAAATGCTACCATGGTTATACTCAGTAGTTTACCAGACCCCCCCCCCACACACACACACTGATTCCAAGCTAACAGGGAAAATCAAAGGCCCCTTTAACCTGTCTCACTGTTGGCCCTTCTGGCTGCCATCGGGAATCCATCATCTATGTCTATCCTGAGACAGTGTGCTGCTATACTGAAATGGAAACTAGACTAGAAGCCACCACAGAGCATCATACCAGCTGCACAACTTTGGAAACCCATTTTCTATGTGTCCCAGTTTCTCTTGTGGAGGATGGGGATAATGGTAGGTAGGAGATATGGCCAGTACAGGGTAAGCAGTCCTAATCTGAAAACCTGAAATCCAAAATCTAAACTTTTTGAGTATCAAGATGGTGCCACAAGTAGAAAGTTCAACCCAGGTTATTTTGTTTCATATATAAAATTATTAAAAGCATTGTATAAAATTACCTCAATGCTACATATGAGGCATGTATGGAATATAAATGAATTTTGTTTAGATTTATCTCACATCCCCAGGATGTCTTACCATGTCCACAAAAATGTCCCAAACTCTGAAAACATCTGAAGCCTGAAACATTTCTAATGCTAGGCATTCAGACAAAGTCATAGGAACCTGTACCGGGCAGCCAGGGTGTGAACTCAGGAGATGGCAGACTTCTGAGGTGGTGAGGAGACAGCTCTCTAGGGCCCACCACAGCGTCCTGAGCACACAACAGCTGCCTCAAGGACTATGGCTCTGCCCTCAGAAAAGATTAAGGTGGCCACATGCCCATTAATCCTCCCCCATTAAACATCCTTGCGGGACTCTCCATGGCTTTCAGCACAGGAAGGGGGAAAGCCCAAGACAACACAGTTTCATTATATACACCTGAAAATCAAATATTCGTTTGCCAAACTGTATCCTTTCTTTAATGTATGGAATGGTGTAGTCAAAACATCCTTGGGCCAGTCCTAGCATCTGTTAAAAAGAGAGAGAGGGGAAAAAAAAACCATAAGGTTAAAATGTATTTTGTTTCAAGTTTATGCCTTTAGTTACCCAAGTTGCAGTTCTTCTCAAGGGAGGCTGAAGCATTCATGAAGGAAGAGTTGAAGAGTCAGAGTGTTCGGTATTCACTGCATACCTTTACCCCTTGTATCTGACCGTCTGGAGACAATGTGGGCTGATTTCATATACGGAGGAGTGAGTGTACTAATTCTAGCACAGAGCTATGCTGATAGAACCAGGAAACTGCTCCCAAGTCCTCTCCACTAGGCTTTAGTCCTCTCCAGGCCTAAAGCGAGCCCTAGGAGCTTAGACCAGGCTGACCCAAGACTCCAGACTGCAGACTGTTCCTCCAGTCCTCAGAGCCACGTGTGGGAAGCCACTTCTCTTTGTTTGGTTTTGCTTTCTTAAGTCCAGAGAGGGAAAACCCAGGGTGTGGACAAGCACTCTCCCCCTGAGGGGACGGAGAGGGGGTGAGGGGGTATGGCCAGAGCATCAGCATTTTCAAAAGCTCCTTGGGTGACTTAACTGGGGTTCAGACAGCCAAGGAAAAGAATCTTGCGAAAACATTAATTTACACGCTTGAGGAACAAGTCAGGACGGGGTAACAGTTTTAGCTGAACTGTCTCATTGCTAACCAATTTCCATATCTATTGAACGATCCAAGCTTAAAAATGGTTTCTAAACTTCAACAAAAGGCAGCTAGTAAATCACTATCTAATTATGTCAAACTATGTAGGTTTTTAAAAAAGAAAAAGAAATCAATAGTTAAAGCTTTGGGGGGAACTGCTCAAAACATCAATATTTCATTAGTGTTCATTCACATTTTCTTTTAGCCTTTATTTAGTATTCTCTGGAGAAGAGAAGATCATATCTAAAATTAAGGGGGCAATGCCCCACAATTCCCAAATTAAAATGCCGTAGCAAGTTTTTTGTGGTTAGAGATGATATCATCTTCCAGCATGTCTCTATTGATGTGAAGATTGACTTCGGTCTTTAAATATTTTTTTCATCATTTTTTAATGTGTATGGGTGTGTTTGCCTGCATGTATGTCTGCACCACATGTGCATGCAGGGCCTTCAGATGCCAGAAGAGATCACTGGATCCCTGGGACTGGAGTTACAGCTGGCTGTGAGTCATCACGCGTGCTGGGAATTGAACCTGGGTTCTCCGGAAGAGCAGCCAGCGTTCTTGACTGCTGAGTTATCCCTCTAGCCCCTGATTTTGTTTTTTGCATAGGTTTACTATGTACCCAGGCTGCCCTTGAACTTGCCATGTCTATTCTCAAGCCCTCAATCCTTCTGCGTCAAGCCTTGTGAGAACTGGGATCACAAGCATGTGCCAATACCACTGAAATTATCAACTGTGAGTGAAAAGATGCATTTCTATCCTGGCAAAATGTTTCCATTTTAAATAGTAAAGAAATAAATTCTCTACCACTGCAAGGTTTTGAGGAACTGTGACTCTGGTTCACTGTGACATGTACCTTTTCCTCTACAAGTAACCACTGAGACACTACATACCTGCTTTTAACATTTCACTGGGTTATGAGATATTGAAGAGTAATTGGAATAAAGCCCATGTCATGGACTTCATGGTCAGAACATCTATATTATGTATATGTCTAGGAACCATGAGGTCTCACACTAGAGCTTTAATGCTGCTTCTGATGGAGTTATATAACAAGAAAACCTTTAAAAGCATGGGTTTGCCAATGCTCTTTCTAGCTTTGTTAGAAACCGAAGTTGAATATTGGTCTAACAATAGTTTGTTAGGGTGAGGGTATTTCTCAGAGGTAGAACAGATGGTTAGCACATTTGGGTTCCTGGAGTCAATCTTCAGCAACCCCACGCAAAAAAACCCAGTTTGTTAATGAAGTTATGAACAGCAGAAAAGGGCTGGAGAGATGGTTCAATTCCCAGCAACCACGTGGTGGCTCACAACCATCTGTAATGGAATCTGATTCCCTTTCTGGTATGGGTGAAAATAAAGCACTCATAAACATAAAATAAAATAGGCAAATAAATAAATATTTTGGCCGGGTGGCACACCTTTAATCCCAGCACTCGGGAGGCAGAGGCAGGCAGATCTTTGTGAATTTGAGGCTAGCCTGGTCTACAGAGTAAGATCCAGGGCAGGCACCAAAACTACACAGAGAAAGCCTGTCTTGAAAAACCAAAAAAGCAGAGCCAGAGTTCGAGGCCAGCCTGGTCTACAAAGTGAGTTCTAGGAAAGGCACAAAACTACACTGAGAAACCCTGTCTCAGGAAAAAAAAAAAAAAAAAAAAAAAAGATATTAGCTGGGGTGGTGGTGGTGGTGGTGGTGGTGGTGGTGGTGGTGGTGGTGGTGCACACCTTTAAGCCCAGTACTCGGGAGGCAGAGGCAGGCAGATCTTTGTGAATTTGAGGCCAGCCTGGTCTACTGAGCAAGATCCAGAAAAGGCGCAAACCTACACAGAGAAACCCTGTCTCGAAAAACCAAAAAAAGAAAAAAGAAAAAAGAAAAAAATGTGGAGTAATAATAATTCAACATTCAACTATTTCAACAGCTAACAGATGTAATTTTTATCAAAAATCTAAAAGCTGTAAGTTAGTAATCATAGTGAGTGATTAAAAACAAATACGTATTTGACTATGGATGAGTCCAGGAAGGGCTTCGGGGCCCCGACTCTCACTGTTGAACTACCTGCTACTGACAGTGTTTGGTGGGGGTAAGTCATTGTCTTCAGTTGTGTTCCCACCGCTGACTCCACCAGGCTCCAGTGCACAGCCCCAACCCAGTGCTCACACAGACGGCCCTGGAAATGGTCACTGAACAAAACCGGTAGTCACAAACCCTGAATCTGGTAGGACGAAGAGGTTATGGTGTTGCCATACATACATACATATACATGGATCCTCACATAATAGAATATGTATCCTTATATCACAGGATGGTTGTTCTTAATTTTAAAAATTTCTAAAAGAATGAATTTCAGGTCTTAAAAAGTTAACTGAAAAATAATGCCACATTTAATATGTCATATACTTGGAAGTTACTGGTCTCGGTCATAGATAGTATTGTAATGTTCTCAAAGCAGAGAACAGCTGTCACTGATCCATTGTTCGATCTTGTGGACACTTACATAATTGACCAAAGTGGAATTCGAGAGAAATAAGCTGCACCCATTCCTTTTCTTCCCTCAAGGGCAGGGTGCCACCTTGTGGTCATAAGCTTCCAGATACTGCTCTTATTGCAATTCTTCTTCTTCTTCTTTTTTTTTTTTTTTAATTTTAATTGGCTCAAAACATGAAGGAGCTAAGATGTGACTTACCTGTGCAGCGATTCCTATTCTACCTTCATTAAGACTTCCTATGGCATACTTATAACCATGTCCAACTTTCCCCAAAACACTGGATTCTGGAACCTGAAAATACAAATATATACTTACTTCTACATTTAGATTTACACAATTCGTTTTGATTCTAAATATACATAACATGTAAATACACATACACAACTGAATGAATGTATAACCCCAACTTGTGTGCTATTACTCTATCACAGTATCGAGTAAGCTTCAATGAGCGAGGCTCAGGGGTTGGGAGCACTTGTTTTTCCAAAGGGCCTGAGTTCAATTCCTAGCACTCAGTATGATGGCTCACAACCATCCATATCTTCAGTGTCAGAGGATCTGACATCCTTCTCTGACTTCTGAAGGCACAAGGCACCCATGAGCTACACACCCATGAGTACACTACACATACTCTCAGGCAAACACATTAATACACAGAAAATGAAATAAATAAATCTAACACAATTAAGAAAAAAACAAACAAACCCAAAACTCCAGTTTGACTGCCTGCTGACATGTGTCTCCTCACTATTACATACTCCCGAGCCTAAGCACAATCTACTTAGTAATGAATGAGTTTAGAAAAAAAGAACCTCATATAATTTGTCAATAACATAAATGAATAACAATTTACCTCCAATCCTTACTTGTATGTTAATAGTGTTGAGATAACTTATTAGAAACTTCGAAAACATGAAGTATTTTAAAGGCAATTCATTGAGACAATTTATTTCTAGAAAAGTCTACTGTGGTGTGTGCATGTGTGAGTGTGTGTGTGTTTCTGTGAGTGCACATGTGTGAGTGTACATTCTCCTGCTCAGTAGTAGAGGAGGAAGGAAGAAAACACACTATATATTTCTTTATAATATAAAAAAATTAATACTAGAAGTGGAGAGATGGGTCAGTGGTTCAAAGGATTTGTCTATAATTCCAGTTCCTACATTCTCTTGTGGCCTCGCAGGGCCAGGCACTCTATCGCTCTCTCTTTCAGGCATGTGTGAGGAAACGCAAAACAAAATTCATATACATAAAGAAAAATACCCTTGATGGTTAATACTAGGAACAATAGAGGACACTTGGCTTTAGTTAGGAGTGAGAGCAGGGAGGACCTGAGGGGGATGAGGGGAAGCAGGAGGAAGGAAGGAGTGAGGCTCAAAGACATCTGTAAAGACATCTCAGTCCCTCCATACACATGTGCCCACAAAAATCCCGGAGCAGTGGAACATCTGTAAAGACATCCCAGTCCCTCCATACACATGTGCCCACAAAAATCCCGGAGCAGTGGAACATCTGTAAAGACATCCCAGTCCCTCCATACACATGTGCCCACAAAAATCCCGAAGCAGTGGAACATCTGTAGCGACCCACCTTCCCCAAGACAGGCTCCATCTAGCTCAGTTTCAGAATCCTGGAGGTCTTGTTTTGTGGAATGCTGCTCTCACTGAGCAACACCCCCATCTTGTGGCCACTGGTGTACCGACCTCAGAATTCCTTCTCCCAGCAATGTTTGGTTCACAAGTGCCAAGCTTATAAAGTGTAAATGTTTCAGAAGTGTGTAAGTTGTAAAGACAACAATAATTGAGGCTAACTTCTGGAATTTGCTCACTAGGTCAGAGGCTGGACAGAAAAGTTTCCACTCTGGACCTCAACTCCTGTGAAAAATGGCTTTGGTCAGGGCCTAATTGCTGACCAGTTCCACTAAGGACCCTTCTGTGCACACTTAACACCATTTGCTGTTTTGACATTTCTCTTGTACATTTCCTATGGTCCTATGTAAGGCTTATTTCTCATTAGTCTCTTAACGAATGTTCTAGAGTATTCTAGAATACCTACCTTGACATTTTCAAATGTTAACTGGCAGGTGGAAGAAGCTCTGATCCCCATCTTGTTTTCCTTTTTCCCTATATGAAAACCTTCTGTATCTCGATCTACTAAGAAGCAGGTGATGCCTCTGTATCCCTAGAAAGATTTAAAATGTGAGTATCACTTGGGCTTTTAAGATCCTTGCTTATAGAATTCAGAATAAGAAAACTAAAAGGTTGCAGAGATGGTTCAGCAGTTAAGAGTATTATTGTCCTTCCAGAGTACCAGAGTTTGGTTTCCAGCACCCACGTGGTGGCTCACAACTATCTGCAATTCTAGTTTCGTGGGATCCAGCTCCTTCTTCTGGCTTCCATGAGCCTCAGACAGGCATGCGGTTCATGATACATGCAGGCAAAACACTCACACACATAAAAAGAGTAAAAATAAAATGAAAAACGAAAAAACATGGAGAGTTCAAGGTGAACCGAAAGTCACAGGACTGGAGAGGCAGCGCAGCTCAGCTGGGAAAGCGCTGCTATGCAGAGATGAGGATGTGTGTTTGGACCTAAGGACCCATGTGAAGAGCTGAGCACGGTGGCATGTGCTTGTAACGGCTGTGCTTGGGAGGCAGAGACAGGTGAATCCTGGGGCTTGCTGGCCAGTCAGCCAAGCTTTAGCAGTGAGGCCCAGATCCCAATGGACCCAAGTGATCTTGCCTCAAAAAGAGCTGGGGGGGGGGGGGGGCTAGAGAGAGGATTCAGTAGTTAAGAGCACATACTGCTCTTGCAGGGCACTCAAGTTTGGCTCCCCACACTACATGGGGTGGCTCACCACCACCTGTAATTCCAGTTGCCATAGATCTGACATCTTCTGGACTCCATGGGCACCTGTACCCATGTGTACATACCCCTACACAGACAAATACAAACACACATAGCTAAAAATTAATTTTAAAAAAATCAATCTTTAAAACAAAAGTGGCCAGTTCTTGAGAAACAGTGTCTGAGGTTGACTGTCTGGTTTCCTCACAGATGTAAACACAAATACACACATGTACAAAAACAAAGGAAAAATAACATGGACTTTAGTAATAGATACTGAAGGACTCTGAATTGCAATATGTGCATTACAAAACCAGAATAATTGGAGAACATGAGTTACTAAATCTATGCCAGACATGGTGGTGCACCCTTTAAGTACATCTCAGCGCTTGGGAAGCTGAGGCAGGCAGATCTCCATGAGTTTGAGACTAGCCTGGTCTTCATATCAAGTTCTGGGATGGCCAGGGTTACCTAGAGAGGAGCCTTACTACTACCTGTACTTTTCCAGAAACCACAGTGGGTATTAAAAGTATTTTTATAATTAAGTATGTGATCATGAAACTATCATGTTTTAAATTCAATATTCTTAAATCAGAAGACAAAATTAAGCATACTTACCATTTTTGCTGTATGATTTTTTCCATCTGAATAAAATACTTTTAAAGTAATATTCTTCAAAGTATAAATGTATTTTACAAGTATTTAAATCCTTCATTATGACACAGACAAACTGAAGTTCTACCCAATTAAAGATTAGGATATTAGGAGAGAAGTAATAAGTGGTCCTCTGTGTAATTAATCATTTTGTCAACAACAGTTATTTTAAATGAATAAGAGTGGGGAAAATGGTCAATTCAACTCTCAGAGAATAAGTCCCTAGAAAGGGACTGAAAGAAGGAAAAGAACAAAAATAAAAGGTGAGAAGAGGGAGGAAAGATTTTTCTTTCAACTTACCGAGGTGGGGTCCACATTTGCAAAAACAAGGAAGATGTCTGCGTGTTCAGCATTGCTGATCCACATCTTGGACCCATTGATGATATAGTAATTTCCATTTTTATCAGCTCTTGTTTTCAAAGCAAAAGAGTCGCTACCAGCTCCAGCTTCAGAAAGGCAGAAGCTCCCTAACTATACATGTGAGAGGGAAAAAAAAAACAAATTAATTGTATTTATTCTTTGCATTTTTGAGGGGGTTGTATTTTTCAAGACAGGGTTTCTTTGTGTAGCCCTGGCTATCCTAGGAACTCACTTTGTAGACCAGGCTGGCCTGGAACTCAGAGATGCACCTGCCTCTGTCTCCTGAGTCCTGGGATTTAAGGTGTGTACTGCCAATGCCCAGCTTTAAAAATGGACATTTGTAAGTCAAACCTTTAGTTACTTTTCCAAAAAAAAAAAAAATCTATATTTGGGCTGGGCATGATGGCCCATGCCTTTAATCCCATCACTCAGGAAGCAAAGGCAGGCAGATCTCTGTGAGTTCAAGGCCAGCCTGGTCTATATAGCAGGTTCCAGACTAGCCAAGGCTACATAGTAAGAACCTATATTAAAAACAAGTCTATATTATCAAAATAGACTTGTGATTATTATTTTTCAAAAGCATCCTTACTATTTAAGATAAAATAAGGACTTAGGAACACATGCTTGCTGTGTAGCATTTCCTACACATTAAGACTTCCCATGGCACACTTCGAGTCACTAGCCATCTCCGAACTCAGGTAGATGATGCAGGGAGATCACTGGAAGTTTGAAGCCAGAAAAAAAAAAAATAACACATGCTTAACTGTATTAAATTCTAGTAGATAGTTGTCCTGGCTGTGTTTGTGTGCCAACTTGACACAAGCTGGAGTCATCAGAGAGGAGCAGTGGAAGGAGCCTCAGTTGAGGAAATGCCTCTATAAGATCCAGCTGTAAGGCATTTTCTCATTTAGTGATCAATGGGGGAGGGCCCAGCCCATGGTGGGTAGTGCCATCCCCCGGCTGGTGGTCCTGGTTTCCGTAAGAAAGTGGGCTGAGAAAGCCTTGGGGAAGCAAGCCAGTAAGCAGCACCCCTTCATGGCCTCTGCATCAGCTCCTGCCTCCAGAATCCTGCCTGGTTTGAGTTCCTGTCCTGACTTCCTTCAGTGATGAACAATTCTCAAGTGTAAGCCAAATCAACCCTTTCTTACCCAACTTGCATTTTGGTCAGGGTGTTTCGTTGACTCAATAGAAACCCTAACTAAGACCAAAGGGATCTCAACAAAGGGACTGGAAATGAACTGAAACAGAAGTGCTGATGTCTTTTGAGACAGGGTCTCACCACACATCCCAGGCTGGCCTGGAAACTGCTATGCAGCCTAGTCTGGCCTCAAACAAGCAACCCTCTTGCCTCAGCCTTTGAGTACTAGGATTACAAGCATGCACTGCCATGCCTAGCTAAAAGGAATTGTCTGATGATTATTTCCTAAATTTCCACATGATAAATGAGACGTAGAATGTATTTCTCCGGTAACAGCAATTTATCGAGCCTTGCTTGGTTGATTGATGGCGCTGCATTGTGGTCTCGTGTAATTAAAGTCAATATCGCAGTTACTTTTCTCCCGAAAATATTGTCAACTCAGACTCAATCCATCTCAACAAGTCATTTCAACTCACTTTTTCTGTAGCCAGTTGAGGCAAATAGGTAGCCTTCTGTTCTTCTGTGCCGAGTTTTTTAAACAGGTTGTTGACTATTGTGTTCTGGATGTCACACAGAAGGGCCACAGATGCGTCCACCTTGGCCAGCTCCTCGATCACTATGACGGAGCAGAAAAAGGAAGCGCCTGTGCCTCCATGTTCAGCATCAATTCCAATGCCCATCAGCTAGAGCAATGACAGAGAGGAGAGATGAGACAGGGCAGGCACGCCGTTTAGACTGGGAAACTTCTTGCAAGTAAAAATTCAAAAATAAATCGTAAACACAAAAATGACCTGGGGCCCCTTACGCTAGGGAAGCACTTTACCACCGCCCGAGCTACAGTCACAGCCCATCATATATATCCTGAACTTTAAAATTTTTAATTTTATATAGCTTAATTTATTATTATTAATACATATATAGTTTAATTTGATATAGCTATTTTGCTATAAACAACAGTCTATTAAAAAACCCTAGGTTTTTTTGGTTTGCTTTTTTTTTTTTGAGAAGGATGAAATTTATGCTCGATGTGTTCCCCCCACCCCCGCTTTGGGCCTGGGATAACAAAGAAAGACACAAAATGCCTTGAATAAGGAAAGGTAAGCATGATCTGATGGTCTTTCTTATTAAGGACTGCATGGGATGTCTTGGTATGTCAACACAGGCTCCTGTACACTGATTTGATGTAATAAGCGAATGCACAAGAGTAACCAGCTCCCAGTGGACCTGTCTACAGCTCCAGTTGGCACAGTATCTGCTAAGCAGGCCTTTCTACTTGACCTTTTCATTCGAGACAATGACTGCACGACCATCCATTTGGGGCCACTTTGGCAAGTCCAAGATGGGGAGCAGACAACATGTGGTAGTGTTTGAGTGACACACTAACAAATCACAGGTGCTGACACACAAGACCAAGTGTTGGCCAAAGCTTCCCAATAGGTGGCCATTTTATCTCAGCGCCTACGTCAGGGACATGAAATATCCTTAGTCCTGCTCTATGTGTAATTGTCCTTATTTTAGGAAAGGAACATGACATATACAAATGGCTCAAGACCTGCATCTGGTAGCCGAAGGGATGATGCTCCCTTTCTCTCTGGGCTCTCCTAGAATAGCACTGCTGAGCGAGTTAGGACTCTGGCTACATGTTTCAGGTTGATGATGTAGCTGACATGAAGGCACATACAGGAAGGATGAAAGCTGCGGTGTGACGGAAGTGAAAGGGATTTCCCATCGTGAGCAATTGTTAGCAACACTGCTTCTCTAGAAAAGTCACTAGTGCTCTTTAACTGGAAATATGTGGCAGGTGACTGACACTGGACTGTAGAGTCAGGAGGCAGGTGAGCTACTGTAAGAGCAGTTTATGGAGGTGGACAGTGAGTGCACATGGCCTCGAATGCAAGAACTACTACCACAGGAGAGCAATTTTCAAACTGTGAGACCACCAAAGGTCTCCCCACAGAAGCCAGAGAGTCTGTCAATGATGAGAGCAGAACTGAGCTGGAAGATCAACCATGGGGCCTTTGTCTTACACACTAGGCTTCTGTGTGGTTCAGTATGTCTCCATACAGGATTCCATTTTCCTAAGTGTTTCATTGATAACAGAAAGTTAGCAAAATTATCAAAAGCTGATCCCATTAAAGCAAGGAGAAATGAAATTATATGGCTAAGTGCCAAAAGTCACTTTTCAGTAAGGTGACAGACAAGACAAGGGAGGTAGTGCCGAACAGAGTGACTAATTCTGGCGCATCCTTAGTATTAAAAAAAAAAAATCTATTTGCACCTAGAGAAGGGAGACACAGGAATCAGTATGATGACTGTTTTGCTTTGGTTTTTTAAGACAGGGTTTCTCTGTGTAGCCCTGGCTGTCCTGGAACTCACTCTGTAGACCAGGCTGGCCTTGAACTCACAGAGATCCTCCTGCCTCTGCCTCCCAAGTGCTGGGATTAAAAGCATGTGCCACCACTGCCTGGCTTAGTATGGTGACTTTTAAGACGTTCTTCCTTGAAGTTTCCACACTGACAACACCCCACTCATGTCCAGATTAATTCTACTATAATCTATTTTATATGTCAGACTCTCAAGGAAGGGCTATGTGAATTACAAAGCTGGAAATCTGGTTAATGTGGAACTCAGATAACAGATGTGCTTTAAGACTGCCACACACACAAGAAACCACACACAGTGTCTATAATGTAATTGTTGGATGGAGCTAGCCAGTTCTTTGTTGCAGCTGCCCTGGGCACTATAGGATGTTTTACAATTTAAAATATCAGTTCAGTTAAAAACCTTTAACTGTATAAAATCAACTAAAACCTTAACTGAAAAGAAACACAGATACTTATGACTAGGAGTGAGGAATTCTCTTTGCTTATCATAACCTCTCAATTGAAAAGTCTGCATATATTTTAATATATAAAATGTATTTAAAAGTAATTGGGCCAACACAAAATGGACTTGGTGTTATTTGTGTGCTTTTTGTTTTGTATGGGTATCTTTTGTCTTTTGTTTTGTTTTGTTTTTTGAGAGGGAAAGAACGTGAAGCTAGGTGGTTAGGGAGGTGGGGGAGACCTGGGAGGAGCAGGGGGAGGGAAAAGAATAGGATAAAAATACATTGTGTGAACAAATTTAAATAATAAAAAGTTTGAAATGAGAATTATGAAACATATACCCCTTGTTGAAATAATCCTTGTATCACTGACTTCTCCATTTTTGAATTTTCATCCATAGTTGAAACCAGAGGAGCAATTTGTTCCTGCGCAAATTTTTTAACTGTGGTAGAAAAAGAATTGCTGGTAAATCTATGTTTAAGTAGATAAAACAGATAGCGTTAAGAAAGAAAATAGCTCATTAACAGTTTGTTGATAAACTTCTACTTTTTAACCAATAAATTAAAATACACATGACTATATTTAGTCTTTTCTCTTTCAAAATAGAAATTAGAACTTCTTTCTTTAAATACACAAAAAGCAATCCCCTAATCCCCTTCAGAGCAAAAATATAAAAATAAGCCGGGCGGTGGTGGCGCACGCCTTTAATTCCAGCACTCGGCAGGCAGAGCCAGGCAGATCTCTATGAGTTCGAGGCCAGCTTGGTCTCCAAAGCGAGTTCCAGGAAAGGTGCAAAGCTACACAGAGAAACCCTGTCTCGGAAAAAATAAAAAAATTTAAAAAATATATAAAAATAATATGGTAGGCACAAAATGAAAAGTGAAAGCCTTATTCTCCTGTCCTGGATTTTCAGTTCATTTCCCCAAAGGTAACCATTTTAAACTGGTATACTCCTGAAAGCTCCCTTTAGTCTTCTGTACAGCTCTGCCTAGACACTCTGCCTATCGGTTTCCTTCTCTTACACAAAGCAGCCAGAAGACACAGTCAACCCTCTCCTCACTTTCCTTCTCCTCCTCTTATCCTTTTATTACAATTTTTTTGAGACAGAATTTCACTGTGAAGCCCTGGTTGTCCTGGAACTCCCTATGAGACCAAGCTGATCTTGAACTCACATAGATCTGCTTGCTTCTGCCTTTGGAATGCCAGGATTAAAGGCATGCATCACCATGCCAGATATCTATTGTCTCCCTACTTATACCTTGGTTATCTTTCTCCATCAGCACATTGCCCATCTAACATCTTTTAATAGCTGCATGGCTACACAGAGGAAGGTTTCTCTGTCTAGTACTAAGAATGTTCTGGGGCAGGGCAGGCAGGCAGGTCTTTGTTGTGGTGATGCTTGCCCTGTGCATTGTAGAACGGTTAGCACCATGTCCTCCCTCCAGGGCTATATAAGAGACTGGCAATGAAGCAGCTTCTGGGAAGAACTGGAGAATCAGGGAACAGGGATGGGGAAGCCTTAATTTGTAACCTAGCCTTTTATTCTGCTGTTGTTTTTATATTGGTATATTTACCTTTTTTTTTTTTTTCCCAAAAAATTGTATGAAAAATTCCACTCTCAGGACTGTGAATCCCAGCTACTCTGGAGGCTGAGATAAGAAGGTTACTTGAGCCCAGGGGTTTGAGACCAGTGTGGGCAACATAGCAAGATCCTGTTTCAAAAATAAACAAACTCCCTTCAAGACCCCCCCCCCAACCCCCAAACAGAGCAAAGACAACAGAGATCAACATATCTTCCAGGCTGTCTCGTATAGTTTCCCATTGTAGACCCAACCCATAACCAGAGGGCTAACGGGATGAAGTTGAGAAATTTACTGACCTATTTTCTTCATCATCATTTCCTCATCAGAAAAGGTCTGCAGAGGTGCAAAGGGCAGTGCGTTATTTGTTATACTGAGTTGAGCTTCTGGCTGCGAGGATTTTAGGACACGAGGAATTTTCCAAGAAGACAAGCCAGTTGGGAAGTTTCTTCGTAGCTTTAGGAACGGCTGTGATAGAAGAAGGGACATATAACACATAGGAGGAAGCAATTTGAACGTTAGTTTCTTTGGGGATAACTTTATCATGCATTCTTAAGATGTACTTATATGTATGTGTGTTTATGTCTATGTGAGTTTATTTATACCACATCTGTGCCAGTGCCAGTGGAAGAGGGCATTGGGTCCCCTGGATCTAAAGATTTCGATGGTTGTGAGCCGCATGATGTGGGTGCTAGGAACCAAACCCAGGTCCTCTGCAAGAACAGTAACCACTCTTAACCACCGAGCCATCTCTCCAGTCCCATCACTGTTTCTTATATCCTACATCTATATTTCAAAATAAGAGAGCTGAATTTAGTACATTTTAAAATTCACTGTCTTTTAAACACAAATGAATATTGTATGGTATCTCCTTTATCCATCAATGAGCTACTCTAAATAAACTCTCTAATTAAATATTTATTTTTATTTTTAATTCTGTGTATGTGTGTAGGTATGCGCACATGAGGGCCATTGCCTACAAAGGGTGTCTGATCCCCCTGGGGCCAGAGTGACAGGCAGTTATGAGCCAACTGATGTGGGTGCTGGCAATTGAACTTGGGTCCTCTGAAAAAGCACAGCAGTACCCTCCTTCCATCTCTTCCTCCCTCCCTCCTCTCCTCAGGGTCTCTATGTATAGCTCCTGCTATGCTGGAACTCACAGAGGGAGCTGGAGAGATGGCTCAGAGGTTAAGAACACTGGCTGCTCTTCCAGAGGTCCTGAGTTCAATTCCCAGCAACCACATGGCGGCTCACAACCATCTATAATGAGATCTGGTGCCCTCTTCTGGCGTGCAGGCAAACATGCAGGCAGAACACTGTATACATAATAAATAAATAAATAAATAAATAAATAAATAAATAAATAAATAAATAAATAAATAAATAAATAAATAAAGTGGGCTTCCCACTTCAAATGATTAAACAAACAAACAAACAAAACAAAATAAAAAAACCTCACCGAGATTCAGCCTGTCTCTGCCTCCTGGGACTAAAGATGTGTGCCACGACAGCTGGCTTCCCAGACCTGTTCCCAACACTGAGCCATCTCGCTGGGCCTAGCTAACCTTTAGCCATGGAGGAACCAAGTCTCTAGACTTGTTCTCTGAGCACATTTGTCATTTCACTAACTTCTTGGATAAGCTAGGAGCACTGCAGGAGGTAAGATTTTAGCTCTGAGCTCTGACCTCTCGGCTTTCTCTTTTACATTGGTTCTGTGTTTCTTATTTTAATAAGACGGTTGGTTACATCTACAGGAGTACAATACCCCTGTTGTCTCTGACTAACCACTGTCAGGATGGGGAGACAAGGTAGGTAGGTCAAGGCTTAAGGAAACAGGCTTTGGAGTCTAAAGGAGCTAGGCTTAAATCTTAACTTTGGACACGCAATTTTGGCAAGTGATTTCATTGTTTTTGGAGGGTATGGTGGTTTGCATAAGAATGTCTCCCATAGGCTCATATATTTGAATGCTTAGTCACCAGGGAGTGGAACTGATTGGAAAGGTTAGGAGATGTGTCCTTGTTGGAGTAAGTGTGGCCTTGGGAAAGGACATGTGCTGCTGGGGATGGGCACTGAGGTTTAAAAACCCATGTCAGGCCCAGGCTCTCTCTTTCTGCTTGTAGATCAGGATGTAGCTCTCAGGTACTTCTCCAGCATCACACCTACCTGCCTGCCTGCCTGCTTGGGTGCCTGCCTGCCACCATTTTCCCTGCCATGATGACAATGGACTAAGCCTCAGAAATGATAAGCAACCCCCTAATTAAATGCTGTCTTTTATAAGAGTTGTCTTGGTCATGGTGTCTTTTCACAACAATGGAACAATGACCAAGAGGAGTACAAGTGATTTTTTTTTTTTTAATGTCTCAGGTAAAATCTCTAACAATCTTAGTTTCTATTCTTGTAAAATGCATGTAAATTCTTGGAGTCTTGTGAGGATTAATAAAACAATCTATGTAAAAGGTTTATCACAGTGTCATTTAGTAGGCGCTCAATAAACATCGTGACTAGTTCTACTACAGCTACTTAGAGTCCAGTTGTGTGGCGGCAGTACTATTGGAGATGGTAGTAAGAATACCAACTGTTAGCTGCCATTGCTGGCTGTGGCAGTTGGAACGTGATTGGCCCCCATGATCTCATAGGGAGTGGCATGATTAGGAGGTGTGGCTTTGTTAGAGTGGGCATGGTCTTGTTTGAGGAAGTGTGTCACTGTGGGAGTGGACTTTGAGGTTTCCTATGCTTAGGATACCATCCAGTGTCTCAGTCGACTTCCTATTGCCTGCAAAATATAGTACTTTAAGCTATTCCTCAGCACCATGTCCGCCTGCATGCTGCCATGCTCCCCGCCATGATAAATGGACTGAACCTCTGAAACTGAAAGCGAGTCACCCCAATTAAATCTTTTTCTTATATGAGTTGCTGTGGTCATGGTGTCTCTTCACAGCAATAAAAAAACTAAGACACTGCCATCTTCGGGATTCTCTGTTGGAGTGGTTCAACCCCTTAACAAATGTAACATCACTATGGTGATGCGCACTCTCTTGGTGTTTTGTTCATACATTCACTAGCTCAGGGGAAAAGACACAGAACCACTATGTTTGAAACCATCATCAATCTTTGTTGCATGTCACTGACTCTTTGTAATTGTATGCTGAAGTACAAACATATTCTGCTTAGGATCCACCTGGGCAACAGAACCATTGGCCAGGGAAGAAAAACGTGTTGCTACTTTTTTTTTCTAGTTCGTTTTTGTTTTGTTTTGTTTTCAGAATTAGAAAATAGTTTAGGGAAAAGTTGCCCAAATAACACCCTTTGTCATTAAAATCAGAATTGTGACAAGAACTTTAGATCGGGAAGAAAGAGGGGGTGAAACACATTATTTTCCTCTTGATGAGACAGACAAGGAGAAAAAGGAACAGGAAATGGGAAGCGCAAAGGGGCTCCAGCTGGGAAGGAATGCTGCTAATAGCCAAGGGAGGCAAGGTGTAGCAGCCGGCTCAAGGAGGAAAGGATGGAGAAGTGGAAATATGGGAGTGGGGGAGAAATAAATACAGGGCAATTTTGCTCAGTGCTGGTGATGGAGTCTTGGATTGTGCCCTCGATATATAGTCCAAAGAATGAAAGAATGAGCCAACTACCTCCATAAACCGCCTGTGAAACTCGCCTATCCATTTCAAAACCTGCAATACACTGGCCTACATTTCTCATTTCTAGGGGAGGTTATTTACTTCACTGAGCCCACTACAGAATTCTTTCTGTCTCTTAGTCAATATATCACCTTTGTACCTAAGTTGATCTTTAAAAGAAAGCCCACCGCAGAGAAACTTAAGAAGCCAGTGGGTCTTACCATAATACCTATTTTTCCTGCTGACACAGTCATGAGCCCTCTTAGTCTCGATATCGCTGCTGACAAAGCACACACCAGTTCAACCCACCAACAATGACTTCAGGTTCCAGAGGAGATAATAGGCAAATGAGCTTTTAAAAAGTTCAAAACGGTATACAGTCATCATAAAACACGAAGACTAAGTGTTGTGAATAGAATCCATTTCTGGCCAAAGCATCAAGAGCGAGTTCTTTAGTCTCTTGGTAGTTGATAATAAAGGAAAGGAAATTTGTCCTCCTCTTGCCTTTAGCCGCTCAACTAGGATTTCACTGTTGATTTTTCCAATGCCCCTATGCTTTGGCATTGACCACAGTCATTGCATTTTGGTATCCACTCCATCAAAATGATTTTTTGCAGCTAGAACCCATTGTACCACATCACTTTTTTTTTTTTTTTTTTTTTTTTGTACAGAGCAGCAATTGTTGCTTAAATGGCACAATGGTTGTGCCATTGCCTTGCCAAATCCTTTCCTTAGCTCCAGTCTAATACGTTTCTACACAGCTGGCTGGAGAGTTCTGATATACTACGGCTAGAATGATCAAGTCCATGAACTTGGGGAAGGGTGAGGAGTGGCATCTTTAGTTCATTAACAGCTGACAAAAATACAGCATTTAAAAAAGTGTGAATGTGGGCAACATATTTTGGTAATACTAGCAATAAATGTGACTCTGCCAAAAGAAATCACAGCCATTTTCATATCATACCTATTTAGTACCAATATCTTGAAATAAATTTTTGTTCATCACTTATGGCAAAATTACAGTGGTTATTAGAACGACTGCTAGGCTGTATTTAAAAAGCACACATTGCTCAATCACATTAAGACATTTTATAACTGTTTCATTATAATTGATTTCCTTTATAATGCAGTATCTTTTATTTTATGCATTTTAAACATTTTGAGGAAAGGTCTATAAACTTTTACTACACTGCCACATATGCTGCGCTCAAGGTGCTGGAAAGCTAAAAATGCTTTACTGTAGAATGTTCTGGCAAATCTGTTATTATTCATGTTACATTTATCCATCGTGTCAGTTAGGACCCCCTTTCCACTATGCTTGAGCATAATGAAGTGTTGTTTTAAATGTTCCTAGAGTGCTTCAATATCCAACTGCATTTCTAGCCCAGGAAAGGCGAAGAACACATTGCAGAAGCCATGTTGACTCAGTCAGACTTGCAAAAAAAGAGATTTCAATACACATAGTTGCATTTTGTCCTAAATCCCTATAGCCGCTGTTTTTCTGCCCTGCATGCCATCCTGGCTCCTACCTCTCTGAGACAGATCCAGAAGTGTATCTGTGTCTATCCCCTGCTGACACAGGGCATTAGGAAAGTCTGCTTTTCCTGATGCTGAAACCACTTTTTCCCCTTTCCTAGATGCACGGGAACTTTGTTTTCCTCTTGAAACTGTTCTTGCACAGTCTCCCTTCCTAGAGTAAGGAGGAAGGGTCCCTGAACTTTCCACTAAAACTTGAGAATGTTACAGCGCCATCTTCTTGGGGGAAAGACAACGAAGGGAGGCCCTTCCTCTTCAGACTCAGGAAAGCTACCAAAGGTACCCTTTCTACCCTTGACCCTTGTTCTGCCCTCCTGGACAACGACCCTGATGTACCGGGTCCATCACAAATATTCTTTCCATCCAACACCTACCAGGAGCTTAGGACATTTCAGTCCAGAGGCCAACTCAGGTGACATTCTGGTCATGACCTCTTCTCATATCCAGTGAATCCCCCACTTGCACACAATGTTATTGTGCATCTGCTCTGAGATGTCACTCACTACTGCTGCCTCTTAAGGTCTCTCTATCTGACCACAGCCTCAATACCTGTCCCCCGGCTTTTCTGATAAAATATGGTGCTAAACTTGTTCTAGCATGTCACCAGATGTTCAAGCCTATCAACAAATCTATTTTTTTTTCCTCCAGCTGAGATCCCATGTTGACCTTTACAAACATCATTTCACAATACTGGAAACATTCTTACCCACATTTTCTCCTTCTTTAACAACAATCTCTTTATGCTGCTGAGAACTTATCTTCCCTTTCCTAGATCAAGGGCAACTTTTCTTTTTTTTGCAAAGCTTTGTCTGGAATAACTTATAAATGAGTTGTGAAAGTTCTTTTTCACTACCCCTCACCCAGTTTCCTTAAGTGAACCCTTTTGAAATGCCAGAGTTAAAACTTAACTAAGATGAAAATGTATTAAAACTCAGTGGCGATAGGGTGGTATTAAGATGTGAGGCCTCTTAGAGGTCGATGAGGCCGAAGGACTCTCCCCTTGTGAATGGACTCAAATGCCTTTGTATTAGTTACTTTTCTCATCATTGTTACCAAACACCTTCCAAGAAGCAATAGAAAAGATGTATTTTGTTTGGCTCGCTGTTTAAAGATGCCTTCCGCGAGATAGCAGCGCTAAGATGTGCTGGTGGGAGTGGTCAGTGGGTATGGTGACAGAAACAGGAAACTTTGCTTACGTTTTGATGGCTCAGGAAGCAGAGATGGGACAGGAAGCAGGCAAGGCTACACGTTTCAAGGCCACCCGGAGACCTACTTCTTCCAACTAGTCTCGAACTCCTAAAGGATCTACAACTTTTCAAAACAGCATCGCCAGGTGGAGACCAAGTGTTCACACACATAAGCCTGTGGAGGCATTTTATATCGAAACCATACTACCTTATAAAAGAGACTTTAAACAGTATTCCACTCACTTCCCCTCTGAGTCAGTGAGTCATGTGAGGTCACAGGGTTCTCAGCAAGGAAGCCCACACAAGGTAATCTAATCTGTTAGAACTTCAAGTACTATACTGAATAAGTATGGGGAGAGCAAACAGCCTTGTCTCGTTCCTGATTTTAGTGGAATTGCTTTGAGTTTCTCTCCATTTAATTTGATGTTGACTGTTGGCTTGCTGTAAATTGACTTTATTATGTTTAGGTATGTTCCCTATATTCCTGATCACTCCAAGACTTTTATTATGAAGGCGTGTTGGATTTTGTCAAATGCCTTTTCTGCATCTAGTGAGATGATCATGTTTTTTTTTTTTCTTTGAGTTTGTTTATATGGTGTATTACATTGATGGACTTTCGTATGTTGAACCACCTTTGCATCCCTGGGATGAAGCCTACTTAATCATGGTGGATAATTGTTTTGATGTGTTCTTGGAGTCTGTTTGCCAGTATTTTAGCATCATTGTTTATGAGGGAGATTGGTCTATAGTTCTCTTTCTTTGTTGTATGGTAATCTAATCTGTTGGTGAGTTGCTTTTGGCCTAACCAGACTTCAGAACTATAAGAGAATAAATATCTGATCTCTAAGTCGCCCACTCTCCGGCACTCTGTTAAAGCATTATAAACAGACTAAGATGCCATATTTATAGTAAGACATAACAGTTCTACTTTAGTCATAGGCACAAGTACACACATACAAAGGATACAGTGAAGTCAGCAAAAGTATAAAAAAATTAAAGTCAATTAAATATTAATGAAGAAATGGCTAAATTTTTGTGCTATATTGATTCAATATAGTATTTCATAGCCATCAAGGCAAACCAGGGATATAATATATATCAACATGGGCCGGGTAGTGGTGGCACATGCCTTTAATTCCAGCACTCGGGAGGCAGAGCCAGGCAGATCTCTGTGAGTTCGAGGCCAGCCTGGGCTACAGAGTGAGTTCCAGGAAAGGTGCAAAGCTACACAGAGAAACCCTGTCTCGAAAAACAAAAAAAAAAAAAAAAAAAAACCAAAAAAAAAAAAAAAACTTGACAAAAATTTTAATGTTAAAACGTATTCTCTAAAATTGTGTTTATGTGTAGATGTGCAGCCTGTATGAGTATATTTGATATATGATCCCATGTCAGCCAGATGAGGGAGTCAGATCCCTTAAGTCACAGGTGGCTGGGCCCTGGGGACAAAACCCAGGCCCTCTGTAAGGGCAGTAAGTGCTCTTAACTGCTGAGCCATCTCTCCAGGATCTGTTGAAACTTCTTTTTTTTTTTTTTTTGGTTTTTCGAGACAGGGTTTCTCTGTGTAGCTTTGCGCCTTTTCCTGGAACTCACTTGGTAGCCCAGGCTGGCCTCGAACTCACAGAGATCCGCCTGCCTCTGCCTCCCGAGTGCTGGGATTAAAGGCGTGCGCCACCACCGTCCCGGCTCTGTTGAAACTTCTTAATGTGCATATAAAATGCTAGAAATAAGTTTTAGGTAACACATTCAACATAATATTTAAGAATTATTTCTTGGAAATTTTTAAAAGTTATATATAATTAAACTAGATAAACTGGTTTATTCTGGAAACATTTCCCAATAACTGACTTCTCTCTCTCTATGGAACAATAACTTTCCTTGAGAGTGCCTTATATGATTAAGATAAGTTCCTCTAGAAAGAAGGCGAGGTCCTCAACACACCCAAGGCTGTTTCAAACAAGGAAGATTAACTGTAGGATAAGACTGGTGTGACTCAGAGCTCAGATATATTTTACTCTCAGACTACTACTGTCCTTGAGTCCATTCACCTCCCTAAAATCATTCTCAGTGACCTGCTCCTCCCCCTTTATCAGTAGTTTTGATTCTACACTCTTTTGATCTGTAGTCTGAAAATAGTAAATGGAAAAGTTGCAGAAATAAACCATATACAGTTTTAAATTGCAAACCATAATGAGTAACGAAGTTTCCCATTACCTTAACTCGTCCAGCTGGCCCACTGATAACTGTGTGGACAGCCAGGTTATCAAACAGACTGTCGGCCATATGGCAGCTGTTTTGTGCAGTTCAGAGAATGATCTATAGGACCTGTTCTTTTGGTTTTCAATGAGTGACTTTATTAAGTAGATAGGGAGCAAAAGGTAAAAGAATAAATAGTGAGTAGTAAAGAGACAGATGGCAAAACATTATCAAACCGGGCACTGGAGTAGCCCGATTGAGAAAACAAACAAAAAGTAATGTCATCAAATCAGGTGGCTTACAAACCCCTATGAGGAAGAACTGGGGAATCCCCTTCAAACAGGGAGCTAGAATTCCAGATTGAGAGAGTCTTGGACAAAGCAGAATATCTGCTGGGTAACATTTTCAAGAAAAAGAACAAATAGCAAGCAGCAGGCAGAGAACATCAAATCAAGTGCTTACGAACACCCAGCGGAGATCAACTGGCCAAAGGGTCAGCAATCCTCCACAGAGAGGAAGAATCCATCTTCTCTCCACGGATGAGCTCCAGCACCGCCGCACCTCTTCCTAGTCTCACTGTAAGCGGTTTTATATTATAGCATAAACAACAGTAACCTGGGTTGGGAATGGCTTATCGTCTAACCGTGTTTACTTCGGGGCTGTTCTTCCCTCTCCCTGTCACAGAGGTGGGGGAGACAACCTTGCCTCCAGAGCCAGCCTCTCAGTGAGCACAAATAGCACATGACAGCTTACCAATATAATGTACATCACAACAGTGCTTATGTTTAAATAACTTACGTTTTCTAATAATGGCCCTAAAGTTTGAGAGAAGTCAGCCAGGCAGTTTGGATGTGCCAAAGAAATTAGTATTTCCTTTAAATGAAAGGTTACAGTTCCTACCTTAATAAGGAAAGAAAAACAAAACCAAACAAATGTTGAGGTTGCTAGGATCTATAATAAAAACAAATGATCCATGAAACTGTGAAGAAGTAAAAAGAAATTCATCCTTCTTTTACTGTAGCATCTCAAGCCACAAAAGTAATGGGCACAGAGTGACGTGTGTGGCAGGTACTTAAGCTAGAAAGGGCATTATAGACATCAGTACCACGCACAGGTTCAGATGTCTATTGGGCATTTAGGAAAATACACTTTGCAGAGGAGGGGAACTATTGCAGTCTTCTAAAATTTCCAACATCTCCCACTTCCTTCTCATCTGGGAAGAGGGCATAAGCAGGGAACACAAATAAACCTTCTAGTTTTACTTGCTTTTAGTTGACTGTGAGAACATCACTAATTTTGGAGGTCACACACCTGAGCTTTGCTATAGATGACACCTCTGACTGAGGCTACTCAACAGGCTAAAACAAGGGTTTTGTTGTTTTTTTTTTTTTTTAAGTAGAACATTTGAAAACTTCAGATATATTCAAAATGTGGATCATCTAACACAAAGCATGTCATTTGCTGCTTAATTTTCTTTAAAACTAAAAGCAGACATATAAGAAATATTTGGTTTATAAGCGTCCACCCTATGGCCCAAGAGCCACATGCAGCCCAAGATGGCTATGAATGCAGATAATACCAAAACCAAATACTTATTTAAAACATTGTGAGATTTTTTTATCACACACACACACACACACACACACACACACACACACACGGTTTATTTTTATTTTTGAATTATGTGTGTAGGCATGTGCAAGTGAGTAAGGGGCCCAAAAAAGCAGAGGTATCAGATTCCTGGAGCTAGAGTTTAGGTGGCTATAAGCCATGAACATGGGTGCTAGAGATTGAACCCAGGTCCTCCGTAAGAGCAGAGGTGCTCCCAATCACTGAGGATCTCTCCAGCTCTGTTATGTGTGTTTCTGCAATACGTTTTTAAAGCTTCATAGGAGAGTTCTTGAACAAGAACTCTATAGATGACAATGTCATGCAAAATAAATGTATGCTTTTGCAACTGCTGGCCCCAGCTTGGACACCCCCGGATTTAATGTATGCCCAAGACATTCTTTGTCCAGTGTAGCCCACAAGTTTGGCTATAGCTGATCTAAAGAATCACAATATTTAGTAAACAAAGGTTCTCGTTATGATAAGGACATTCTGGCGTGAAAAAAGGAGGCATGCTGAGAGATGGAGATAGTATTGAGCCTGGATATATCTCAGCACAGTCTTTCTGCTCACTGTGGTCCTTCTTTCCTTTCCAATGAGTCCTTCCACATACCTGGTTTCCCTAAGACAGGCCTGAGACAACAGTCTGTCTTCTTAAAGCATCGGCCCCTGAAACCCGAGTTACTGAATTCTCTCTTTCCTGACTCCCTCTTGTCTGTAATAAACTTGTATGCCTCTTCTGTTCATCTTTTTACTGTTTCAGAAGGCTCGAGTACCAAACATTCAGAGGGTGCATGTCCATGTCACCTGGGGAGCTTAAAGACAAAAGAGCTACCTGAACCCCACCATGAGGTTTGGGCTTCCTTACATGCAAAAGTCCTCCCAGATAACTAATATGAAACCTGGTCTAAAATTTGCAGGGTTTTGTCTTAGTCTGGCCAAACACCTTAGGTTAGGCTTTTATACTTTTTCTTAGAGTCACTCATGTAACTCCTTGTAAAGTCCAGTGTTAGCAAAAGCACCCCACTAAGTCAGTTCAGTCGGAACCCCCACTTGATATCTGATCACCTTTGATATCTGAACAAGATCCTCTTCTACTCCTTATCAGGGGATGTCTGATCATCCTGGCCCGTCTTTAGCAGAAATCATGTAATATCAATTTAGCTGGTATTGCTTCTATACCTGCTGTTTTCTGTCATTTTCTACCCACAGACCACATTATCAGAATGTCTGAAATAAAATATTAGTGACATCAAATGGCCAGGGTAATGAGAACATGAAACCCACCATTGCTGGTGGGAATATGAACTCATATAGCTGCCCTGGAAAACAGCTTAGCAATTCTTAGAAGTGTGCACATATCATATGAGCCAGCAGCTGCACCTTTGAAAACACACACACACACACACACACACACACACACACACACACACACACAAAAGCACGCACGCACGCACGCACGAAGTATATATCAGACATCAGTGCAAGCCTGTGAATCAATCCTTCTCCCTAGGATAAGGGGTGTGTGTGTGACTACAGTATTCCTACCTTTGACAAAAAGAAGGAAGTAGGCAGGGCTTTCGAGGAAAACACAGACACTGACCAGTGAGATGGCTCAGGTGGAACAGGCACACAATGCCTGCCTGATGACCTGAGTTTGATCCCTGGGACCTACACCATAGAAGGAATAAACTGACTTCTGAGAACACAGATATATCTCTGTAGGAAATTTGAATGGATTTTTAGGGAGGAAATGACCACTTCTAAGAAAGGCTTTGGGCTGGCAAGATGGTTCAGTGGGTAAAGGTGCTTGCTGCACAAGTCCAGCAACCTGAGTTCAATTCCTGAGCCTACAGGAAGATGAAAGGAGAGACTTCTACACCCATGTCCACACAAATATCACACACTGAGTTCAATTCCCAGAACCTACAGAAAGATGAAAGGTGAGACTTCTACATGCATGTCCATCCACACAAACATCACACACTGAGTTCAATTCCCAGAACCTACAAAAAAATGAGACTTCTACATGTATGTCCACACAAACATCACACACTCATACACAATAATTAATTTAAAAAATAAAAACCTTTTTATTAGTTTTTAAATTTTGAGACAGGATCTCACTAACTAGCTTTGGCTAGTCTGAAACTTACTGTGTAGACTAGACTAGCCTTGAACTTGCAGGAATCCTCCTGCCTCTGTCTCTCAAGTACTGGATTTATAGCTGTGTACCACCATGCCTAGGTATAAGAAAGTTTTTGATGATGTTTGCATAAATAAATGTCAGTGGTCTTTACATTTTCTTCATGGACATAAACCTCCATAGAAGTGGGATTATGGCAGTCAAATTTCCAAGAGGCTGCTGGTTCTTCTTGGGCAAGGGAATCTCCTAGAAAGCTAAATTTCAGATGTCTTCATCTTAAAAAAAAAAAAAAAAAAAAAAAAAAAAAAAAAAAAAGGCCAGGCTGATGGTACATGCATTTAATACGAGCACTTGAAGGCGGAGGCAGGTGGAGTTCTGTGAGCTCAAGGCAGCCTAATCTACATGGTAAGTCCCAGGACAGCCAGGGCTCTAGAGTGAGACCCTGTTTAAAAGAGGAGGAAAAATGATTCTAACAATGCTGGGGGTCCAGATAGGTCCTAACCACAGTAGGGGTGTACCACAGGTGACTGTTTAGTTAGGGTTTCTATTGCTGTGAAGAGACACCATGACCACAGTAACTCCTATAAAGGAAAACATTTAATTGGGGATGGCTTATAGTTTCAGGGGTTTAGTCCATTATCTTCATAGAGGGAAACATTAGGCAGCATGCAGGCAGACATGGTGCTGGAGAAGGAGCTGAGAGTTCTGCAGTTTGACCTGCACTGGCTGAGACCTCAAAGCCTGCCCCCAAAGTGACACACTTCCTCCAGCAAGGCCGCAACTACTCTAACAAAGCCACACCTCCTAATAGTGCCACTCTCTATGGGCCAAGCATTCAAACACCAGCGTCTATGGGGGCTATTCCTGTTCAAACCACCACACTAGCCCTTCACAACCAAGGGCATATGGATTGTTTCCACTTCTGGCTGCTATGAATATCTGTGTGCAAGTTTGGAACTCACATTTTTTCCCATATTGTACACATGATATTTTTCTTACATGTTCAGAAACATTGTCATACAGCACTAAGATCAATCTGTCTTTCCATGTTTTATGCCCTGCTTCCTCCTTCATATGAACACTCTTATGCTTTAGAGCCATTATTAAGCAAAATATGGGTTTATGCAAACACAGGCACTACAATGCAAAAGTCAGATCTAATGAATGGGTAGCATATACTTCATATATACAGGTAGCTGGACAGAGAAGTGACTCATGTCATGGATTGGGCAGATTATTATGTTATTCAGAATAACATGCAACTAAAACTGAGTTGTTAATTTCTGAAATTTTCCATTTAATATTTTCAGACCATAGTTAACTGCAGGTAGCTAAAATTATGGAAAGTTAAACCACGAAAATCCTGGTTGGGAAAGCTTATTTAAGCCTTTAAATGTGTTCACTTAACCAGCTACATACTTGCTATTTATACAAAATAAGCTCCTCATTATTATTAATATGTATTTTTAATTTTGATTCTCAAGGCTAGCCACTGAATCTAAAAGGTAGAAGAAAAAATATTTTACCCATCTCTTACAGCAGAATTCTACTCAGCACCAAATGGACTCTGCTACTAAATGATTCCGTTTCCCCAACATTGTTGAAATAAAATTATACAGCTAGAAAAGAGATCAGTTGTAGGTAGGAATTAAGGACCAGGGAGGGAAGTAAGGGTACTGTGAGATTATAAGAGGACAACAAAGACCTTTGTATTGCTGGGAATTCTTTTTAGCTTGACTGGAGTACTGCAAACACAAATAAGGATGTGATGAAACTCTACAGAACTACACATATATACATAAGCAAACTGATGATCTGAGACAAATGGGTGGATCACACTCACGACAATTGCCTGAATGTGATATTGTACTCTATCTAGTTAGTAATGTGAGGGCAAACTCGTTAAAGAGTATGTGGGGCTCTATATTTCTTTTTGTAGTTAAATTTTGTATTTGCACGTGTGTGCGCGTGTGCCTGTGTGCACGTCACCTGTGTACAGGTGCCTGCTGAGAGCAGGAGAGAGAACAGGCTCCCCTGGAGCTGGAGTTGCAGATTCCAGTAAACTGCCCAGTGTTGACTGCTGGGAACCAAGCCCAGAAGAGCAGTGCACGCTCTTAACCATGAGCCATCTCTCTAGACTCATCTCGATTTCTCCTTCTCCTTCCTCCTCTATCTCTTCTTCTTCATCAGTGTCTCTATGTTGGCTGTCTTGGAACTCACTCTGTAGACCAGGCTGGCCTCAAACTCAGTGATCTGCCTGCCTCTGCCTCTCAAGTGCTGAGATTAAAGACATGTGAAGCCATGCCTGGCTTTATTTCTTCTTAAAACTGCAGGGAGAGCTACATTTATTTGAAATGAATGTTGAGAAACTGTCATGCCTTCGAAAGAAATTAAGCAAATTATGGCTTTAAAAATTCCAGGAATTGGTGTGGCTTATGAGAATTCAACAATTCAGAAGAACTCAATGGTAAAAATTTAAGATTGTATCTATGGCAAATAATTTGTGCCTGTTACGTGAACACGAATAAGAAGCATCCAATATGAAGCGTTGATCTTCACAGCTACTGAAACTGAACTTTTCTCTCCCCCCCAGGTCTCGGGCTCTCTGTTCTAGCCTCTAGGAGTTCCTAACAATGCCTTAATTTTCTAGAAGAAGAACAGTGACTGGTCCAAAAGATGACTAAACAAACCAAACTTCTGGAGTGCACTGTTAAATTACTAGACCACTACCTTCCACCAGCCTGAAAGGAAAGAACGTTATAAGGCAGTATTTGAAAGCTACAGATAGATTTCTCAAGTCTGCTGCAACCTACTTACCTCATTATCTCCACCAATGTACTTGGTAAATGTACTTATTTAAGACTTTCTTCTGTGACGACAAAAGTTCATGTAATCTCTTCCACAGTGGAACATGTCCTTTAAAACTACTTGAACCCATCTTTGAAGGCTATCGTTACCCATATTTGGGTCAGAATACACTATCATTTGATTTTCTTTGGAATAAGAACCTGGTCTTACCTTAATACCTACAAGGTTATGAGGAAAAAGTCACCCACTCCCACATAGCATTATACAGTTCTATGCCAGTGGTTCTCCAATGGATGAATTTGCCTCCAGGAGACTACTGGCAATCTCTGGAGATATTTTTAGCAGCCCAAATTCATAACCTTGGTATCTTATGATGCTAGAGGTGACACTAAATCTTTTACAACACAAAGGACAGTTCCCTACAATAAAGAATGAGCTGGCTATAAATGCCATCAGTGCCACAGTTGAGAAACCCTGGTCTAGCCGTTAGGAAAGAAATCCATACAGTGTAGGCCCAAGACAGCTAATGCACAATGATCCTGAGAGAAGATTACAGTTTCCAGAGAGGATTTTTATGATTATTGGTCTTGGCATCTGAGTGGAAAAAAAAAAAAAAAGAGTGGGAAACAGATGTATTTATATATGCAAAAAAAATCTGTCATTTCTATACTGATGAAGATAAATGTTTTCTACAAGCCCATGTTTTGATAAACAAAAGGAACATTAGTTGGGACTATGGGTAATCCTTTGGGCAACAGATATATAGGAAAGGGCAGAAATCTGTGATTAATTTCTATAATGGAGAAGTTTCTTAAATTTGAGAAGCCAAAGGTCCATAACATGATACAGATATGCCATTGGAGAACATTATATATCTCTGTAAAATCATCATACCAGCTATTCTTATATTTTTTTTAATCAAGCAGAGTATTTCTCTATCTTTATACTTTTATTTACACATCTCCTTGGCCTTACTCTCTACCTGAACCTAAGCCACCCTGCTGTGGATATTGATGGATTCACAACCCCCAGGGTTGGGCGTGTTTGCGCATGCCCGGTGGACCTAGACACTTCTGCCTAGCCAGTTCCAGGTCAAAATAGCCATTTCCAGGTCAAGGCGCCTCGGGCGTGACCAGGATCCGTGACTTTGCATGGTTGCGTAAGAGCGCGCAATGCAACCATGTGATCTGCGCATGCGTGGAATAGTTACGTCCGTCGACCTGTGTACGCGCCTTTATCCTTTATAAGCCAGCGCCATATTCCCAGCTCCTCCTCCTTCTTCTCCACACACATGTCTCTTCCACAGGCCTGAGCACTCATCTGTCCCTTTTATCTTAATAAAACTCTTGTTAGTGGATTCTGTCCTGTTTTGTGACATTTCCTTGCAGGGTAAGAGCACCGCTAAATAACTAACAGATATCGTTCTGTATAAATAAAATAAATGATTGGCCAGTAGCCAGGCAGGAAGTATAGGTGGGACAAACAGAGAAGAGAATTCTGGGAACAGGAAGGCTGAGTCAGGAGACGCTGCCAGCCGCCACCATGAGTAGCAACATGTAAGATACCGGTAAGCCACGAGTCACGTGGCAACTTATAGACTAATAGACATGGGTTAATTTAAGATAGAAAAACTAGATAACAAGAAGCCTGCCACAGCCATACAGTTTGTAAGCAATATAAGTCTCTGCGTGTTTACTCGGTTGGGTCTGAGCAGCTGCTGGACTGGCGGGTGAGAGAGATTTGTCCTGACTATGGGCCAGGCAGGACTGGAGAAAACTTCAGCTACACCACCCCTTCTTTGGACAGTCAGGTCAAGATTCACCTCCTATAAGCCTATCTGCCCATACTACTTCCTCAATGGTAGCAATATTCTGTTTCCTCATTCCTAATATTCATTTTTTAAAAACACACATGTCCCATCTTCCCAATTAAAAACAGAATTTTACTGGTGTCAGGGACCCTGTTGTCTCCAAGACTTGCCACTATGTACTGTAGTGACTAGCTGTTCTGTCTATGACCTTGAAGTACTGCGCCTAGAGATGTAGCAGGTAACTGTCCTACCTACCTATGACCTTGAAGTACCTGCCCTGGGGCGTTGCTCAGGTTACCCTTAAGACCTCAGTTGCACGCACATAGGCCACTCTCTTTTCTCCCTTGTGGGCTTGGATGCTGAGATGAACCAGGTGGAAGAACAGCGTGGGACTGTAACTTGGCCTTCCAGGACCATACGCTAAATCTCCCATGCTGGAGTGAGTCTTCCTCCCTAATAAATTCCTTCATCCTTTTTAGCAGACTCTGTGGATTTCTCGTAATAACGTACTTTACATAAAGACACCTTTATTCCCTTCCTCTCCGTGTTACTGGCCACGGGTTTTACCTGTACCAAAAGCTAGTGTTTACTAAGCCTTTACCACGTGCAAGAATCTGTTCTAAGTATATAATACCTAATACCTAATTTAAGCCACAGCTCTCCCCCTTTGCAAGCACTGGGTGTTGTTTCTGAATTCTTCATTTGCAACTGAAGCCACTAATACAGAATTCAGAGGGTTCATAGAAAGAATGAAAATCACAGATATAAAATACTGTCCCGTCTATAGTAAGCTCTTAGTAGATGCCAGACTTTCTGTTTATCTTTGAACAGGGACTATATTTAGCCTAGGCTTACACTTCTCTACCTAGTTTGTTTTGAGATAGGGTCTTACCCCAGGCTGGCCTAGAACTCTCAACCTTCCTGCTTCTGTCTCTAGAGTGGGAGATTACAGGTATGTGCCATTGTCGTGACTCATTTCTCTACTCTGTCACTTTCTATCACTGTGATTAAATGCCTCTAAGGCTCTCAACCTTCAATAGCACTACATAATCCCAAGGGCTAAACTCCCAAATTCTCTAAAATAGTATCATTTCCTGTTTGTTACAGAACCCCTCTTTTCCTCTTAGATTCTAAAACTGGTATCCAAAGAGCCTCTCTACCCCATAGTGATCCCCACCATCGCTCTCTCCTCTGAACTCAGGGGTACACTGTGAACCCCTTAGGACTTGTTCCACAACTAAATGGCATGTGGTTAGGTAGATGTAGTTGTAAAATCTTGAGAACAAACTTTTTGACCATTCATGTTTTAGTCCATATTACATTTGCTATATATAGCACACAGTGCCTCATGCAGGACAGCAAGGACATTTACTGAAAGCTGAGTGGACTCTGGGCTCTTCTAAGGGCCTTCCATGAACATATGAATTCATTTAGTCTTCACAACTACCCCATAATTGGTACTGTCAGTTTTTTCCATTTTACAGATCAGAAAACTGAGACTCAAAGAGTAACTAGCTAAGGTTACACCACAGAGCCTGGGCACTATATCCAAGCAGCTAGCCATCAGAATCTACTTTATTAACCACCATGCTAGTCAAAATTAGTAAAATATGCTAATTTGTATAAAAAAAACCTATTCAGAACTATAAATGGACAAATCCAAACAAAATACCTCTATGGTATCTCCAACGAAGGAGAAGCAATGGTAGCTTTTGTCAAAGCTACCTCCTAATCCTTTGTATGAAATCTTTACATCTCAAGATTAAGCTGCTACTTGTTAAGATGTTTATAAAAATTAAGTGAGATCAGAAGCTGGAAGAGCACCAAAGAACAGGTAGGGTTACATAAACAGTGGATCAAATTGAAAAAAACCCAGACAATTTTCTTTGCTACATTATTATTAAGCAACAATTACAAAACAGTATTAAATAATAATCATGAGAACCTACAGCTAATCCTTTGTGACAACACACTAACATAACTTTACTAATTTACTGAAGACCCAAGACTTGTAAAACAATCAAATAACATTAATTAGCTATAATGTGAGACAAAGAGGTGCCGCCTCCAGGCATTCGACTAAAGAAACAGAAGAGCCTTTGATTCCTTGCAGTAAATGCAAAGGAAATATAAAAGCGAAACAATAAAGTCCCAAGGAACTACTTATACCCACAACCACAAGTGTATCCAAATGTATGAAAGGTCTGTGAAGCATGCTGTAAGAGGCCAAAGGACTATATGACAGGAAAGGAAAGTGTGGCAATGATAGTCCTGACACAAGAACTTCAAATGAGTCAACAGTCTGTGTGGATACAAAGGCCAAAAATAAACTCAAATGTAGATTTTTGTCAAGCTTTAAGTTCATTGAAGATGGACCCTTTCCCTCATCAATAGCTTGTAAAACCAGGAATGAATACTGCAGGATTTTGATTTCTATTCCCAAAATAATGGGATCCGGGTCTTATCTGGCTTGAGATTTGTCAGCTGCCCAACAAAATAGATTACTATCTAGTTGGAGGTTTTCCAGTTCACCGCCACCACCGCCACCACCACCGCCACCACCACCGCCACCACCACCGCCACTGCAAAGGCATCAAATTTCCTTTCCCTTAAAAGTTAATCCAAACCAATTTATCAATCACCAGAGCAGGAAAACACCCTCCAGGAAAGCTGTCTATTTCAGGCACCTGAAGAAATAGCATAAAGTCTAGCTAAAAATGTAGACTGGCACAGTGGTTCTTTCGGCCATTGTCCACTCTGGTAAGAGTGTCTTCTGTTATTTCGTAATACAGTTTATCTTCTGCACTGTGCTATGTGTCTGTCTAATTCCAAGATGAGAAAGTCCAAGGGAGCCACGGGAGGCCAGAGAGATGCAGGTGAGACAAGAGGCGGGCCTCAGTTCAAGTTTGAGGAAGGGGGCTAGAACGGGCTCTTGGGCTCCCCAGAGTCTAAGGTAGGTCCCTCCAAAGGGGCCGCTCAGGTCCTAGCAGTTAGATAAAGCATAAGAAATTCTCTCCATGAATAGTAAGTCCCAGGAATATGAGGTCCCTTCCAGCTTTTTTCCAGCTGGGCTGCTGAAGGGAAGAGGGTGATTCGAGGACTAGGCCTAGATTTTAACCATTAAAAAAAAAAAATGTGAGCCAAACTAGTGGAAACACATGAACTATGAACCAATAGCTGAGGAGCCCCCAACTGGATCAGGCCCTCTGGATAAGTGAGACAGTTGATTAACTTGAACTGTTTGGGAGGCATCCAGGCAGTGGGATCGGGTCCTGTCCTCAGTGCATGAGCTGGCTGTGTGGAACCTGGGGCTTATGCAGGCACACTTTGCTCAGCCTAGGTGAAGGGAGGAGGGGACTGGACCTGCCTCAACTGAATCTACCAGGCTGAGCTGAATCCCCAGGGAAGTCCTTACCCTGGAGGAGATGGGAATGGGGGGTGGGCTGGGGTCGGGGGTGGGGTGCGGGAGGAGGGAGGACAGGGGAATCCGTGGCTGATATGTAAAATTAAATCAAATTATAAAATTAAAAAAAAATGTGGTAACATCGGGGAAATGAGGCACGAGAGAGGCGACATTTCTGCAAAATGCTTCCAAGGACCCTTGATTTTGCAGGTTGTTGAGACTCTGTGGTCTTAGCAAAGGGCATCTTGCAAAGGTGGCACTCCGATTCCAGGCGTGTTTGTTCCGCCGAAGCTTCTAGACCGGCCTCTTCCTTCTTTCCACTAGCTGCCGCACCTGCCCTCCCCAAAAGAAGCTGAAGCAGGCTGGGACCGTTCCAGAAGGAAATCGAGATGGCGGTGTCCCGCCAGTGAAAGGTCTGAGAAGACCGTCCCCAGGCCCCGAGCTCCCCGAGGCCACTAGAAGATGATGTCGCCAGGGATCAGTGTCGCCTGGACCTCCCGAGACGGTCGTTTCGAACCCACTCACCAGCCCGCCGGCACGCCACAGCTGGAGCGCAAACACCGCCATCCTCGTCCTAGGCTGGGCCGCCCGCTAAACCTCGGTGCCAGGCACCCTGGGTGGGGCGAGCTCGGCCCCGCCCACTCTGCTCGTCCGCCCCTCGCACACCCCCCTAGAGTCCCCGCCCACTCCCGCCTACGGAACCCCAGGAGAGACACACGCTCTCTCCACTGGCTCCCTACAGCTCGCTCACGCGAGACTTGGGCAAGGCGGGGGGCGGGAAGGGAGAGGAGACACAACAAACATGGCGGTCGCAGCTGCGACGCTGGCGAACGCTGAGGCGGTGGCGGCGGCGGCGGCGAACAAGGTTGTGGGGATTCCTCGGTGCAGTAGTCAGGAGGTGAGTAACGGGATGGCAGCCTGTACGGCGGCGCCACGGTTAAGCTGGGCACGTTGACGGAATGGCGGACGGTAAAGTGCCGGGTTCTCATCGCGGGCCGGCTAACACCACTGTAGCCTTTGGCCACTGCGGAGGGGTCGTGCGCCCCCCGTGGGCTAGCAGCGTGGTGAGCCGGGACCTTCTTGGGTCGAGCCTGGAGGTGCCTGGGTCCGCCGCCTCCGGGAGGGAGCAGCTCGCAAGCCGGCGCCGTCGGGCGGGGGCTCGGAGGCTCAGGGTGGGGAGCTGCCTTCTGCTTTGACAGGTGGCGATCGAGGGTGGGGGGTGCTCCCCCTGTGTGGGTTGTTCTCGGGGTGCTAGGGTCAGGAGTCGACCCCAGCAATCCCAGGTACTGGGAATCCCGCAGAGGGTGTTACTACGACGCCAGTCCCGGGCTGTTGGGAAGGAGTTTCTAACCCCTCGAGTTTTCGCGTAGGAACCTTCCAGGACTGGTTTCTACTGCCTGTACCTTCCAGTGTTGGAGATAGAGGAGGTTGGGAAAGGTGTTACAGCCAAGAGCTCTTCTGGTTCATTCAGGGCTCGTGGGTGCTCAACTCCTCTGCCGGGCATCAAAGTGCTCTGTGTCTAACTGGATCCAAAGTGTAGTCGGTTGTATCTGCCAGTAATCACGTGGCCCACTTTTAATGACCCCTTTATGTGCTGGTCCGAACTGGACAGAGGCTTGACAAGTGAGAGAGGACATGGTGACTTCTTATATTGTGAGATCCAGGGAAATTTACATTTAGAAGACACAGAATGAAAACCAGGGCTTAAAATATCTGGACTACTTTCAGATTTTGTCTTGAGTTTATGTTGTCTTCGGCACAGCTGAGGATGAATGTTTTCTTGGAAGTTCCTTGTAGTGAGTTGAGATATTTGATTTTCTTTTTTTGTAATGGTCTGGTGTTTCCCAGGAAACCATAACTGTTGAAGGTGGGCATCAGATATGCCCTTGTTGAGCTCTGGTGGTTGTTACAAGTACTTCCCTAGTATAGGGCTAATGTACTTTTTTATGTAACTATACTTACTCAGCAATACTAAGCCTAACATCTCTGGTTATATACTGTGAATAACTGAAATTACTATATTAAATTACATTTACTTTTTTTTTAATATTTTTGTTAAAAGTAAAATCACCAGTGGCAAAATGATAGTAACAAAAGTGACTGTGTTTTAATTGTGGGCCACCATGCTTTGCTATTGCTTTTTTTTTTGGTCAGTCTTTTTTTTTTTTTTCAGTTAGTGATAATGGTACACAAGTTGTCTTATTAGTTTATTAAACCTGTAGTTGCTAGTAAAGTTTTGACTTGTGTGCCTTCTTTCTTCTTCTTCTTCTTTTTTTTTTTTCTTTTTTGAGACAAGGTTTCTCTTGTGTAGCTTTGGAGTCTTTCCTGGAACTCACTCTAGTCCAGGCTGGCCTCGAACTCACAGAGATCCATCTGCCTCCCAGGTGCTGGGACCACCACTGCCTTGGCCTACTTGCATGCCTTCTTTACAGAGTTTTTGTGGCTTTTGAAGTTTAGTTGAAATTTCCTCTATGACCTTTTGGAGTCCCTTGGTGTGTGTGTCTCTAGAGTAAATTCCAATTATTCGACATTTTGTCAATGTTGTAGTGGAAAGAAAAGGTGGTACTAATTCGGGGTGGAAAGGTTAGATTGTATAACACTTCTTTCTGATTTCTTCTGATGTGGTTTCATTCTGTTGTTTTTTTTTTTTTTAATATTCTATTTTCTGATTTCTCAGAAGAGCCTTATCACAGTGTTCATGCATTCAGTCTTAAGCAGTTAGGAACTCAGGAATTGTGTTCTAATAGTTTTTGAAGGTCCATGTTACTCTGTATGAACCAAGTCTCGTTTGTCAGCGTTCTTTGCTAATGTATCTTTGAGAGTAAGTCTTTCAGTGACCATAATCAGTAGGTTATGGAAGTAAACATGGCTATGGAACTATAAACAACTTTTATAAGCCTGCCTAACCTCTGGGTTAAATTATCAAATAAAAAATTAGGGCTAAGGATTCTTCCTTACGGTTAGTAACCCTTCAGTTTAAACATTTCTTTTTTAAAAATGCTAGATAAGTGTACCATTCTCTAATCAAGCTCTTTCAGTTCTCCCTTACTCAGTAGGGAGGGCATATTAAAGAGATTCTTGGTTTAAATTTATTTATTTTTATTTTATTTCATGCATATGGGTGTTTTGTCTACATATATGTCTGTGTATCATGTGTATGCATGATGCCCATAAAGGCCTGAAGAGGGCATCAGATCCCCTGGAATTCAAGTTAGAGATGATTATAGGCCTCCATGTGGGTGCTGGGAATTGAACTCAGGTCCTTTGCAGGAGCAGCCAGTGCTCTTATCTGATTCATCTCTCTAGCCCCTTTGATTTTTTCTGAAAGTTTTTATATATTTTATTACTGAACAAACCAGTTGGCTCATGTGGAACAGATAAAAGCAAATCAAACTCCAGTTTAAACATGACCAAATCTCCAGAGGTTAAAAGATGTTCAGGCCCATGTGGTAGAATTGGTAGATGACTGTGATTCAGCATAAACCCTTGGTCATGACATTGTGTGCAAATCCTTGTAGACCCAGCCTCGTGCTCCTCCAGTGTTGGCATTGGACCTGGTTTTGTTACCAGTTCTCATCCAAATCCATTGGGGGACTAGAACAATTTTACTTTTGTTTCATGGCCAGGAATTGCTTGATTCTGAAAGTCTTGTGAGAAAACATAGTGAGAAACCAGTCAGGCCTAAGGCTCATGATGGATGGCAGAGAAAAGAAGGCCCTTTGATTTTTATATTACCTGTTTCATAGTTCCCAATTCAAATCTTAACACCTCTTTTAAATAAGTAGCTTCTGATTAAAAGGTGTTTGATTGTATATATGTGTACATACACATATATGTGATTTATGGAATATTAATTCTTAGATTTTTTTCCCCTCTATTAGCTTGAGCAATCTCTGTCTTATAAGGTTTGGAAGTTGTTCTCTTCTTTAGCTGATGAAGTAGACATACATCTTAGTTCATGCTAGTATAACAAATTGCAGGGACTTTGTCTTAAAACCCGATGACTAGCTGGGTGTGGTGGTGCACATTTTTAATCTCAGCATTAGGGAGGCAGAGGCAGGTGGATCTCTGAGTTCGAGGCCAGCGTGGGGTACACAGTGAGTTCCTGGACAGCCAGGGTTGTGTTGGAAAGACCCTGTCTCAAACAAACAGATTAACAAACCATCACGACTAAAAGTAATTCAGGGTTTATTTTATCCCGTACTTCCATGTAACAGTCCATAACAAAGGAATATTGGGGCAGAAACTCAAGCAGGGTACGAATTGTGGTGCAGAAGCCATGGCTGCTTTTTCTTTATGCTTACTGGCTTGCTTTTCTTGGCTTGTTCAGCCTGCTGGGTTTTTTGGTTTTTGGGTTTTTTTCGAGACAGGGTTTCTCTGTGTAGCTTTGCGCCTTTCCTGGATCTTGCTCTGTAGACCAGGCTGGCCTCGAACTCACAGAGATCTGCCTGCCTCTGCCTCCTGAGTGCTGGGATTAAAGGTTTCACACACACACACACACACACACACACACACACACACGCGCGCGCGCGCGCGCGCGCGCGCCAAGGGATGGCACCTCCCACAGTGAACTGGGCCCCGTCACATCGATCATTAATCAAGTCAATAGCCCACAGGTTTGCCTACAGGCAATTTTATGGAAGCATTTTCTCAAATACGATTCCTCTTCTTCTAGGCGTTGTGGTGGTTCAAGTCTTTTTAATTTCAGCACTCAGGAAAGACAGAGGCAAGGAGGATCTCTACAAGTTGAAGGCCAGCCTAGTCTACATAGTGAGTTCCAGGCCAGCCAAAGCTACCCTAATGAGACCCTGTTTGGAATTAAAAAAAAAAAAGTCTCTTCTTGGATATGCCCGGATTTGTATCAAGTTGACAAAAACCACCCAGCACAGGCTAGGTGGTTTGAACAAGCATTCATTAAGGTTGGGGGCTGGTAACTTTGAGTTTGAGGTGCTAGCAGGTACAGGATCTGGTTTCTGGTTATATACTCATAGTGCAGAAAACAGAGAGGAAATGAACTATTATTCTTATAATCCTATTCTGACGACCCTGCCCTCACAGTAAATGTCATATTAGAAGTTAGGATTTCAACACAGAAGTTTTCATTTGGAGCAATATTAGTTAGAAAAGAGTAGATCTGGCCTGGAATATAGCATCAGAATCTATAATAATATTAAGGAATGCTTAGATATGTTTTCTGATGACATTTTACATTGAAAATTTGAGCAATTTCTTGATAAAGAAGTCCAAGGTATTGAGTTCACAGCTGGTTAGAAAGATCATACTGTTCCAATTCCTAACCTATATACAATTAGTTGTTCCTCTGTATTCCTGGGGGATTAGTGTAGGACCCCTTGTCGATACTAAAATCTGAAGATGTTCAATCTCTTACATAAAATGCAATAGGATTTGCATGTGACCTATTACACATCCTTCCATACACATTGTTTTTTCTTTTTGATGTGGGATTTTTATGTGTTTCTCAGACTAGTCTTGAACTCCTTGAATTCTCTTGCCTTGGCCACCGAGTGCTGGAATTAAAGGCACACACTAGCATTCTCTTTAAGTATTCTCCAGATTGTCTATACTATATACAGCATAAGTCATTCTGATTCTGTATTGTTTAGGGGATACCAAGGAAAATGAGTCTAAATTGTTCAAGATGCATTTTTTAAAAATTTTAAATGTTTTCCATTCACAGTTGGTTGAGTACATGTATATATCATTTATATTGTGTTTGTAGAGGTTTTAAAATTTGTCAGTACTGAACAGCATCCTTAGGTATCAGGTTATATATAGGGAGTTCTTGTTTTTGACAGGTTGGTTTGGATAGCAAACCCATATTTTATTTTTATAGCAGGGAGTTTTGTTTTTTAGCTTCAGAATTATTGTTTTCCCAGATATTGTGCTTAGAGGTATTGACTTGAGATGGAAGAAGCTAGGGTTTAGGCCAAAGACTCCACTTAGATTTAGGCACCTATCATTTACATGAGTATGTTTCATTGCCCACTGCTCTGTAAATAGCTTGCTTGTTGTTCCTATTGCCCACAGATATATGTGATGTGGATGATACAGGTCTGATGGATACAGAGATGCTCAGGGATCTTAGTTTTTTACTTTTGTTTTGGTTTCAGTTTTTGGAAGCAGGGTTTTTCAGTATTGCCTTTGCTGCCCTGGAACCAGCTCTGTAGACCAAGCTGGCCTTGAACTCAAGAGAAACGCCTGCCTCTGTCTCCTGAGTGCTGAAATTAAAGGTGTGTGCCACACCACCCAGCTGACACTTAGTTTTAAATCTCGGATGGTTGTGTAAATTAAACCATATGAGAATGTTTGAAACTCTAATTCAGAAGCTGGGCTTCATGTTTGGAACATTTTCAGTTATTTCACTGGCATTTTTTTTTTCTTTAACCCATCATGCATAATTGATAGCAGCATACAATTGTGGCAGAGAACACAGTGAAATTTGTAATGTGACAATGTGAATAACTAAGACTGTCAAAATATGTCAGCCATGCGCTATAATTGGGCTCATTTCTGCCCTTAAACTAAAGTAGGATGTGTAAAAATACCGTTTTCTTCTGCTTGCTCTGGCAAGTCTTGTGTTTTTGTTGCGTTGTCACACTTTGTACCGCAGCATTGCTAAGCTTTCTAATCAAGATTTGGTAAAATTTGTCTTGCTTATTGAAGCCCATTAAAGTACATTCATTTTGGGGGAAAATGTATCACTTTGCAAATGAATTGATTGGCAAGAAGAAATTCTGAATTGCAATGTAAAAATTGGGATTTTTTTCTTATAGCTTTTTTGTGTGTATGTGTTTACGTATGTGGGTGTATGCATGTATTATGTGCAGATGCACATGTACATGTATGTGGAGACTACAATTTGACATCCGGTGTCTTCCTCAATCTCTCTCAACCTCCCTAATGCTGAGGGTTACAGGTGCCTTCTGACATGCCTGTCCTTTTCTGTGGGTGCTAGGGATTTAAGCAGGTCCTAATGCTTGCATGCCACATTACTGACTGGCCCATCTCTTCAGCCCTATTTATAACTTTTATAATCAGAACACAGACAATTGTAAGAGGCCCATAGCCCTTATAATTACAAAGAAAGAAAGAAAAAAAGAAAGAAAGAAAGAAAGAAAGAAAGAAAGAGAAGGAAGGAAGGAAGGAAGGAAGGAAGGAAGGAAGGAAGGAAGAAAGAAAGAAAGAAAGAAAGAAAGAAAGAAAGAAAGAAAGAAAGAAAGAAAGAAAGAAAGAAAGAAAGAAACTGTCCTGGACACGAGCCATTTAAAATTAGTATATCTTTAATTGTACAAGAGGTCTTAATTATGACATTTCTGTACATGCATGTGATATGCTTTGATCATTTTTCTCCCTTCTATTACCTTTTTTTGTCTGCTTTGCCTCTCTTTTCTACCTCTGTGTTCCTAATGGTCCCCCTTTATTGTCATGTCTTGTTTTATTTTTTTAATTAAAAAAATCAATTTTTAGGGGTTTTGGTTTGGGTTTTTGTTTTTTAATTTTTTGAGATCCTCAAACTCTAATGAGTTATGTATTATGTAGTGGAGGCTGGCCTTGCAATGTTTTTCCTGCTTCCACCTCCTGAGTGCTGAATTACAGGTAAGCAAGGCCTGGATCTTATTAATGAACTACAACAATGGCCAACATGGTGTGATATCCCTATAGATGCAATAGCGGCGGCACTCATTTCTTGGCAGTACCCAACAGCTGTCTAATTGGACTTCAGGTCCACTCAACCGGAAGGAAATCGTGTCTGATACTGGAAACCTGGGGCCAGTGAGGCCATGGACCTTAGAAGAAAGCCTACTACCACCACTTTAGTAAACCAGCATAATTTCCCAACAGCATTCTAAATACTTGTCCTTATATCCACATATAAATGCAGCTTTCACCCCTCATCAATTTCTCTTTGCAACTGATGGAGACCATTACAGAAAGTGGTCCACAAGTGGTCAAAATGTAGAAAACAAGCGATCATGGGGTGCCCAGCCCTAGTGGATACATCTGTAACACAATTCCTGCACCCAAAACTCAGGGAACATTATAGAAGAGGGGCAGAAAGAGCATAAGAGCCAGCGGACCAGGAAAGGTACTGTGAAATTGTGTCTCCTAGAAATGAAAGGGAAGCTACACCCATGATATTGTCAACAACATGGCTGTCTAAACAAGACCTGAACAATGATAACGTGGAAGGGGGAATTATCATGGGACCCATCCCTAGACAAAGAACTGCAGACAACTAAGGACTGCTGAGAAAGGGAGAATTAGTCTTCCTTAGGGATGAGCCCCTAATTGGTTATCCAATACCAAGTTGTGAGCCCTGAAATTATATACATAAAGCAACACTAAACAGACTTGGGGAAATGAAAGGAGTTGGAGAGAAAAGAGGGAATGGGGGAAATGATGTAGTTATATTTTAATTAGAAAAAAGTAAAATAAAATAGACTTTTGTTCATAAAGACTGGTGGCATGCAGAGGGCATGCACAGATCAAAGCCAGATGGGGTATCAGTGCTGAGAGAGGAAGTGGACACAAGACCTCATTACTAACCCAGAAGCTGTCTCCAATTGATAACTACTCACAAAAGAAAATTGTTTTATCCAACAGTCTCACTGGCTGTACAAGCCACTCTCGAAGACAGACCCCATGCCCAGAAGTAGATGGCCGATACAAAATGAACTCAGAGGCATTTTTGGAGGTTCCTTGCCTCAATGTTTTGTCTGGGCAATGTTGTTATTTTATTAATTTATTTTTTCCTTATATGTCTTTTGCATATATATTATGGTTTCTGGTGTTGTCTTTATGGGATTTCTGTATGTGTGAACATGTATGTCTCTGCACTATATATGTGTTTCTTGTGCTTTTTCTTTGGCTCTTCTATTTTTATTTTATCTTACTCTACTATTTTTTTGGATGCTTGTTTGTATTCTTGGGGGAGAGAGAGGTGGGGGAGAGGGAGAGAGAGAAAGGGTGTGATTTGGGAGAGTGTGAAATTGAGTTGGGAGAGGGGAAACTGAAACAATATATTGTATAAAAATTCTATTTTCAATTAAAAATATCTTAAAATGCTCAGCACAAGACTTGGAGACAAAGACTAACACATACATTTCTTGTATTCAAACATCCCAATGATTACATTTTGTAAATTAATCATTAATTTAAAATGTAGGTGAAAATCTTATCCAAATGAACTCTGGTTTTGGCCCAGTCTCATTTTCTTTTGATTATTATTTAATGTTGGTACTAGTGTGATTTACATTAGTTGTACTGTCTCTTGCTTTCAGAAAAAAATCTTGAAGCCAAGCCATGGTGGCACATGCCTTTAATCCCAGCACTCGGGAGACAGAGGCAGGTGGATCTCTGTGAGTTCAAGGCTAGCCTGGTCTACAAAGTGAGGTCCTGACAGCCAGTGTTGTTACACAGAGAAACCCTGTCTTGAAAAACCAAATACATACACACACACACACACACACACACACACACACACGTATATAAATTCTTATTTAGAAAAGACATACAATCTGTGGGGAAACAAACATTACTCAAAAGAATATGAGTAGCCACTCATACAACTTCATTAATCATTAATGACTATAAGTCAAAACTGGTGTAGTAGTCCCACATACCTTCCAGAGTGGCCACAGTGAAAAAACCAAGTGTTAGTGAGCGTGTAAATCAACTACTCTTATCCATTGCTGATAGAAGAATAAATAAATCAGTATGACTAAAAAATTATTTGACATGTTTAAAGCTGAATCTGCATACACTTTCATTTCAATTCCTGTATAGCCAACCCAAATGTGTAGACAGGTTTCTCAGGAAATTTTTTTAACTCAAATTATTTAATGAGTAATTTTTCATCTCTAATGGTTAGCAGTATGTATGCAAAGATCACTCAGTTCCCTGTTGCTTAGTTTTTTCTTGAAATCTAACATGTATATAGAAAAGCTTATAAATCTTAAAGCTTAGCCTATTGGATTGTCAGAGTGCATAGGTCATGAACTCAGCATTGATATGAAGAAGTGGAAGGCAACAGCAACCCAGAAACTCCTTTTATGCCCCGCTTCAGTACTAAATTCTGTCTGCCCTAGCAAGCAAGGGTTACATTCTCCTTATTTCTGGCACTGGCCCTTAGTTTTCTCTGATCTTCTATAGGTCATATATTAATAACCTTTGTCTGGCTTCTGGTGCTCAACAGTGTGATGGTGAGATGCATCTGTGTTGCTGCATGCAGCTGAAGTTTGCTTATTTTCACTGCTATAGGCTATTGTGTGATCATGTTACAACCAATTTTCATGTGGTACTATTGGGGGGGGGTTCATTTGGGTAATTGTCAGTATTTGGCTGTTATAAGTAAAGTTCTTTTTCTGTCTTGGTAATTTGTTTCCATTTTCTTTTACTCAGTTTAATTATTAAATATGTTTCTCACTGTTTTGTATGTCTTCAATTTTCTAGATAGATTATAGAGTATTTAAAGACAGCTTTTATCTTTTGTTGCTTTGTGTAGCAATGTCTTATACAAAACAGTTTTTGTCTATATTTTTTATTTTGTACTGTATTCTTAAATAGTGTAAATCTAAGGGTTCTTAAGTTTAGGTTCTCTATTTAAATAGGGTTCTCTATTTCCTTGTTCCCTAGATATAACAAATTTTCAACTTAAAAGAAAGAAAAAGCACCAAGATGGGTGAAAAGAAACCAGAGCCTTTGGACTTTGTGAAAGATTTCCAGGAATACCTGACCCAGCAGACGCATCATGTGAATATGATTTCGGGATCGGTCAGTGGGGACAAAGAAGCAGAGCCTCTTCAGGGAGGTAGACTTATTTTACTACTACCGAAAAGTTCGCCTTTGTAAATGTGTTCTTGTTCATGCAAAGCTCTCCATTCATGTGCACCACTATCCACTAGCGTGGAGCAATCTCTTTTTCTAGAAAGACACGGGCATTTTCTCACTTCTTAAACATGCAGAGTTTTGCTGTGGGACAATGATTTAATGTAGTCTAGAGAACTATTATAGTCTTGTTGAAAGGTTAGGGCTTCTAAATCCCTTGTCTGTCCTTCATGTTCTGTTAGCTGACAGTTGATTCAAAGAACCCAGAGAATTTGTTCACAGAATTTGCCCATCAAGCAACATACGTCAGACCTGAGCCCCAACTAGCCCCAACAACTTTCTCTGTAAGTGAAAGAAGGCTGTCTACATTTACCTGTTTAAGAAGAGAAACTAAAGTAGATGAAGCAAAGATTTGGTGAGCCTGCTAGAGGTAAAGTTTCTCTAGTTTGTGGATCACATACACTGTTCTTAACCTACTTCAGGGTCAGCAGAGTACCACCCATGGACCTCCTATAACTGCTTTCCATGGCTTTGTATCATTAGAAATGATTGGGAAAAAATACAAAAAGAATAACACATGAAAATTATATGACATTTTATTTCATTGTTCACAATCAAGTTTTCTTGGAACACATACATGCTCACTTCTTTACACATTTCTACCTTGTTTGTGCTGCTGGGGATCAACATCTGCTGCATACATTAGGCAGGTGCTATACAGTGAGGTACAGTCATCCCCAACTTGCTTATTTTCTATAGCGGCTTTTACGGGACAGCAGCAGGGTTGGGGTGTTGTGACAAAGCCCATCTGGCTTTAAGTGTTTGCTATCCCAGCCCTGGAGAAAACATTTGCTGGCCTCTGACCTAGATCTTGTAAGCCATGAAGACTCAGGGACTGGCAGCAGTGATCAGGTGTCACCTCCAGAAATTTTGTTAGAAACGTAAGCACCAGGTCCTACCCTGGGTCTAGTGATTCAAGTTTATTTTATTAAGATCTCCCAAGGACATTATGCAGACATCAAAATGTGAGCATCAGGGTCTTAAGAAAACTTTGGGAGAATGGGAGACCACAAGCCTGAACTCTTCAGTTGATTCCTTTTGGACTAATTTCCTGGACTTGAAAGGCAGAAGAAAAGGAATAGTATTTGAACTGAGCATGTGAGGACTATGCCTCTTGGCGTTGAGCTAAAGTCCTGTTCCCACGAAGAAGAAGGAATACAAATTTTGCTTCTTAATACTAATGTGATCAGATTCCAGGAGTGGGATTCAAGAAGCCAGGGTATAGTATACCCCAACATGTGTGGTTCCTAATTATAAGTACATGCTTCTTCCACTTTTCTATACAAAGTTTGTCTGTTCATATGCATGCAAACCCCGAAACATTTCAGTTCTGAAATTCTTATAGTCCTTACATTCAGAGCTGTCAGATACCTTGTTTTCCTTGATGTGCTTAATTAGAATTTTTTTTTTTTTTTTTTTTTCGAGACAGGGTTTCCCTGTGCAGCTTTGCGCCTTTCCTGGGTCTCGCTCTGTAGACCAGGCTGGCCTCGAACTCACAAAGATCCGCCTGGCTCTGCCTCCCAAGTGCTGGGATTAAAGGCCTGCGCCACCACCGCCCGGCGAATTTTAAGATCTTAAATGTAACTCAAAATCTTGAACACAAATGACTCTAACAGGGTATACAATAATTATTTTTAGACAAAAAGAAATTTAGTAATTTAGAGCTGTAACAACTGCTAATTAAAATTGTTACCATGGCCAGTATCAGACACCTGTGTGTGACTGTGACCTTAAGGAATCTCTTCGTTCCTCTGTTTTATCTGCTTTCTACAAATGCATGTTAAGAGTTGGTAAAATTTATATGTAAGTAATTTGAGGTCCTCTTTAAAGGTTCTTAGAATATAGTTTGTATTTTTGTAGAAAGTTTGTCCCAGTTCAAGAAGTCTGAATTGTTTTATGAATTAAACTCTTGGGAAGTAAGCTATCAGTTTGTGGAAGACCTTCAACCCCTTGAGTAAAATGCTGAACTGAGTTGATTCTGAGGTGCCTGATTTCTTTGCTTGTGTTTATAGCTGGAACAGATGGTGATCAGAATGGACTCGATCACCCATCTGTTGAAGTTTCCCTGGATGAAAACTCAGGAATGTTAGTAGACGGGTTTGAAAGGACCTTTGATGGGAAGCTCAAGTGTCGCTACTGCAACTATGCCAGCAAAGGGACGGCCCGGCTCATTGAGCACATCAGGATCCACACAGGTAATGGAGAAACAGCTGGAGAGGGGCTGTGTCCTGCAAGTCCACGTAGTGCTGATTGTTCAAAACAAGTTTGATGAAGGTTTGTTGGATACTAACTCCATTTTTTACAAAACTGGCTTAAAGGCATACAAATACTGGAAACAGGCTCATTGGAGAGCTTGATCCTCCATTTTCCTGCTTGATCTACACAATCTTGCATTGCCTTCCTATTCTAGGGTGGGAGAGGTTATTACTAGGGTTAATGTTTTGTCTTTTTCTTCTCAAGAATGTTTAAATTCTAGAAAAGAGAAAGGCTTCTGTACAGTTGCAGAGTATACTTGCTAAGCCCATGTCTCTCTAGCCACTCTTTGGAGAAATCTTCCTAACTATGCCTTACCCTCACCCAAGCCCAGGTATTTTTCCTGTGTGCTCCCTAGCAGTCTGTGCTCGTTTATTACATGGTGGCCTGGAAAGCTTCCTGAGGACATCCAAAGGCTGTCTTTGTACCCCCAGAGCTAGCAGGGAATTTGGAATGTGGTAGCTGCTCTGTCCTTGTCAACTGACTCTCAGTTTCACATTCTAAATGATAGTTTTACATATTTGGAGAGTTTGGGCTTTAAATAAAATTGGTCCTTGTCTTATTTATATAGAGAGTTTCTACTGCTGTGATGAAACACCATGACCAAAAAGCAAGTTGAGGAAATTTGGCTTATACTTCAGAATTGTTCATCATTGAAGGAAGTCAGGACAGAAACTCAAACGGGTCAGGGTCCTGGAGGCAGGAGCTGATGCAGAGGCCATGGAGGGGTGCTGCTTACTGGTTTGCTTCCCCTGGCTTACTCAGCCTGCTTTCTTATAGAAACAAAGGACCACCAGCCCAGGGATGGCACCACCCACCATGGGCTGGGCCCCTCAACATTGATCACTAATTGAGAAAATATCTTCCTGCTGGATGCCATGGAGGCGTTTCCTCAGCTGAGGCTCCTTCCTCTCTAGTGACTCTAGCTTGTGTCAAGTTGACACACAAACACATCACTATTAAGTCACAACCCTTTCTTTCTTATTCATCCCCAAGATCCCACATTAAAATCATAAATAACTTTAAAAGTTCCACAGTCTTTATAAACTCAAACACATTACATTTCCAGCCTCTTTAAAATATCCAATCTCTTTTAAAAGTTCAAGTCTTTCACCTGTGGGCTCCTTTAAAAATCAAAAGTAAATTAGATACCTTCTTCAAGAGGGAAGAACCAGGGCACTGTCACAATCTGAACGAAGCAAAACCAAACTCCAACAGTATAAATAACTCAATGTCCATTTATCTGGGATTCACTAATGCTCTTCTGGACACCTGCAAGGGCTTAGGTCACTTCTCTGGCTCTGCCCTTTGCAGCACATATGGCCTGTCTTCTAGGCTTTAGCTGGCTCCACTCCACTGCTGCTGCTGTTCTTGGTGGTCATGCTATGGTACTGGCATCTCCAAAATGCTGGGGTTCCTTGCTGCAACTGGGCTGCACTTTCACCAATAGACTCTCTCTCATAGGCTCTCCTCAGGGTGCCAAGCCTCAACTCCTTTTTATGACCCCTTCAGTCCTGGGCCTTCAACTGCCATGAGGCCTCACCAATGACCTCTCCTGGCCTCTCATATTGCCAAAGCCTCAGCTGCTCTCTATGACTCCTTCATGCCTTCAAAACTAGTACCACCTGGGTGACTCATAGACATTACCAAGTCCAGCTGCCACCACGAGGTACAACTTTAGCTGCCTCTGAAACACTGCTTCTCTGTGCTCTCAGGAAACACTTCCAGATTTCACCTCAGTGATGCTGGTCTCCTCTTAATCACCACTAATTTCTTAGCTCTGTCCCAATTGTCCCAATAATGTAAAGGTTTCACGTCAGTAATTCTGGTATCTTGTTAATCACAGCTGATTCTTTAGCCCCAGCTAAACAGAACCACAGAATCTTAAAATAGCAAACAGCCCTGGTAGAGTCTTTAATCTTCCCTCTGAAATTTCACAAGCCAGGTCTCAATCTTCTGCACTCCTCTCAACATTTTTTTTCTCATGTGGGAGGTTTATTGGGGGGGGGCGGAGAGAGTGAGAGCAGAAGGAGAGAGAGAGAGGGTGGGTGAGAAGGGCTGCCTTTTAAAATGGGGATATAGCACATGTGCATAGGGAGAGTGCTCTACTTAATGGCTGCAGCAGCTACAGTGGCACATCTGGGCTGTTGCTGATGACATGTCCTATTGGGTCCCTGAGAGCAGGCTAGTGTAAATGCCTGAATGCTAACAATCCTCTCTTTTGTTTAGTTTAAAAAGGTGAGGAAATAGGAAGGGGTAGCTGGTGAAGTGGGAATGGAGGGCACCGTGTTCTCTAGACTGCTTCCTGAAGTCTGGGGGCATTGGCATCTTGAGGGGACCTGAGAAGGAAGGGATGCTGACCAAGTCCTGGTATAGCTGGCTGTTTCACTGCTGTCCAGGCTCAGTGGATGCAGATTTTGAGAGGACCTGACAAGATATTGTCAGAGCAGAAGATACAGTTAAGTTTAGGGAGGAAATTTTTTCTTAGGTCCCAGTAATTAAGGGAGTGGAGTCTCAAGACCAGGGGAAGGTAAGGGAGATCCCACCCTCAGGAACAGGCAGTAGGTGGATAAACTTAGGCTGTTGATTGACAGTACTTATCTGGAGTCCATTTGATGACCTGTCTGAGGTGGATTCAAGTTGACTCCCTGTAGCTTACAAGAATTTTTTGAGTTTACAAAAAGAGGTAAGTTTTAGACACATCAGCATTCCCACTGTTTGTAATCTGTACTGAAATCCACACTGTAGAAAAGGCAGTAGACTCGTGCCTTTGAGTCATGGGGACCCCCAAATGATTCTGGTTCAAAGCATTAACACTCTTTCCTCTATCCATGTATATAGATGTATATAGATAAGACAGATGTGTTTAGCACAGTGAGAAGCACTTTTAAATCTATACTTAGAAAACAACCAAAGAGAATTTAAAATCTTGAGCTTGTGTCTGATAATAGTAGTGGTACTCTGCCAGAGCTAGATTAATAGCTTATCAGAATTTCCTTGATTAATGTTAAGACTATTAACTTTGGAGTCTTAATATAACAGTATAGCAAAACATTTCTTTTTTGTTTTGTTTTTTCGAGACAGGGTTTCTCTGTGTAGCTTTGCGCCTTGCCTGGAACTCACTTGGTAGCCTAGGCTGGCCTTGAATTCACAGAGATCTGCCTGGCTCTGCCTCCCAAGTGCTGGGATTAAAGGAGTGTGCCACCACCGCCCGGCACATTTCATTTTTTATACACCTTAAATCACTTTCTTTTTATCACCACTTAAGCTTTTTCATTCTCAGACATTTATAGCTTGCATTTACACACCTTAAAACACCTTCTTAGACCCTAAAATATTTCTTAGATTCTCAACTTAAGCTTTCATATCTTCACAGAAACACTACACCTTAAAACACCTCCTTTCTATCTAATTCACCAGGAGATACAGGTGGTTGATTATTGAGAGCAGCTATTATAAAGCAAGTTCCTTTCAATAAAGGAATGGCAAAAAGTTACACTGAAATCTGTTGTGTGAGTTTGTCTCTTTTCTGGTATCAAGGTCAACTGTGTCTAGACCTAGTAACAGCTCTAGGAGAGAGAGGCCTGTGGCCCGAGTTTTACACACACAGAACTGAGAAGGCAGCTGCAGCCTTGGCTGCTGCTGTTAAACTGACAAAGCTACTTGCCTGTTGTCAAACACCATCAGAGTTCTGAGAAGGATAACTTTTACCTGAGTAAGCAGAATTGTAAACCAATAGACCAAATCTATTAGAAATGACAGAGACTTACTGGCTACCTACACATCTACCCCAGGTTCCTCCATGGTCGTTGGGGCAGAGGTCTCAGGGTAGAATCAGTCTTCGGCTACCAGATCCAGAAGATCTGACAGACTTTCCTGTGGAGTAGAAACTTTGGGAGGACCAGCCTACCTTGTCTAGGCAAAGTGGGGCAGTTGATCCCCCAATGTCCTGATTGTCCGCAGTCTTTACAGGGTCTTGGCAACAGTTGAGGTGAAAGGCAGTTTTTATTTATTTTTATTTATTTATTTATTTATTTTGCCTAGTGGCCAGGCATTTGCCACATTTAAAGCAAGCTCCAGGTGAAGGTTCTTCTGTGCCCATCCATCTTCTTTGGAGGAGATAGGGGTGCTGCCAGGAGCTGGCATGTCTCTCTATCATGAAAAACTTTTTTATTAAACATTTTTAAATGCTGTATTCTCAGACATCATCTAAAGCATTTGAGGACTGTCTATCTAATAGGCACATCTGACAAACTTTGTTTCTAGTTATGTTAAGCTTAACTTTGAAAACACAGGAGACTAAGTAAGACTTATTCCTGTAATTATATTAGGATTTAGCATGACTATAATTAAAGAATTTGGTCATTTATAAGATGACTATTAACTTATGTTCCTTAACAGTCTACAATTCATTAGCAGCTTTCATAAGACTAGGACTTTACATTCCATTCCTGTTAATTAAGGTGGCTGACCATTAACTTGCATTTCTTAATTATCCTTAACAGTTTACAATATGTTAGTAGCTTTTATATGAATAGGATTTTACATTCCATTTTCCATCCCTGTTAGATTTAGCCTTAAAATAACTAATTTTGAATTGGGGCTCTTTTACTATCAAAATAAAACTTTTTAATCATAGATAGTGGGTTCAGTAAAGAAACCAAAATAGCCATTCCATGGAGTGAAAATGGAACAAGTTTGTTCCAAACTGCTAAGGCTGTCTCCTGAGAAAGCAAGGAAAATTGACAGGGGATAGATCCCCAGGGCCAAAATGGGAACAGGAGATAAGGGGGCCTGTGAGCAGGGACTGAGGGAGCCCAGAGGCCAGCATTGTCCTTGACATGCCATTGGGGCCCCTGCCTAAATGCCCAGCCCTAGGAAAAGGACCCTCTAGGGGGACCAGAAACTCCATTGTAGAACATATCTTACTTATCAAATATGTGTTGCTGCTTATCTAAATTTTCTAGAAGCTTGGTGTTGAACACTTGGCAAAGATATGAGTACTTAGGTGCAAATCTCTAAGTCAGCTTTTGTTAATCTGAATAGATTTTTTTAACCTTAAAATTTTAACACTATAGAATATATTTTAAACCAGAGTTGAATCACATATACAGTATGTTGTAACAAATAACTTTATATTTCTATCATCATTCAAAAGTCCATACCAATATTTGAGACTTGTTGCTTCCTTAGTCTAAAAGGGGACACAATGAACAGAGAGCTCATTAGGACTAAGAAGTGTCACATGATATGTACTGTTTAACTGTAGTAAAGATGGGTGCCAGCCACATGGCTGCTTATATCATGTCACCAGCCAAGATGGAGGAGAGCCACATGGTTACTGTTTAAAACATGTTTTCCTCAACAGTAGTTACATGCACATATATGCAGAGTTGAATCCAAGTTACATACATATACATGTAGAGTTAAATCCAGCTTACATTCACACATAGATAGAGTTAAATCCAAGTCATATATTTGTACACACACACACACACATACATCTTAAACAGGAGTTGAATCGCATATATATACACCCATGTATAGAATTTTAATTATAAGCCTTTTGTTGTAAGTTTAAAGCCAAATTTTGTTACAAATTATATATTTTAAACCATACCCAATGAGTAATTTACAAATCCTGAGATAGAGTTTACAGCATAATCTTAAAATATTATTTTATTGTGTGTGTGAGAGCAGAGTGAAAAGAAATCAGAGATCAAAGATTTTTAGGAGTGGGGAAGTAGAGCCTTAGAGGTTAGGGACTTTGGAAGTGTAAGAGCAAGTTTAAGTGTAAGATTTGGGGGATCATTTGTGGCAGTAGCAATTAACAATTCCCGAGAATTTGGAAATCAAGTTCACCAATTTTGGCCATTGATTCATGCTGAGGCCAAGATGTTGTAATAAAGTCTGAGTCCGCGGAGGAAGAGAGAGGGCCGCAAAGTGGAACACTGAGAGACTGTTCCAAAGGGAGGCTGAGAGTGGAAGTGAGCTGCAGGACTGTGGGAGGAAACAGAGATAGCGTAGTGGATATCTGCAGTCTGGCTGCAAGGTGAGAACAGGAAGGAGCAGAAGAGAAGGGAGGTGTTCACGTAGGTCAGCAGGCTGCAAGAGCCAGAGCCACATGGAGAATACGGCAGGCTGGTGCTTAAACTGTGGGTCTCTCAGGCTGCTGGGAGAGGAGTGAGCAGGAGAGAAGTCCACATGGTTACAGTAGGCTGCAGAAGCCCGACAAGCATACATGTCCACATAGGAAGAATCAGACTAACATTTGGAAACATGTTCAGTCATAGACAAATGTAGTACAGTAAGTACATACCTTACTGAAGGTTAGATCAGCAGATACTGCAGGGAAGAACCGGTGTGTGTGCTGAGCAAGATGAAGCCGGCCTCTCTGACTCCTGTGTTGCAGCAAACATAGACAGGACATTTATGAAGTTTAGAGAGGGAGCGCAGACAGAAACAAGCAGGTCTTGGAGCAAAGACAAAAAAAGAAAGTGGAAAATTCTTTCTTGGTTCCCTGGCAGCTTGGTCCAAGGTATACTGAGGCCAGATTTGATTTGAAAGGAGTGGTCCGTGGGTCTCCAAAAGACATCCCAATTGGTGCGAGGAGGTGTGTATGACACAGTTCCCAAAGGTGAGGCAGAGAGAAGTTCAAAACCTGAGAGCCAGAGGTGTCCCCAGCACTCAGAGGAGGACCAAACAGAGCAGGGACAGGCTATTCAGTATGGTGTCGCACAAGAATGGGGCTAAGAGCTCTGAGCCTGAGAGACACAGTCACCTAGTACCAGGACTTCGAGAAAAGCCAGAATGGGAGGAGAGGACTGAAGCCTCACATCCAGGGGCATGGTCAGAGACCCCGCCAGAGACTCATTGCCACTATTGAGTGGAAGGCAAAGCTGTGGGTGAATGAGAAAGCAGGTCTGTTGTAGGTGGAAGAGAGTGGATCTATTGCAGATTGATAGGGTCCCAGCATGGCCATATTAAATGCCAGGAGAGCCTGTTGTCTCGGCACCAATGAAAGGATAAATAAAAAGAAAGCGAGGCGATAGTGGTACCTTTCGGCAGGCCCTGCCAAGGTATGCCACTGAGCAAACACACCACTCCCAACAGAGTTAGTGCAAGAGGTTTATTGGGGGAGGGGGAGAGCGTCAGTGTGAAAGGCCAAGTCGGAGTGGGGGCTTGACAGAGGCAAACAGACAAGAGGAAGAGAAGCAAGAGAGAAGAGACAGGAGAGGAAAGGAGAGACGAGGAGGAGAAAGAGGCAAAAGAAATGGGAGACAAGAGGTAAGAAGAGAGTAAGCTGTGCCTGGTGGCTTTTAAAGGGTGTGCATGTCGCATAGTGACAGTGGAAAGGTACCTGGTGACAGGTGGTGACGGAACTGCTTTGGCGACAGAGGCGGGCTGCTGCTGATTCTGCTGCAGGGGCAGGAACTAACATTCCTCCCTTTTGTTTATTCTGAGAAGGTGAGGAAGTAGGCTTGGGTGATACATTGGAATTCTTTAATGAAAGAAGCAGAGTGTAAGACCCCAGTTTGTTTGTTTTTCTGTTTGAGAGAGTTCATTTAATGAAAAGGGGACATGTATCTTGACCAGGCCATCCACCCTGGCAACCTCCCACAAAGGGAGAACTGTGGCCAGGTTAGGCTGGCTAGAGAGAGGTAAAGGGGGGTCCCACAGCAGAGTAGGAGTGAGTAACAGGGGGACTGAAGGCTGCTGGTGGAGTGAAAGTGGGTGCCAGAGTGGGATGGTTAGAGTGAATCATTGCTGGAGAGGAGGAAGAGGAGACTGAAAGAGCTGGCAGAGGAGGAGGTGTGCGCTGAGGTTGGTAAGGTGGAGGCTCGTTGGCAGGGTCAAGAGTAGTAGAGGGTTCCTCTAGTTCAGGCCTCAGAGCTAGCAGTAGTTGAGTGGGGGAAGAGGAAGAACAGAGGGAGGGCTTGGCATGAAGATGAGAGAAAGCTTGGACACGGTACCCCCTGCCATCTACCTGTATACTGGCAGAAGTTGCAAAGTCTAGGATGCTGGTAGGTGGCCATCTGAATTGATTATCTGAGGAATATCGGGGCCAGATTTGACTGAAAGGCGGATAAGTTTAAAAGCCTTTAAGTCAGGTGCTAGATGTCTGAGGTTTTCCAAAAGGTATCCAGGGGGAGCTTGGAGGTATGGTGGAGGATGAAGTTCCCATGAGTGAGGAAGAGGAAGAAGATCCAAAGCCTGAATGTCCTGGCATCCCAGGGATCCAGGGAGGATTGGATTGAGTGGGCACGAGCTGTCCAGTGAGTCATCATGCACTGAGCAGGGGCCAAGGGCTAAGAGTCTGTGAGACTCTTGAGACTGTGGCTGGGGCTCCACCTCCAAGAATATCAGAGAGGTGCTAGACACTCAACAGTGTCTTCCCCAGATCCAGGGAAGTGTTTATGCTGACCAGGAGAAGGGGGACTTACCAGTTGTTGCTGGTGCTGGGTGAAGTGCTCAGTGATGGGTTAGTTGGAAAGTGTAGGTAGACTGGTATGCCTCAGACTGCCAGTGGGCAGGAGGAGCCATCAGGAGGACCTGCCAGAGTCACAGCACCAATGGAATAGTTTAATGGCAGAAGGCGACATTGGAGCCATGGGGCACCACAAAGTCACAGCATGCAACAGAGCTCATGAGGGAGGTTTATTGGGGGGAGGTGCAGAGGCGGCCTCTGAGTGAGAGCAGAAGGGAAGAGAGAGCTGCTCCCAACATTCTTATCTTCCAAGCTCCTACAAACCATCCCAGTGAGGTTTCAGCACTCAATGGCTTTTCTAGCCCTAAGTTCCAAAGTCCTTCCATAATTCTTTCCCAAACATGCTCAAGTTTGTCACAGCACTACCCCACTATGCTGGTATGAATTTGTCTTAGGGTTTCTATCGCTGCAATGAAACACCCTGACCAAAAAGCAAGTTGGGGAGGAAAGGGTTTATTTGGCTTACCCTTCAGCATTGCTGTTCATCACTGAAGGAAGTCAGGACAGGAACTCAAGCAGGGCGGGATCCCGGAGGCAGGAGCTGATGCAGAGGCCATGGAGGGGTGTTGCTTATTGGCTCGCTTCCCCTGGTTTGCTCAACCTGCTTTCTTACAGAACCCAGGACCACCAACCCAGGGATGGCACCACCAACCCCATGGGCTGGGCCTTCCCCCATTGACCACTAATTGAGAAAATGCCTTACAGCTGGATCTTATAGAGGCATTTCCTCAACTGAGGCTCCTTCCACTCTGATGACTCTAGCTTGTGTCAAGTTGACAGATAAAACCAGCCAGTATAACACTTCTGTCTTAGGGTTTCAGTTGATGTGAAGAGACATCATGACCACGGAAAAACTCTTACAAGGAAAACATTTTATTGAGGTGTCTCACTTACAGTTCAGAGGTTCAGTCTATTATCATGGCAGGGAGCATGGCGGCATGCAGTGCTGGCTACATCTTGATCGGAAGGCAGCAGGAAGTGGGCTTGACACTGGGTGGTATCGAGCATATATGAGACCTCAGAGCCCATCCCACAATGACATACTTCCTCCAACAAGGCCACACCCACTCCAACAAAGCCACACCTCCTGATAGTGCCCCTCCCTATAAGATTGTGGAGGCCAGTTACGTTCAAGCTACCACAGTCCTTCTGAACTAGAAGACTAGGAAAGTGGAGTAGGAGTCCTGGCAATTTTAAAGGTATGTCCCATAAGTCATGTAAGTTAACATAAAGACTTCTTTTAAAGGAGGCGGGGTGCTGGTTTTTTTCTCCTTGAGGAAAAAAAGTATGCATAGATCTGTGAACATAAACTTTGAAATACTGTTGATAAAATCTTTATTATGTGGGGAATATTTCTTTTTTTCCAAGTGCCAGCTGAAACTAATGGTTTTCATACTAAATAGAATCTATGTTGTCACAAGTTGTTGCTAATGAATTCTTAAGCCTTATTTCAGTTCTTAGGTTTCTTTATAGATTTTACTAACCTATTATACAATTATGAATTTCTGAAAAGCATTTTATTTTTGTATCAATTCTCACATCCAGTGGACAAACATAAAATGTCTTATAAATGAGCTACTCTTGCAGTTTCTCCCATTTCTCTCTTGAACAGGTGAGAAACCTCACAGGTGTCATTTATGTCCATTTGCATCTGCTTATGAGCGCCATCTGGAAGCCCACATGCGTTCTCATACTGGGGAAAAACCATACAAATGTGAATTGTGTTCCTTCCGCTGCAGTGACCGAAGTAACCTGTCCCACCATCGAAGGCGCAAACATAAAATGGTACCAATTAAAGGTACCAGGTCTTCCTTAAGCAGTAAGAAAATGTGGGGGGTTTTACAGAAGAAGACAAGCAATCTGGGATATAGCAGAAGAGCACTAATCAACTTAAGTCCACCTTCCATGGTGGTCCAGAAACCAGACTACCTTAATGATTTTACCCACGAAATCCCAAATATTCAGACTGACTCCTATGAAACTTTGGCGAAAACTACACCAACTGGTGGCCTGCCAAGGGACCCCCAGGAACTCATGGTTGACAACCCTTTGAATCAGCTCTCTACTTTAGCAGGACAGTTGTCCAGCTTGCCACCGGAAAACCAAAACCCTGCCTCCCCTGATGTAGTTCCCTGCCCTGATGAAAAGCCTTTCATGATTCAGCAGCCCTCTGCCCAAGCAGTAGTCTCTGCTGTGTCAGCAAGTATTCCTCAGAGCTCCTCCCCCACAAGCCCAGAACCTCGGCCATCGCATAGTCAGAGGAACTACAGTCCAGTGGCAGGGCCGAGCAGTGAACCAAGTGCCCACACCAGTACCCCCAGCATAGGAAACAGCCAGCCAAGCACTCCAGCTCCAACCCTGCCGGTCCAGGATCCTCAGCTTCTACACCACTGCCAGCACTGTGATATGTACTTTGCAGACAATATCCTTTACACTATTCACATGGGATGCCATGGGTATGAAAATCCTTTTCAGTGTAATATATGTGGATGCAAATGTAAAAACAAGTATGATTTTGCCTGTCATTTTGCAAGAGGGCAACATAACCAGCACTGAACACAATCAACATTGTTCTCACTTGGTTTGGCCTTTGGGGGGTTTTGTAGTTTGGTCTTTAGTTTTGATCATCCCTAATACAGTATCTGTTAATTTAAAATTTATACATTCTATTCATAAAATAGTAATTTGATAGTGAAAAGGGGTTTCGTTAACTTTTCATAAAAGTCTGGTCAGGGTTATTTATGCATTAGATAGTTAGATGCATTGATATCTTTTTCATTTAGACATGTAAGAGTTGAAGTACAGTTGGAATCTTACCAGGTGTTCAGTTTCCTACATTTGTCCATAGGACTCCCAGGGTTATCTGTACTCTTGATAAATATATATATACACAGCTAAATAGTCTTTCTGCCATATTTCAAAATGGCACAATAAACTTCTCGTAAAACCTTTTACAACATTTCAGTGTTTATAGAGAAACTGCCTTTAGATTTGCGCTTAATTAAAATGCTATTTTCATTCACTTAAGTTGAATTTGTTTCATTTCAACCACAAACAGTACAGTTATTTCAGTGTAATAAATCTTTCTCTTCAAGGGGAAGTATAAAACAATTCTTTTCAAATTTAAATTATAAAAATGCAAGTCCTGGAAGTTGAAATTTAGGGCTAAGTTGAAAATTGTGTTTGATATTGGAGATATCTGTTCATTTAATGTCTAGTTTAAACATGTTAATTTTTCATTGTTTTTTATATATATTTCTAACTATTGTTCTAAAGCCACAGGTAAATATATCAGAGTGCTAGATGCCTTTTCAATCTGAATCTTCCACTGAAATTCTGCACTCAGCTATTATTGGTGTCAGGTAAGACTGACACCCACACTGATAATCTTATTCTTCCTAGTCTTTGATGACCAAAGAGGAAGTGGGGTTCATCTGTCTTATTAAAATGCTTCAAAACTATCTCCAAAGTTTCTTTTCTGCCTTCTGCCCATAATTTCCAAGAAAGGTGGGTATAGAAACCCAGAACAATGTGATAGGGAAGAAATGGCTATGAAAATGAGAACATGCCCAAACAGATCCTACTTTCAAGTCTCTGCGGAGTAGGCCATGTAAGGTTACAGTGGGACTGTCACCACAGTGGGAAAGGATAAAAAATTAACACAAAGCACATTTAAATGTGACATTTAATTTGTTGATAATTAGAGGTTCGTTTGACATAGGAAGCTGTTGTTTTTGTATTGTGTAATGAGCTTACTCTGAGGAAGACCTGGCAGAACAATAAAACACTGTCACTTCCTCTTGGTTTCTGTGCACTTTGCAAGATTTTCATTTTTAATTTGGTTAATATTTAAAAAATATTCCTAATTGGCTTCTTAAAGAAATATCCTGTCAAGAATTTATTAACCAAAAATGCCTCTTAGAGTAATAAGAGGGAAATAGATGGTGTCTACCCATTAAGCCCCAAGTGCCCTGTTACTGGATCTGTGCCCTCCCTCCCAGCACTCAAAAGCCATTCAGAGGGTGCCTGTGCTCGCTTTCCCAGTGCTGGCTCATCCTGACTGCACTGTTAAAGCATAGCACCACAGACACTTTCTCTTGTGACCCTAACTTTCTAGAAAGTGAGTTTGGTCTGTTGCTTAAATCACTCACTGGTTAGATTAGTTTTAGTGCAACACTTTCTAAATACATAACTTGACTGTAGTGATTATCAGCTGCCAGGAGACAGGTTGTTGTTTGGAAACTTCGCTATTTTTAAAGTTTGATCCAACTAAAAGCAATACCCCCAAGTAGACAATGAAAGCTTCCCTGAGAGATGAAGAAGCCCAGTGTGGTGCTGTGTACCTGTAGTCCCAGCTGCTTGGGAAGCCGCGGCAGGAAGATGGCTAGAGCACAGAGTTCCCTGCCAGGCTGGGCATCCCTGCAGTCTCAGAAGCCAAATGCTCACCTTAAAGCCAGCTTTATCATCTTTACACTCTGGGCCAAACAGTGACATATGCATCCTGTTTTCCTAACAACTAAAGATGAATGTGTTGAAAGTACATTTCACTTTAAACATGGAAAAGACTTTTCATAATTACAAGCTAGAAGGAAAAAAATCCTAATTTTCTAATACCATAAAGAGCACAGTTGGTCTTCCAAAGGTGTTGATGTGTAAAGCTACAAATAAATGCACTAAAATTTTGAAGCAAATCTACCTTAGAAACTTTTTTGAAATTGTACTTTTAAAGATTTAGGATTTTGCTTAAATATTCTGAGTTAAATTCTGTATTAGGAAAGATGTTAGATTCTTTCCTTAAATATTAAATATGTTCCTCATTTTATTTTTAACCAAATGTTTTATAGAAATGAGTTGAGAAAAGTTTAACATGCACTATTTATAGTACTTTGCCATTAACAGGCAATGTTCTGAAACTAAATTTATTTTTGTTCAGTGAACATAAGTTTAGATTTTTAAAGTTGGTAACTTATCTCCACTAATATTTTTTTAAGAAACTGTGAAGAGATTAACGGAATAATTTTATTTCAGATTTTACTAATGTAATGTGTAGCTACAACTTCTTGACATTCAAGTGAGGACTAGACTTTTATTTTGAAAATTTTCCACTGGGTAGTTCTAGTGCTGTTTCATTTTAGAAATGTGTTTGCCATTCATCTGCACAATTATTTGACAAAGGGAATATTACTTAAAAAGAGAAACAAAAAATAAACAGAAGTAACTCTTGTAAGTTCTGCAAAAATACTTATCAAATGAAGAATTATTAGAAAAAATTAAATTCCCTGCTAAAGATGTTTCCATTAGTCTTAGGGGGTAGGCATATGCTTTCTAGAACTTGTTTTTGTTGATGCCTGGATGTATGGGACATGTTGTCTACATGAGGTGTAAATCTTGCATTATAGTTGTAAGGTACATTATATTATTTAGGGATCAAGAAAGCAGTTTCATGCTGAAGTAACTATATCTAGTATGTAGTTCCTATTGTGAATAATGCTTTGCTTTTGTAACATATGAATAAAAGAATAACACTTTCTAATGACTTTGATTTTTTTAAAACTAGAATCAAATTGATTTTTTTTAGTAATTTGTGATACATAAAATATTAATAAAGGATTTTATGGCTGGCTGGTTTGAATTTCTAGAGTCGATTCTGGAAAGAGTTATGAGTTTACAACAAAAGAGCTCTATAGGTCTAAACTCATTTCTAATTGTTATGGTTTGAGTGAGAAATGTGCCCTGTAGGCTCTTCTGTTGTTCACTTGGTTGGCAGTCAGTTTCATTGTTTCAGAAGGTTGGTTTTCTAGACCCTTGGGGATGCGGTACTTCTTGGTGGAAGTAGTCACTAGGCCAGGCCTTGAAGGTTTTCTCTGCCTTGGATTCTGGTCTAGAGCTCTGCTTCCTTGTCCACAGTGTGAGAGACAACAGCCACAAACTTCTGCCACTGTGCACACAGCCAGTCCAGCAGCCATGCCTTCCCCACCACATGTCCACCTCCTGAAGCTGTGAGCTCAAATCAATCAGTCCTCCTTCAAGTGGTTTTTCTGTCAGGTATTTCATCATAGTTGTAAGCCAGTAACTAATACATTCCTCATTACTCAAATCAGCTTAACCTGCTCTACCTACACTATGGCACATCATAAGAGGAAAGCTGCCTCTTAACATCAGGTATTATGTCACATTTGACAAGCAGCTCTCTGAAGTAATTTCTGGCATGTAAAATTGAACTTTGAAAATAGACATTTTGGGTTGTTTTTATGCTCAGAATGGTCTTTGGCAGTTCACAGTATTGGTCTAGAAAACACCCATCCATACAAAATTGTTTGCAAAAGTTTACCCAAGTCAGACATTTGATTAGAAATTCAGAAAGTTTAATGTTGCTTTGAAAAATACTTCTGCACAACAGTATCTCTCTCATCACAAAAAGAAGAAATAACATCTGATAAGTCGGTGGTTTGCTGAAAGCACAGATTTTCTCTGTTTCCTCGTCTTAGGTCTTCCAAAAAATCTGCTTTGAGCTTGTTAAGTTCTTCTGCTAGACGCTTCAAGTTATTAAGAGGTATTTGCTCATCTAAAATCAAAGATATTCTCAGATTATTCCTGTAAGCCAGTCTGAGCTGCCTACTGCCATCTGATTTCATCAAACAGGCCAGATTCTCCAATAAATAATCAGGATGCATTGTAATTTACGGACAAGAAATAACATTAATGTGATCTAGAGAAGGCATCTAAAACAAGAGCCACAGGCAGTTTAATTAATCTGGTGTATGAGCAGAAAAAGACAAACCCGAAAGGATATATATTTTTAAGATTTTATTTATTTTTATATATTTGAATGTTTTTCCTGCATGTATATATGTGCACCACTACCATGCCTGATGCTCACAGAGGCCAAAAGAGGGCATAAGATCTCTCATTCTTAGAGTTATAGATGGTTGTGAACCACCATGTCAGTGCTGGGAACTGAACACAGGTCTTCTGCAAAAATAGCAAGTGCTCTTAACTACTGACCCATCTCTCTAGCCCCCCTAAAAGGATGTTTTTGTGTTTTTTGTTTGGCTGCCTGTTTTTTTGAGACATCACTGTGTAGCACTGGCTGGCCTGGACTTCACTACGTAGATCAAACTGACCCTAAACTCACATAGCTGGCATGCTTCTGCCTCTCAAGTGCCAGGATTAAAGGCTTGCACTGCCATAGTGGACTGTTTTTGAGCCAAGATACCTATTTTACCATCTCTTGCTTTGAAAAATAAAATGACAATTTGGACTTTTAAAGCTGATAAATAATACATTTGAATAGTTGTCCCAAGTAACTTTTCTATGATGATGGAAATGTGCTACCAGGCACTGCCATATGGGTAGTATTACTGAGCATCTGAAATTAGCTTTATTGAGATATAACTCACCATAATATATCAAAATGTAATGGTTTAACTTGCTAGTGGCATACTCTTTCAATCCCTGTACTGGGGAGGCAGAGGCAGGTAGATATGTGAGTTCAGGCCAGCCTAGTCTAAAAAGAGTTCCAGGACAGCCAGAGCTACCCTGTCTCCAAAAAAAAAAAAAAGGTTTTTAGAACATTCACATATGTACAATCATCAGCGCAGTTAATTTTAGAACAGTTTCACACCATGAATATTTCACAACATTAAAAGCAAACCCCCGACAGTTGCCCTTCTCTTCCCCACTTCTCTACCCACCACTAACGCTTTTGTTGTGATTTCCAGTTCTGGATAGTCATATGACCACTTTTAGTTTGGATGTTTTCAAGGTTCCCCATGTTCTATCCTGATCAGTATTCTAGTCCTATTTACAGCTACACAACATTCCACTGTATGAGTGACCTCATTGTATTTATCCATTTGTCAGGTGCTAGGCAGCTGGGGTGTTTCTACCTTTTGGCTGTTATGAATAGTTCTGCTATAAACTGGCTTTGTATCAACATGTTTTCATTTCTCTCAAATCTGTCACCATGCAGCAGAATAGCTGGGCCACATGGTAATGACATTAGAAGGACTGCCTGGCTGTTTCCAAAGCAGCAGGATCATTTTATATCTCCATCAGTATGATGGGAGGGTTCTGATTTGTCCACATCCTCAACAAGTCTTGAACCTTCTTGTTCTGGCCATTCTAATGGCTGTGAATTGTTGTCTCCTATGGTTTTGATCTGTATTTTGCTGGTTACTAAATCTTAAACGTCTTCATTTGAATATTGGTCATCTCTGTATCTCCCTTGGGAAAAAGATGTCTATTTAGATATTTGTTCATTTTAAGATTGGTTTACCAGTATGTTACTGCATAGTAAAGAGTTCTCTTTATATTTATATTTATATATTCAAGTTTCTCATGAAATATTTGCAAGAGTTTCATCCCATGTGAGGGCTGTCATCTCTCTTGATGGCAGAGAAATAGAATTTTCAGTTTTATTCAAGCACACATTTAGAAACTAGTACTGACTCCTCTGCCCTCCAGAAAAGTCGCCATTTTCCTAGTGGGTAGGAGTGGTGAGTGATTTGGGCATAAAACAGAACAAGAGGCAAATGGCTGAGAAAATGCTAGAATGGTTTCTGCTCTGTTCTAATTTACACTAGCATTTCTGTTCCAATCCTGTGTTAGAAGTTTTGGATTGTAATTTATTAATGAGTGGCAACAGGTATTCTAAAATGAGAAAATAAAACGTTCCATTAAATATGAAGAGGTGTTTGTGAAACTTGTTTCCACGTGTGCCTGCATTTATACACCGTATCACACACCATTCCTGATGTAAAAATCCATGTATGCTCATGGATAAAGAGAATGTGAAAACTATGGTATGGTTAACACACCGTCCTTTTCAGTGTCCCCAGCTGTTATGAAAGTGACAATAAAGGCAGGGAGCTAACAACAGACTGGAATCAGAATTAACTTCCTCCAGGTTGCCCCCAAATTTAGCAGCTGTTCAGCTTTGGGAAAGTGACTTGATTCACTGTGAATCTCCATTGTTCTCATTTATAAAATTACATGATTGTAAAGAGTAGCACATCAAAGGAGTTAAATAAGTGTTAGCTGCTGTTTTCTTTTTTCTTTTTGTTCTTTTGTTTGTTTTTTGATACAGTTTCTTTGTGTAATAGTCCTGGCTGTCCTGGAACTCACTTTGTAGACCAGGCTGGCCTTGAACTCACTGAGATCTGCCTGCCTCTGCCTCCCAAATGCTGGGATTAAAGGTGTGGGCCACCACTGCCATGCTCTGTTTTTAAAACAAATTTAAGCAAAAAAGGAGTTAAATATTCAAGACCTAAAGCAACTATTGAAAAATCTGTAATTACCAGATAGCTGAAACATTTATTTTTAAATCTTATTCATAATACAGTGACCTTGTTCAAATCCCATGCTTGTCTTACCCCTGACCCCAGAGTACCCTTAACCCCTAAGCCACCTCTCCAGCACCCTAATTACTCTTAAAAATTAATCTACTACTCTGCTTCAAGGGACTGACATATATTCATATAATTAATTACCTTTTTGTCTGTCTCCTCACTAAAATGTTCTGCTTCCTATTGATTCCCTGGTATCTAAGAAAAAGTCTAATGAAAAAAAGAGGCCACTCAATAAAAATGAATGAAATGGTTAAATACTCAGTTCCAGGGGATGGTCTAGCTATGTAACCAAACAGCAAGTGTTAAACTGAAATGTTGATATAAACTCTGGTGTCTGGTGACAGCAAGAAAGAGCAGCCCAGCATCCAGACAGTACAGACCAGTCAACATACCTTTGGCTTCCTTCATTGTCTGAGAGATGGTTCTTCGGAATGTCTCATCAGCTTTATGGAGGATGTTAGTAGAACAAATGAGTCTGTCTGTTTCCTGTGTGATATAGATATTGTTATTGGGAATAGTTTATAAAGTAAATGACCAAGGTATAGACTCATTTGAAGGGACCAAAAGAAAAGCCACAGTGGCTTTTCTATTCGTTTTCTCTCGCAGGGAATCCAAATGAATCCTGACTAGTTGTAAAGTGGGTATGCTGGTGAGGGTGCAATAACTGGCTTTCTAGAAAGAACAACTTCCTCCAACCTGTATGTAGTGTTTCTGGGCGTTGATGGTGTAAACGCTTCCATTATTGCCCACTTTACGTCACCAATATAAGGTTCAGCATTTCTGAACATTCACCATGGGTCTTTGACTGGCTGGCACTGGCCCTCAGCAGCTCACTGACTGGACGTCAGAAGCCAAAGGCTGGTGCAGGGCCATTCTACTAACAGACAGTTTTATACTTTTCTCTTGCTGTCTCCCTGCAAGAGAGTTCTTCCTTCTCATGTGCACCAAGTCTAACTGGAGTATTTACCTTTTGTTCCGCATTGTCCTCAGCACATTTTATGGGGTTTTCCAAAGCAGTAACTAACAAATCAGTCACCTCCAGGCTACAGAGAAAGTGAGATGAAGTATAATCAATCCTTATAGAATATTTGCTTTTTAAAGAAACTGCATCAATAATACTAGGTTGAATGCAGGAGAGCAAAACTGTCATCCAAGGTCCTTATTGAAAGGGAGTAAACTAAGTGATTTGGAAGCCATCTTTCACTTGTAAAATGTTAAGTGAAGCTCAAAACAAATCACAAGCCATTCCTACCTCATAAAAGCTAATTTTTTAAGACTCTTACCAATAAGCAGTCTCTTCCCCTATCCTGGACTGTAGGCTTTGAAAACTCATAGTCCCTCAAGAAAGATGGTGTTTATTCTGGCTTCTGCTCATTTACTAGATAATGATTAACAAATTTCCTCACTAGCCAGTGGTCCCTAGAGAACTCAGGTAGAATTGATTCAATTCAGTAAGTCTATATTGAGCATCTCATAGGTAAACACTATAAAGCTACATCTGTGAAACTGCTAATCTGGGGGGTATAACAAAGTGCCTAACCACTCCAATCCTGAAAATGGAATGAATGGAGTGAGACAGGAGTGAGACAGGTAAACCACTGAGCACAAGTGTAATACTGGACAGTGGTAAGTGACTAAGTAAAGACAATACAGTGATTGTGCTGAGACACTGGGTGGCCAGATAACCATTATTCACTCCAGTTAGACGGCTGAGCCAGGCAGTTACGGCAAACTGGACCACAAACACCAGGGCCTGGAAAGGGCCCACAGAGCATAGGAGGCTGGTTTGCAATGGTGGGGGGTAGTTATTAGGCTATCATGTAAGTCATGAGCAGAAGTTGGGTTTTACTTAGAGTACAGGGATCAGAACTGAAGTTATAAGCCAGGGAGTGTAACAATGTAACACTTTCACCTTCGTATTTCTCATTTGGAGGAGTTCAGGCTCTAGAATGTGACTGCACTCAGTCCCATGGTTCTGCCACTCACTTCCTGGGCATGTTGCTTGATTTACCTGGGCCTCAGTTATCCCAGCATAAAATGGAATTTTTATGCATTTTTTTTTACCCTTAAAAGGTTATGAAGATGGAATGGCAGTGCAAAGTGTCCAGAACCACAGCCAACACATAGTATGTGCCAAGTAGTTATTACTTTAGAGAAGCCAGGGAAAGTTACATTTATTAGATTACTTCTCAGTTTGTAATATGGGACTCCAGCCTTGACACTACCCGCTTCAGTTGCCCTGTGGCCATTGCATATGCACAAATAACCTGACCAAGTTCATAAGACCTGGGACAAAACTGTACATTACAGTAGGGACTAAAGTGGCTACAGAGACCCACATTCTGCAGGCCACATCTCACTGGTGTCAAGGCAGTGAAGATCCACGGGTACCATTCTAATAATACCTCAGTCAGCCACTTGCTGCCAAAGGAAAAAACAGACATAAGAGCTCCAGAAAGGACAGCAATCCATTGATGATGTACACACACCTATCTACAATCCCAGGACTTGGGAGACTGAAGCAGGATCATGAGTTCAGGGCCAGCCGAGAATACAGACTGAGACCCTGTTTTGGAAAACTGGAAACCTCACTAGTGGCTTACTTCATGAACTGTATAAACAATAGTAATCTAAGTGCTAGTTCTGTTTTGTTTTAGGTATGTGAAATTTATAAACTATATAGAAACTGTACTGTTAAATCTGTTTAAAGACATTCAAAGAATGAATTTAGCTTAAAACCAGCATGACACAATATCCCTAAAGGTGCAATAGAGGCACTCATTTCTTGGCAGTACCCAACAGCTGTCTAATTGGACTTCAGGCCCACTCGACCGGAAGGAAATCGTGTCTGATACTGGAAACCTGGGGCCAGTGAGGCCATGGACCTTAGAAGAGAACCTACTACCACCACTTTAGTAAACCAGCAAAATTTCCCAACAGCATTCTAAATACTTGTCCTTATACCCACATATAAATGCAGCTTTCACCCCTCATCAAAGACATTTCTCTTTGCAGCCAATTGAGGCCATTACAAGTGCTCAAAGTGCAGACAACAAGCAGTCATGGGGTGCTTCAGTGGATACATCTACAGCACAATTCCTGTACTCAAGGTTCAGGTAACATCATAGAAGAGACAGAAGATCGTAAGAGCCAGTGGACCAGAAAAATGTGCTGTGAGATTATATCTCCTAGCAATGACAGAGAAGCCATATCTGTGACTATCTCGACAATTTACCTGCTTAAATAAGACCTGAACTATGACAACACCAACAGACACGCTAACTTGGAAGGGGGAATTCTTATGGGACCCGTCCCTAGACAAAGGACTATAGGCGACTAACGACTGCTGAGAGAGAGAGAGAGCACTTTCCCTAGAGATGAGCCCCCTAATTGGTTATCCAATACCAAGCTGTGAGCCCTGAAATCACATACATACAATTAACACTAAACAGACTCAGCAGGTTGTTTTTATATACTGTGTGTAAATATATATACATATATATGTCATATATATATATATGACAATAATGAAGAGCCCATAGATTTGAGAAGGAATGGGGGGGAGTACCAATGAGAGTGGGGAGGAAAGTGAGGAAATTAAAGCTTAAAAATTAAACTAAAGAAATGTGCACAATGTATCTTAAGAGCTACACTATTCAACAGCACAGTTTGTAGCCATACGAGGCTATATTAAATTAACAACTCAGGTATTCAGTTGCATTAAATACATTTAAGTGTTCCATAACATTCGTGGCTAGCTGCTCCCATACTAGACAAAGCAGAGAACAGTGCCATCATTCATGAAGTTTCTAAGAGAAATATATTGTTCCAAAATTCTCCAGATATATCACCAATGGAAAATGATACCAGAGTCCATGGGCTTCACACACACCCGGGCAGGGTAACTATAGAGAGTTCTAGGACAAATCAAAACCCATTATTAGTTTTATTACACTTACAACTTTTGGGGAGTGCTAGGGTTCAAGCTACGGCTTTGCACAGGCTGCAGGCACTTGGCCACTGAGCTGCACCTCCAGCTCATCGATCTGTACAAAAACACTGCACAACCTGTTTAGGCAACTTTAACAAGTATACCAAAGGACGGAGCCCAGTGTGGTGGTGGTGCACGCCTTTAATCCCTGCACTTGAGCAGAGGCAGGTGGATCTCTGTGAGTTCAAGGCCAGCCTGGTCACAGAGCGAGTTCCAGGACAGGCCTACACAGAGAAACCCTGTCTTGAAAAACCAAATAAATAAATAAAATAAAATAAAATAAAACATCACTTAAAAAAAGAATACCAAAAGACAGGGATCATAGATGTGAGTAGCTATGCCCAACTTTACATGAGTGCTGGGATTTGAACTGCAATGCAGCGAGTGCTTTACCCACTGAGTTATCTCCCCAGCCTGAGACATTACAATTTGAACAGTTAAAAGTTATAAAAAAACAAAACATAAAACTTGGATTCAAATCTCAGCTATTACAGGTTTGGTGACCTTTCTCAATTTAGTTTGTTGCTCCACACAACTCCCCAAGGCCTGTGGGAGAATGGCCAGTCCCATACTGTTAAGCATGTTTTATGGGGTACCCACAGGAGAGCACTAAGATGGCTTAGGGCAGGATACCTGGCCTCCAAAGAACATGCTGAACTCTGAATTATGAGGCTGTTGTGTTCCCAGGTGTTCTTCTCAGGGTCAGGCTTTTCTATCTTTTTCTCCATGAGGTGGATGGTCTCATTAGGCAGTGGCTGGGGTCTCTGGCCATTCCTCAGCAAACACATTTCCAGGGGACAATCTAAAAAGAGCTGGCAAAAGCCTAGTGAATCTGAAAACAGGTTTAAAATTACCAAGTTACCAGTCTGTCTCTCCAGAAATGTGAAATAAATATATACTAGACCCAGATGAAGCAGGAAAAACTCCATTTGCAATACTGAACAGTCACTTTAAAAATTAAATCCATATAAACCTAATCCAATTAAATGCTCACTAAAGGCAGCTGTGATTTGACACATGCAAATCGATGTTTTCATGTATAAGAAAATAATGTTTTAATTACATTTCCGAGCCAGTTGGTAGACTTCATATCTCATACTTTGGTAATAAAAGTTGTCATCTAATACCAAAATCAAAGGTCTAGAAACAGCAGATTTTGCCAAGAGGTGGCAAGGCTGGGCCTCATGAGCTGCAGAAAAGATCAAACACTGGTTCTTTAAGCAAGTTATAAAATCTTCCCACACGGCTTCACTCCTGTTGGGTGGGGCAGACATCTGACCCCCACTAATGACCGCCACGAGAAAGCATTCCACGTGCTTTAACAGTTCTTGTCGAAACATTTTCCATTGGGACGGCTACAAAAAACAACAAAGAATTGAAATTTAGTTTAGGCTTTGGACAGCAGGCTGGTCATCTTGTTTTATTGCTATCCTGTCCTCATGTAAAATTTCAGCTCACAATACTGAAACATTTGAAGTTCTCAACAGACACCTTGATTCTCATACCTTCCTGTCTTCATGGGTCCTACACCCTCTGCCTGGAATATCCCCAATGCCTCCGGGGCTGTGTGAAGCCTTCTCAGATTCAATCATGTAGAAGGCAGTCCAGCCCCACTCTGTACATTGTCCTTACTCTAACAGGGCTTACATCAGATATCTTTGCACACCTTCATATCTCTCCCTGCTAGATCACTCAGCCTCCAGCAGACAGGCATTCCAGAAATATATTTTAAGTGAATGAATGAATGAGTGAATACATGAACATGAATACCCTCTACCATATAGGAGAACAAAGGAGCCAAAATCAATATCCTGCTGAGCTAAAACAACCTAAGATATAACAATGTTGGTTTGTCCTTGAAATGAAAAGGGACACCGACAGAAAGATAAGTCAGTTGGAAGGGACTTTGGTCAAGATGCAAAGACCTCAGGCTAAGAACAACTGGACTGTGAGATTGGGAGAGATGGCAGAAACAGATAGGAGGAAATAAGGAGCTTGAGAATACAAGTCATCTTGTTTTGGGAGGGGGTGGGGAGCACTGTAGTTCTGAAGTCAAGCCTGGAGGAAATACAAAAGGAGAGGAGATGAATTCTTCTCCTGCCTTGTCCACATAAAAGTATACCAGATAAACCCACTGAGAAGGAAATTTGTGCCACATCCTCAAGGGGGAGATTTTCTAATCACAGTGACCAAGTGAGATCTGGAGGGAGAGAGTATGATTCACAGTAATAAGGTGAAGGAAAAACAATCCATATCAGTAACTTCTATCTTTATCCAAAGTGGTGAGACTACTACCATACAAGTAACTCCCAATTACAATACTGCTTCCCTCCCCCCACAACCAGAACTGAAGCAGCAGACAAATTCTGATGGAGAAATCCAGAATTTTTTCACATACCAAATACATGCATTTTGTATATTTTTTCTTTGTATATACTTACAGAATAGAGTCATTCTATTTGCCTTTAATTCATGTGACTTGTCCACACTCAAGCACTACCCATCAAATGTAACAATTTAAGATTTCAGAAGATCTCAAAATATTGCTTTAGAGTAAATATACAACTGGAGACTGGACTCTATTCCGCCATGTGGTCTGCTTCCATGTGCTTCTATCGGGTTCACCTCACTGGGATGTAAGTGCAGGAATTAAGAAGTATATACTTGGTGCATACAAGTTGTCAAGCTTATTACTCCATCTGGCTGTCAACCAAGAAAGCACCACCTTTTCCAATACTAGTGGCAGACCAGACCCTTCATCTGGTAAATTTTCCCTGGAGGGACCTAGCAATTTTGTTATCACTTTTATTCTTTATGCTCATGGGGCGTTCCAAAATGGTACAAAGTGGAAGTCCCACAAAATCTGGTTTTAACCAGCTATAAGCAGAATCTTTTTTTTTTTTTTTTAAGAGATCCTTTCTTTTGTCTTGGGATAAACTACCCAAAGGATTGTTATCAGGAGTTATCTGACTAGGACGTTCACCTTGCAAACTAAACTTAAAACTTCACTCTGACATAGGACTTGGAGGGGGCACCTGTAGTCCCAGATACATGAGAGGCAGTGTCAGGATGATCCTTGAGCCCTGGAGTTTGGGACCAACCCCAGCAACATAGCTAGGCCTTATCTTAAAGCTCCACTGCACAGAATATGCAATATGTGAACGTACCAAACTTGCATAAAAACCTCTACAGAGCATGGCCCTTAGCCCTGTAACGTAACACTCGAGACACAGGTGTACGTCTCCTAGAGCGGAGCTAATCAGCTCCCCTCATCTCCAGCTCCGGTCAGGCTTCCCTCCTACACTAGCACTGCTGAATCAGGATCCAGGGCGGCTCTGGGTCAACAACCCACAGCCCCACTGCCTGTGCCGGGTCTGCGCACCTGCCCGCCCCACCCACTCCGTGCTGACCCGAAGCTGTGTGCCAGCGCGGTCCGGGAGCGCGGGGGGCAGCAGATCGTCGTAGGAGAGGACGCCCACGGCCCAGCCCCGCTCCTGCCGCAGCCGGAGGGCCAGAGCACGCGCGAAGGTCGACTTTCCGGCCGCCGGCAAGCCGCAGAGGACACACAGTCCCAGCTTGGGCCGCCCATCGACGTGGACCTCCCCAGACCCCGCGGCCCTCTTCATGCCTCCACTGAGGCCTGCAGAAACCTTGGCGCCCACTGCGCATGCGTACTGCACCAGCGCCATGCCGCGCCCCGCCCCCGGAGCTACACTGGGTGGGAACTAGCGAGGATGCGGGTCTAGAGAAGATGCCTTGGTCCAGGCTGCTACTCAGGGCCTCTTCTGGACCATGTGATCGATTGGTGTCAGCTGTCCCTGACGCCAGTACCCTAGCCCGGGGAGGCATCGGCGCTTCTTTCGTCCTCTGAACACTCTTAAAGGGCCCCTGAGTTAGGTTTACTCCCGATAGAATCATCCTCCCTGTCCCACCTTCAAACCATTAGGGCTTTGCATTTTGGTTTGTTTACGGTGAGGTTTCTCTGTCCAGGAAAATCTCTGAAGAGAGGCTTGAAACTTCTTAAGGAAGGCTTTGAAGGTAAAGAGCGGGAAATCAAACAGCAGGAGGCGACGCGAGGACAGCCTATTTTCAGCTGTTCCTGGACTTCATGGGTTCGAGGGTTGAGTATTCGTTATTGAGTCCTGGTGCCGCCAGGCGGCAGCAAGTGAGAAGAAATAAGGATAGGAAACGTACCTCCTTAGACCTTATCTCCATCACATGCAGGCAGAAAACAGGAATTATCGATAGATTAAAAAATAAAGTGGTAGCGAGCTGGGATTTGGGACACAAGTTTATAATCCTAGCACTTGAAAGGCAGATGCAGGAGGAGCAAGAGTTTGAGGCTAGCCTATGCTACATGAGACCCTGTCTCAAACTCCTTACCCCTCCTAAAAAATACAACAAACAAACCGGGAAGAACTACCAAACAAGGAAAATGTTAGTGTGTGTGGTGTAATACTGAATTTAGAATTTGAGCTGCTTCCCATCTTTGCTGTTTTATTTTTAATAGGGCTATCAACAAAACATCATCTTGATTTCTCGTCCTTTCCACTCCATTTACATCCCATCATACACAATTCGTGTAGGTAACCAAGTGAATTTGTGACCAGTGAGGGAAGTTATAGCTATGTGGTTCCAGCCAAGAGGGAAATTCGTTTCCTATAACCACCTTGCTGGGATGTATACCCCTGGGTAAAAGGCAGGTATATTTATTCACTAAGGTCTCACTACATAAAAATTAAGATGGTCTAAATGGTTGCATTACCAAATTAAGGGTATAAAGAAAATTAATAATTCCTCTTCTAAAATGTACCTTTCAAATGTGTGTTGATTCATATGCGGAAGGCAGATTTTTTTTTTTTTGAGACAAAGTCTTGCTGTTGCCAAGTTTAGTCTCTAACTTGTGGGCTTAAGGGATCCTTCTACCTGTGTCCCAAGCAGCTAGGGGCAACAGGCATGTACCACCATGCCCCACTGAACACAGACTTGAAATATTCTCCTAGAAGGCATAATGAGCTCTTAAATCAATAAATTATAACTATAAAATAGGCAATCAAAACCCTCATCTGTTTAACTTAATATTGGTTATTGGTGGGAAGTTTCTAACATTTTTTTTTTTTTTGAGACAGAGTCTTACTGTGTAGACTGGAACTTACTGGCTATACTGGAACTCACTTTGTAGACCAGGCTGGCCTTGAACTCAGAGATCCACCTGCTTCTGCCTCTTGAGTCCCGGGACTAAGGGCATGTGCCACGACCTCCAGCAACTAACAAACATTCTTAATTATTTCAAGAGAGAAAACAAAAAGAAAATCCTTTGCAATTCTTTACATATTAAGGTCAGCTCTGAACCATAACCACACTGGCTTTGAGAAGAATCCCAAAAGTTCACCATTTTTGGCTGCTTTGTGCTACTGTGATAAAGTTGCTACTTCTCACCAACTTATGAGTTCCACACCGTAGAACTGTTCTTAACTTTACAAGCACAAAACAGTTCCTTATACCAGCAAGCATGCAGCTGGGAGGAGAAGTAACTATGGAAACTGGTTAACTGGCACTGAAAGGGAATGATATAATACTTCAAAGAGTGTAGTGTAGCAGAGGGATCAATTCCATTCTGTAACTGAGATTCAAGCTTGGTTATGTTTTATTTTATTTTTTTATTTTTTAAAACTGTTGGGAAAACACAGTATTCTGGGGAGAGGAGACTGGGGGGAAGGTAGGATCAGAGTTCACCAGGCTTTGCAATGCTAAGGAATAAAGGCGATGCTGGTTCAGTCAGCAGCATCAGTCATTAGAAGGGACCTAGAGCAGAGGGCAGAGCAGTGATTGATAAGGCAACGATGAGACTAGGCTAATGACCTTGGTAAAGAAACTCCCAGAATGGGTCAGATTGACAAGCAGAGATGAAGAAAGGTAAGAGCTTTTGAGGAAATGAAGAAATGGTGATTCATTGGCAGGAGTCTTTATGACAGGTGTCTTTCGTTTTCTGATTCATTAGCCTTATTTAAGGAAGTAAAAATCCACACGGTATTATTAATCTTGTGCACAAAACTGCAAGTTAGCATTTCTAGAGTGTACTTCCCTTTGGAATGTCTACAGATACTAACCTAATTCATGACTAGAGGAAGCGGGAAATACAGTGTGACAGGGCAAGACAATGCAGAGGTTGCTCCATCTTGTATTCCTGCTGAAGCCGTTTCCAGGTATAATTTGAATCTGATCTTGATGGGGAATCCCATGGAAAACTACCCAGCTCTATTCTAGGTACCAAGGGTCAGAGTGTCTTAGCTAACTTATCTTAGCCTTTGTTAAAAGTGCTTGTTTGTCCGGACCCTCCTCCAGCTAACCATTCACCTTAGCTGCCTGTTTGTGCGGAACCTCCTCAGCCAGCTAAAGGTTATCTCAGCTTCTGTTAAAACTGCTTACTCTTCGAAGTCCTGCAGCTGCTGAGTGAGGTTCCTCAACTTTTAAGACCTGTCTTTAAAAACCTGTGTTCTGGACACTCGGGGCCACACCTAGGTCGCAGCTGGCTGGAATAAAGACTTTCAACCCTGTAACATACAGAAAAGGAATGAAATACTCACACAGTGGGCCTTTTAAAATTAAAGGTTACTATTTCTGGATTTTGTTTATGTTGAGTCTTTGATTTCTCCTTCAAACTTGATGAACGCACTTCACATACACTCTGGTGACTGCTTATAGAAAATTACATTCGACTATCTTTTTCTTGCCAGAAGACAAACACATTTTTGGACAGGGGTACACCTGAGGCCCAGGAGCCTGATCTCAGTTCCACCATTGGTTCAGCTGTTTGTTTAATGCCTTTTGTCACCTAACAGTATTCTGCGGCGCTAAATGCCGAGCTCCACGATCGGGTGACGTGCGGAGTGGAATAACACTTGATCAACCCTGGTCGCATTACCCCAAATGCGACCGAGCAGCATATACTCCACAGGCTGGCGTAGGAAGGGCACTGGCGTCCTCTCCCGAGGTCCTCAGATTGGGAGCTAGTCTTAAGGTGGCTTGAACTAAGGAGATTGCACCTATCTGCTCTGGGACTACCCTCAGGGTCCCCAACCCGCCCTGTCCGCCCCCAAACCATCGCTGGTCGGCTGACAGCCAACGTCGAAAAAACCTCTTCGTTTACGCATGCAGAGTATCGCGCATGCGTACGGCACCTGCGACGGGAGCGAGAAAGTCACAAGCGACAGCCTCAATCGCATCCCGCTAAGATTTTGAACATTTAGAAGGCAGAAGATATGCGCATGCGCATTTACGGTAGTTGGTTTCCCGGGATTTGAAGGAGAAAAAAAAAGAACCGGAAGTTGTACTGAACCTTCACCTCCGCTCGGCACTGAAGGAAACGCAAGCTCCGCGAGAGAGGTTCCGGCGCTGCTTGGGCTTGGAGGAGACAGAATGGAGACCGCGATCGAAGATCCCGGGCTGGACCGCGGCCCGACGCTGACCTCGTCCTGGGATGCGGCGTGCGGGGCGCTGACCCAAAGCCTCCTTCTTACCCGGATTGGGCCAGGTGCCCAAGACTTGAACTTCGAGCCGCTGCTGGCCCCGCCAGCTCCGGGGTATGCCGGGCCGGGGCCGGGTGACAGCCACGCTGCTGAGGAGCGGGGAGGAGGACGGGAGCCGAGCGAGGCCGCGGGGCCGGCTGGGGTGGGCTGAGGGAGCGGTGCCGGGAGGTGGGCGAGGCTGCGGGCAAGGGCTGCGCGCTGGGACGGAGAGGGCTGGAAACTCGGGTTCAGGATCCTAGAGTCAGCGGGAACACCTCCCCAGGCTCCTGTTTAGAACCCTCCTCGCCACCACCCCGAAACCAGCCAACTTTCTTTTCAGGGGAACTGGAGCGGGACAAGTCCAACCATAAAGAACCACGGCAACTTAGAAAAAAACATATCGTTGTTTTTTCTTTACACACTGAGAACGTTTTTAATTGACTGCGATTAATTAGAGATTTGAGTAGAATGACCACGGTCTAGGAAAGGTGGAAGAGGATGCTCGACGCCTCAAACCTCCCTTCTTTATGAATTCATTGTGGAGCATCTGTTGGTGTTGGGAAAGGTTCTTGGCTCTCAGGGCAAGTAGAAGTGAGTTTGAAGAGATGGGTTATGGTTCTACTCAGAAAAGTTCTCTGTGTGATGTTTTATCAATTTCCTTCTCAGCCCTCCTGATTTGGTGAGTCTGAAGAGCAGCTTGAGCCCCCGAGATGAAAATCCCTGCTTCCTTTACCTGAAGTGTGGACCTAATGGGGGTGAAGAAATCCTTTCTGTTGGCATTCTGAGTTCAGCAAGAAACATGGAAGTATACTTAGGAGAGGAGTATTGTGGAACCAGTCGGGGCAAGAATGTCTGCACTGTCCTGGATGACAGGTTTGTGACTTGTCCAGGTGAAAGCATTAGTCTGAATCAGTGCCTTTATTCTTAGCTCTTTCAACATTTGTGGATAGTCTAACATTGACACCAGAGGTTAGGGGAGAGAAGTTAAAAACATACCAGTAAGTATAGGTTAGACCACTAAGCCTTCAAAATTCAAAAGACAGGGCAGATGAGCAGGCTTATAAATTCAGAAATTTAGGGCTAATTAACTGGAAGTGAACTGGTAGGTTGCTGGTAATTAGTGGAAGAGTTTTATTAGACTAAAGTCCTGGTAAGTATTCTTGTTTCTCAGCTAGGTGTGGTGGCACACACCTTTAAGGAGAATCTCTGTGAGTTCCAGGACAGCCAGGGCTGTTATGCAGAGGAAACCCTGTCTCAAAAACAAACAAACAAAAAAGGATTCTTTTTTCTCATTTATCTCAGTGGGGTCTATTTTACAACAACGAGACATTCTGAAACCCTGAATATACTTCCTTCTAGAAAGCTCCTTATAAATGATATATCAACCTAAGACTGCCACATCAGTGTGCTCATTAACCTATTATAAGACGGACAATTTGTGATTTTTTTTCCTAGTCTCTTTACAAGGTTCTGCCCAAATCTATCAATATAATCCAAACTCTTTATATTGTATGCATGTTAGAAATAGTAGTCGTATGTACAGAACTTTTAAATATGCCCTGTGCTACTTAGTTTAGTTTTCTCACTTAGCTGGTAAGTGGGAGATACAGCTCCTCCAAGCAGTGCAGCACAGCCAGGAACCTCTTACTCCCTGGGCCTGACCAGGAAAAGAGAATCCCAGGAAACATTTGTTCTTAAGTATATATTAATGCTTGTAATCATTGGCTGTTAAAATGAATTTTTTCATTTTAGTGAACATGAAAAGATTCTGTTGTACAAAAAATACCTAAAATTGGAGTCTCCCACACATGCTTGTAAAATAAAGGTAAGTCATCACTAAATTTTAAGATTTAAAGTTAATCAAATTGTTTTTGTTCTATACATACTTATTTTCTCTTGGTTTGGTAGTACAATTAGTCCAACTTGGTCCCTAGGTTTAGTTCAGAAATGTTTAGTTAGCTTGTAAAGGGATATTATTTTCTAAAACAACAACAACAAACCTATCAATCCTTTTTGACATTGAAATTCTCTTTAAAGTGGAGTAATTTCTTAGTTATAGAAAATGTTTTGTTGATATAGTAGTACTGTATTTTGAAGCATTGTGAAGCTCAGCTGAGAACATCTTAAAAATCTTTCTTTAAAACTGTAGTACCAAAAAAGGCAGAAGCAAACCTGGCCCTGTATGTTAAGAATGAAGGAAAAGTTCAAACGAGAGCCAGACATTTTAAGGAATTTAGACTGCTGTCTTTAGCCAGAAAATATTCTTGAGATAAACATTAATGATGTTGTCAGAGTTTAGGACTAGGTACTGAGTTGGAAAACTCAAGGCAAGTCAGAAATACTAATTCAGCTCTGTTGCCTACGAGTGCTTTGGGTAATGTCAGTTTTCTTAACTATCTGGACCTACTTTAAGAGGAAAATTAATGGGTTCTAGCTTTATTCTTAGGTCCTTTTTATCTCTGAAATTATGTGCTTATTATCACAGAGGACAGTAAGACTTAATTTTAAGATGAGAAAAAAAAAAATAAATGATTTTCATTGAAGAGCCCAGTTTCCAGAACTGGTTATTCCGATGTCAGTTTAAGTGGAAATATCTAACAGCTTGTAAAGGCATGTAAATTAAGTGATTTAGTTTATCTAGTGAATATTTAGTACCTATTGATAACAGACATTGCACTAGGCGCTTAGGAATATCAATTGAAAATGGAAGTGCCAGCCTCCATGTTGCTTATATATTAGTGGGACAAGACAGATGATAATCAGATTTACTGTATGTATATACTGTAGTCTCTGGTCACCAGTGGTATAGACCTTTATTCCCAGCACTTGGGAGGCAGAGATAGAGGCAGGTGGATCTCTATGAGTTCAAGTCCAGCCTGATCTACATAGCAAGTTCTAGGACAGGTATGGCTATGTAGAGAGACCATGTCTCAAAGAACAAATAGACAAAATATACTGTAGTCAATGATGAAAAAGGCTCTTGGGATTACACAACATGCAGAAGACAGTAGATCCCAGTATGGTAACACACACCTATAATCCCAGCACTCAGCAACATCCCAAGTTTGAGCCCAGCTAGATCTATGTACTGAGTTCCAGACCATCCAGTGCTTCCCTGAGATTCTGTCTGAAGAAACTGAAAAATAAAAATACATAGATGAAAGAAGGGAGGTAATAACGAGGTAGAATATAAATTTAATGAACATTTCCTTAGCTGTTGAGGACTATCATGTATTAGGGACCACACTCAGAGTTTGTAGAGCCTGGGTTTTTACTGATCTGTGTCTTTGTGACAGGAGTCTATGTGTCTCCCAAAGTGAATAATTTTTAAAAGTTACTGCTCCATGGAAGTGAGTGTTAGTCTGAAGAGAGCTTTCAATTGGGGAATCCCTCTGGCCTATGTGAAAGCCTGTGTAAATGTTCCTGTTCAGAATTCTGAGCACTTACTCAGTGATACATAGTGGCTCTTTTGGCTCAAACCTCTGCAGTCATCTTACGGTCCTCTGGTTTACTTTTAGCATGTGCCCAGGACTGCTTGGTGACAAAGTAGCAGAACTCAGAATCTAAACTGGGGTTTTGTCCGATTTAACCCTTCCCTTTATACCACATATGAACCGTCTTTGGGTTCAGAACCATGCACAGCCCAAACTGTCAGTGATGAGAGGACGGCCTGGTGGCGAGCACTGACCTGGCACACATGAGACCCTGGTTACTATTCTCTCAGTACCCCAAAGTGAGTGGGAAGACACCATAAACAAAGATGGAAAGTCTGTAATGATAAAAGCCAGGAGAGCCGGGTTCCAAGCTTGACTTACACCGCTGAGTATCATATATCCCCACCCTACCCCCCCCCCCCGCTGCCGTTAGAAAGTCACCCCGAACTCCACTTTCTATGTAAGTCACCAGCTATCACGTATAAAGTAGTTCTCACATGACATCCCTTCATTTCTGAACTACACAAGACTGAATTATGGTTCGGATTTAGATAAATGCTGTATGGGCATCTGGACACTTTTATTTTATATCAAATAATATTAAAGCCAGCTGGGGAATGCTAGGATCAAGGGCTCTTAGGTTTCTTCTTCTCCTCGGTGATACCGAGGACTCAGACCTGGGGCCTTGAGCATGGTAGTCAAGTGCTCTACCACTGAGTGATACCCCCAGCCAGCTGTGGCTTATTTTTAATTCCTTAAATCAAGTAAACAAACCTTTCATATTCTTTATGGGTATCCTATGGCTTGGGAAGGATTTCTTTGTTTAAGTATTTATGTTTGCCTCATGATACATTGGAATTTATTTTCTAACTTTGACTACTATAAAGAAAACTTGAAATACACTTGAAGTTAATTTTTAGGCTCTTGAACGCCCTGTCTTGCTTTGGTAGTACTAAGAAGTCACCTTAAGTGATGATCGTTTTTAATACCACTGTCATTTCCTGGAATGTTTTTGTTTCATGATAGCTGCTGTCCTTCGGTGAAAAGCAGTGTGTGCTCATCAGTAAAGTTGTGGTGCACGTGAGACCAAGGTCAGCCAGTCCTTCACCAAGTTCTTCTGCTCTAGGATCACGGATAGACCTCGACAGTATCCAAACCATAATGGAGTCCATGGGGTCAAAGTTATCTCCTGGAGCTCAGCAGCTGATGAACATGATTAGGTTTCAGCAGCAGGCAAGTAGAGAGATGTTTTATTGAATTTTAAAATGCTGGTGTGGGGAGCTGGCTCAGTGGGAAAAGGCTTGCTGTGCAGGCCTGAGGACCCGAGTTTGGATCCCCAGAGTCCATGTAAAAACAGGAAGCATTATTAAACAGGCCTGTAATTCCTGTGTTCCCACCAAAAGATGGGAGGTGAAGACCTGAGAATCCCCTGATGTTCACAGGCCGCTTAGTCTGGTGTATACCAAGAGGTTTAGACCTTGTCCCAAAGAGGCGGAAGGTGAGAACTTGAGGTAATCCTGATTTCAGAGCTCCCCTGCTCCCAAACACACACACACACACACACACACACACACACACACACACACACTGCCCCTCCTCCAAAAAAAAAAAAAACAACCAAACATTTTTTAATGCCACCTTTAATATGATAATATAGTATATTGATTTTTTTCCTCTTAATTTCTACTGTTGTTTTAACTGTCATTTATTTTTAATTTTTATAAAAATCACATTTTGTAGACTTGCCCTTCTACAAATGTTCTGACTGCATAGTTTCAGTTTTCCCTGAATTCATTTTATGTGTTCATTCAGCAGTGAACACGACTCTGGCTTGCTTTCTCTTGACTGTATAAAGGTGATCAGATAGTGTGTAGCCAGTCTTTAAACACTGTACCTGGGGACTGATGAGATTAAGAAAGATGTACTGAAGTAAGTGGCATTTCATCTGGAATTAGAGAGGAAGGTAGGGCTAATCAGGTCCATCTAGAGGTTGGTTATTTTAGAGAAATGCTAGTAATGGATAAGATCTTCAGTGCTAGAAGGAGTGGGACCTAGCTAAGAAGTGAAAGGAAGTAAATAGACAGGAGAGATTTAAAGATTTGTGCTGGACATAGAGATCTAGCACAGAGATCACTTAAGTTTGTAAATGTTTTTGGCCTATTTTAAAAGAGATTTTATTCCACTCTTATGTGGAAGGTAAATCAAAAGAAAGTAAGACTACATCAGAGAGGCCAGCTGTATGTGATTTCCCTCACCCAGGTGAGCAGTGATGGGGTGCAGACTAAGTGTTGTACCATGATACTGCATTGCAAGATTAATAAACCATGAAGCATGGCGTCATTGGGACTAGACAGTTAACTTAATACCACTATTGAAGGAGAAAATAAAGTCACATGAGAAATTGAGGCTTTGAGGATGGCATTAACCAGAAATATAAATGGAACCAAAGGGATGAGGACACTTGGTAAAAGGTGTCTAATTTTGGGAATATCAAATTTAATTGGGAACAAAGGATTGCCTGGAAGGATATTTTGGCATTTGCAGACAGGATCAGGAGAGAGGAGGTGGCTGGCTACAAAGGAGGTTTGGGAAATGTACCCACAGTAGAAACCCTGTGAACAAAGAGTCTGAAACTGGAAAGCAAGACTCTTGGAGAGTAGCTACATTTAGCAAAATATGGGGAGAGGACGGAGGCCCAGAACAGGAGGTGCCAGCGCTATCAAGTAGCAGATGCCATCAGAGAGAGGCTCTAACGCCAGGTTAGCTGACACTGAGCTCTTGTCCTGTCACTCAGTAGTTCTGGCTCCCTCCGCAGGGTCAGCCATGTATTGTTATAAGGAAATTGTCTCCTAGAAAATTTAAGAGATGCTACTGTAAAGATCACAGGATTGATGTGGAAATTTAAGGAAAATACTGAAAACATTTGTAAATACTGCATGGTTTCACTGCTGAAGTCAGCATAGTCCTGGGGTATGGGTAAAGGAAGGAACCAGGGGAATCTAAGATTTCAGAACCACAAAAGCATTTTAAAACAAATGGCAGTCTCTGCTTTGTTTCCTGTCCAGCATGATCTCACTTGGGTTCCTTAGGTTCCTGCCGGTCCTTCTGCCCAGCCACAGCCCACCCTCAGCACCCAAGCAGAATGGACTCAAAGGGAAGCTACGCTCCCTGTTTCATGTGTAAAGCTCTGACCACTTGTCTTTGCATTTAGTAAGCATCTAGATATTTATATTATCTTGGCCCTCCTCCCCTCCTCATCTTGGCTACAGATCTTTGGATCTCTTGTTCCAGACATTCTCATGTTCCTGTTCCTCACATATACAGACGTGTTGCTACCCCCTGGCCTTTGTGTTCAGTTGTTTTCTTTGGCTAGAATTCTCCTCCTGTGATATTATTGATATCTATTTTCTTATTATTCTAATTTCACCTTAATCATTATATTCTTAATTAGACTTGTCACCCAATTTATAGTGCACAACCCTCTTAATCTTTATCATAGTTTCATTTTCACCCTTCTGACCACTTTGTTATGTATTTTTTAGTTACTGTTTTTGTTTTTCTCACTAAAGTGAGAATGCTGAGTGTTGGGTTTACAAGTGCAATCAGAGTCGTCTGTTTTGTTTGTGGCACTGTGTGTATATACACACATTTTCAGGTTTGGCTTATCATATAAATACTTCTTTGAGTGCTTCAGGAAGTGAGTTTAGATAACAATAGGATATAAAATACATTATGGAGGGTTAGTAGTAGCTGGGTTTGGGAGGTATTGAATGCAAACATTTTTTTCCCAAGAAGTTTAGACATAAAGAGGAAATTAGAAGGTGGATATATAAAGGAATATTGAGGATAATGGAAATATTTGTCAACTTGTGAGGTTTGTCCCTTTTTAGAAGTTATGGCAGTTTGATTTTTTTTTTTTTTTCCTTTCTTTTGTCTTATGCAAGGTCTCTCTATGTAGTGTGGGCTGTTCTGGAACTTGCTTTGTAGACCAGGCTGAGCTCAAACTCACAGACATTCTTCCTCCTGCCTCTGCCTCTGCCTACCTGGAGACAGCTGGGATTAAGGGCGTGCACCACTGTGTCTGGCTAGTCTGATTTTTCTTAAAGTATGATCCATGGAATGCAGAGTCCTTTGTAATGTCTTCAGAAGGTTGCATCCAGGCCCTTGCTTTTTACCTACTAAATCTGACAGGGTAGAATTCACAAATAAGTATTTTTGTTTTCTTTCTTTCTTCCTTTCTTCCTTCCTTTCTTTCTTTTAAGTAATTTATTTTTATTTTATGTGCATTGGTGTTTTGCCTGCATGTATGTCTGAGTGGGGGTGTCAGATCTTGTAGTTACAGACAGTTGTTAGCTGCCATGTGGGTGTTGGGAATTGAACCCAGGTCCTCTGGAAGAGCAGTCAGTGCTTTTAACCACTGAGCCATCTCTCCAGTCTCTTATTTTTTGTTTTTTGAGACAGGGTTTCTCTGTGTAACAGCCCTGGCTGTCCAAGAACTTGTTCTGTAGACCAGGCTGACCTGAAACTCAAGGAGATCAACCTGCCTCTGCCTCCTGAGTGATGGAATTAAAGGTGTGCGCCATCACCACCTGGCAGAAATCAATACTTTTAATGGTGACTTCTGGAGCAAAGTTCATGTGTATTATATTATCTCTTAGTAGAGATGTAAAAAAGCAGTAAGACAACTATGGAAGGATTATGGAAATGATTAAAGGAGAGTGAGGAATTAAATATAATCAGCACACTGATTTCTATGTTTCAAAAACTTGACTCTGGGAAAAAAATTCCTTTTTTTTTTTTTTTGGTTTTATTCTATTAATAATAATTTTTTTATTCCACAAGTTTCACTCAAAGAAAGTTATTAGATGAAAAACAGCAGTGTTCTTGGTGCTGTCCTTCTGTTTCCCAGAGGTAACCAAGGCAACAGTTGGTGGTGTGTCCTTGAGTTTTCTCTATGTATGGAACACATGGAAAAGACAGCCATGGTGATGGGTTACTACCATGTACCCTGTGACCAGAGAGTCTGGAATCTGTTTTCCATTACTGCACTTTATGTTTCTGCTGGCTAATTGTTATTGTTATTTTAACAAATACTTTTCCTTTTCTGATTATCTATTTTTTTTTTTTTTCTGCTAAACTAATGGCAACCCCATAGTTTTGACATGGACTATAGTGTAAATACCATTACTATTAGTATGTGTAGTTCAGTTCCCTGGAGAAGTGGCATTTTCATTATGACTAAATGAAGCTCCTTCAAGCTAAAGGAAAGATGTCAGATGTTATGATTGTGTAAAGAATATATTAAGATTTATTCAAAACTGGTGTTCAGTAGAACAGGATAAGTTGACAACAGGGTAACATTTCTCTACAAAGAGCCTTTTTGAAAATGAAGTTCAGTAAAAGGAGTTAGGTGGAGACTGTCTATTACAGACACCCCTTCCTACATACCTCTACTTTCCTGGCCATTATCCTCCTTTCCTCTTTGACATTTTCCCCTAAAATATTTATCATCATCTCCATCCTATAATATATTCCCTCTTCCCCTCTAGGCACCACCTGCTCATGTGTCGTGTAGGCTCCATGTGAGGTCAGGGATTTTAATTTGGTTTGCTCACTGACATATGTCTTATGCCTGAAATGGAATTTAGCACAAGATTTCTGGTAAAAGTTTGTTGGATAAATGCCTTGCAGATTTGGTGTGGCTTAATAATAATATTTAGATGAATATATTAACGTAGTTTCTTCAGCTAATCTTGGTGATTACTTTGTGGACCTATCTCTCAAAAACTGTTGACTAGCTGGGCAGCGTTGGTGCGTGCCTTTAATGTTGCTGCTGTCCTTTAATCCCAGCACTTGGGAGGCAGATCTCTGTGAGTTCCAGGCCAGCCCCGTCTACAGAGTGAGATCCAGAACAGGTACCAAAACTCCACAGATAAACCCTGTCTTGAAAAACAAAAAACAAACAAACAAACAAAAAGCTGTTGTCTAGTCATAATGGGAGATGATAATCCTTTTTTTTTTTTTTTTTTTTTTTAAAGTCCATGATTGGCGTCTAGGTTTTGAAGTTGAAATCAAGTCACTTGTCTTGACAGTGTTTGTTAGACTGGAGGTCATTTACTTTTCTTTACTAGAAAAATTGAAAGGCATAATAGGAAAGTGGTCAGCCTTCCTTTTAAGATAAGCCAGGGTCTTCTTATGAGTTTAGTTGTGGCCCCAGAATATAACTCTCATTATCCTAGAAATTTTTAAAGCAACCAGCCACGGAGTAGGTTATTTCAGTCATCAAAAATGTCACAGATATACCCATAGAACATCTACTCCTATAGTGCAACTGTCCACCATGTAACTTCCATGAAAACTCATCGTAAAAGATAGGACCAGGTAAAATGAATAGTTTTATATATATTGAAAATTGGGCATATATTGAAAAATATATTGAAAATTGGGCATTTTGGGTTGAATTTTGAGAAGGTAATTGATTGGGGGTTATAGAGATTGTTCAGCAGTCAAGCATACTTGCTGCTCTTACAAATGCCCTGAGTCCTGTTTCCAGCATCAATATCAGGTGGCTCACAACTGCTTATGACTCCCGTTCCAGAAGCCAACACCTTCTTCTTACCCCTGTGGGCACCTCCACATACCTGGTACATATATGTGCATATGTACATAAAAATAAAAAATCTAAAAGAAAATGATCAACTCTTCTGACTAATCTTATATGTTACTGTCTTAAGGAAGCCTTTAGTAGTGAAAACATTATAGCCTGTTAGTGTATTTTACTATCATAGTAGTGTATATTTTAATATGTTCCTTAGGAGAAGCAACTGAAATGATTAAAGGAAGTTTATGTCCCAACCCTGCCACTTACTGTCTGGTTTCCGAGGGCAGTAACCTATCCCTTTGGTTTCCTCTCCTTAGCATTGAACAGTAACAGCTTTCTTCATGGGGATACAGGGATGCATTTGATGATCAACCAAACAATGCACAGTGCCCGACTTCTAGCAGGACTCCAAAGCTCAGCCTTCACTCTTTACTCTTCCCTTGTTTTCCTTGCTCAGAAATGTCTTCCCATTGGAGATGAGCTTCAGTCGATGTTGGGAACCACAGGATACAAACATCTGATCGCACTGCAGTCTTCGCCTTCTTCAGGAGTCTTAGATAAGGCGTCCTCTACACCGTTTCCTTTTAGAACTGGATTGACACCTTCCGCCATCTCTGAAAATTTAAAGGCTCTTATTGATAAAAGCACACAGCCGCCTGGAGAAGGAAATACCACAAACCACGATGAGTGTCACCTTGTACCACAAAACCATTCCCTTCTCGAAAGTGATCTTAAAAACGCAGTGTCTTCTTTCTTACCGAAGAAGGCGAGTGGCAACTCAAACGCGCCCAACTCTGAGCTGCTGCCTTTCCTGCAGAATTTATGTAGTCAGGTGAACCATCTCCGTGTGGGACATAATGCCAGGTGGCAAGAAAACGTCTCCAAGCCCCGAGAGAGCATTGTTGGTGTTTCGTAAGTATTTTCTCTTAAAGCAATTAGAGTTGAGACTTGGTAGGTGGGAGAGGAAGATGAAGGGAAACAGATTTGCCTCGGGTGCACTACCCGATGAGCTGTTGCCAGCAGTTACAGTTGTCGTTGACACACTTACTAGGAATGGGATAGAGTGGACTGACTGCATTAAAGGGGATGTCTGGAATTGGTGTTGTACAGTTTCAGGGCTGCAATACAAAGCTATGGGCTTGAATTTGGAAGAACTGTAAGAATTACAGTTTTTGACTTGGTGTGTTATGCATGCCATTGTAACAGATTACTTTTGTAGCTTGTTTATAGTAAAAAACTATACAGGGTTTCTTGCTGTGTCCAGAGCTCCCTGATTTGGCAAGGTTAGCTGGCCAGTCGGACATCATCTCCCTGCCTCCTCAGCAGGCCACAGCAGCAGGTTTCTTAGGGAGTATGCTGGGGATGGGAACTCAGGTCTTCATACTTGAATGGCAATTTCTTTCCAAACTAAGCCATCTCCTCAGTCCCAGCATTCAGTATTGTAATTTTACTTTTTAATTTGTATTCTGAGAATCTAGCTTGGGTCTTCATGCTTACAAGGCAGTTCTTTTAGTGACTGGGCTGTCTCCCTTACCACTGCACCTGGTCATCTGCAGCCCTAGGGATTAAACCCAAGGCTTCTTGCATGCTGGAAAAACACTCAAGCAACAGAGCCCAGCCTCAGCTTATCCTTTGATTGCCTTTGCTCTCTGTTCTCGGTCGTCTGACTAGGCAGAGCAGTTAATAGGAGAGTTGTGCATTCAGGACTGTGGCCACTGTTGTAGCTTTAGAGCTGACAGTGTGCCATGGGGAGAGCGGTTGGAGAGACCAGTGCAAGTGGTGCATCTTGTCTGCTCTTTGGCTGGCTCACTTTCTTGTTTTTGTCATAAAAGAGAAAATTGATATACTTAAAATTTTTATTTTTAGGATGGAAGAACAGCCTATTTGCTCCTACTTGGAAAAGATTCTTTCTAAAAACATGGAACTGATGGAAAAGAAGCTTATGGACCACATTGATGAGAGGATCTACCAGCTCCAGGAGCACATAGATGCTAAAATGGCTTTGTTAGTGGACTTGCTGCGAAATCCCAACTCCCCACCCCCAGGGATGCCTCTAAGACACTATGACTCCAGGGAAAGACTTTCCAATGGAGAGAGATAAGCTATCGACATGCACAATTATTGCAGATATTTATTACATATTTATTACAAAGCCCAAATCCAAAAAGGTTATGGAAATCAAGTCTTGAATGTCCTTTGAAGGATCGTTGTCTTACATGGTGACCTCAGTGCTCATTTTCATGGCATTTGCTACTGTGTATCCAGGTCTGTGCACAACAGCCACCCTGATGCAGTCCTAAGTTATTTTGCTTGCCATAGTTCATTCTTACAGAAATGTGTACGTGTATTGCTCAAGTGTTTGGGATGTGTAAGAACTTCTAATGCAGTTCATTAGTCTGTATTGTATATTACATATGTTTGAAGTGAATTTTTTATTTATACAGATACCTACCTATAAAATATAGTCTCAGGAGTATGAAAAGTAATGCTATGATTTTTTTTCTAATTATTTTTGGAAAGTTGGGTACCTGAACTCTTTCATTCAGATTCCCAGTTTACATTTCCTGTTGTTTCTCGGAGATGGATATGTGCAGAGCTCAGGCTGTCTGGGATAGTTTACAGAGCGAGGGGTAGCGCTGTTGTTCATTACAGCGCCGCTGTAGATTGCTCATTTTCAATCCCACTATTTCAGGGGTGGTGCTGCAGGGAAAATGGAAGGAAATTCTTTTCTGGAACTGACAGTTTCTTCTCCCAGAGGCCTTTTCTAGCATGTATGATGTGTGACATTCTTAGACTCTAAAACGAGGATTAAGATAGATGAATCTAGGGGTTTGTAATCTTCAGCAGACTGAATTTTCAGAACTAACTTACATCCTTTTCGGTAATACGGCTGTACCTAAATGCACCTGCTCTTAAGATCACCTGGAAGTGAATAGAACTCTTTTTAGCTAATTTGCTTATATTGTTTCTTTCTCTCTTCCTTCCTTCCTTCCTTCTTTTTCTTTTCTTTCTTCCTTTCTTTCCTTCTTTCTCTTTCTTTTCTTTTCTTTCTTCCTTTCGTCTTTCTTTTCTCTCTCCTCTTTTTGTAAGAACAGGGATATTTCCTACTTGTCCATCATTTTAGCAAACTGTTCTTTAAAATGCCTGTTGGTTTTGATCACGGCAGAGGTGACATAGCACGTAGGTCACACCACACTTTTGCTGGTGTTTGGGCTATGGTTGGCAGGATAGTCATACCATGTGCAGATGTAAGATGCACTTCCTGATCCGTGAGGAGTAATCCACTCGCTTACGGCTCCAGTCCATGGTTTTGCAGCTTTTGGTAGTTGTGGTTCTTACAGAATACCATCCATGACTTAGTAGTGCCCTCAGCCCATAAATCATTAGCTGGGGCTGCCCAGGTCAGCAAGATGGGATGAGACCCCTAATTGAAGGCTTTGAAACCTTCTCCATCTCAGTCTGACACACCTTTCCAGCCTCCTCTCCACTGCCAAAGCCTGCATTTTCACCTCTGGTCCTTGTGACATAGGCACTAATCAGGGAGCAGGAAGGGCCCATGGGAAGCAGTTATAGAAAAGCAGGAAGTGTGAAAGATGGAAATACATCCCATAAACTATGCGATGTCTGTCATAGCGTAACACGGACCCTGAAGATTTACAGCGTCTCCAGGAAATCCTGTGCTGGGGATGAGAACGGCCTGAAGGCCACTAGAACAGAACCTGTCAGAAAAGACGGCTCACAGTTCCGATGAGTTATTTCACAGCTGGGCCTACACATGCCTATGTATACTTGTTTCCTAGCTTTTGTTTCTTCTTCTCTGTAGATTGTAACACTGCTATAGGAAAAGACGGGAGAAAGGAACATCTCCCCATCCCCACGATCCCCTGGTTCTGGTGAAAAGTATAAACAAAACCATTTCCCTTTTCTGTCTCTTGACTTTTTTAGTGGCTGGTAGCAGAACCTCCAGATGCAGATAACAGCTTGATATGGGATCCATAAACATCAAATTGGGCTTTGGGTTGGGAAAAAAACAAACAAACCAACCCTTTAATTGTGGACATCATGCTTGGTCTTGTGCTGTGCACCCTGATGTGACAAAGAAAATATTCCTAGTCAAAATAGTTTAAAATATGACCACCAAGAAGAGCCTGTGCGCCAGGGCTCGGGAAGTCCTCCCTCCCGCTGTGTGTACTTTTGCTCTGTAATAAAACTGTCCTCTCTTTCCTCTTCTTATCTCTGATTTCTTTATCTGGCGGTGATAAGAAACTGCTAACACCTAGTAGAACTAGCAGGCCTTCTCTGAGACCTTCCTGGACTTGGCCCCCAGCAGCTCTTAACTGCCCATGGTCTCCCCGTCTACCTCTGATGACCCTGGGAGACATTTAAAGGTCTTCACACCAAGGATGTGTCCCTTGTCCCGGCTGCTCATATTAAGGACCCTTGCTCATCTCTGTGTCTTGCTTGCGTCTCTTTGAAGCCTGAATCTCATTTAGCGTGGTGTTTACCGGCCATGACTTTCCCTCCTGAACTGGTTCTCCAGCCTGTGCACCCAAATCTTCTCTTGCAGAGCCCAGTATTGTAGAACAGGGGGTGCTCAAGGAAATTCTCTGTGAGATGAACTAGAGTTTCTACATTGCACTGTGTGTGTGTGTGTGTGTGTGTGTGTCTGTCTGTCTGTCTGTCTGTCTGTCTGTCTTTGGGTGTGTGCAGATGTGCACGTGGAGGTCTGAGTTTATGGGTGTTTCTCAGATCTTGTCCCTGCTAGACTAGGCCTAAGATGCAGAACTCACCTCCTGGTCCCACCATGTCTGGAGCTACCTCACTGCTCTGTATGATTGGGGATGAGATAGGCTACGCAGAGAAGATTATGCAGAGAAAAGGGAGCCTTCACTCTAAAGTGTGGTTCTAGCCTTCTTACTACCTGAAAATAAAGAATCCCAGGACAGTTACTACTAATATTTGCTCTAAAGGTTGCCTACATACAGGCAATATTTCTTTGATATAGAAATATTTCCAAAAAAAATGAAAGTTAAAAAGCTGGGCATGATGGTGCACACCTTTAATCCCAGCATTCAGAGGCTGATCTCTGAGTTGGAGGCCAGCCTGGTCTACATAGCAAGTTCTAGGCTAGCCAAGCCTACCTACAAAGTGAGACCTTTTATAAAAACAACAACAAAAAACAAACAAACAAACAAAAACCGAAAGAATGTTAAGGCAGTAGTAACCAGGTTTAAGGCCTGAGTGTACATGGCTTTGAGTATGTATGTCCTTAATGTTCTCCTGAGTATTTTCTGGGAACCCCCACTAGCAAAACAGTTAACTGTTGTTCACAGTGAAGATACCCCAAATTCATGCACCCCGGTGGTCTGATGTGTTACAGTTGTAGTTCTGTCCAGCATACCTCAGGAGTCTTCCTGTGACTGCACTTACATTTAACAACCCTTTCAAGATATAACTTTGGAAATCAACAAAACCTTAATCTATGACTATTATAAAGAAATGAAGGATGCTTCTCCCTTAATCCCACACCCACATTTTTGGATGTGATTTACTTTTCCCTGAGCACTTCTCTATTAACCTCTGTTCTTAAACTTTTTTAATAAACCACAACTATGCTTACCAGCTTGTCCTGTAATTCTTTGCTGCACCATACCAAAGATTTGGCTTTCTCTGAGTGGACGTCCCTAAGTGGGAGGTGGGGTGAGGGGGTTACTCCTTCTCAAGCTGCAGATGCCAGAATTGTCTCCAGCACCGGCACTACTGACATGGAAGTTGTTCTGTGAGAGTTTAGATTATATACTGTTTTATGTAGCCAAGGCTGGCCTTGAACTTTCTGATCCTCTTGCCTCTGCTGCTTCCTGAATGCTGGGATTTCAGACCTGTACCATAATGCCTGGCCAAGGCTTTATTCTTTTGTTGACAAGGACAGTAGCTGTGACTTGTCTCTAGAGTGAATGATAACAGAACGGCCGGAACCTCTTAAGTATCCTGAGCAATGATCTCCAGTTACAAAACAAAATCATAGCAAATCTAGTTTTAAGATGGGCAGAGGGGATGAAAGCAGAGCTTTTCATCAGAGGGCCAATAAAAGCAGAAATGAGTGAAAACTGGACCAGACATCTCAAAGCTAGTTCTTATGGAGCTAAAACAGAACTCACTTGTTCTTGTAGCTCACATAAATGGTGCCTATGTGGACTTGGCACTGTGCGTGTCCTGTGTTCTGAAAAACTGGCGGGTTTTTAAGTTCAGGCTAATGTGGCACATAATCTGTGTCACCGTGATGGCTGTTCTTGGTTGTTAACTTCATCTGAAATTAGCTGAAACCCAAGCAGCTGAACATATCAGTGTGTGTGTGTGTGGGGGGGGGGGTTACTTCATTAATCCTTTTAAGAGGGAAGAGCCACTTTTAAGATGGATCTTTTGGGGTGGAAAAATACACCTTTAATCATGATCTTTTGAGGTGGGAAGACATACCTTAAATCTGGGCTACATCTTCTGGTGGCAGCCTATTATAAAGGACACGGGAGAAAGAAGCTTGCTCTCTGCCTGCTTGCTCTCACCCTCATCATTCCTTCATTGGCATTAGAGCCTACTTCTTCAAGATTCTGGTGCACACTGAAGACCAGCTGAGACATCCAGCCTCTTTTTTTTTTTTTTTTTTGGTTTTTCGAGACAGGGTTTCTCTGTGTAGCTTTGCGCCTTTCCTGGAACTCACTTGGTAGCCCAGGCTGGCCTCGAACTCACAGAGATCCGCCTGGCTCTGCCTCCCGAGTGCTGGGATTAAAGGCATGCGCCACCACCGCCCGGCGACATCCAGCCTCTTGGACTGAGCAGCTGCTGGATTCTTGGACCTTCTGTTAGTAGACAGCCATTGTTGGATTAACTGGACCACAGCCTATAAGCCACTCTAGTGTGTGTGTGTGTGTGTGTGTGTGTGTGTGTGTGTGTGTGTGTGTGGATTTCATTCATTCTATAAGTTCTATTCCTCTAGAGAACCCTGGCTAGTACAGATTTTGGTATCAGACTCTTCTGATACTTCTAGAGCAACAGAAATATAAGGATGAATTTTTAAAGTATCTGAAGTAAGCCTTTCAATTTGCCAACACCTACAATTCCTGAAAGCTTCTTCAGTTACTGACACCTCTCCTAGGAACTTGGAGTATACTGAAAGCCCATGGTGGGAACAATTTTACAGAAGTAAGGTGATAAATGCACTTGATGAACCTGAGTCACCAACTGTGATTTGGTAACTCTGTATATAAAGCTTCTGACAGTTTGTGGGGAAAATAAGGGCAATGATGCTGCTGGCTGGTTGCTCCTAGCATCTCTGGGTAATTGACAAAGAATGAGCTCCATGATAAATTAACTAACTTCTAGCATCTCAGGATGTGGTGGAGGACAACGGTGAACTCAGTGACACAAATGGCCCGTTGCAGACGCACAGAAACATTCCAAAGGTTTCTAAGTGTGCCCTGGAAGAGCATCTTCTGTGCAGCAGCCACAGAGCTCAAGTTGCAGAGAATCAAACCAACGCATTCATTATAAGGTTGGCTGAATTACAGGGAAAATTCAAGTCCCAGTCTCTTTTGGCAGTTCAAGGACATTAATTGGTAAAGAATGGGATCCTGTAACTTGGGATGGAGATCTCTGGGAGAACTCTATTAAGACTGAGAATTTTGAGGCCTCAGATTCTCAAGGATTTATCTCGCCTGAGAAAGAAGTCTCTCTACCCTCAGCAGAAGATGTGTTCACACTCCAACCCCCTGAAATGTTGCCTTTTTCTGCCTTTGACTGAGGAAATCAATCTGTCATGGTCTGCTAAACCAGCAGTGACTTTCTCTGAAGGAGATGCCAGGCAAGAGAATTCCGATGTCCCTCAAGGCCCACCAATAGTTATCTCTAGACCTATAACCAGACTTAAGGCAAAGCAGGCTCCTAGAGGGGAGGTAGAAAGTGTAGTCCATGAGGAAATGTGCTACACTACTAAAGAGCTTTGCTCTTTAATGAGTTTGCTAATTGATTCAAGCAGAAATCTGGGGAATATGTGTGGAAATGGATTTTGAGGGTGTGGGATGATAGAGGAAAGAACATAAAACTGTATCAGGCTGAATTTATTGATATAGACACACTGAATGGAGATATTAGGTTTAATATGGAAGCTTGCACAGTTTTTAAAGAAGTGTCGGGCTGGAGAGATGGCTCAGGGGTTAAGAGCACCAACTGCTCTTCCAGAGGTCCTGAGTTCAATTCCCAGCAACCACATGGTGGCTCACAACCATCTGTAATGAGATCTGGCACCCTCCTCTGTATACATAATAAATAAATCTTTAAAAAAAGTGTCAAAAGTTTGTGTAAATGGTTGGCTAAAGCATTTGTCAAAAGATGAGGTACTGAAAAGGAGTTGGAGATGCCTAATATACCTTAGCGTAGTGTTGATGAAAGGATTTTAAGGTTCAGGGAAATATCAAAGCTAGAGTGGGTGTGCTGTGTAAAACTTAACCCTCTACGATAGGAGGCCCAGAAAACACATTGTCCTTAAGTAATCCTCTAAGATGCAAAATGGTGAGGGGGACACTAGCACCTTTGAAGAGCTCTGTCATTGTCATTGGCCTTCTGCCAGACTTTAGGGTTGGAGATGCTGCTGCTCAGCTGGATGAATTGAATGCAGTAGGATTAACTGGGCTCTGAAGTAGTGGGGGTCATATGGCAGTACTGACTTGCCAAAGACAAGGCAATCGTAGTTATTGTAATGGGCAGCGCAGATAAAGCAGTGTCTATAATGGCCTGACCCATAATGGGCTGCACAGCCACAGCGAATTTGATGGTGGCATGACTTAGATGGACCTTTGGTACTAGCTAATCTATCATGGTGTTCCCAGGCATGAAATAGATAAGAAGCCTACTGAATTGTTTGATCTGTATAAGTGGAAAAATTCTTAAGCAAATAAAGGCTCCATTGGGTCATGGCCTGTGGAATCTGGGCCTGTGAACCAATTTCCAGATTTGAGCCAGTTTGCAGACCCAGAACCCCTTGAATGAAGGGATGGCCAGGTTTCCCTGAGGAAGGATCTTGATCAAATACCTAAGTGTTTTCTTGTTAGCCTTTCTCTAGTCCTCCTCCCTCGCAGAGGGGCCTGTGGGCTTTTATAAGGGTTACTCTATTGGGGGAAAGGAAACAATTAGACTCTCTGGGGTCTATTGGATGCTGGTTCAGAATTGACACTGATTCTGGGAGACCCCTAGAAACACTGTGGTCCTCCTGTTAAAGTGGGGACTCATAGGGGTCAGTTGGTCAATGGAGTTTTGACTGATGTCCAACTTACAGTAGGTCTAGGGGGTCCCCGAACTCATCCTGTGTTTATTTCCCGAGTCTCAGAATGTATGATTGGGATAGGCATACTTAGAAGTTGGCGGAACTTTTATATTGTTTTCACGACCTGTGCCAGTATCACCTCCCTGGAGGAATTGCAGGAATTAGTGTTACCATCAGAGACTTGAAAGGACTTGTGTTTCCACCCCATCTCCCTTTAACTCATCTGGCCACTGCAGAAGACAGGTGGTGGATCATGGAGAACTGACAGTTGATTATTGAAAATTCAGTCAAGTTGTGACTCCAATCAAGCTACTATGCCAGATGTGGTATCCTTACTTGAGCAGATTAATACATCTCCTGGTACAGAGCATGTAGCTAGTGATCGACCAAATGCCTTTTTCTTGATACCTCTCCATAAGGACCATCAGACAATTTTTCGGTTGGCAAGACCAGCAATACCTTTACAGTTTAACCTCAAAACTATAATAACTCTCCAGCCCTGTGTCATAACTAGTTTGAAGGGATCTTAATAATCTGTTTCTTCCACAAAATACCACATTGGTGCACTATATTGACAACATTATGCTGATTTGGACCAAGGGAGCAGGAGGTAGCAACTACTTTGGACTTGGTGGTAACACATATACATCAGAGAATGGGAAATAAATCCAGCCCAAATTCAAGGGCCTGCTACCTCAGTGAAATTCTTAGGAGTCCAGTGGCGTGGGGCCTCTAAGGTGAAGGATACGTTGTGGCCCCTCCCACCACCAAGCAAGCAGCACACTGTTTACTGGGCCTGTTTGGATTCTGGAGACAGCACTTTCTTCACTGAGCTGTGCTACTCCAGCCCATATACCAAGTGACTCAGAAGGCTGCCAGCTTTGTGTGCGGCCTGGAACAGGAGAAGGCTCCTCAACAGGTCCAGGCTGCTGGGCAGGCTGCCCTACCACTTGGTCCAGATGATCCAGAAGACCCGATGGTACTGGAGCTGTCAGTGGTAAATAGGGATGCTGTCGGGAGCCTTTGCCAGGTCCTTTATTAGGTGAAACATAGAGGAAAACTTTGGGATTTTGGAGCAAGGTTCTACCATCATCCACAGACAGCTATTCTCCCTTTGAAAGAGAGCTCTGGCCCTGCTGTTGGGCCTCAGTAGAAACTGAACATTTGACAATGGGTCACCAAGTTACTATGCAACCCTAGCTGTCCTTCATGAGGTGGGTGTTATCTGACCCATCAAGCCATAAAGCAGGATGTACACAGCAGAAATCCATATCAAATGGAAGTGATATATACGTGATCAGGCCCTAGCAGGTCTTGAAGGCACAAACAAGTTTTATTAAGAAGTTACCTAAGTTCCTGTGGTTTCTAATCCCATTAAATTGCCGTATGCTGCCTCGCATGCACCTAATCCTCATGGGGTGTGCCCTATGATCGATCAGTTAACTGAGGAAGTGAAGACTAGGACTTGGTTTGCTAATGACTCTGAATGTTATGCAGGCACCATCCAGAAGTGGGCAGCTGTAGCATTTCAACTCCTTTTGGGGAAAGATACCAGCAAAGAAAAATCTTCACAGTAGGCAGAACTTTGGGCAGTGTACCTGGCCATACATTTTTTTTTTTTGAAAGAGAAATGGCCAGATGTGTGATTGTTCACTGATTCATGGCTGTAGTCACTGGATTGGCTGGATGGTCAGGGACTTGGAAATAGCCTGATTGGAAAATGGGTGAGAAAGACATGTGGGGAAGAAGTGGATAGATCTCTCCAAATAGACAAAGGATGCAAAGATACTTGTGTCTCACGTAAATGTTCATCAGAAGGTGACTTCAGCTGAGGAAGAGTTCAATAATCAAATAGGATGGCCCATTCTGTAGATAGTCAGCCTCTTTTCCAGCCATCCCTGTCATTGACCAGTGGGTACGTGAACAAAGTGACCATGGCAGCGGCGATGGAAGGCATGCATGGGGTTCGACAACATGGACTTCTACTCACCAAGGCTGACCTGGCTACTGCTGCTGCTGTGTGCCAGATCTGCCACGAGCAGAGACCCACACTGACCCAACCTGGCATCATTCCCTGGGGTGATCAGCCAGGTATCTGGTGGCGGGTTGACTACATTGGATGACTTCCTCCATGGAAAGGACAATGTTTTGTCCTTGCTGGAGTAGATACTTATTCTGGTTATGGATTTTCCTTTTCTCCATGTACTGCTTCTGCCTAAACCACCATCCATGGACTTGCAGAATGCCTTACCCACTGTCATGGTATTTCACACAGTATTGCTTCTGATCAAGGAACTTCCTTCACAGCCAGAGAAGTGTGACATTGGGCCCACAATCATGGAATCCACTGGTCTTACCATGTCCCCCACTGTCCTGAAGCAGCTGGCCCGATAGAAAGATGGAATGGCCTTTCGAAGACCAGACAGCTACAGCACCAATGGCAGCAGCCTGGAGGGCTGGGTAGGGTTCTCCAGAAGGGAGAATCAGCATCGAGTATGTGGAATGGGTTCTCCTCTAGCTAGAAGTCATGGGTCCAGGAATCAAAGGGTGGATAGAGGAATGGTTCCACGTACTGTCACCCCTAGTGACCCACTAGGAACATTTTTTGCTTTCTGCTCCCATGACCTTAAGTTCTTCTGGCCTAAAAGTTTTGGTTCCAGAAGGGGGAGCACTTCTGCCAGGAAACACAACAAACATTCCACTGAACTGGAAACTCAGACCTCCCCACCCCCTCACCCCTCCACCCCCACCCTCCACCCCACCCTCCAACCCCTGGCCACTATGGGCTTCTGATGCAAATAGGCTGAGAAAGGGAAGAGTGATTGATCCAGATTACCATGAGGAAATTGGATTGCTTCTCTACAATGGAGGTAAGAAAAATTCTGCCTGAAGTGTAGGAGATCCTTTGGGGCATCTCTTGGTGCTACCATGTCCTGTGATTAAAGTCAATGTGAAACTCCATCCTAATCTAGCCAGGATGAAAAGGGTACAGACCCATCAGGAATGAAGGTATGGAATATAATTGACATGAGTGTTTCTGTAATATTTTGTTAAGAATGTGTTTATATAAGTATTTGTGTTTTCTTTCCTCAATTTATCATGTAATGTAATATCAATTAAGAGAATATCAGTGGTTACAATATTTAAGTTTGAGATACTAAAAAAAATGTCCTTCAAGGGATATTGCCACTTATTCTATAATGCATTTGCAGTTGTATGAGGGATAATTACATCACATATGTAATTACGACCTGGTTAAATATTGAATGTGTTTGTAATTGTACATGGGATAGTTATATCAGCTTGAGTGTAATTATAACCTGGTTATTGTTTTCATTTGGGAATTAAGGATGACATAAGGAGATATGATTGTGTGTTAAGTTGAGTAGGGTGGACTTGTGGTGACTATTCTTGGTAGTCAATTTGACTACATCTGGAATTAACTAAAACCCAAGCAGCTGAATACACCTCTGAGGGATTTTTTTTCTTAAATCCTTTGAAGTGGGAAGGCCTACTTTTAATCTGGGCCAAATCACCTGGTGGCAGCCTGTATAGGGACATGGAGGAAGAAAGCTTTGCTCTTTGCCTGATAGAAAGATGGAATGGCCTTTCGAAGACACAGCTCCAGTGCCATTTAGGTGTTAGCAACCTAGAGGGCTGGGGTAGGTTTCTCCCCAAAATCCCCTACCCCTGTAGCTGGCAAGCCCATTCCTTCACTAGAATTAGAGCCTACTTTTTCAGGATTCTGGTGTAAACTGAGACAACCAGCTTCATGGGCTGAACAACTACTGGATTCTCTTGGTAGACTTCCATATACATTCTATTCCTCTAGAGAACCCTGACTGATATAGTCTCTCTGTTCTTGTTTAGTCTGGTCCCTTAGAGCCTGTGCAGCCCAGAACACTGGGCCTCCCCGCAATTCTTCACAGCCTGTGATGGTTAGTACTGGTTATCAACTTGACAGGGTCTAGAGTCACCTAGGAAACAAACCTCTGGGTTTATCTGTGAGAGAGTCACTAGCCCGGGTTGAGGTGCCTGGGGTCCCAGACTGATAAAAAGGAGGAAGCAAGCTGAGCACAGCTTTCACTTCTGTCTGCTTCCTGACTGCTGACCTGTGTGGCCTGCTTCTGTGTGACACATGCTCCTGTCGCCATCACTTCCCGGCGGGCTGCACTCTGAATCCGTGAAGGCAGAGCCAACCTTTGCTTTGGTTTTCAGTAGCAGGAGTTTGGTCTCAGCACTGAGAAAAGTAATCAGTATGCACTTGAATCTGGCAGCTTGGTAACAGATGTGCCAGCTTGATCCATGGAATTCAGGCTTATTAAACCCTAGAGTGTTTTCTTTTCTGCTAGTATATACTTAGTGATAAGAATTTTTTTTTTTCCAGGCTGGAGAGATGGCTCAGTGGTTAAGAGGAGCACTGGCTGCTCTTCCAGAGGTCCTGAGTTCAATTCCTAGCAACCACATGGTGGCTCTCAACCATCCATAATGAGATCTGATGCCCTCTTCCGGCCTGCAGGCATATATGCAGGCAGAACACTGTGTACATAATAAATAAATAAATCTTTCAAAAAAAAATTCAATTCTTTAAGAAAAAAATTTTTTATGGTACTACTTTTAATGTTTAATAAAATGGAACTTAGAAATAATGTGTTTTCAGTAGTAAAGTTTGGGTCAAGTAACTTATGATACATCCATGTAGAATTCTTATATTACTGATAAAAAATACTTTTTGAGGGCTGAAACATGGCTCAGTAGCTAAGAGGGCTTGCTATCTTTCCAGATGACCTAAGTTTGGTTCCCTGCACCCACGCCAGGTAGCTCACAACTATAACTCCAGCTTTAGGAGATCCGCTGCCTCCTTCTGGCCTCTATGGGCACTTCATAGAGATGGTGTACATATAGACAATCAGGCACATATGTATACACATAAATAAAATAAAGTTTAACAAAGAGCTATAGAGACCTACAGCTGGACAACGTACAGAGAGGGAGAGGTCCTAAATGGGATGTCTCTATAATATTCTCCCCCTTCACATGTAGCTCAGGGAAACCTGATGAAGAGGGGGCAGAAATACTGTAAGAGCCAGAGGAGGTGGTGGACACCAAGGAAACAAGGCCTTCTAAACACAGAAGAATACACGCACATATGAACTCACAGAGACAGGCAGCATGCACAGGGCTACACAGGTCCGGGGTCTCAGCACTGAGAGTGGAGTGGAGGCAAGCCCATACCTAACTCAGAAGCTGTCTCCAATTGATAACTACTTGCAAGTTTTCTCTAACGCAGTCTCACCGTGTCTAAAGACCACTCAAGGCCAGGGCCCATGCCCAATAGTAGATGATCAACACAAAACAAACAATGGCATTGGGGGGAGGTTGTTTGTTTTTGTCTCAAAATGACTTATCTAGGATTATTTTTTTCTCATTTTCTTACCCTACAGGTCTTATACATTATGGTTCCCAATTTTCTGTTTTGTAGGGATTTCTATGTGTGTCAATGTGTATGTTTACGTGTTTCTTGTGCATTTTCCTTGGCTCTTTTTATGTTCATTTATTTGTTTTGTCCTATTCGATTTTATTTGTTCTTATTTTATTATTTTTTTCTTTAGATGCCCGTTTGTTTTCTAATGAAGGAGAGCAAGAAAGGATATGGACTTGGGTGGGGAGGTTCTGGGAGGAGTTGGGGTATTTGGAACCATAATCAGAATATGCTGCAAGAAAAAAATCTATTTTTGATTAGGAAAGTAAAATTTAAGTACAATAGAGTTAACAAAAAAGAATAGAAGTAAGAAAAAAGAACAAGAAATACCATGTAACAAAATTCAAGCAGAATTTAGCACTGAAAAACTCATCTCATTCAGAGGCCTCATTTTTCTCTTTGGACATAGGAAGTTTCAGTCTTAAACCTAATTTTAAAATACTTTTATAAATTATTTTAGGCATTTAGCAGAATGCCATCCCATCTTTAAAACTGTTTACATGACCCTTTTTAATTTTCTACTCTGCTTCTCCTGTTTACATGGCAACATAGTAATATTCTAGGCTCAAGTCTCAAAATGAGTGAAAAAGAATAAAGGATGTTCATAACCATCACCACGACCAAGTGAAGGTACAGGATTATTTTGATTATTGTGTGCTTATACAAAGTACATAAATACCATAGTAGAGAGTAAATAAGAATATAAACATTATAGAAATTGATTTGAAAAATAAAATAGTCTACTAAGAAAGAAGTACTGATCGTGAAGATTTTTGTGTCCACCACTGCCACGTCAGAGTCCCTCATTTGTGCCACAAAAGCAAGGTGGCAGTGTGCCAACATCTGCATAGAAGCTACAGTCATCACAGCGCTGGAGGGTGCGACAAGACCCAGGAATAATGGGTTTGGGCCGGATGATCTTGTCCTGGTTGAGCTTGCATTGTTCAATACAGCTTTCAGCATCCTTTGCGATTCTTAAGAAAACACACACACAAAACGAGCTTAGAATTTTCCTTCCCAATGAGCTTCTTACAATCACCAGGGCTACGTGGGGAAGTCCAGGGATGGAGCCCATCACACATGCGACACCAGCCTTGGGTTAAAGCTCTCTGCTCCTTTCCCATCCTTTCCTCTCCTACAATCGCTATGCATGTGAACCCAGGTTACCACTCCAAGCAAGGGAGGGTGAATTGCACCCCAGTGGCTGCTACAGGCCCATGAGATGTAGGAATGATGGAGAAGGTGCTACAGTTGGCTGGACTCAGCTCTGGCCTCCACCATCTAAGTCCCTAGGGAGGGACACCATTACTGCTGACAACCAGCCTCATACTTCAGGCTGTCCCTTCTCTCCCAGACTTCAAACATCTCTTGTCTGATTCCCATGTCAGCAGACCTCCATGGAGTCTCTATTCTCTTGGCCCACTTGGATTTTCCCACAGCCATTGAAATGAATGAGGGAACACGTGAACTTCCCAGTGAGTGGTAAGAGGTCACTATGGTCATACTCTGTCTGAGTAGGAGACAGCTCATCCCCAAGGCATCCTCTGCATGATCGTAAGAGGATGGAAAGGACGCTCAGTCAGGGTCCTGTTAAACACCTGAAGGCACACTCCCTGAGGCCAAGTGACAGAAAGCAATGTTGGCACACACAGTGTCCAGGCTGAGAGCAGTGGACTTGTAAGCTCACAACCCCCAAGCTAGAAGGAAGCCCTCAAGCTTCTGTCCCCACCTGCCCCCATCCTCTCACACCTGACAGTGGCCCTTGACTTTCCCCTCCAAGTGACCACTGCAGTAAGAAGTGACCTGCTCCGGCAGAGGGCCAAGTGTCCCATTGGAGAGGTGGTGTTCACTCCTACTCACGTGACTTACTTTAGTGCCTTGGCTATTTTCATGTAAAGACAAAAGACAACGGATATCAGCATAATTGCAGTAATCAGCATACCGCTAGCGAGGCCCATCATAACCTTCGTCCTCAGGTCAAACATCTTCCACACCTGGCAGAGAAGTTCAGGCAGTGAAGGTGGCTTCATTCACAAATTAAACAGCCACCTGGCCACCGCCGCCCCACATACCATCCCCCGGTGAAGAAGAAAGGATCCCAACACAGATCTTTATGCGTGTAAGCAGAAGGAACTCTGTCCAGGGAGGGCCATGCTGATCTCAAGTGAGTAGGAGGGTTTAATTTTGGTTGAAAAGACTCCGATGTAAAATCCAGATATCAGGAAATGGGGATGACAGTAGAAAGAGTATTTAATTTTTCAGAGGCAGTGAGGAGTCCTTGTAGCATGAACCAGACTGCACTGGAGCCTCCTACATGCCTTCTGAACTGTGTTTAGTGAATCAGAACTGACTCAAATTCACTCCAGCAAGTACATTGAGTTAGATCTGTCTCATGGACTGAGAGAATGACTCTTCTAAACATTATTGCCCCAAACTGCTAAGAATGTACACACCTATTTTGAAAGTAGTTTTTTTAGTGGTGGTGAGGGGAACCCCACAAATAAACTATGTTATGCTATTTTAGGATTAAAAAGATTCTGAATGCGTCCAGCCAACCCCTTCCTGAGGCTGAAACAGAGGCGTGCTCAGACCATGACCCAGCTTTCTCAGGAGTCTCTTGTGCCTCATTCTGTCTTCTAAGAGACTATGTGTCTCCCTACTAAACGCTTAATCCTCCCACAGAGTCCCTTTTTCTGGAATAAGCAATATGCTTAGTCTAATATCTAAAACTGGGGAGCAGAAAGCCCAGAGATGACAGAAAACAATCTGACTACAAAACATACTTACCAAAGTCAAGCCGTCCAGCACTGTACTAAGGACAATTATTTAACACACACACACACACACACACACACACACACACACACACCTCAAAATAAACAGAAAAAAAAGTTTCAGAAATAGGATGCTTCAGAAACCTGCAGCTTCTCAAACCTGTGATTTGAGAAAGAAGGATCTAAATGACCCTGTTAGAGCAATTAAGATACAGGCTGGTGTGCTCTGCGGCTGGAGGCCTAAGGTCTGCTAGGGCTGCTAGAATGGACCAGCTCCAAGCCAACCTGTGTGACATCAGCTCCCTTCTGAGAATTCTGAATTCTGTCCCACATCTAGGCATATTTTAGCTCCAAGAAATATAAATACTATTTTGGGTCCCTTAAAACCTAACCTTTGAGAGTCTGCCAATCAAAAACTGGTTAGCCGTTCCAATTATTTAAAAAGAGAATGATGGATCAAGGTTTTAAACACCCTTCTATTTGAAGCTGTAAATGACTGGCTGTGTTTCAGCTATACAGTGAAATAATGCTAAGCGAGTCACTAGGACTCAAGTCTACACTCAACAACACTGGCAGAGTCTCCAACCTCGTGGTCAAACAGCTGCAAAAAAACGAAAGTTAAAGAGAATACCTATTTTAGCCAGGTTTGTATTGTATGGTTGTTTTTGTTTGTTTGTTTGTTTGTTTTTGTTTTTTGGGTTTTTTTTTTTTGGTCAGTTTTTTTTTCAGTCTTCATTTTTTTTTTTTCTTTAAAATCTAAGGTGACCTAAGAGAAAGATCTGTACCTCCTACTGGGATTACTTTTGTTTGAGGCTTTATTCAGAAGTCAGATTCTTACCAGGAAGGAGTATTTCTCTGATGAGTAAGTTCAGTTTCCAGCTGGATCAAGTTACCTGTGTCCTTTCCTTTTGAGTCTAATGTTCCACCTGTCATCTAGGGACATAGACATCCAAGTATGCATCTCAGCTGAAAGTAAAAATTATATGCAGTTTAAGAAAAATTTATGTATTATATAATTTGAAAATTATATCATGTATATAACATTTTTTTAAAAAACCCAAAGCCCTATCTGAGACTCAAAGCAACCTTTTAACTATCAACCCTATAAAATTAAAATATATATATACTTCTAACATACAATGGCAAAAACTATACATCTTTCCCACTTTCAGACTGGGCATCCAAGATCCACACTCTGTAGCTAGCCCACCCCTAACTCCAGGAAATACGGTAATGATCATTTGGATTCTTACTGTTGCTGGTGAGCTGTGGTTCTCTTTATTCACCTGTCTGTATGGGTTATGGACTGGCTCTCCGTCCTGACCTCCGTTCTCTACCTGACTTCTGTAGAGCTGTTGATTTTCAGTTTGTTCAGCTTTGTGACTTAAGCTCTTCACATATTTGGAGGAAAAACTGAAAGCCCTGGATTCATTTCTACCCACCTGTCCCTTTTTCTGAATAACCTCAGTTGGCCCATCTCCAAGTTCATGGATTCTCCTGTCTGCTCAAATTCAATATTGAGCTCCACTAGTGACATTTTCATTTTACTTATTATAGTTTCCAACTCTGTCATTTCTACCTGACTCTTCACAGTAGTTTTCTTTTTATTAATATTCTTTTTGATAACATACTTTCTCTTGGTTTCTTAGACATGGCTTTCTTTGAACATATTTTAAAATGGCTGAATTAAATCTTTAGCTAAGTAGGATCAAAATCAGGATCTTTTCAATTAACATTTTGATTAATTGTTCTATCTTTTGTGGGCTCTATTTTACCATGCTTTACAGTCATTTTTGAAACTGGATATCTTATTTTTTATTTTTTTAAACATTTATTTAGTATGTATACAGTATGTCTGCAGGCAAGAAGATGGTACCAGATCTCATTATAGATGGTTCTGAGGCACCATGTGGTTGCTGGAAATTGTACTCAGGACCTTTGGAAGAGCAGCCAATGCTCTTAACCTCTAAGCCATCTCTCCAGCCCAGAAAACTAAATATTTTAAATGGTACAACATGGTGTTTTTGAAAATTAATCTTCTGTCTCCCAAGACTGCTATTGCTTCTTGTTGCAGTCATGTGGTTTCCTGAATGACTTTCCCCACTTGATTCTCTAATGTCTGTGTCCTTTGTTGTATGTGGACACTGATTTACCCAGAGACAATAATAATTAGGCAAAATTTTCTTTAAATTCCTGGAACAAGAACAATAAAAAAAATCTCCCAGTCTTTGCTGAGGGGCTCAGGATAACTGTGAGCCATGCTTACAACACAGAGGCAAACAGCTGAGAACTATGTCTCAGGCCTCTCCTCCTTCTTAGGAAGAGCCTCTGACATCTTCCAGATGCAGTATCTTAAGACTAACTCATACTTTTCTAGGTGTGTTTCTAGTCTTCTTAGGCACACAGCTTTAAATGGTGCATGATCTTCTAGACTCCCAGGAATATGTCAGAGCTTTCCAAAGTCCAGAGAGTTTGGGAATCTATTTGTCAAGTTCGAAGGAAACTCCATTTCCCCAAATTTCCAAAAGACAGAAAGGACAAATGGCTAGCTGTGGTGCCTATTAGCATATCAAAGCCCATGCTGCCCCAGGCTCCCTGGGTATCACAAGTACCTGTTATACATTTCAAAGTTCATGCTATCATCCTAGTTCTTCTTACCTCCTCCCCTACCCTAAACTCCCCCAGCCCACAGGCTTCTCTCCCCATAGCTACTCATTCTCCTTATGGCCCTGCTATTTCATCCATGCTCAATCTCTTTGTTGTCCTCTCTCCATCTCCCCCCTCTCCCTCTCTCTGCTCTCCCATGTTCTCCCTCTCTCTATGTTCCCCTTTCTCTCTCTTCCTGCTCTGCTACTGCTTCTCTCATGGCCAGGTCCAATCTGTTGGCCATGTTCAGTCTACTTCTTTCTCTCTGCTCTGGACTCTTCTAGATGCCACTGGCTGTTCTCTCTCATCTACAATAAAAACCTTCTCCTTAATTATACCACAGAGTGGTCATGTCATTAGTCTATACACTAGGTATAATTGCCACTCAGCTTTTCCTTTATTTTTTGTCAACTAGCTAGAGTCATCTGAGAAGAGGGACTATCAGTTGAGAAAATGCCTCCATCAAATTGGCCTGTAGGCAAGTCTGTAGGGGCATATTCTTATTAATGATTGATGTGGGAGGACCCATCCTACTGTGGACTGTGCCACCCACCAGCAGGTGGTCTTGAGTTTTATGAAAGAGCAAGCTGAGTGAGCCACGGGGAACAAGCAGGTAAGAATATTCTCCCATGGCCTCTGCTTCGGTTCCTGCCTCCAAGTTTATGCCTTGAGTTCCTTCCTTGGTTTCCCTTGATGATGGACTATAGCCTATAAGCTAAGTAAATTGCTTTTCTCTCTCAAGTTGCTTTTAGCCAATGTTTTATCACAGCAACAGGAAAGCAAACTAGGACAGTAGCCAAGGTTTTTCTTTGTTTTTTGTTTTTTGTTTTTTTTAATCAGGTTTATAGTACCAGGCATACATTCCCGCTGTGCACCAGACCTCCAATGTGATCAGAAAGTGGTGGGTTACCTCCCTCCCTTTACCAGTCACGCTGCTACGGCTCTAGTGGGCGCGTCTTGCCCCCGCAGGTTAGTATTGTAGTATGCGGGCTCAGTGATCTTTTTTCTACCCCAGAGGCCGACAAAACACCTTCTGGAGCTTGCAAGCTACCCAGCAGGAGGAAAGTTTCCCTGTCAGTTCCAGCTTGATTTCTCTATGTCCTGCAACCGAAGCATGTGGTTTCTTCAGCTGTAGAGTTTTGCCATCCAGTTACAGTGGCCAACCAAGAGTGTGTCTCTTTGACTAAATAGTCCATGCCCAGCATCGAGACTTTTCATTTAGTAAAATGAGCATTTTTTTTGATATATATTTTTTATTTTACAATATCATTCAGTTCTACATATCAGCCATGGGTTCCCCTATTCTCCCCCCTCCCACGCCTCCCCTTACCCCCAGCCCACCCTCCATTCCCACCTCCTCCAGGACAAGTCCTCCCCCGAGGACTGTGATCAACTTGGTAGACTCAGTCCAGGGAGGTCCAGTCCCTTCCTCCAAGACTAAGCCAAGTGTCCCTGCATAAGTTCCAGGTTTCAGACAGCCAACTCATGGAATGAGCACAGGACTTGGTCCCACTGCCTAGATGCTTCCCAAACTGATCAAGCCAATCAACTGTCTCACCTATTCAGAGGGCCTGATCCAGCTGGGAGCCCCTCAGCCTTTGGTTCATAGTTCATGTGTTTCCATTCATTTGGCTATAAAATGAGCATTTTAAGACATTGGCTTCCTCGCCTTATTTTTTGTTTGTTTGTTTTGCAACCCCAAATTTACTTTTGATTAGCAGTCAAATTCTAAGTTTCTCTGGGAGAAATAAAATCTGAAGAGGAAAACCAAGAGTTACACGTGTTCCGATGTGTTTGGGAAATCTGTGCTGAGGTTTATTTGAGCATGGAATGGAATTCAGAACTCTGGGAAAGAAAGCCAGTCTCCAGAGAGCTGATGTCACACAGTTGTGTCCCAGACTAGGGAGATGTAAGAGCTAACAATGGCTGTCCGTTCCAGCAGGCCACACTTCTGAAAGTAAGTTCTTCAAACTTAGACTTCAGTAATTACAATTTTCTTTCTGTTTTAAGTAACATTTTTATTCTTTGAAAACTTCACATGTCGCATATGTATACAATGTATCTTGATCATATCACCCTTCCCCCTTCACTGCCCCAGAAAGCTTTCTGATATCTCTTTCCTACTCTTACATCATCTTATAATTTTTTTTTTTAATAATCTACTGAGTCCAATAAGTGCTGCCAATACGCACATGGGAGTGGAACCGTCCACTATGGCATAGACAAGTTCTTAGTGGAAGAAAATGGAGTCTTCCTCTCCCAACAACCCCCAATAGGCTGCCTAGGGGTGGGGCCTCAGGAGGCCCTCCCCTACATATGCTGAAATTTGAATTGACCTGATCTTTTGTAGGCAATCACAGCTGCTCTGAACCATGGCCTGGAGAAAGCATGACACAGCCTCCTCACTCCACACCCTTTGGCTCTTACATTCTTTCTGCCCCCTCTTCCACAGTGTTTCCTGAGCCTTAGTGTCAGAGATCTAAGGCTGATAATATATGTCTCATTTATGCCTTAGTATTCACAGTCAGGTAATCTTAGCACTTTGACCAGGTATGAGTATGAGCATTAACTCCTGCCCACTGCAAAAACAAGCTTCTCTGACCAAAGCTGAGACCAGCATTGACCTATCAGTATAAACATAAATATTAAAAGGCAGTTTGACAACATGACTGTGTAGTAAAATATGAGTAGTGGGTTCCCTCCTAAGCCCATGACCTCCCCAGCCAAGGGTTTTGACCAGGATTTAATTAGCCAGCATGAATTTCCTCTTGTGCAGCAGGCCTCAAATCAATCAGAAAGTAATTGGTTACACCTCCTCCAGCCCAGCCCATACACCATTCACACCACTATTGAGTACCTACTGCCTGGCAGGTTAGTATTTAGTATGAGGGTCCAGCATTGAGTAAGACCTCTGGTCCCTTTTTCCCCCCTAGCAGCCTGCACAATACCTTCTGGCACTAAGAAAACTAGTCATCAGGAGAGAGTTTCCTGGTCAGTTTGAGACTGATTTCTCTGTCCTGCAACCAAAGTGTGTGGTGTCTTCAGCAATAAGGCCTTACCATCTAGTTATGGTGGGCAACAAAGAGCATTGACAATACCTTGTGTTTTCTTGGGTGCTTCTGGGTCCTCCCTAACCAGTAACTCTTAGGAAGTTAACCCACACTTAGCATTGTTTTCCAAGGTTTAGTTTGGTTGTCTAACTGTATTTCTAAAAATGATGGCTTTTATCCAGCATTGAGAAGAATTAGAAAGCTGCACGTGGGCTTCGGTGTCCAGAGAGTCTATTTCCCTAGTTGGCTTTTCCTCTGAGAGTGTCAGAGTTAAGTTTAAAGAACTTGAGTATTCCAAATGAGAAATGTTGAAGATTTGGGTCTTAGAAGGACAGCAGGAGCTTTCAATACTTGAATCACCCACCCCAGTCCACTCCTGCCTCCCATAACACCCACTATTTGCAAAAACAGATGTTCAGGTTCTCAAATTCCTCAAGTTATGGCTTAGAAGTAGTCTTTCCTCTACAAGACCTCTGAAGCTGGCACTCAGGGTGGGGTTGGTTGTGACTCTGAACTCAAGCATAACTCAGGAGGCCCAGGCATGTGGGAAGGAGGCACCCGCTAGCTCCAGGGTGGGCCCTTCTGTTATTTGAGGGTCTATTAATTTCTGCCTGTCCACCTTTCCACCGCCCGTCCTTTAGCTCTCTTGCCTCAAGATTTTACATTTGAATCTCCTTTTACATGGAAAATTTCCCTCCTACCTACTTTGGACCCAGTAAGACCTCTCTGGAAAGAGTCCCTCTGGTTTACATGTAATCTGTGTTTGAGGTCCATCTCCCCTTCACTGAGAGAAGTATGTGGGGGCTGCTAATATCTATGTATGAGGGAGCCCACATTCACTGCTTGTCTACACTTCTCTGCCCAGGTATGTCTAGGTCTTTTGACCTCCGAACAATAATCATGATCACCATTGGTGGTGGGATCCTGGCAGGCATGTTTCTACTGATAGGAGTTGTCCTCTGTCTTTACACCAAAATAGCCAAGGCACTGAATTCAACTAGGTAAGAATGAACAATACTGCTATCCAATGGGACACTGGGCCCTCTGCCGGAGTCACTTTTTACTGCAGTGGTCACTTGGAGGGGAAAGTCAAGGGCCACTGTCAGGTGTGAGAGGATGGGGGCAGGTGGGGACAGAAGCTTGAGGGCTTCTTTCTTGCTTGGGGGTTGTGAGCTTACAAGTCCACTGCTCTCAGCCTGGACACTGTGTGTGCCAACATTGCTTTCTGTCACTTGGCCTCAGGGAGTGTGCCTTCAGGTGTTTAACAGGACCCTAACTGAGCATCTTTTCCATCCTCAGCACTGTAGACTGGAGAACCCACAGAGGATGCCTTGGGGATGAGCTGTCTCCTACTCAGACAGAGTATGACCATAGTGACCTCTTACCACTCACTGGGAAGTTCACGTGTTCCCTCATTCATTTCAATGGCTGTGGGAAAATCCAAGTGGGCCAAGAGAATAGAGACTCCATGGAGGTCTGCTGACATGGGAATCAGACAAGAGATGTTTGAAGTCTGGGAGAGAAGGGACAGCCTGAAGTATGAGGCTGGTTGTCAGCAGTAATGGTGTCCCTCCCTAGGGACTTAGATGGTGGAGGCCAGAGCTGAGTCCAGCCAACTGTAGCACCTTCTCCATCATTCCCACATCTCATGGGCCTGTAGCAGCCACTGGGGTACCATTCACCCTCCCTTGCTTGGAGTGGTAACCTGGGTTCACATGCATAGCGATTGTAGGAGAGGAAAGGATGGGAAAGGGGCAGAGAGCTTTAACCCAAGGCTGGAGTCGCATGTGTGATGGGCTCCAGGCCTGGACTTCCCCACGTAGCCCTGGTGACTGTAAGAAGCTCATTGGGAAGGAAAATTCTAAGCTCGTTTTGTGTGTCTTTTAAGAACTTCAAAGGAAGCAGGTGCTGTAAGCGATACTGATCCAAGCAATCCGGGCAAGGTCACCTTTGACAAGATCATCCAGTCCAAACCCATCGCAGCAGAGTCTTGTCCCACCTTCCAGTGCTGTGATGACTACAGCATGTACGCAGATATTGGCACCCTGCCGCCTTGCTTTTGTAGCATAAGTGAAGGACTCTGACACGGCAGTGGTGGATAAAAAGAAATCTTCATGATCAGTATTTCAATTTCTTAATAGAATATTTTCTTATTCGAGCCAATTTCTATAGTGTTGATGTCATTGTGTACTATCTAACATGATATTTGTGTACTTTTGTATAAATGTACAATAATGAAAACAGTCTCTGTCTCTATTATGTTTCTTAGTTATACTTCTTATGCCAATATGCACTATGAGATTTGGGCAAGCAGGCATGTAACATGTTTTGGTAAAAATAGGAAAAAGAATAGAAAATAAAAGTGCCCTGCCCTTTTCCAGTCCTGGAAGGAAAAGGTAAGTTGATTTCAGGGCACTTCTAACTTGAGCAGCAGTTAAGTGTGGGAAGCTGGGGTTATGGGAGTGGTTCTGAGAGATTGTTCCTCCTCAGTCCAGCTTGTCAAAGGTTCTGACAGGGGCATCAGGGAGAGAATGAATACATCCCGGTGGAGTACCTCTCAGTTGACCTTGTCTGACGTTTAATGATGGATTGATCTTTGTGGCTTCTAAAGAAAGGGAATGTGGAACATAAAGATGCCCACCTACAATCCCACCTGGCAGGTGGAGGCAGGAGGATCGTGTGTTCAAGGTCACCGTCAACTACACTGAGCTTCAGCCAATCTGGGTTATATTAGACCCTTCTTCAGAAAAGAGAGATGGTATGTGTGCTAGCAGGAGCAGGCAAACCTGAGATTTCTCCCACTGCTGACCAGCCAGATTACACATCTGTTCAGAAGTAGGTGCCTCCTTTTGATCACTTTTACACTGGCCAGCAACAAAAATCAATTGTACCAAAAGCCTGTAACCCAAGACAGAAGCCCAGGTTCCTTTCCTCACAGCACCGGCAAGAGGATGGACCTCCAACATGTCTGTTCTTTCTATGGGTGCTCCTGCAGCCCCTTGTAGCACAGATGTCTCACCTGTCATCACCATGAATTTCCTCTCCTTAGCTAGGCATGTGAGCACCACAGATATGGTTAATATAAAGAGCTATTAACTAGTGACAGGGCTGCCACCTACTAAAAGGGAATTAAAGAGTGGAAAAGGAAATGCAGAGAGCCCCTGCTTCCTAGGGATGGAAAGAATGTGGAGGATGCAGCAGGGGACCCTGCTGCCCTTCGGGAACCATGCTGGCATGCCTGCTCTCAGAAACTGAACACTCTAGATCCACCTCTGTAGTAGGTTCCCCAGGGGCACCGCCCCAAGATTCTCTAGGTGAAATAATCTGTCTCTCTTGAGTTTCCAGAACACTGCCTTCATCCCTTACTTGGCTTTGATTCTTTTGTCTACCAGCAAGGTCCTAGTGAATGGAGAACAGTTGAGTTCCTTCTTACCTCATCCAGTGGGCAGCTGAGTACCTGATATGGGGAGGCCTGTGGCAGCTTGTCCTTACCTGAGGGACTAGGTCTAGTTTGGGTATTAGAAGGGACATGAGGCAGGTGGGAGAGGGAATATGGGGGATTTTCATGATAGGCAGTAGGTCAGAGCACTCACAGGGTTTTAGAACCAATGGATTCAGATTACATCTTAGCTTGGCCTGCACTTTGGGAAGCCCCAAGACCTCTCCCAGCCATCAGTTACTTTAATTTAGATTGGGACTTGTGTAGGGACCATCAGTGAGAAGAGGTCTTCCATGCTCACAGAAATCCTGACTCATGGCAATGACACAAAGCAGGCTTCCTGCCTACTTGTACCCCAGGTGTTCTTCTTCTTCCAGGGTGACTATAAAGCCTTCGCACACAGTGTTGCTCAGGGACAGGGGAAGGAGGAGATTCTAGTCATGGGAAGAAGGAGTGATTGAGGCACAATCCAGAATGGGGTGATTATGTACAGACATAGCTGACTGTGAAGAGTTCCTAATAACTAGAAGGGTCCACACACAGGTATCCCACCCACTACCCCACATAAATACTATGTCCATGTCTCTTATGTAGCTACTTGTGTAGACAGGAGTCCAGCAGAGCTGTATAGGGATCTGGGGAGTTTCCAAGCTCCTTGTGAAAGCTGCTCCTCAGTGCCAGCAGGGTCATCTTGCTGCTGTAGTACAGGGTATGGGGCTAACACCAGACCCAGAGTTGACCAGGAATGGATTCCTTGGGGGCACAGTTGAGGATTATCCCCTCCCCAAGTCACAGTTCAGGACTGAATGAGGAAACCTGGACTTCAGAGAATCTTGAGCAACATAGAAGAGTGGAGGGCTACAGGAAGGTTCCAGGTGATCCTGCCTCATCTTGACCTCCAAGGGGCTTCTGGATGATTCCTAATGTCTTAGTTACTTTTCTATTGCTGTGATATGACACCACGACCGAGGGAACTTATAGAAGAGAGAATTTATTTGGGCTTACAGTTCCAGAGGGGGAGTTGATGACCACCATGGTAGGGATCATGGCTGCAGGCAGGCAGGCAGGCAGGCAGGCAGGCATGGCCCTGAAGCAGTAGCTGATAGCTTGTACGTGATCCACAAGCAGAGGGCAGACAGAGCTAACTGGGAATGGTGGGGGTGAGCTTTTAAAACCTCAAAGCCCACCCCCAATGACACACCTCTTACAACAAGGCTACACCTCCTCATCCTTCCTAAACAGTTCTACCAAGTGGAGACCAAGAATTCAAATACATGAGCCTTATGAGGACATTGTCATTTAAACCACCATCCCTAGAAGTGGCCATTCACTAAAAAGTTCCATGTGAAGTTAGAACAAGATTGAGTTTCTCTCTACCATAAAGATTTGTCTCCATCAACTATTGCCTGGACTTTCCTCCATCTCCCTCCCCCTTTCCCTCTCCTTTACACATAGTCAGACTAGAGAAGTTCCTGCCCCAGGACCTCCTTTACACACGCACTTATATCTTAAAGAAATCCCTCAAGTAAGATAAATGATTATCTTTCTGTATTTGCTTCCATTTCATCTTCTCAAGATACCTCTCCTTTTCCTTAATTGGCATCCTTTCCCACCTAAGTTTGCCACAGTTTATCCGATCACCCCATTAGAGCACAGTTAATACATTTGCTCCTATATGTATTTTTAATTTGTTATCTATTTCCCCCACTTAGAATGCAGGTTCCATAAGAGTAAAATCTATGTGTCTTGTGCTCAGTTCTGTATCCTACCACCTAGGACAGTGAACAATGAAAACTTGCTCAGTGAATAAATGAAAGGCAAATGGATGAATGAATGAATGAATGAATGAATGAATGTGCAACCCCTTTCATACACACACTCTTCTTCCTAGTCTCATGTGGACACCGGGAGTCCTGTCTCCGAGTTGCAAGCTCATGCCTGAGGGACTCTACTCCACCCACTTTATCCTCTTCAGAGGGACAGGGTCAGAAATCTTTGCAGGGAGGCCTGACCTGCATTGTGTTTTCCTCCCGATCCTTTGTCCCTCTCCTACCCCTCAGATCAGCCTCCTGTAGGCATCTGAGGACCCAACTGGGCCCAGAGTTTACCAGGTACCATGTTATCCCCTGGCCTGCTGAGCTTCGGACCCCAACGACTTCCATTCCTGGAGAAGTCATGGCCTCAAGCCAATGGTGCCACCTCCCTCGTGATCCGCACAGGTGGGGCCAAGGCTCAGGCGCCGATCAACCCCAAGGCCAGAGGGACGGCTGCGTGGCTGCTGCTCCCCATGCAGAACTGGGTTGGCTGGCCCACAGCCCTTTGAGAAGTGACGCGGAAGAATGAGTGCGATGCGGGAGACTGCTGGCCAGGATGCAGCCCACAGCTGTGGAGTTCTCACCAGCATCACCCCCAGCGTGGCCAAACTGACACGTTTCCCGAGATGCCAGGAAGCTTATGAAACTCAGAGAAATATAAAAGCCTGCGGGCTCTGAGGCACCCTGCAAAGATGGAGGTCCCTGGAAGGTTGTTCATTTGGGCCGTTTTAGTCGCCTCCTGTGGGGCACAGCTGAATTCCATGGTGGCTGAAGGTAAGAAAATTGAACCACATTCTTCAACTCAAACATGGAAGATCTGCTTTTACCAGGCTTCTTCCCAAACTTAGAAAGCTTTCATATCTGCTGCTGCTCTCAGTACAGAGAATAACACCTCTGTGCTCTCTGGAGGACTTTCAGTGGTCATTTCCTTAAGGCCCAAGTGGCCATGTTCATTGAAATAGAAAAGGCACACACAGTTTCACCATGTCATTTCACTTTTAACAGCATATCTTAGGAAAAGAATCCTAAAGCTACATACCTACATGAATAGATATTGACATGTTTTTTTTTAAATGTGAGTTTTAGTTGCTGATTTTTTTAAGGGTAAGTCAATACAGAGACTTACTCTTGTAAGTTCTAAAAGATTACATATACAAGAAAGGGTCTCTATTAAGAGGGAAAACGTCTGCAATTTTACAATGTGATAGTGCTTATGTCTAGAACAACACATGGCACATTTTTAGATGGAAAATGGAAAAGAGGGAAGAAAGGAAAGAACTGGGGAATTCCCATCAGAGTTTTAAGGAGGATGCTGATCCTGGGTGGGTGGGGTTGTGCTGCCTTTTTCAGTTACCTTTGTTTTCCTTTCCCTGACAAATGTAGCACTAGTTATTGTTAGGTAAACACAGAAATGGCATTTGTCAGTCACAGGTGAAAGAGAACGGAAGAAAGTTTGTTTCTAAATACATAGGGGTTTGGATCATCAGTCTCTCTTGGAAAATGTATCTATTTTTGTCTTTGCTGGTGCCTGCGTGCGTGCGTGCGTGCGTGCGTGCGTGCGTGCGTGCGTGCGTGTGTGTGTGTGTGTGTGTGTGTGTGTGTGTGTTTTCATGAGGTGGGGTCTTACTACAAATCCCAGGCTGCCTTTTTGCATGGGAGCCTCCTTCCTTGGCCTTCCAAATGCTGCAGTTACAAGTATATGCCTCCATACCTTGCTTTCCCCATTTTTTCACTGGGTTCTCTTATTTTTTTCTTTTTATACTTATTTATCATATGTGCTCAAGCACATGTGTCCTCACACATTACAGTGCTCACGTGACGTTCAGAGGACAACTCCCAGCAGCTTTTTTCTTCTTCTACCATGTGGGTCCTGGGGATTGGATTGGGGTTGTCACCTTTGGCAACAAGCTCCTTTACCCCATTGAACCATCTCATTGGCTTCATTGTCCTTTTTTTTTCTCTAATAATTTTTATTATATAAACCAATTTTTAACTTTAAACATATTTTGATCATATTCTTCTCTCCCCCCAAGTCCTTCCAGACCCTCTCCTCCCAACTTTAAGGTCTTTCTCAAAAACAAACTAAAAACCCAACACAAAAACAAAACCTAGAAAACAAAACACATCGACAGCAACAGCAAAACCTATAACCAAATAGAAGCACAAAAAAAAAAACCTTTGGAGTCTACTATATGTTGGTCAACTGCTCCAGAACATAAGGCCTGCCCTGGAGTGGCTGATATAAATAGTGTCACTCTGTTGGAGAAAATTCTGTTGGAAAAAACCTCTTCCAGGTGGTATAAATGACAATTCTGTTGTTAACATTTTACCCTAGTACCCTAGATTTTCATTCATTCATTTAAAAAACCAAGATGAAATATAATAAGATGGGGGCTGAAGAGATGGCTCAGTGGTTAAGAGCACTTGACTGCTCTTCCAGAGGTCCCGAGTTCAATTCCCAGCAACCACATGGTGGCTCACAACCATCTGTAACTGAGACAAGATTCCTTCTTCTGGTGTACATGAAGACAGAGCACTCATATACATAAAATACACGAATAAATAAATAAATAAATAAATCTTTGAAAAAATAAGATAAAACAAAAACTATCACACTGAAGTTGGACAAGACAAACCAACAGAAGGAAAAGAGCCCAAGAGAAGGCACAAGAGTCAGAGACTCACTCATTCACACACTCAGGAATCCCATAAAACAGTAAACTGAAAGACTGGCCTTGTCTTTTAACTATTGAATTGTAAGAACTCTTTATATATTCTAGATAGACTTTTCTTCAGTCCCTAATATATTCTTTTTATGGACCACATATAGAAGAATTACAATTTCTCCCCAGGACACAAAGGGCAAACCCATTGCTTGTGTGTTCATTTGCAGTAGCTGCAATATTTCGCCGAGTCACCTGTCTATCCTATTCCTTGTGGGAGGTCGAATCCTGTGTCTTCTGGGGATACAGAAACCGTTCCTTCCCTCAGTGCTAACTATGGTATCTACCAGGCAGATCCAGATGCACGGCCAGTCTGGGAGGGGCCAATCTGGGAGAGACCCACAAAGCCCTGATCCTACAGCTCAATGCTGATGAGAACTGTACCTGGACCATCCAGAGACCTGAAAACAGGAGCATCCGAATCATCTTCTCCCATGTTCAGTAAGTGGAGGCTTCAAGTTTCTCAAGGAGGGTGCTGACTCTAGCCATGCTGGGGCAGGAGGTGAGCTTTCTGTGGAGGGGAACTCAGCTGCTTCCACAAACTGATGATGATAAAGACGATAGTTATGGTTGCTGTTCATCACTGAAGACTGGCATTCTAAAATCTGAGTCACACAGGCACTGCGAGGCCAGTGCTTGAGTTACAGATGCAAAGAGCTTGATAACTTACCGAGATCAGTCAACTAGTGCCCAGAACCATCAACGCTGGTACCCAGCTAGTCTAGTTCTAGACTGTAGACCTTCAAATCTTAAACTCTGGCTCCAAACTCTGATCCACATTAGAGTCATCACGGAAACTTCCATAAAAAAAAAAAAAAAGGCTGCACCCTATACAATTAGATCACAGTCCCCAAGGGTGGGGCCCAGCCCTGACAATTTTTGAAATTTTACCTTAAAAACATATATTCACGCATGTTTTGTAATACCCTTGCTGTGCCATGTGGATCCTAGCCTCTGTTGTACTGTGAAGCCTCAGGATCTCATAAGATCTGCCCTAGTTCATTTCTCAACACCCTTCTGTAGCTGGTGCAACCCAATTCAGTAGACAAGAAAGCTCAGAGAAGCGATTCTTGATAAAGGAAGGGAATGGAATCCCAGGATCCTGGCTCTGGGGCCCCTGATCTTATCCCACTTCAGTGGTTCTCACTCTGTAGCTGCCAGAATCATCAAGAGGGCTCATCAAAGTGCACAGGCTGGGTCACGTTGGGGTCCATACTATCTAATTTAAAAATTGGGTGAAGCCTGAAAATCTGCACAAGAAACAAATTCTCAAGTGACTCGGATGCTGCTGTTCCAACCACCCCACTGGGAGAACCAGGGCTCTACATCCCAGAAGCAGGAATTTATTGACCTTCAGTCAAATGCACAGAAGGCAACTCACCATTTTCCTGGAATGGGAGAGCTATCAGAAACCTACACCTCTCCCCATTTTTTTTTAATATATAAAGAGAAATAACAGAATTGTAGTAAGAGCAAAATTCAGTGGAAAAAAAGATAGCATTCATTGGAGTAACTTCTTGTGTATGAAGCCTATGATAGATGCTTCACCCTAAGAACACCAAAAACAAAAACAACAAAAACCTTACATAAAAATAAAAAGTACACCATGATGCTCATTTTACAGAAGAGAAGACTGAGGTCTGACGTCAAACAAGATTAAATAGCTGGTCCAAAGCTATGCAGCCAGGAAAGTGCTTAAGGTGGAAGGGAGTTCAGCTTCTCTGTGTTTGTATTATATTGGCTCAGAGCCATCTTGGACATAGCTCCTCTGTGGGCATTTGGAAAGAGCCTGGCAGCATGGGCATAAAATAAAAATCCTGGGCTGCCTGCTCAGTGCAGAGCATTGGACCGTCCTTCAGAATGAGCCTGTGGTGGGGAGGAAGGGGTAGCCGGGGAATGCTTCCCTGGAAGGTGGCCATGGAGAAGGACTTGATTTTCAGCAAGCTTGGATATCAAATATTAGTGAGGCTGGATTCTGAGTTAGAACTGTTCTGTATCCACTGGTCACCATGGAGGCACAGCAAACAGGGCCAATGGAAGTCAGGGAGGACTGCAGCCCTGGATGCTAGGCCTGTGTTCCAGCAGTCACTAACTATAAGGTGCTGGCAAGTGACTTCACGTTCCTGAGCCCATTAAGGTTGTGGTTTGATGTTAAAGAAGGGTGAAGCCCATGACTGGTCTGGCAGAGGTCTAAATGAGCCAGATTGCCTCCCCTTTATAAACTGTGGTGCTAATATGAACAGGGGACAGTGTATTTTGAAAGCCACTTTGTGAATGGCTCTTCTCCAGCCACAGGCGTGTTCTGTTCCCAGGTTGGATCCAGACGGAAGGTGTGACAGTGAAAACATTAAGGTGTTCGATGGAAGCTCCACCAACGGGCCTCTGCTAGGGAAAGTCTGCAGTAAAAATGACTTCGTGCCTGTATTTGAATCATCGTCCAATTCCCTGACGTTTCAGATCGTCACGGGCTTGACAAGTGTCCAAAGAAGTGTCTTTATCTTCTACTACTTCTTCTCTTCTGATACCTGTAAGTTGTCCTTGACACATCCTTCCCACAACCCTCTGCAAATACAGGTCACAACAACTCCTGCTGGGGACATCGTGCTCTCAAGCCCTGTCTGGAGGATCTGTGTACAGAAATCGCAGATTCAGTGGCCACCTTTGAAAATCCCATTCTTTGCTTCTGGGGAAGCTCAGGGTGCTTTTCCTCTAACCGGATTTCTGGCGAGGCAGATTTGGCTCATCAGACAGCTACAGATTGACAAGTGCTGTGTCTGAGCCCAATGGAGAGACTCTGTTCCGCCTGTTTAGTAACTCGAGACATCCGCGACATCTGCCAGGGACAGACTCCCCTGGTCTGATTCATTAGATGTGGGCTGAGGCCCTTAGGTTCCTGGGGGATGGAGTGATTCTGACAACAAGAATGGGAGCACATGTGGCGTGAGGCTGATCCAATTTTTAGACCGTCAGATGCTACATGATTCTACATACTCAGCCCCCGATTCCAGTTTGACCTCAGGTAGAATGCCATGGCTGGGAGCCAGCAGGTCCATGAGGAGAGCTTCACTCTGGATGTCATAGAGGGGCTGATCTTGACACTGATATCTTGTGCTAAGGAACCACCAGGGTGGAGACATCAAGCTCTTCTGGAGCTGGACCCAGGCCACCTCCTTACACCAGATGTGGAGACTCTACCTGACATGGGTCCTATGAGTCAGTCAACCTAAACTATTTTATACCTCCAGGCTTCCGTTTGCTTCAGTTTTCTTTGTCGTGTTGGCCTCTACTTACCTACACTGGCAGTGAAGGACTAAGGAAGGTTGCCTCTGAGCTGAGCTTTGACTACTAGCATGACTAGGGTAGAGAGAGGAGAGAGGGGCAGAGAAGGACCCTGTATTGAAACCCAAGCAGACATGTTAAGAAAGGGCAATCTAGAACAGCAGCTCCTGTGCTGGTAGCCAGTAGGACTGGACAGTGATGGTGGGTGAGGAGCCTCCAGCACTAGCCCTGAGGATTCGGCTATGTTCTGCAGTTCCATGGATCTTTAGTCTGGTCCATTTGACAGCAGGGCAGAGCTGTACTCCCAGGCACACCGAGGGCAAAAGGTCTGGTGCTAAGGGAAGGTGAAAGCCTCAGATATGACACAAAGAGAAGACAGCGGTGTGGCACTTGGGGAGGACACTTTAAACCCTTACACCACAGAAAAACGACAGCCATCTTTGTCTCTTCCCAGCTATTCCAAACTGTGGTGGTTACCTGGACACTTTAGAAGGATCCTTCAGCAGCCCCAATTATCCGCAGCCCCACCCGGCGCTGGCATACTGCGTGTGGCACATACAAGTGGAGAAAGGCTATAAGATAAAACTGAACTTTAAAGAGGTCTTGTAAGTATTGTGGTCTACTGTAGTGACCCCCAGCAACCAGGGGACCAAACTAGGGAGGAAAAAAAAGGTCTGAGGCCCCACATGTGGGTACATTTCAGAGAAGCATCGTAGAAAGGAAAACACACAGCGGTGCTGTTAACTATTTTTTCTGGAGATTCTGAGGTCCCATGAAGGGACTGACAAAGCTTTATCATAACTCTGAGATGTCATTGTAAGGACAAACCCTTCATGACTTCAGAAGGAGTGGTGGACAATAGAACTGAATTGGTTTGGGAAGGTTTTTACATCGGAGGCCATCCTTCTTAGCCTAGAAATGGACGAATACTGCCGATTTGATTTCATCGCACTCTACGATGGCCCCTCCACCACGTCTGGCCTGCTGGAACAATTGTGTGGCCGCGGGCAACCTACCTTCGAATCTTCCTCCGACTCCATGACTGTTGTGCTGTCTACAGATTATGCCAATTCCTACAGGGGCTTTTCTGCCTCCTATACTTCCATTTATACAGACGACGTCAACACCAGTAAGTCACACTTCATGACCTTTGAGCTAGTGTGAGCCTGTCGATTATGACATGCATAGACCCTGCTTCTTAGTTCTTAGCCTGAATGCGGCTAGCCTTGTTTGCCAGCCTGTCCCAGGAACTTGGGGAATATAGCTAATCCAGAGGCTTGAGGATCCGCTCTGTGCCTTGCTTACTACAGGAGGATGTACACGACTCCATTAAGCTAAAAATGACTTCTGTAGAATGCAGGGTCTGGTCGGGCTAAGGTCTTCTGTAATGACGGCATTTTAAAGAAATGTAACCATAATAACTGGGGAAGAAGAGGCTACGAATTTGGGAGTGGGGTCATGGAAAGAGTTAGATGGAGGGCATTAGAGAGGGGCTTAGGGAGTGAATGGGAAGAGGGGGAAAGTGATGTAACTATTTTAATTAAAATGTGTAAATATATTAGATGTATAGATTATAGCTCTAAATAAGGTAGCAACGGGCACGTGAAAAAAAATCACCAACTACTTGCCTGTGGCAATCTTCTACCTACTGTTTAAGGTATTGTAAGTTCAGATATTAATTTATTTTGTGTGTGTGCATGTATAGGCATGTGCGTGTGTGTGTGTGTGTGTGTGTGTGTGTGTGTGTGTGTGTGTGTGTGTGTGTGTGTGTGTAGCCAGAGCAGGGCATGGGGGCTCCTTCTCTAGCACTTTCTGTCTTATTCTCTTGAGACAGGGTCTTAATCTGGAGGTGGGCTGGCAGTCAGCAAACCATAGTGATCTTTCTGTCTCTGTCTTCAAGAGCACTAGGGTTCCAGGCAGGAACACAGCCACACCTGGCTTTTTATGGGGGTGCTGGGGATTCAAACTCAGGTCCTCATGCTTGAGCAGAAAGTTCTCTTACCGACAGCCATCTTCCCAGCCCAGTGATTACAGGGAGTTTGTTGCTGTTGTTTTGCTTGTTGAAACAAGGTCTTGTCATGCAGCCCTGGCTGACCCAGAACTCACAGACATCCGCCTGCCTCTGCCTCCTAACTGCTGGGATTAATGGTGTGCGGCACCAATTCCAGCAGGTTAGACTTGTAGTAGATTCATCTTCACATAGAGGTCTTGAAAATGCGAAGTTCCCAGCTGGCCAAATGTGATCTTTCTTTCTATTCTGTTCCCCCTTTTTTCTTGATAGCATCTTTAAGCTGTGCTTCTGACAAGATGAGAGTCATCATAAGCAAATCGTACCTGCAGTCACTTAACTACAATGAGAACAACTTGCAACTAAATGATCCAACTTGCAGACCGAGTGTATCAAACGTCGTAGAATTCTCTATCCCTCTGCACGAATGCGGTACAGTTAAAAAGGTGCTGTGAAACCCACCGCTGGGTTCTGTCAAATGCTAAGTACATGGTGATGCACAGGCATGAAGCTTGCTGTATCTTTCACAAACGACATCAAACTCCTATGGCTGGACTAAGAAAGCGTGTTCATAGATGTGCACACACCCAGTCACACACAGAGGCAGGATTGTCTCATTCATTCGCAAGGTAACTGGAGGATGAATGCTTTTCCCAGAAGGCAAAAACTCTGAACCCTCAGTGTAGAGAGTTGGATCATCCGTGGCCAAGATTTCCTGGCTTACCAGGGAAAGTTGTGCAGAGAATGGTACATTCCATATTTAGTAAAATTGAGCTGGATTTTAATCTCTTATTTTCTTGAAAAGGCAGAAAGTAGAAGCATGTTTTAAATATCGAAAGACGTAAGTCTGTGGTTTGGTCTGCACACTTTAGAAATACCATTTAAGACCTCAAGCATGTCAACACTTCTAGGCCCCTTTAAGATACGTACTGTAGACTTAAACCACTTTGTGATTGAAGAAGGCAGAGACTAGACCAGAGGAGCTGATAAGAAGTAAATATTTTCTTCTGTCCATTTTTTCTTCCAAAAACAAACACACAAGCTTTATTTCTCGGATGTCTAGGGTGCACTGAGGCCAAGCTTCCATCTATGTGCACGTGGGGAACTGCCTGCTTAGCCACATGAACTTAGGGCCCTTTAGGAAGGAAACATGGGAGAGTTCAGTCTTTTATTTATGGACCCCAGGGCCTCACACATGCTAGGCAGGCCTTCTGCTACCAAGCCACATTCTCAGTCCTCTTTTGATTTTTCTTTCAAAACAGGATCTCACTAAGTTGTCCACACTGGCCTTGATCAAACTCTGTAGCTCAAGCAGGCTTTGAACTGTGATCCTTCTGCTTCAGCCTCCCTAGGAGCTGAGGTTATGGGTCTGTATCAACAGGCCTGGTCTGGTGAGTTTAAAATCTTTATAGGGCTGGAAATGTGCATTCCACGATGATGTTAATGTAATAGAAGGAAATCTGACCCAATTCCATCTTTTGATCTTTCTAACACAAGCTTCATCTTTCACTTCCTTCCTTCTGCAGGTCAGCGCTGCAGGAAAACACATTTAAGGTTGAGAGGATCTGATGTGAAAGCTATTCTCTTGTGACTTGTGGAAATTAAGTTGCTACCTGCAAATCTTATCTTTCTCTGTGCTCTGAAATATTGACAGGCTAAAGTATAAAATTTGAATTCCTTCCCATTCTGCAGATAGAGGACCACACAATCTCTTACACCAACATAATCACCTTCACCAAGTCTCCAATTTCTGCAGTGATCACCCGTCAGAAGCACCTCCAGATAGTAGTGACATGTGAGATGGAATATAATTCTACTGTGGAGATTCTGTACATAACCGAAGATGACGTCATACAAAACCAAAGTGTCCTGGGCAAATACAACACCAGCATGGCTCTTTATGAGTCCAACTCATTTGAAAACCAAATAGAGGAGTCACCATATTATGTGGATTTGAACCAAACTCTTTACGTCCAAGTCAGTTTGCACACCTCAGACCCGGGTCTGGTGCTGTTTCTGGATACCTGCAGAGCCTCTCCCACGTCTGACTTCACATCTCCGACCTATGACTTAATCAGCGGCGGGTATGAACTCATGTAGTGGGTCTCTGTATGTGCCAGTGGAAGTGTTAGGTTTTTGGGTTTGTTTTGTTTTATTTTGTTTTGCTGGTTTTTTGAGACAAGGTTTCTCTGCGTAGCTTTGGAGCCTGTCCTGGAACTTGCTTTGTAGTAGTTTTTCTTTTATTGTTGTGTGTATGTGTTCCTGGGTGAATAAGTGAATGTGCATATCTGTGCACGGGTAGGCAAGACCCTGGCATCCATTGTCTTCCTCAAAGATTCTCTGACTTATTTATTAATTAATTTTTCTTATTTGTATCTATGTGTGGCATGTGTGTGTATTCATGTTCACTTGTGTGGTGGCATACACGGGTATTCACATGCATGGGTGGATGTATCTGTGGAGGCCTGGGGTTGATGCCAAGAGTCTCACTCTACATCTTTTGTTTTTTTTTTTTTTGTTTGTTTTGTTTTTTTTGTTTTTTTTGAGACAGGGTTTCTCTGTGTAGCTTTGTGCCTTTCTTGGAACTCACTTGGTAGCCCAGGCGGGCCTCGAACTCACAGAGATCCGCCTGCCTCTGCCTCCAGAGTGCTGGGATTAAAGACGTGTGCTACCACTGCCTGGCCTCACTCTACATCTTATTCATCGAGGCTGGGGGTCTCAGTTGAACCTAGAACTTTGCTGGCAGGCTGTTCTGGCTTGTTTTGGGGTTTTCCCTGTCTCCACCTTCTGAGTGCTGAAGTTACAGGTGGGCCTCCACCCTCACCTCCACCTTCTGAGTGCTGAAGTTACAGGCCCCCTCCCTCCTCTGGCTTTTCTGTAGCTTCTGAAGAGGGATCCAAATTCTGGTCCTCATACTTGCACAAGTGCCTTAACCGTGGACCCATTGCTTCACCCCCTCATTGCTTTTGGAGACAGGGTCTTTCACTGAACCCAGAGCTTGTGGATTCAGCTGGGCTGGCTGGCTGGCCAGAAGAACACAGGCATTGTCCTGACTCTGCCTACCTAACTAACACTGGAATTGCAAGCATACTGTGAGTGCTGGGGATGAACTCAGGTTCTCAGGATAGTGCGCCAAGCGCTTTGCTGATTGAACGATCTCCCCAGCCCACAGTAGTAATGATTTTAATAAAGTAAGTTTTGTATTTATAAACACTCAGTGTGTGTGTGTGTGTGTGTGTGTGTGTGTGTGTGTGTGTGTGTGTATAATAATTTCCTTGTATGGAATTTTAATAAGCTTAATCATTTAAAAATTGTTGCTGTGTACTAGCCACAAATAACTCATGTTAAAATATTTAGATAGGCCGTCTATATTTCTTGATTTAAAACTATGAATATAAAATATTTGTTGGTGGGGAAAAACCTACTTGTGTTTTGTCTAGCGGGGGTCTATTTGTGGTTTTGCTTTTTGTATATTTTGGCTATTTTTTACAAGGACATGGAAGGTTCTAAAATGTGTGTCATCCTTCGAACATGACATTCTTAAGAAAATAGATGTAACTTTTTTTTAAAAGAAAAAGCACGTGATGTTTTAAAAGAGATGCTCCTTTTTCCTCTAAAAGTTGATGGGCAATCAGCTGTACTTGCGCATCAATACTGAGCACTTTAGGAGAGGTGTTTGAGCCCCATATAGGTGCTGATGTTCTGGTAGCTCATGGGCCAGGAATCTCAGATAAGAGCAGGACCTTATTACCTTTCCCACCTCTCAAGCTCACAACACTCTGAACCACTGATGTCTCTCTAGAGAGGTTCCTGGGTTCACACATTGAACACCTCAAAGCTTGTATCATGTCACTTTCACATGGAAAAGCTGCCGTGTACCTTCTAACTGTCCCTAAATTGTGTTCCAGATGTAGTCAAGATGAGACTTGTCAGGTGTATCCCTTACTTGGACACTACGGAAGATTCCAGTTTAATGCTTTTAAATTCTTGAGGCATCTGAGCTCTGTGTATCTGAAGTGTAAGATTTTGATCTGTGATACCAGCGATGAAACATCCCGCTGCAATCAAGGCTGTGTCTCAAGAAGGAAACGAGATGTTTCTTCATACAAGTGGAAGACTGACTCTGTCATAGGACCAATTCGTCTGAAGAGGGACCGAAGTGCAAGTGGAAACTCAGGCAAGAATACGCTGTTCATGATCTAAGTTTACCTTGTGGCTCGTAAAATGTGGCTCAAATCTGTTGTTCCTGAGATGTGCAGTTTAGAGATTTAAAGTAGAAGTTTTAGCAGACAAGTGACTAAGTACACAAGATGAATACTTCCATCACAAGTACACAAGATGAATACTTCCATCACGTATATCATATATGCATCTATAATCCATCACACACTGGTACTATGCCGTTAGTGTGGCCTTTAAGAGTTCATGGATACTATCCCCATTTCTAGAGACAACTTTCTGTCAGCGTCCCAGTTCCTTGTTACAGATGTCTAAGCAGATAACCAAATTAGAAATAATCTATTTTAACTTCTCAATGAGGAACAAAGTTAACCAGTGCCCACATCAGAGCCTATTTTGGAAAAAAGGTTATCTTTTCACCATAGACAATATTAACACAGGACAACCTACTTACTTCTGGGCATGTTGAAACCTGATAGGCTGCATAGGAAAGACTCAAAAGACAGCCCAGAGTTAAATGGCCTAGGATAAAACATAAATATAATGAATTCAGATTGTTTGAGAATTGTCCCCCTCTCTTAAGTTGAAATTACATATTATTGATTCATGCATATCATAGGGCATAATATGAAATTATAAATACTGCCAAAATTTGGTAATACTAATACTAAAACTATTTCCGATTCCAGGACTTCTGCCTCAAACACACACAGCAGAAACTCCAAACCAACCTCTCAGCCAGCTACACCTCTTTTCCTTCATGGTTCTTGCTCTCAATGTGGTGATTGTGACCGCAGCCACAGTGAGGCATTTTGTAAATCGATGCCTGGAGCACAGATACCAGAAGCTGCAGGTCTACTAGCTCTGACCCTAAGAAGGCCCCTGCCTTCTCATGGATGCTGGATGAAGCCGCTCCTCATGCCGAAACAAGGGTCAGGGATAAACCAGGAAGGCCCGAAAAGGCAACAATACTTTAATGTTCATATCATGGTAATAGTGTATTTCATTATGGGATGGCTGAAATGAATAAACATTATGTCTGGTCACCTTTTTTTGGAAAAGGTCTCACTATGGAACTCTGACTGGCCTGGAACTTGCTTTGTAGACCAGGCTGGCCTTGAATTTACAGAGACCCTGTCTCTGTATCCCCAGGGCTGGGACTAAAAGTGTGAGGCACTACATCCAACTCAGTTTCTTTTTTAGATGCTAAATAAAATGTGTCATCTATAAAAGTCAAAGAGTAATGCAGATATGGTACCCTTTGGATGGTAAAGGTGATCACTTGGAACTGAAGCGAAGGATTGTGGACTCCTCAGTCCACTGCTGGCATGCAGCCTGGGTCCCTCGCCCTGTGCAGCTCACAAGGGGGCTTTGGTGGGAGGAACCCGATGGTGAGACTTCAGACTGCTTTCTGAGTTATAAGATGAAAAGCATTCCTCTTCTCTTTCCTGTGGGTTCAAGCAGGTGTTATTGAAGGCCCTAAAATGAACTACTTTATACCCGCCAATACCAGAGCTAATACGTTACACACACACAAAAGAAATACAACCCCATCTTGCCAGCAAACAAACACACACTTTTGCGTTCCAGGTAGATCTCAACAGGTAGCTGCATCCCGGAATGCCAAAGGCATTTGCTTCTTTTTGTTTTTTGTTATGTTTTTCTTCTATAGATATGTGTCATGTGCACCATGTATTATAGGGAATCCACTGACATACAATGGATATGAGACACCACCCCAGTCCTTCCAAGCCTGCTGATTTTTCCTGCCCTAAATCAAAGCCAATATTCCTTATTTACTTAACATCTTAGTGCAGATCTTTCAAAGGCTTCCCAAATATTCATATAATGACTCTCTTCTCTGTCCATCCATATAACCTAAATCTCACTACCACAAACTCCTTTTTAATATAACATAAAAACACCTGAAAGTTTCACTGGCCATAGGCAGATCATATTGAAGTTTTAAAAAAGATTTATTTTTATTTCACACGTGTACATATTTTGTCTGCATATATGTATGTGTGCCACACATGTGCTGGTGCCTGGGGAGGCTAAGAGGGTATTGGATCTCCTGGAACTGGAGCCAGACAGTTGTGAGCTGCCATGTGGGTGCTGGGAGCTGAACTTGGGTCCTCTGCAAGAGCAGCAAGCGCTCTGAAACTATGGCAGCCCCTCCCCAGCCTCACATTAACTTCCTGTGACAGCACAACTGCCTGGTCTGGCCGCTGCCTGTCACCCATCTTGTTATCAGGAATTGATTACATGTTCTGTGCTGGCATCGTGATAGATAGTCAGAGACACTCCAGGCATGAATATGCCATTCTAAGAAAATTATCACGGGCACCGTGACTCAATAGAGAGTAGAGTCATGGTTACTATAGCAAAGGGATCAAAGGTCCACATCCTGGAGTTGGTGGGCTAGGAAAGGTCCTTACCTCTTCCCTGTTTAGATGTACTGTACCTTCACCCTCTGTCTCTACAACTGAACATAGGAGTGAGTGTTAGTATCATCTGGGAATATGGTCAAGGAAGGAGAGAATTTCTTAGCAACCAGGGGCATCCATGCTCCATTCCCCACTGGTGAAGAGCCATCTTTGGATAAGGGCTGCTCAAATGGAGCTGTGAACTTGGACAGGGTAGCCGTCCCTGGGGAACAGTGGTGCTGAGCCCCTCGCTAGCAGCACGCCCAGAACCCTAGTGAACGAGTACCTCTATTTGAGAAGTGTTTGATGTCACCTCTGGGCACCTACCTACTAACTTTACTTCCTAAAACATGGCTTTCAGAATGTCGTCCAAAGCAAAATCTGCTCCTAAGCTTTATTCAGGAGGGGCACTTAACCAAGCATTTCAGAGAGGCTGAAAGCAAAGGGATGGGCATGGAATGCCAGGCAAATTCCACTCAGAGGGGCAGGGGTGGTCTAGCCTACCTGATGTTCTCTGCTCCCCTGAGGTGGTCACCTCAACCCTGGCTCTCCACTGGGCCTGCCTTAAAATGAAAGGATTCCAGTTCCTTTCTAAACAGGAGTGGGTGTAGAGTCCAGGCTCCCCACTGGTCAGCTCTGATGGGTGAGGATGAGGCCTCACTGCTGCCTACAGGTGATGAGCACCTCAAACTCCATTCTGCCTTCTCTGAAATCATCCTGTCCTGGTAGAGGATGGAGGCAAGGGTCCTCAGTCTCATTGGGATGATAACTGGGAAAGGACATTTTTGTAATCAAAATGAAATGGTCCCTAAGGTAATGTGAGTTGTTAGTCACATTTCTACCTCAGTACCTCAGAGTTAGCCCCCAGGTCCCACTAGACTCTGCCTTCCTCCCTTCAGAAGGTAGGACTACCGTACTCTTCCTTCTTACATGTTCCTTATCAGCAGAGCCTGGAACAATTTCTTGGACAAAGATGAGGACTCATTTTAAATATTTCTACTGAATGTTTCTGGACCCTGGAAAGAACAAAACCATTGACTCTGTTCAAATCTGTGTTCTTAAAGAGAATGTGCTGAGCAGGATCACATGTTCAAAGACAACCCGGGCTAGGCGGTGAGACCTTGTCTCAAAAGGTACAGCAAAACCAAGTGACCACTTTGAAGGTTCTGAGTACAATACTGCCTGCCTCTCCTTCCAGGAAACAGGGAGATCAAGGTGAGGGCAGCCCTCTGCTTCAGGAACAGAACATTACAGACCGGTTCCTGTTTGCTCTGCAGCTTTCCTGGGTAATTTTCAGGTTTTCCAGATGTTTTGAGAATGTGACCGTGTGCACATGTGGAGCTCACAGAGAAGCTCCTGGCTTCTTATGATTCTTTTCTCCCATTTGCAAGCTGAAATCTAGACCCCCCAGAAGCTAAAGTGGAGTTCATACAGAGGCCTCTGGCTTCTGATGATTCTGAAAGCCAGACCCTCAGAAGCTAGGCTCTGATTTGTCCCCTTCAAAACAAAACAACTGAGCAAAGAAACTTTCTGAAAGTTGTCACCAATGACTTGTGTCGTTCAGCTGTTCTGCTTAAAAGAGTTTAAAGAAAATGAACAGTGGTTTCCCAGAAAACACTTTATTATTATTATTTTTTACAAGATTACTGGCAAGATCTAGAAATGAATTCTCACATTTCCAGAAGAACAGAAAGAGGCCCACCCACCTATCAGCACCCAAATAGTAAGTAGACATTTATAAACAATCTCTAATTGCCCATGGTGTAAAGAGAGACAACCCTGCTTTTTCTAATATTTTGTGCATTTTGAGACAGTGATCAAGTTCTTGAGAGTGAAGAATAACAAAATCAGCATTTTTTTCTTTTTCTTGCCTACAAACAGGGCAACTGTGTTAGAAGTTAGTGCTCAGAGATTACTTAGTAACAAGCCCCAGAGAAGTAATCTCTTGGGTTCTTCCACCCATCTGAATGGGTAGTGCAGATGGTGTGGTCAATGTCTGGCTTCGGAGTGACTAAACATTGCTTCCTGGTAAGAAACAGACCTTGCTTCCGGTTTTCTGACACACTCATGGGAGAGTGAGAGCGAGCGATCACACCAGGGCCTTGCTCTGATTATCTGCTCTGTGGATCTTCAGCGGCCCCACTGTTCGGAAATACTCAGTTTGTTCTTCCGTGGCCTCTGCCGAGCCTGCGCCTCTCCTCCCTCGCTTTGTACAGCCTTGTGAGCATCGGGGAGAGTGGTCCCCGATTCGGCAAATGGCAACCTTACACTGCAGGTAGACCACATCGTAGCTTTTGAGGAAGCTGAAGGCGTTGAACTTGAACTGGGCCACGTTCTTCCCAGGGGCATGGAGGTTAGAGTAGGAGTTGTCTCGGATGCACCTGATGGGAGAAAAACCCAGGCCTAAAAAGTTAACTAATCCATTCTATGAATTTTCTCCAACCCACATAACCAGGCTGTGTTCTAAGGCTCTGAATCCCAAGTGGAGCTCTTCCCACTACCCTCCCTTTTATGAAGCTACAACTACTACTACTATACTACTATTACTACTGCAGTTTAACAGCATTATTAATGGAAACCCTATACCTGGTCATAAACAGAAGGGAATTGTCAAATACAGTGAAAACAGGTCAAGGTTTTAGCTGCAACCTTTGCTTGCTAGGTCTATCCTAGTTTGTCTAAAGGGAAGGTTATAAGGTAGATGCTATATTTAAAAATGCACTTAGATTATTTAAAAAGTGTATTATAGGACTGGTAAATTCAGGTCAGTGGATGAGTGCTTGGCTACCTAGCACTCCCAATGTCCTGAGTTCAATTCCCAACACTACCCAAAGAAAGTATATTGTAAACCATAGAGTGATATAGGTGGTACATCAAGAGGAGATAAAAGGTAGTTATGTAAAATATGCAGTTAAAAAGAATCAGAGAAGTCAGAAAAGGGGTAGGCACAGGGCAGGGAAAGACAAAAGACAAATGCAATGAATGAGTGGTGAATTCTAATCTAGTGCTTGGATAAGAACGTTAAATACGAATGGTTCATATTTACACCAATATAAAGACAGAGAATATATTACAAAGGAATACACAAAACATCTGACTATATGTTCTTTACAGGATAGTCACTTTAAATATAAAGACACCAATACATTGAAATGGAATGGAGAACAGTACAGCAGCGGTTCAGAGAGAGCAGAATTGTCAGGGTCAAGATGGGTGTTTTACAACAAAAGAAAGGGTCAGCTATCTATGAAAAGAACCTTAACCAAGATAATTGAAGGAAGGAATAATCTTTATCCAAATATAATAATCATTCATGTAATGCACCATCAAGCAGAGCATTAAAACGTGGGAGGCAAAAGTACCGCAGTAAGATACGGACAAACCCACTATGATAATCGGATGCCTCAATATCCCTCTATTGACTGATCAGGCCAGTGGGCAGAAAGTCGGTAAGGGTGCAAACGACATAAGGAACACTATTAATCTACCAGATCTTGTTGACAGTAATTAAACAGTTTATCCAACAACAGCAGAATACAGATTCTTCTCAAGTCCAGGAAGAACATTCATTAGGACAGACTATATTCTAGGCCATAAGAAATGCTTTAATAGTCATAAAAGGATAGAAATACGTTCTCAGGTAGCACTGGGATTAAACTTGAAATTAATGGCAGCCATCTTTCTGGAAAATTCCCAAACACTAAAAAGTAAACAGTGTACTTTCAGCTAGCTGTTGTATCAAAAATGTCCTAAGAGAAATTTGAGACTGGTGAATGAGTTGAAAATGATATGTGTGGTGGTTGAATGAGAATAATTCATAGAGGATCATTTTTAGTACTTGGCCCCCGGTTGGTGGAACTGTTTGGGAAGCCTTGTGAGAGGATGTGTATCACTGGGGGTGGGCTTTGAGGTTTCAAGAGTCTAGTGCCACTCCCAACATCCTCTTTCTGACTCCTACTTTTGAATCAAGATGTGAGCTCTCCACTTTTCCTGCCACATTCCTTCGGTCGGCCATCATGGACCCTAACCCTCTAAAACCATAAGCCAAACTAAACACTTTCTTTTATAAGTTGCCTTGGTCATGATGCTTTGTCACGGAAATAGAAAAGTAAATAATACAATACCCAACTCAAAATTTGTGGGATGCAGCTAAGGCAATATTTGGGGAGGGATTTATAGTATTAAAATGCCTATAATTTGTAAAAATGTCCGATCGACAAAAGTTTTTTTTTTTTTTTTTTTTTTTTTTTGGTTTTCCAAGACAGGGTTTCTCTTGTGTAGCTTTGCGCCTTTCCTGGTAGCCCAGGCTGGCCTCGAACTCACAGAGATCCGCCTGCCTCTGCCTCCCGAGTGCTGGGATTAAAGGCGTGCGCCACCACCGCCCGGCTTCGACAAAAGTTTTAAAGGCTAGAGAAAAGGAAGCAAATTAAGCCTAAAGCAGGAAGAACAGCATGCTAGCTGTGAAACTGACACCTAGCTCAACTTCTCACCTTAATAATGTGATCATAAGGAGGGGCAGAATGGAAGCAACTTCTCCCTTTAGAGCTCCCTCCAGTCTGTGCATCTCATGCCACAGCTCACAGAAACCTGTGGCAGGTGCTGTCTTGCTCCTCTGTTGGTCTTTGATATCAGGTGTTCCCCATGGGCTTAAGACTGCTGTGGCTCTTACCATACTAAAACTGTCACTGAGTAAATAATGAATTTCTTAACTAGTTGCCAGTTACCCCTTCATGAACATTTTAGCCCCTGTCCTCCAGGCATGACCACTGCCAACTCGAAAGCAGAGCAGCTGGAATTAGCCATATTCAGGAGACCCCCACTCCAGGCCATTAAGATTCCTTCATACAGGGAAGGAATTGTTAGTGGAAAGGTTGTTAGCTCCTGAGCTGATCCCAGCCACTCCCTCCTGCCCAACCCCAGCTGCATGTGAACTCAGGAGCACTAGAGTATATAAGAGGGGCTCCTGAAGGGAGCTCCATCTGTTCAGCAGCATGCACAGGGATATGTCATCCATGCTGGGGTGGTACACTTGGGGTCACCTATGCAGCTCCTTACTCATGCTTCTGCAAATAAGCCCAGAGAACTTACCAGTTCCCCAAGATGGACTTGGATGAAATTATTTTTTTTGGGGGGGGTGTCCTTCATGCTATCTGGAGCAAATAGACATTTGTGTATGTTCCCCAGAGAAAGCAATGCAACAGCACATGATAAGAAATGAAGGAGCCACAGAGGCAAACAATGTGCCAAGGTTCTCACTTGGCAAGTGAGTTGGTGAACCAAACAAGCTTGAAGACATCTGGCTAGTTCAACTAAGAGCTTAGTTTGGGAAAACACATTGACCTATGGGTGTGAGCCAAAGTGCTGAATGTCTGTCCTAGGAGAGGGAAGCTTGAAAGGAAGGGAGGATTAGGCAAGAAAGAGTGGGGTGTGGCAGCAAAGTACTGAATGGGGTCTCTGAGGAGTCAAGGGAGGTTGTCTAGGCTGCTGTATTCCCCACTGTGAACAGAGGCTTGGTAGAGACACCTTACATCCTTCTGACTTAGGATTCCAGGTTCCCCAGAGAAACAGCAACATCAACTAGGGAGGAGAGGTTCCATGTTCCTTACCCTTCCTGGATCAAATCATACTTGACAGTTGTGAAATCACTGGAGTCAGGAGAAGCCACACAGGTATCCACAACGAGCCTCAGATTGGGATCGTGGGTGTGGAGGGTGGCCTGGAGGAAGACCTCTTCCCTCTGATGGGTATAAGCAGGAGCTCCAACCCCCATATCCTGAGATACAGGTGACTGGAGGAATGAAATCGACACATCATAGCTGACATCATCCTTCTGTGTGTCGCTCCCATGCACAATTTCAACTGCAGACTGGCCATCCACTTTGCAGGTGAACTTCACCTGGGGCACCCTGTGCCTCACAATGACTCGGCCAGGGTGGCCTTGCGTTCTGCCTCTGATGGAGTTAGAGTAGCTGAGAGAGCCTTGATGCTCCTGTGAAGATGAGAGAGTTGGCAGGTAGTGTACCTGGTGCCTTGATAACTTCCCTTTTTCTACAGTAGAGTTCTTGCCTTCCAATATGTGCCAGGTACCAGCTTCATGACATACTTGAGAGCTGGAGTCCCTGGCTGGACCACTGCGGTAACATCAGGAGGTGTCTGTGGGGGGGGGTGTCCCTTGAGTGAGGACCACTCCTTCCCTCCTGTAACAGCCAATCTGTAGAGCTTTGAGCTGGGTGGCAGGTCCACTGTGTCTATCTGGAGCTCCCTCTCTTTTGAATTCCTCCACACATTAAATTCCCACTGGCATCCCCCCCCCCCCCCCGACCATATCCAACTTGGATCTTGTATCTTCTCTGCCCTTGATCCCAAGCTAGGTTTGGCTGCAGGTGAGCTGCAGGCCTGACGCTGTCAGCCTTGGTCACTAGCCATGCGTCTTGCTTATACCCACTGCACGTCACTTCCAGCAGAACACACAGGTCAGAAGTGGGATGGACAGCATGATGGGCAGGAGCTACCACTTCAAATGCTCCATGTGGATGCCCGGAGGCACAGCCTGGCCAGGGACGTTTCTGAAGCATGTGTGTCTCAGATTCAGAGACTCTCTGCCGGGGGCCACCTTCCTCCTAGACAGAGGGACCTGCTGGCTTGGCTCCAGGGGCAGAAATCTCTCAGTTAAGAAGTGCAATATTCAGAGCAAAAAGGATAAAAATGGCCATGATCTATACAACCAAACAGCAGACAAAATGGAAGTGTGGCACTCGAGGGCTTATGTTAGCTGCATCATGTGGTCGGTTTGAATGAATGTGACCTCCACAGTGTCATGTGAGCCTTTTGCATATGTACAAACAGGGAAGCAGGAATACAGCAGCAGGGTCATTTTTGAATTGTGTCGCTTCCAACTATACTGAGAAGGGTGTCATGGTGGAACATTTCCTTCATGTATACACATGAGTGTCCTTAATTTCCATACCATTGTTTCATGAGATAAGAAGGTGGTTGCAGAGAATTCAATAGACACATGTATTTAGTGACTCCGGAATATCCTAGATGTTTGCTTTCTCTAGTGTGGACTATGACTAGCTGCTTAGTTAGAGATGTAGCAGACAGGCAGACAACCTGTCCTCCCTCATCCCCAGCACCATCACTTGCTCATGGGAGATATGCCCTCACGTTCAGTCAAGAAGCGTGTTATGACAAATGCTGGCTTTGGAACTGGGAGAATATTATCAGCCCATTCATTGTTCATCTATCCATCACACTCAACACGCTATCCATGTCCCTGCACTCAACCTTTGTTATGGATCATCTCGGGATGAGTGTGTGTCTGAAATTCTCCAAGTGGTGGGACATTTCAGACAAATCAGTGAGCTGCCTCAGAAATGCAGCTCTTCCTCTCTCTTACACAGGTTTTAACAGGCGGTTTCATTTTCCAAGCCTCTCTTCTTGGACTCCATCCATAGAAGGTCATCACCTCCCCGTCAGCCTCTTACCTGCCTCAGGGTGCCACAGTGGCCATAAGGAATATTGAAGATGAGGTAACGCCCGGTGACTTGGGGGCGACACATCTTATCATTTAAGTGGATGTCCCAGGAGGAGTAGCCTAATCTCCGGAGATAGCCTCGGTCAATGACGGCTTGGAAGAGGTGAGGCAAACAAGACAGCTGAGCTGAAAGAGAGAGAGAGAGAAGCTGGTACACTGATGTGTGTGTGTAGCTCAGGAGCTGTCTGTCTGTTACATAAGTACCACGGACATTGCTCTGGGATGGGGTGGACCTGCCTCAGCATCCCTGACTCCAGCGATTCTTAACCTGTGGATCGCAATCCCTTTGGGGTCACATATCAGATATCCACATTACAATTCCTAACAGTAACAAAATTACAGCTATGAAGTAGCAGCAAAATAACTTTATGGTTGGGGGTCACCACAACATGAGGACCCGTATTAAAGGGTCGCAGCATTAGCAAGATTGAGAATCACTGATTTACTCTAATTTATCACCTTGGCTTGATGTCCACTGGTGTGTGTGTGTGTGTGTGTGTGTGTGTGTGTGTGTGTGTGTGTGTGTGTATGCTCACACACGTTTATGGAGGAGGCCATAGGTGAATGTTGACTATCTTCCTTGATGACTGTCGACTTTATTGTTTGAGACAAGGTCTCTCATTTAACCTGGAGCTTGCTGGTTTGGTTAGACCGGCTGGCCAGGAAGCCTCCAGGATCCTCCTCCGGTCTCCACCTTCCCAGTGCTGAGAATATCGATGGGTACAACTGTGCCTGGCTTTTATGTGGGTGCTCAGGGTCAAACAAGTCCTCAGGCTTGCATGGCAAATACTTTACCAACAGAGGCATCTCCACAGCCCTGACTTTGATTGGCTTTGCTAATATTCTCAAAAAAAAAAAAAAAAAAAAAGGCTTTGAAGTTGGGCCACATCAATAGGGAATTCTGCTTAGAATCCATACTCCATAGGACACAAGTCAGAGCCTGGTCCAGGGGGTTAAAGGACAACCCTTGACATGCTCAGTCTGAATGTGTATCTGTCTGGACCTTTGCACAGAGGTAAGCTAGAGGAAGAGTCAGAGCAAAAACAGAGAGAGCTTAAGTACAGAGGGGCCTCTTCCCCGACCTCCTGCTGTCTAGGAAGTGGGCCTCCCTCATAGCCTGCTTTTTCTCTCCATTCAGCTCCTTTCTTAGTTCCTTCCCCAATCAGCTTCAGACCCCAGGAGGGAAGATGACTTTACCGTTATCCTTGGGCACAAGAGAGTCGGTTGGACCTGTTGAGGGGAGAGGAAAAGTACATGTCACTGGTCTGAAATCCCAGAGGAGGAGGACAGTTAACTATCATTGGACAAACCATTGGAGCTGGAGTGTAATGGCACGAGAACATTCCAGAACACGCAAAGGGGGCCTAGTGTCCCCTGACAGAGATGGATTCTGACACATGTGAGGTAGCACTGAAAACACAGGTGTTATTAGCACCAAGATTTGTGGGAGCAAAAGAATGGAAAATACAGACACCATCACACGAAGGAGCCATTGGCTTCTGTCTCTTTCTACACCCAGGCATGCTTGGGGCCCCAGGTTGAGAAAAATGGACTCTGAGGCTATCAAGGACTTCTCTGGCTCAGAATCAAGACAGGACAGTGTCGCAGGGCCAAGGCTCAGCTCAGGAAGTGTGTACTCAGATTCACTCAAGCTCTTTAGAAAAAATAGATCCCTTTGGACATGGGACATGGTTGGAAGGAGAGGCCCCTTGGTGCACAGTCCAAGAACAGAATGTGGGTCCCTATTAAAAGTGGGCTTCTGAGAGGGATGAACTGTGAAGAGGCATGATAACAACCGAAGTCTAAAGGTACAGACTCCAGAATAGGCACATGCGGCTTCCATTTCTTGGGTAGTCTTGGCTTCAGGGGGCTCTGACGGTGTTTCTATCTAGGCCCCATGTCTATGCAAAACAGGGCTATACAAGGTAAAAGCAACGGCCATGGTGTGTTCACCTGTAATAAAAGCAGCAGCAGAATAGACGAGGTGAACTCGGGTTTCTTCAAGTCTTAGAATTCCCCAACTCTCTGAAATTTGCACAGGCCAGTTTGGGGCTACCTTAGAATGATTAGAAGGAGGTACTGTGCTATACAGGTGGTAGTCGGAACGCCAAGACCGACATAGCTGACCGAGGAAAGATACAGGCAAAATCTTTGATGCAAAGGACACAGGGAAGCTAGGACACTGTGGGGTGTGTTTTAGACTCTGAAGGTTACACAGTGTCTCCAGGATGGGGCCTTTGGTGAGCTCAGAGACTGAGAAAGTAACAGGATAAACTGTGCCTGGCCACAGCAGTCGCTAAGCTCTGAATGGTCCTGTGACACTGTCACACCCTTCTTTGGATCTCATAATTCTTCAGCTATATTTCTGACAAATATTTCACTGAGCTGGGATTAGAGCAAGCTCATTAACAAAGTCAGGCCAATGACCAAAATGTCACTACCTCTAAGCTCTTTATCCTACAATGGGATGTCTTGGCCAAATGTTGAATGCCTTAAGGATGGGTGGTGCTGAGGCAGAGCCTGGGGACTTTTACAGGCCTAGGCCCATACCTGCACAGGAGCCCCTACCTGCACAGACCACACTCGCATCCTCATAGTGGTGGCAGTTGTGCCTTATCCAGCCAGCATGGGCACAGTTCTCCAGAGAGTCCTCTCTGCCGGAACAGCGCACTTCATTCATCAGGATGGGGCCTGTGCCTGCCCCAAAGTGGCTTCTGCCAGGGGCACCCAGCGCCTGGCCACAGCCCAGGAGGCGGCACACAACTCGGGCATTCTTGATGTTCCAGCGATCATCGCATACGGTTCCCCACATCCCCTGGTGCTGCACCTCCAACCGGCCCTCACAGCGGTTTCGCCCGCCTACCAGGCGCAGAGTCAAGTCTACGGAGCAAGAGAAGTCAGTTTAGGTCAGGCTTCCATAGTAGGCACTGAGGGTGACATTTACAGTGAGAGCCTTCTCTGTGCCCCTAAATTACCCCTAATACTACTATCCTTAAGAGGCAACACTTTGACAACAAAACTGTATTATGTAATTTAGCTATTCTACCCTTATACACAGATCTGAGCACCGTAGAATTCTCCAGGAGCCGTATACCGGCAATAACCTTGCTGCTCATCTACAGGGCACTGCCCCATATGAGTACTTCAAAAAAGTTTAAATTTGAATAGAAAACAATAAAAAGCAAAACCTGTACAACTATGTTGCTTAATCGTGAGGATACATTCTGAGAAATGTGCGGATAGGAGACTTGGTTGTTACACACGAAAAACCAGCTGTGGGTTGACTAGGCAACAAGGTCTACGGAGCAAGGAGTCACTGATGTATATGGATATGTGAGCACCACTGTTGACTGAGACATCCTTTGTGGGAGGCATGACTGTATTACTGTATCTGTGAGGTGTCATGATCAGAGATAGGTACCAGGTGATTTGTCTCTGTAGTAATTAGTCAGCCCTGCACTGTTTGGTTCAAAGAAAAGCCTTAGAGAATATTAAATCTGCAGGCATCAGTTCTAACTATAGTGTGATAGTCTAGGATAGCTGCCCTGTCTTGGCCTAATTGGTATTAGAATACCAAAAGCAAGGTACTTGTGTTGCTAGGAGAATAGGTCGAGGATGAAGCTTGGTGGCACATGTCAGGTCCCGGCTTGCATCAAGTGTCAGGAAGGAGAAAAGTGTGACTTATGAATACATGTGGGTATCTTCTGATCGAGATCTTGGAGGTGAATTTCAAGCATGTGTGATCAACACTGTGCATATGTCAGCATGTAATATACCTACAGGCTGGTAACTCTCTTCCTGTAAGGGGTAAAAAAAAAAACCTAAGTGAAAAAGAAATGTGACCCTAACAGTATCAATAGACACCTTGTCATTTTAGAGAGTAGAAAGAAACAAAAATGCCAGTTAACAATTGCCCCATCAATGTAAAATGTTAGAGGTTTACAAATGCTCACCCTCACAGGCTCACATTTCAGCTTCAAGCTGAAGAGGAAATGCTTTCTGTTATTTCAGACCCCAATCCATTGGCTTGAGCACAGAAATGCTATCCATGACATTTTACTCTCTTGGTATCAAAATATAACAAATATTGTTATGTTTTGTTTATTCTCCAAGAGTAAAACAATTTGTTAGATGCTCAAAAAAGAACTTTGCACATCGATTTTTAAAGGAAAAAATAATTAAAACCATTCAATTGTATAGATGATTTTTTTGAGACAAGGTCTCACTACTTGGTCCTGGCTAGCCCCTGGAACTTCTTATGTAGACTAAACTGATTCAAATTCACAGAAACTCACATGCTTCTGCCTCCTGAGTGTTGGCAATAAAGGTGTACGTCACCTTATCAGGCATTAGGCAACATTTTTATAAGGGCTGAGAATAAAGAGGAGGATCAAGGTCCTTGGGTGCAGTTTTAACTGAAAAAAGATGGACTAGTATAGTAAACGATACAGAGGGAAGCCAGGTAGGAACGTTAGCAACAGATGAGGAGATGAAATGTGGTCACATAAATTAGAGAATGGAGCTCTGCTCCATCAACAAGCATGGTGATCATTACCAGGTGGCAGGGTCACTTTTATCAAAGTTGGAACTGTGGCTGAAAAAAAAAAGCAGTGAAAAAGAAGGAATTAAAATGTGACTTCATTGAAATTCTTAGACTTCAGGTCTACAATAATAAGCCTATTCCAGGGCAGTATGCATGTATTGTATGTGTTTTGCATGTTGGTATGGCAGGGTATGTGAGAAGCTGATGTTTTGGAACACAACTGAAGAACATTTTCATGGTGCACATCTCCAGCATGCCAGATAATCTACTCCCCTGATTCTTACAAAAACTAATCTGGGGAAATTTTTATCACTGCTTTAGTATTGAAAGACATGGAGACTTCAGAGGCAGCCTCAGGGTAAGAGGACCAGGTCATTCTCAGCTTAAACCTTCAAGCCTCAGGGCCCACGTTCTTTCTAACTATTCTGTATTTCAGGGTCATAAGTTGTGGGAGTTGCATTCATGCTGGACTCAGGGTGAACTACAAAAGAAGGAAGGCAAGGGTTAATGGTCACATTAATGACAGACAGAGCAGCAGAGGGCTTATTACTGAAGACAGAACTGTCACAGGAATCAGGATTTTCCTGAAAACACAGGGCATTGGAAGGACCTTGGATGAGAGTTGCGACACCTGGTTTTTATCTTGCTCAGTGATCTTAAGCAAATGAGTTTCTTCTCCATGACTCATTTTCCTCCAAAAATAAGAGATCACTCCTACATTCTCCTCCTGGTTCTGCACCTGAGGCTCTGATAGACTGTTCTTGCTGTCCCCAGCAGCTACCTGCCGCCATCACAGTGCTCAGTGTTGTAAGCAATGGAGGCCTGTTGTGCTCTAGGGGAGCTGACTGGCCTCTCTTGCCAGCCATGTCCTCTCTTCTGACTTCTCCTGGAGAAATAGGACTTGTTGTTATGGGCCTGTTTCTGTTTGTCTGACTATTACTCAGAAAGTGGCTTTCCCAGGGGCTGCAGTGAGCAAGGAGCATGCCCAGGGAAGAAGAGGCCTGGAGTGGGAAATGGAGAAAAATGCTTTGGTTTGACCAACAGCATGGTGTAAAACAAAAGAACAAATCAATAGAATCACTGTCATCACCTATTTGGTGTGTGTGTGTGTGTGTGTGTGTGTGTGTGTGTGTGTGTGTGTGTGTGTTCTGGTGTGCTGGCTGGGTTGAAGCGCAACTTGAAACAACACACACAACCAAATGAGATGTGGACCCATTGCCCGGCCTCCCTCAGGCTCATCTGATCAAGATTAGGGCTTGGGCAGAAGGCGCCTGCAGTGGAAGGGCCACTTAGGGGTCTACGGCTGAGTAAAGGAAACAGGAACACCACCATCTCTGTGGAGAGGATGTGGGGTTTCTGTGTACATCGGGCTTATGTTATACACAAAGATCGGGGCACAGAAGTTGCATTCCCAAACAGAAAGAGCAAAAGCTCTAGTTGTGTTTCAGTTAGGAAACACAGCAGGCTGAAAAGATGACCAGAGATCTCAGCAGCATCTGTGTGCAAACCAGAGAAGATGATGCTTTAAATGAATGCCTTTGTATTCATCTTTATTCGATGATAAGGGACTCATTAAACAGGCTCATTTTATAAATGCAACATGACAAACAAGAAACCCATTATGTAAGTTTAAAGGTAACAATGGGGACTTACCGCTTAGAAAAGTCGGTTCTGCTAAGGCTGTAAAAGTATCTACAAAGAACAGAAAAGACATAGCTAGTTTCATTTGCCAAAAGAAAGCAGGAAAGCCCTGACTGTGTTTAACATAAGCTGAAAGGATTACCAGACATCTTCTCTGCTGTGACTGAAGAGGCATCTGTGTGTAAATCCAAAGAACAGGATGCTTTAAATTCTACCAAATGACACTGAGGGCATTTTCTCATATATTTATTTTGTGGTCAATATGATCATTAAGCAGATTCAGTTTTGAAATAAACCTAATAAATAAGAAACCCATCTCTTTATTTTAAATAGCGCAATGGGGACTTACCATGTGGAGAGCTCGCTTCTGCCGAGGTTGAAGAAGTATCTACAGACAAAAAGATGAGACCTAGCGATGCCATTTGCCAAATAGAAAGGGAAAGGTCCTCGTTGGGTTTAGGAAATGGGACCCTCTGGGTCAGATGGGGAATTAGACGCTGTGTTGTGTATCATGAATATAATTGAGGCAAAGGACTTAGGGTGCCACTACAGTGCTCCAGACGACTGTCTGACCCAGGATCCATTGTCAAGTGTGTTTTCCAGAGAACATCTCCCACAGATGGCACTCTGGGAGGCTAGGTCACATGGGAATGGAGTGTGGATTGAAGTGGGAAAAGGAGCTGGTCAGTCTACTGCTGTCACCTAGCTGGGACACTGCTGCTGCCGCCATCCTGGCCAGTATTAGCTGGGAACCATTCACAAGACTGGCACTGGAAAAGCCAAAGGAAATTCTGGAAGCGAAAGAGTCACTCCATTAAAAGCACAGCAGAAAGTGTCACCATTAGACAAGACCTAGCAGAAGAGTGAATTTCAGGGTTCTACAACAAGTTGAAAAAATAATACAGCCTAAAATACATAAAGAAGAAAAACCAACAAATATGACTCAGTTTGCAAGAGATCAAGCCTAAGAACCCATGGAATAGAAGAAGGAGCCCCAGGGGTCATGCTCGCCAGCAGAGGGGCAACTACATGCCCTATGCTGTTCCAGACCAGACTGACAGCCAACTCCTCCCACAGCCCTTGCCACACAGTGGAGGACACCACTTCCATCTTCACTTCCACCATATGCAGTTAAATATGAAGACAAGGCACAAAGGGACCATGGACACGAGGAAGAAGATCCACCAAGAGATGAGGAACCAGCTGTTACGGGGTTTGCCTTGGACAACTGAAAATCAAATGATGGGAAATTCTAGAGGTCAACAGTAGAATTTGTAAACTTAGAGTTCCTCATTTTAATTAGTGTAGGCTTGGTGTCAGGTTCAAATCTCCTCATGGTACTAAAATAAAAAGGCTTGAACTCAGAGATAGCAGAATATCTAGAGGTCTGGACATGTTGAGAAAGGCACTTTTAAAGCTCACACATCTAGATCTAAGTGGAAATATATGGAAAGATATCAGCACCCTGAGACCTCTGAAAACCTTGGATGATCTAAAAATCTCAAATCTGTTGACTGTGAGGTCATTAACCTGAATAATTACCAACAGAGTGTCCTCAAGCTCCTCCTGTGGCTGATTTCACCAAAGAGAACCAGGAAGTCCCTGATTCAGATACAAAGGTTGATACTATGATGAAGAGGAGGAGGAAGAAGATGAGGACACTGAGAAAGAAGAGTTTGATGAAGAAGAGGATGAAGGTATAGAAGAAGAAGACAGCAAAGATGAAGTCATTGGTGAAGGAGAAGAAGAATATGGATATGATAGAGAAGTCGATGAAGGTGAAGATGAGGAAGAAAACAGGAAAGGGAGAGAGAGAGAGAATATGCAATGATGAATGAGAAGATTATTAATACCTCAAATAACCTGCAAAAGTAGAATCAATCAGTCAATGGCTGTTGGTGGGATTGTTTGGAGTTTTTTGGTAGATGTTTACAAAATCTGTGATACAAACTCCAGGAGGCCTGCCCACTCAAAGAGCTGAAGAGTAGTTCCTGTGACACTCTGCTTTCCCCCATTTAATCTCTCATTGATAGTGGTAAACTCCAACACCAACCTTGGGAACCCTGCTACAACAAAATTTTTAAGATTGCTAGTTTTTCATGTAAGTCTCTTGATGACGTATGGATAGCTGTGATTGGTAAGACAACTGTGTCTACCAGTTACTCTGAGGTTGTAACAACACTTTTATTTTATGTTCAGCCAACAAGAGAAGGCTTGGTAAATAAAATATTAACCTCTGGGGTCAGAAAATAACATATGAAAAGGCCTGGTCAACAAGTAGGTGGCTATGGAAGAATGAAATTAGATCTACATCTCTCACTCTGCACAAAATCGATTCAAGATGGATCAGAGACCTTAATGTAAGACACAAAATGCTGAAACTTCTAGAAGATAACATGGGAGAAAAAAACCACTTGAAGATGCAGAAATAGGCAAAAATTTTCTGAAAAAGACTATTAGCAGAGTAAATAAATTAAACAACTGAAAAAATGGGACTACATGAAATTAAAAAGTTTCTGTACAGCAAAGGAAACCATCAGTAGAGTGAACAGACAGCCCACAAAATCTCCTCCAGCTATAATTCAGACAGGCAGCTACTATCCAGAAAACAAAGAACCGTAAAAATGAAATCCCTAAACCCTAAAGCTGTCAATCAATAGATGGGCTGACAATGGAATAGACAATTCAAAAAGAAAGAAATGCAAATGACCAACAAGTATTTTTGAAGTTATTCAACATCCTTAGCTCATCAGGAAAATGCAAGGTAAGACTACTTCTAGGGGTGGAGAGATGGCTCAGTGATTAAGGACAAGTACTGTTTTTGCAGAGGACTCAAGCTCAGGTCCCAGCACCCACATCAGGGGGCTCATAAGTGCTTGTCACACCAGCTCCAGGGATCCAACACCCTCTTCTGGACTCAGAGAGCACCTGCCTTCACATCTTTACATACTTACATACAATGTCATACACACTAAAAAAATAGACTACTTCCTTTTTTTTGTTTGTTTTTGTTTTTGGTTTTTTTTTTTTTTTTTTTTTTTTTTTTTTCGAGACAGGGTTTCTATAGTTTTGGTGTCTATCCTGGATCTTGCTCTACAGACCAGGCTGGCCTTGAACTCACAGGGATCTACCTGGCTCTGCCTCCTGAGTGCTGGGATTAAAGGCATGCGCTACCACTGCCCAGCAACTACTTCCTAATTGACCCAATCAGAATGGCTGCCATCAAGAAATTAAATGACTAAATGCTGATGAAGATGTGGGGGAGAACTTATACACTACTGATAGAAGTATAAACAGATAGAGCCACTATGGAAACCCATGGGGATGTTTCTCAAAAGACTAAAATTAGAGCTACCATATGAACCAACTATGCTACTGCTGAGTGTCCACCCAAAGGACTCCAAGTCCTACCTCAGGACCCTTGCACATCCATGTTTATAGCTATGATATTCGCAGTAGCTAGATGTTCATCACCAGATGGATAGATAACAAAAATTTGCTACACATGCACAATGGAACTTTATTCAGATGTAAAGAAAAATGAAATCATGAACTCTGAAAGAAAATTGATGGAATTGGAAATAACTATATTATGTGAGGTAACAAACTCAAAAAGACAAATACTGCATTCTCTCTCATGTGCAGAGACAGAGTTTTAAATCTTTCTATGTGTATATATGTGAGCATATGAGTACAGATGTAGGTCAATAAACAGGAGAAGGGCTGTGGGAGGAGAAAAGGAAGTTTTAAGAAGGAAGAGGGGTAATAGAACAATTGGGACAAAAAAGGAAGCGGCTTACTGGACTGGAATGTCACAAGTGCTGTGTGTGTGGGGAACGACAACAACAGAGTGTGTGTAAAAGTGACAGACTGAAACTAATTACCATATTTGCCAATTTCTTAAAAAGCAACTAAAATGAATTATGATGTTTTAAATGAAGAAATGTGACAACAGGACACCTTACCAGAGGAGCTTGTCTCTTCTGCTGAGGATGAAGATGTATCTGTGTAGGAAGCCAGAGAAGGGGGTACTTTAAAACGAATGAACGAACGAACGAAGTCACTAGTCTGTATCAGATGCCAAAGTCATCGCTAAATAGATCATTTTCTAAGTGTAACACAACAACTGAGTATTTGCTCAGTATTTTAAGCAGCAGAACAGGGGGACCTACCAGTTTTAGAACTCGATTCTGCTGAGGTTGAAGACATATCTAGAGGTCAAAAGGAGATGCATGACTGTATCCATTTGCTGAATAAAGGAAAGACTGAAATTGTGTTTAACTTAATGTGATAGAAAGTATTACCAGAGGATGTCTCTTCTGCAGAGGTTGAAGATGCATCTGTGTAAAAACATAGAAAGTATGAAGCTTAAAAAAAGGAATGTCTTTTCATTGATCTGGTTTGTGGTCAATACAACCATTAAGTAGGTTCATTTCCTAAATACAATATGACAAGCAAGCAAGAAACATGTGTATGTTAAAGAAGACACAAATTCTTGGCATTCAGGACATAAAGAAATAAAACTGAGATTCTGGAAGCTTTCACTCTGCTGGCTAGTTTTCACAGTGCTGGAAGGTTCTGTTTAGGCTGCTGGGGGAATAATTGCTATAAATAGTCTTACTCAGTTGTGACCTTTTAATGCTATACCGCTAACATGCCAGACATGATGTTCTCACAGGTGTAAGAGTGCCATGACTATTATGGGGATAACCAGCTGCTTTCTGACTGGATTTGAAGCCCTCTCCAAAGAAGGGAATTTATTATCTGGTATTGTAAAACTGGTCTGGGTAGGTGATAAGCCCTAGTGGGGGAGGTACTGCAGTTGTCTTGCTAAGTGGACACAATGTGACTGTCAAATTGACTGCTAAATTCTTTTCATTCTGCCCATAGGTTAGTGTCGTTTCCAGCCTTGGCCAGAGGAGCTTGTTTTTTGCACGGGTTTATGGTTATTGCAGAGACTCATGACTGGTCAAAGTGCTGAGAAGAAGTGACTTTTATGCTTAGCCCCAACTGAGACTTCAATATTACCTCTCCCAGGTCTCAGGAACTGTATGATAGAAAGAATAGAAAGAATGTAACAGCAGGAGGAAGTCCTAGGGAGTTAGAACATTGTCTTTTGGGCAAGACATAGATGTTGCACTCTTGACTTTCAGCAGCTGTGATTATATACACAAGACTTGCACAAGATTGGGCTCATGGTCAACCCATTGTGGAAAGAGAAGGAGCTCATGAGGCCTTGCCTCATCCCTCCCAGAGGCTCTGTAGGCAACTGATGGTTGCTGAGGGAGAGTGAAGGGGGTGGGGTGGGCTTTCTTCGTGTTGTAGCCACTGATAAGTTGTCTGCGCTCTTGTAAGTAGCTCCTCACCTATGCTTTGCTAAGTAACCTTAATTAAACTGATTAGTTTATAAAATAAAGTCATGAAGTAGAAGATGGCCTCACTGGGAAGAGGAACAGAGATAGTAAGAGTCTGAGGGGCACAGAGGAGGGTGATAGAGGTGAATATAATCAAAGCACACTATACAAAAGTGTGAAATTGTCATAACAAAAGTCGTTATCATGTATAATTAACATATGCTAAAATTTAAGACAAGAAGTACTTATTAGTTAAAACCACACAGTAAAAGATGTTACCACTTCGCTCTCCACTCTTCCCTTCTGCTGAGGTTGAAGACATATCTATGAGCAAAGAGAAGAAGAAATGTATGTGTGATCACTTTCCAAACAGAAAGAGGAAAAACTATGATTGTGTTTCACTTAAGAAATGTGATGGGCTGTGGAGGAACCCCCAGAGACAGCTGACCTGAGCTTGTGGGAGCTCACAGACTCTGGACCACAGCTAGGGAGCCTGCATGGGACCAATCTAGGCCCTCTGCATGTGGGTGACAGTTGTGTAACTTAGTCTATTTGTGGGGCCCCTAGCAGTGGGATCAGAACCTGTCCCTGGCACCTGAGCTGGCTTTTGGGAAGCTATTCCCCATGCAGGGATACTTTGCCCAGCCTTGATGCAGGGGGAGGAGCTTGGTCCTGCCTCAACTTCATATCAAACGCTTTGCTGATTCCCATGGGAGGCCTGCCCCTTTCTGAACCCAGCCAGAGGAGGAGTGGGTGTGGGGGAGGGTAGATAGGAGGTAGGGGGAGGGGATGGGAGGAGAGGAGGGAGGAGAAATTGCTAGGTATGTAAAAATAAATGAAAAATTTTAATAATAATAAAAAAGAAATGTGATGGGGTGAAAAGATCACCAGAGGAGATCTCTGCTATGATTAAAGATGCATCTGTATGTAAGCCCAGAGAACAAGATGCTCTGAAATGAGTAGAATGGTATTGGGGGAGTTCTCATTCACTTTACTTTATGGTTAGTGTAAAATTAAGTTTACTTTATAGATACAACACAACAAATAAGTAATTTCTTCATTAGCTAAGCCGCACTATGGGGGGGCTTTACCATTTGGAGAGCTTGATTCTGCTGAGGCTGAAGAAGCATCTATAGACAAAGAGAAATAAATATTTAGATAATTTTCCAAATAAGAAGAGCAAGGGCTGTCATTTGTTTAATGTAAAAACATGACAAGCTGAAAACATTACCAGAGGCGGTATCTTCTTTGGAGACTGAAGAGGCATCTGTGTGTAAAGCCAGAAAACAGAGACTTGTCATTTTAGTGTCTTGGTATGAGAAGGTGGCTCAGTAGGTAAAACACTCGCCTTGAAAACTTGTGAATCTGAGATCAATTCCCAGAACCCATGTGAAAATGCCTGGAGGGATATGACCTTGTAATCCCAGCACTGGGGAGACAGAGCAAGAGGAACCCTGTGCCTGTGGCCAGTCACTCTAGCTCAATTAGTGAGCTCCCGGCCAATGAGAGCCCCTGTGTCAAAGGAGATGGATGGTGTTCCTGAAACTGATACCCAACATTGTCCTGCAGTCTCTACATATGTGTGCACACAGGTGCAAGAACACTATCATGTGCATGCACTATCACAGATGCACGCACTCTCACATAAGAACACACACACACAGAGGGATGGATAGATAGTTATCTAGATGGATAGGTAGATAGATGATAGATAGATAAATAGATAGAACTGGTAATTTTTTTATTTTCAAATCTTTCGACAATGTAATCCTTAACTAGGGATTTTTTAAATATAACTTGACAAACTACCCAAATATAGAAGCACAATGAGGAGCTTCCCAGGTAGAGAGTCTGCTTCTATTGAGGTTGAAGATATAGCTATAGACCCATAGGAGAGGAGTCATATTTAGATTATTTTTCTAATGAAAAAGGGGAAAGTTCTGATTGTATTTAAATTAATAGATGTGACATGTTGAAAACATTACCTGAAGAAGTCTCTTCTGCTGAGGCTGAAGATGCATCTGTGTGTAAACCCAGAGAACAGAATGATTTCTTTTTTAAATGACAGTCTTCCATTGATCTTTGCATTGTGGTCAATATGATTTAAGTTGTTTAGTTTTCTAATATGAATATTCTGTTGTTGAAGATACCATACACTTTGCTGGCAGGACATGCAGAAATGAAGCTGTAACTAGGCTGGAAGCTTTCTCCCCACTGGCTGGCTTTCCTAGTGTTTGAAGATGCTGTGTGAGCTACTGGGGAAGAACTGTCCTCAGCAGCATTTCTCATCTGTAAACCCCAAAAGCTATAAGACTGACTTTCCCAGAAAGATGTGTCCACTGTTGTAAGAGTGCCATGGCTCTTGTAGGCGTAACCGACTCTTCTGATTGGCTGTGAGGCTGCTCCATAGGAGTTCTGTGCTGAGACGTGGTCGAAAGTCCCTGGTTCCAGAGGTGACAGGCTCTAGTGGCAAGGCCACGGTTGTTGTTTTGCTAAGTGGATGTGACATGGTTGTCAAATCGACACCTAAGTAACTGTGTTTTGATGAGTGCTGGTTTTAGCCTTGGTCAAAGAAGGTTCTTTTTGCAGTGGTTGGTAGTTACTGTAGAGACTCATAACTGGCCCAAGTGATGATAACAAGCGACTTGAATGCTCAGCCTTAAATTGGACACTTGTTTCCTCTCTAAGATGGGGGGTAGCATGTAATAATAGGTTTATCATGGTTTTATTTAAGACTGTAGTTAGCTCTAATGATTCATGCTTCATTATGAAGACTATATTTAAAAATCCTTTAAAACAAAACAAGTGTAAAAGCCGGAGGAAGTGATGGAGAGCTATGGAACATTATTTTCTGGGTATGGTACAATTGCACTCTTGAACTCTCCCCTGATGTAATTACCTGCACATGACTTGCCCAAGGTTGATCCTATAGTCATTGTCATGGAAGTGGGAGACTCATGAGACCTGCCACTCCTTAAGGGTCTCTACAATAACTGATTGCTATGGGAGGGGGGGGGGCATTGACTTTAGTGGCATAAGCCACTGCTAAGTTGCCAAGGCTTTCAGAAATAACCCTCAACTATGCTTCTCCAGTAATACAAATCAACTCATGGGTCCATAAAATGAAAGGCACCAAAGGAGAAAAGGTCCTCACTGGGAAAAGAAACAGGGTTAGGTGTAGTGTGAGGAGCATTGGACAGAGTATTGGGTGTGAACTTCATTAAACATGCTATGTACACATATGAAAATATCATAATGAAATTCACTATTCTGTATAATTAAATGTTATTTTTTAAAAGGGGGTGCTGGAGAGATTGCTCTCTGGTTAAGAATGCCTACTGTTCTTCTAGAGGACTCAAATTCACTTCCCAGCACTCACACTGGTGGCTCATAGCTGTCTGTAACTCCAGCTCCAGTTGGATCCTAAGTCTCTGGTCTCCATGGGCACATACATTCATATGTCCATATACATGTGCACACCCAATAGACACAACTAAGATTTTTTTTAAAAAAGAATTTCATTTTTTAGACAACACAGTGAAGGACTTTACCAGTTGGCTCTCCACTCTTCCCTTCTGCTGAGACTGAAGACACATCTATGTACAAAGAGAAAAATAAATATATGTATGCAATCACTTTCCAAATAGAAAGAAGAAAAACTATGACTGTGCTTCACTTAAGAGCTGTGATGGACTGAAAGATTACAAGAGGAGATCTCTGCTGTGACTGATAAGAAAGTCACCTCATTTAGCTAAACAGAATATTGGGGACATTACCAGTTGGAGAGCTGGATTCAGCTGAGGCTGAAGAAGTATCTATAGACAAAGAGAAATAAATATTTAGATAATTTACCAAATAAGAAGAGAAAAGGCTGTCATTTGTTTAATGTAAAAACATGACAAGCAGAAAACATTACCAGGGGAGGTATCTTCTGTGGAGACTGAAGAGGCATCTGTGTATAAAACCAGAGAACAGGATGTTTTGAAATGAATGAAATTATACTGGGTTTGGGGTTTGTTTTTACTGTCTTTGCTTTGTAGCCAATGTGGTTGTTAAACAAATGTACTGTCTAAATATACCATAGCAAATAGGGAATTTCTACACTAGGTAAGCAGCACAATGGGGTACTTTACCATTTGGAGAACTTGATTCTTCTGAGGTTGAAGAAATGTCTATAGACAGAGAAGAGACATAGATGGCTAAGTCCTTTGCCCAATAGGAAGAATAAAAGCTCTCACTGTATTTAAGAAATATGACAGGCAGAAAAATTACCAGAGGATGGATCTTCTGCTGATGAAGATGCATCTATATACAAAACCAGAAAATAGGATGCTTTGGAATTAGTGTATTGGACTGAGAGCCTGGCTCAGGAGGTAAAACATTTACCTTACAAACATCAATTCAAAACACCCACATGAAAATGCTGGTAGTAGTTGTGTGCCCTGTCTTCCCAGCACAGGGGAGAGAGAGAAAGGGGGTCCCCAGAGCTCTGTGTTCAGTTGCTCTAGCCTGATTAGTGAGCCCCAGGGCAATGAGAGACCCTGCCTCAAAGGAGGTGAGCACATGTTCCTGAGGATGACATCTGAGGTCATCTTCCAGCCTCACACACCCCGAAAGGTGCTCACCCTCTCCATACAAACAACATCCACAAACATGTGAAAGATGTGTTTCTTGTCACTGGGCTTTATTTTGTGGTCAGTGTGATTATTAAATAGGCTCATGTTTTAATTACAGCATGACTGAGAAGAACTTTGTTTTACTTAGCTAAACAGAATATTGGGGACATTACCAGATGGAGAGCTGGATTCAGCTGAGGCTGAAGAAGCATCTATAGACAAAGAGAAATAAATATTTAGATAATTTACCAAATAAGAAGAGCAAGGGCTGTCATTTGTTTAATGTAAAAACATGACAGGCAGAAAACATTACCAGAGGCGCTATCTTCTGTGGAGACTGAAGAGGCATCTGTGTGTAAAGCCAGAAAACAGAGACTTGTCATTTTAGTGTCTTGGTATGAGAAGGTGGTTCAGTAGGTAAAACACTCGCCTTGAAAACTTGTGAATCTGAGATCAATTCCCAGAACCCATGTGAAAATGCCTGGAGGGATGAGTACTTGTAATCCCAGCACTGGGGAGACAGAGCAAGAGGAACCCTGTGCCTGTGGCCAGTCACTCTAGCTCAATTAGTGAGCTCCCAGCCAATGAGAGCCCCTGTGTCAAAGGAGATGGATGGTGCTCCTGAAACTGATACCCAACATTGTCCTCCAGTCTCTACATATGTGTGCACACAGGTACAAGAGCATCTGAGCAACACATGAGTGCATGCACGTGTGTGGGTGGGTGTGCACACCCATTCACACACAAGTATCTTTTGGTCATTGCTTTGTGGTCAATGTGATCATTAGTAAGCTTATTTTCTAAACACAACATGACAAATAAGAAAACTTCCCAATTAGTTAACCATCACAATGGGAGACTAACCAGTTGAAGAGCTCGCTTCCGCTGAATTTGAAGAAATAGCTGTAGATAGAGAGGAGACACACCTGGATTCCTTTGCCAAATAGAGGAAAAGCTCTAACTGTTTAATAGGAAATTTGACAGTCAAAAAATATTACCAGAGGAGGTATCTTCTGCTGAGGCTGAAGATGCATCTGTGTATAGATCCAGAGAACAAGATGCCTTAAAATAAGTGGCTTTCATTGATATATTTATTTTGTGGTCATTATGATATTAAGTAGGTGCATCTTGTAAATAGACATAACATAGGAAAACCATATCTATTGCTGAAGATACCACACACGTTGTGTGCAAGACATGTGAAACAAAGCTGTAACTGAGCTGCAGGCTTCCTCCCTGCCGGCTAGCTTTCATAGTGTGGGAAGGTACGATGCAGATTTCTGGGGAAGAACTGTCATCAGCAATATTTCTCAGCTGCAAACCCTGCAGGTTACAATACTGGCCTTCCCGGCAAGCTATGTCCACTGGTACAAGAGTGACGTAACTGACGGGGACAACCAACTCCTTTCTGTTTCCCCCTCTCCTTCAAGGTTGTCTTCATTGGGTGGTGTGGGAACCCACGAAGGTTTTCTACTGAGATCTGAGCTTGCTTTACACAGCAGGGATGCATTAGGGGATGGCTGGACCATGTGTAAGGTTACCAGGTGTTTGGGATGGTCTACATTTGGCTGTGCTGGGGGAGGTCTTTTGCCTCTCCCCTTGGCATTCCTTTAAAAAGCCCTGCAGTCGAGGCAGAAGGAGCCGGTGTGTTGAGACCCAGGCCCTCCCAAGGCTATCCTGTGTTTTCTGTCTGTCTCTATCCTTTTATCTATAAATGCCTCATCTCTCCCTGCTCAAGTGGGGGAGTGAGAGGGAGCTGGCCTCCTGCATGGGGGGGATTTATGTCTAGAACTGTAAACTTGACCTGGAGATGTGAAAAGTCTCAGTGGGGAAGCTACTTTTGTTGTACTGCTAAGTGAACCTGGAGTGCCTATCAATTCTTTTTGGAAATGTCCACATGTATGTCTATGGATCAGCTTTGATCAGAGAAGCTTCTTTTTGCAGTGGTTGGTGGTGACTGCAGACACTCATAACTGGTCAAAGTTATAACGGTAAGTCACCATTGAATGGACATCTGTATCACCTCTTCCAAGTGTCAGGAAGTATCAGGGTGAGAGGGTGGCAAGAAGAGAATGTGTGAGAAAAGGGTGGAGTGTTATGACTACAGCTGTTGGGATCTTGGACTCTCAGTAGTTGTGACTATCTGCATAAGACAACCACAAGATCGGGCTCATTGTCATCCCACCACAGAGGAGGGAGGAGCTCGTAAGATCCTACCCCTCCCTGAGGATCTGTAGGCAGTGAACAGTTGCTGGGAGAAAGGAACATTTTCAGCGGTGTAGCCCTGGTAAGTTGCCAATGATCTTGCACAAAACTCCCTACTGGGGATCTTCTAATTACCTAGTTAAATGGATTAGTTTATGAAATAAAGATGTGAGAGTAGAGGGTGGCCAAGGCAGGAAGAGAAACAAAGATTAGAGAGTATGAGGGACAGAGAGAACGATGGAGTTTCATATAGTACACACATGTGTGAAAGTGTCATAATTCAACCTTTTATGTGTAACTGATACATGCTATTAAAAAAAGCCTCCAAAGACAAAACCCGCATGCCATTAGTTACAACTCAACAGCACAGGAAAGGACTTTACCAGTTTTTTCTCCACTCTTCACTTCTGCCGAGGATGAAGATGTATCTGTGAACAAAGAGAAGAAACGGATGTGTGGTCGCTTTCCAAACAGAAAGAGGAGAAGTTGAATGCGTTTTAAGAAATTTGATGGTCAAAAAACATTACCAGAGGAGGTATCTTCTGCTGAGGCTGAAGAGGCATCTGTGTGCAAGGCCAGAGAACAGGGACGCTCTAACATGAGTACGACAATACTTGGGGTGATTTCATTACCTTTACTTTGTGGTCAGTGTGACCATTAAGTAGGTTCACTGTCCAAATACAACACGACAAATAAGAAACTAAGCTCATTAGTTTAGCAGCACCAGATGGGCCTTTACCATTTGAAGAACTTGTTTCTGCTGAGGTTGAAGAAATGTCTGGAGAGAGAGAGAGAGAGAGAGAGAGAGAGAGAGAGAGAGAGAGAGAGAGAGAGAGAGAGAGAGAGAGAGAGAGAGGCATATTTAGATCATTTACCAATTAGAAGGGAAAAAAGCTCTCATTTTATTTAAATTAAAAAATATGACAGGTAGAAACATTACCAGAGGAGGTCACTCCCACTGATGAAGATACATCTGTATATAAACCCAGAAAAAAATGGGAGGCTTTAAAATTAATGTCTTGGGCTGAAAGGATGGCTCAGCTGGAAAACCTGAGCTCCATTCCCAGGAGTTATGTAAAACTGCTCGAGTTCTGGTGTGTGTTTGTAATCTCAGCTCTGGGGACGTACAGACATGGAGACCCATAGAGCTTACTGGCCAGTTATTCAGTCTAATTAGCGAGCTCCAGGCTCACGAAGACTCCATCTTAAAGGAAGCGGATGATATTCTAAGAGTGACACACAAGGTCCTTGTCTCGTCTCCACATACAAGAGCACCTGTGTGTACACACGCACCTCACATGTGAACACACACAAACACACTCATATGCTCAGAAGAAACCAGTCTTCCATTGATCTTTACTTTGTAGTCAATGTGATCCTTTAGTAGGTTCATTTTCTAAATACACGACAAATGAGATTATTATCTCAATACTTAAAATAGCACCATAGGAGACTTTCCAGTTGAAAAAGTCATTTTTGCTGACCTTGAAGACACATATATGAATGAAAAATAGAAGAAATATATCTAGGGTCAGTTGCAAAATAGAAAGAAAAAAAGAAATGTGACAGTCAAAAAAAAAACATTACCTGAGGATGTTTCCTCTCCTTCTGAGGCTGAAGATGAATCTGTGTACAAACCCAGAGACAGGATGCTTTAACATGAGTGTCTTTTCATTGATCCTTGCTTTGCAGCCAATATGATCATTGAATGGATTAATTTTCTATTATGACATAGCAAATAAGGAATCGTTCTCTATTTAGAAGATACCACACACTTTGCTTATTGGGTATACAGAAATCGAGGTGGGACTGAGCTGTAAGCTTCCTTCTTCCTGGCCACCTTTCACAGGATTGGATGGCATTATTCAGGCTGTTGGGGAAGCGCTGTCATCAACAGTCTTACCCTCTGTGAATTCTGCATGTTACACTGTTGGTTTGCCAGGCAAGGTGCACCCTTTGGTGTAAGAGTGACGTGACTGTTGGTGTAACCAACTCTTTTCTGCTTGGATTTGAGGCGACTCCCCAGGAGTCCAGTACTGTAAACCTGCTCAAAAGCTCATGGTATAGGATTCGGAAGCTCGAGTGGGAAAGCTACTGCTGTTGTTTTGCCAAGTGGAGTTGATGTCTGTCTAGCTGACATCTAAATTATTATGTTTATGCCCATAAGCTGGTTCTGGTTTCTGCTTTGGTCAGAGAAGCTTCTTTTTGCAGAGACTCATAACTCCTCAAACTGCTAATAACAACTGACTTAAATGCTCAGCCCAAAGTGTGACTAATTTATTCCCTCCAACACCAGGGAACACTGTTGAAGAGAAGTCGGGCTGATCTTGAGTTTTATTGAACTTTGTGGATAGTTACAACCAGACTGCATATGATGAAGAAATGGAAAACTTCAAAATCAAAACAGAATGCAAGTGCCAGAGAAAGGCTCACAGTGATTTGGCATGCCATCTTCTGGGCATGGTATCTTCATGGCTTTCTCACAAGTGCAACAAGCATGACTACCTGCCCCAAGACCTGCACAAAATTGAGCCCACCACTATTCTGCCATGGAGAGTGACCAGTTAGGAGGCCCTTCCTTTCTCTAAGTTATAGGCAATAGCTGATGACTAGGGGAGGGAGAGACATTTTCTTCAGTGGTCTGACCACTGCTCCTGCAAATAGCCCCTTTTCTACGCCCCTGCAAGTACCCCAATTCATACTAACTAGTTCACACATGTGCAAAACAAGTAGAGGTAGAGGGGGAGATCAGCTGAAGTGTGGGGGGTGCAAGAGAGGGTAGTGGGGTAAAAATGATAGAAATACAGTATGCACATATGTATTAAAGGTCAAAATGAAGCCCCTTAATATATATATAATTTAAACATGCTAATAAACACCTTTAAAAACAAACACATCTCCCTGGTTAAGCAACGTGGTGGGGGATTTTATCAGTCGGAGAGGTTGCTTCTGCTGACAATGAAGTAGTGTCAATAAACAAAGACAAGAAGAAATTGACTTACAGCCACCCTCCAAACAGAAAGACTAAAAACGCTGAGATATTTAACTTCAGAAATAGAAGCTGAAAATATTACCAGAGGGTGTCTCCTCTTCTGCTGAGACCAAAGCTGCATCTGTGGAGAACCCCAGAGAACAGGGCTTATTGTCCTGCTTTAAAATGGGCAGGACAGCGCTGGCTCTGTCTTGTCATGGGTCTTTACTTTGTGGCCATCTTCTAAATACAACATGACAAGTGAGAAACAATACCATTGGGGGACTGTACCTCTCAGAGGGCTGGATTCTGTTGAGGTTGACGATATGTCTGCAGACAAAGAGGAAGAGACATGCTTGGTTCATTTGCTTCAAAGGCAGGGGGAAATGTTTTATAGGAAAAAAACCCTATGACAATCAGAAAACATTACCAGAGGAGGCCCCCTCTTCTGCTGAGATTAAAGACATGTCTGTATGTAAACCTAGGGACCAGGAGACTGTAGCCTGAGTGTTTGGGCTGGAGAAACAACTCAGTGGGCGTGGGAGCCCCCAGAGGCTGTCTAGTGAGAACTTACTCAGGGTCAAAGAATCTGAGCTGGCTTTACCCAGCAGGGCTGCATAAGGAGATGATTTGGCCATGGGCGTGGTTACCAGGTGATTGGAAGAGTCTACATTTGGCTGTGTGATGTGCTTTGATCTAGCAAGGGGGAGATCTTTTGCCCCTTGGCATATTATAAAAACCTCTTTTGAATAAATGAAAAACACTGTTGGGTATTGATCCAGGCCCTCCCAAAGCTATCCTGTGTTTCTGTCTTTCTCCTCACTATCTAGGTCTCTCTAGCTGATATTTCCTTATTCCTCTCTCCTCCATCTAAGAACCCTTCAAAAAAAATAGGAGCTGGACTCCCACAAGTCGGCAAAGAAGTTGCCTTGTAAGCATAAGAACCGGGATTTGATTATTCCTAGAACCCACATAAAGTGCCAGGCATGCTGGCATGCACTTCTAAGCCCAGCCCTGGGAGGCGAAGACAGGAGGATCTCCAGGGCTCTCTGGCCAGCCAGGGTAGTCTGATTGGTAAAGTTCAAGCCAAGGAGAGACTCTGTTTGTAAGGAAGTGGTTGACATTTCTGAGGAAGACATCCGAGATTGTTCTGTGGTCTATACACATGTGCACATGTGTGCCGTACACATGAACACACACTTAGACATATGCTTGCATACATACACATATGAAATGAATGCCCTTTCATTGATCTTTGTTATTCTCGTATGATCATTGGACAGGTTCCCCCCCCCCCTTGTTTTTTCGAGACAGGGTTTCTCTGTGTAGTTTTGGTGCCTGTCCTGGATCTTGCTCTTTAGACCAGGCTGTCCTCGAACTCACAGAGATCCGACTGGCTCTGCCTCCCAAGTGCTGGGATTAAAAGCGTGTGCCACCGCCCGGCAGGTTCTCTTTCTAAATACTACACAACAAATGAGCAACCCATCTCACTAGATTACACAGCACAACAGAGCCGGGATGCCCCGCTGGCACTGGGTGGATATCAAAGAGACTCAGTGATGGAAATAGATGTTTATCTAAGCAACTATCCCGGAACCAAAAAGAACATTCAAATTACCAGTTGGAGGGATTATAAATGGAGTAGTTGCCGAAGAGCCTGCAAATAAGAAAAGGTAAATGATCAAATACTGTAAGTACCAAAAAATGGAACACTGACATCTGGCTTTCATTTGTTTAATTAACTTTTCTTGATTGCCTGCTCCTCTGTGCCAGCACTGGGCTAGGGCTGGAGAGAAAGTCAACAAAGCTGCATTATGACTCAGTCCTCAGAAAGAGGCCCGTCTCGTGGGAAGATAGACAAGATCAAACATTTCATAAGGAGTTGTAAAATTACAGTGAGGGCAATTGCTACGAGGGCGATGTGTGTGTGTGTGTGTGTGTGTGTGTGTGTGTGTGTGTCATGGTGTATGTGCATAGTGTGGTGTGGTTGTGTGTGTAATGTGTGTGTGGTGTGTGGTGTGTGTGTGATGTGTGTGTGGTGTGTGATGTGTGTGTGGTGTGTGTGTGTGGTGTGGTTGTGTGGTGTGGTTGTGTGGTGTGGTTGTGTGTGTATAGTGTGTGTGTCTATGTGTATGTCATTGGGTGTGTGTAATGTGTGTGTTGTGTGGTGTGTGTGTGTGATGTGTGTGTGGTGTGTGTGTGTGATGTGTGTGTTGTGTGGTGTGTGTGATGTGTGTGTGGTGTGGTATGTGTGGTGTGGTTGTGTGTGTATAGTGTGTGTCTATGTGTGTGTTGTGTGGTGTGTGTGTGGTGTGTGGTTGTGTGTGTATAGTGTGCATTGTGTGGTATGGGTGGCTGTGTGTGTACGGTGTGTGTGTTGTCAGAAGCTCTGACCTGGCCAAGGAGCTCCCCTCTCTCTACGAACCCCCCCTTCACTCTGTCCCCAGTGCTGGGTCTGGTTCGATGAGGCAGTGTGCTCAAAGACAACCACTCTCAGGCCTTCTGTTCATTTCAGCCCCGGGTCATGACAAACACCTGCTGTGCGACCTGTGCACTGTGGTGGGCAGAGGCCACTATCACGGGAAGGAGTTAATTCTGGAGTGGGAGCGAGGTCTGATACAAAACACAAGTGCGAATGTTAGTCAACTGATCCAAAGTTTTCATTCATTTTCTGGTTACACTCAATCCCACCTTTACTGCAGTCTGCCTTTGTTATTGGGAAAACCACTAAGAGGGGTGGTTATTCCACATCTTTCTGAGTAAGGGTTCCAACATCCAGATTCAAAGCACACACCCTGTGATACTATGAATTAAATCTTTCCTGAGATGAAACCTGCTACTTGCATGATCCAGACCCATTGGGAAGAAAATTACTGTTTGTATTAGGATACAGTACAGAGGTATCTCAAAGGACGTTGGGGTAAATGGGCAGTTTTGCTCCATATGACTATTGTAGCATCTACTAGCATCCCTGCCATTGCCAATCATGGGACTAGGCCTCCCAGTCCTTATACCCCCACCTCCAACCTATTTTTTTCCTATTGTATAGTCAGTAACTCAGCCAGAAAGCCAAGTGCTAAGGGTATTCAAAAAACAACAACACACTGGCAGGCCAGGAGAGAGGCTTTGTGGAATGCCCAGAATGTATGCAAGCACTGGACTTGAATTTGGTCTTGACTTGGCTGTAGAGAGGCTCTCTTGGTATACTTCTGGGATCTTGTCTTTTCTTGAGATATTCATTCAGCCAAGTGACTCTTGGAGAACCAGGGGTCAAACTGTACTAGCTTGGTAGAATTTCAACATCATATTATCACCGATAGAAAGTGAGTAGGAAAATGGGCAGAAAGCTTACCAGTTGCAAGGACAGAAGTTGCAGCTGGGCTTGAGGTAGAAACTGTTGAAACAAGCAGGGTAAGAAAATTGTAATTAAATGTCATCCTTGTCAATCAATTCTGCTTGTAAAAGTGAATGACTCCATACACAAATGTGTCCTAACATATTCAGTTCTACTTTGCTCCTATGAGATTCCCCTAGTCTCTGCTTCATAAAGTTAAAGGAAATGAACGGTAGCAAGGTGGTACACGTGGCTGGAGCCAAGAGACTGGCTCCTAGTGTCTGTGTAACAGAGTATGTGACCCTGGATGAGTCCTGAATCTCCAAACTTCAGCCCCTGCATGGGAAGGTCTACCCTGCGAATCAGCCGTGTCTGTGACCTGCTTTTAGAAATACAGATTCCTGGGGCTGAAGAGGTGGTTCAGTTGTTAAGAGCACTTACTGAACTTGGAGATGACCTGGGTTTGGTTCCCAGCACCTAAATGGTGGCTCACAAACATCTGTAACTCCGTGTCTGGGAAATCTTATGTTCTCTTGTGATTTCTGCTAGCACCAGGCACACACATGGTGCATATGCATGGATGCAGGTGAAACATTCATGCACATAAAACAAAAAGAAGAAAAAGGAATGTAGACTCTTGGATGCAAATCAGCATTTTAACAGAATCCCCAGCAAGTTTTGTGCACATCAGACTCTGGGAGACATGGAAAAGGAGGTGACTGCAGACCTGGACACACATGGTAGGATCAGGAGCAAATGGGAAAGCCTGTGCTCATATGCAGGACAGTCCTCTCTGCTCAGCCTCAGCCAATTGCTGTCCCAATGAAATTCACATTACCATTGGGCACTTTGAGGTTTTTTTCCTTTGGCCCAAGCTAGAAATCTTGGTCTAGAGGTGTAGCTTGGGGGCAAATAACTTCTACGAGACCCTGTATTTGTATATACTTGTATTTGACCCCTAGCATGGAGGAGAAGACAGATAGATGTGTGGATTTTGATATAAAAGCCTCTGTTTTTAAAAAGTGGAGCTAATAAAGAATGAAGTGGCTTCATATGCAGGAAAATGGGTGCAAGTGGGAAGATCCCATCTCAAGAAGACAGACAAGATCATGTTTTCCTTCGTTTATGGTTTGTGGATTTTTATATAAATGCATAACGTCATGTGTGTTTGAATGGTATGAAGGCAGAAACAAAGCTGTCCAGGGGATGAAAAGGGCTGATGGGAATAAAAGAAGGGAGTAAGAAAAGGGAGACTGGACAGCAGGAGAGGGGATGCATTTACACATCACATATATGTGTGTGGAAATGTCTTTATGTAACACATAATCATGTACAATGAAGATATACAATGAGAACTATACACAAATTTGAAAAGGAAAAAAAATGTGGAGCTAAAGATAACTTCAACACTCATATGCAAAGCTGGGTGACCTGAATTTCAACTCTTAAGTGGGCAGTGGGCTCATGTGTTCCCCACTTGGGGCTTCTGGTCTTTGGTCTCTGAAGTTTCTTTCAGCCCTTGTAAAGTACTGAGCCGCAATGGCACCACCCCTAATTTGTCCTGGCCTGGAACCCTTGGACACATCTCACAGGTCCAACACAAAGAAAGAACTGGTTTCATTGTGTGATTTTTCTTTCAAGGTTAATTTTTACCAAGCCTGGAAGATGCCTTTGTGATTTTGGAAATACGGATGACAGGCCATATTCCTAAGAGTTTACAGTTCAGAGGGAACTCAGGTGGTATTTCTCCAACCTATTTAAGTGTATGCTCATCAACATGAGCTCTAGAATGAGCTCCAGAGTGTTATGTAGAAGGAAATTTACAACAGGGTATAAGGAGAGAGGGGCTTACATCCGGGAACCCATAGACTCAGCAGACAGCAGCATACACGTCCATGAGGAGCTCCCATCACTGAACAACATAGACCACTAAGTCCCCAGGACACAGCTCTGAGGTGACTCTATCCTCATGTTCTACAGATGAAGGGGTAGCAACTCTGAGCAGTAAGGGGTCCTACAGACCATCACCCAGTGGTTAATGCTGGACCCAGAGCATGACACTGGGTTCTCTGGCCCTGCATCCCAGGGTACAGAATGATTACCCAAGAGTTTTCCTTTTCAGTCAAAGAAATCTGAGCAAAATTGGGTTCAACCAAAAAATTTAAAGCTCTGTTACGATACAGCCTTTGAGAAAACTGAATATATTAGTAGATTGTATTTAAAAGAGGGATTTGGTATTTCTCCAACACATCCAGCCATGGTATTCCTTCCTTCTCGTTTCCACATCACTGAATTGGTGTCTGGTCCTGTGAGACACACTTGAAGCATGTGTCTCTGCATTGTTTTATGAAAATGTAGATCAGAGTTTTGTCTGAGATGTCTAAGTCTTATGATGGTTATTAAAGAATAAAAGCTAGTTGGAGACCCTATGTATCAACCCTGATGAGAACATGAGTGAAGCCACACCATGGTAGCTTTATCTCAGACACCAGACATCGTGTCAAAAATGAAGGGAGCAGGCTGGAGAGATGGCTCAGTTGGTAAGTGTTCGCCATGTAGGCATGAGGACCTAGGTTTGGATTCCAGCACAAATCTAAGAGCTGGTTCTGGGGAGGCTGAGGCAGGCAGGTTTCTGGAGCTCACTGGCCAGCCAGTTTGGTTCAGTGAGAGACCTTGCCTCAAAAACAAAAGATAGTGATTGAAGAAGACACTAATGTCCACCTCTGGACTCCACGTGCACAGGTACACATATGCACTCCCCCCCCCCACACACACGTGCATGTTCACACACACATGGGGAAGGGAACAAAGTATACATACTGTATTGTAATTGAGGAAAGCACCCCAGTTTACTCCTTCAGTCAACAAATGAAGGAACACCCTAAGTCACTTTGACACAAATGTAGGGCACGATTTCTCTTTCACATATAACCCTCTAAGAGACAGTGTCTCCTGTAGCTCAAATTGTCCTCAAATTCAGTTGTAGCTGAGGAACTTCTGATGCTCCTGCCTCTACCTCCCAGGTGTTGGGCTTACAGGTGTGTGTGATTCCAAGCCCCTCACTATGCTAGGGTCAAATCCAGGACTTTGTACTTGTCAGGCAAGCACCTCGCCAAGTGAGTGCATCCCAGCCACAGCGAGTCATTTCATATGATATACAAACTGGAAGCTTAATCACAGGTAAGGCAATCTACACATTAGAGAAAACAGTAAAGAGAGAAATATTACCGGGTGACGTTGTCATTTCTGTGGCTGATGCTGAAATGGCAAAGCAGACAAAAACTTAGGAGGTCATTTTTATTAAAAAAGCTGGTACATGAGATACATTAAAATCCCATACAGATGGCTTCTGGAATGTGGAACTAAACCAAAAGACAAAGTTTGTTGTTTTGTTTTCATTTTTTGTTCTTTACTGTGTGGTTGGTTTGTTTGTTTGTTTGTTTGTTGTTGTTGTTTTTTTGTTTTTTTTTTTGCTGAGACTGAAATAAAAACGGGCTGTATGAAGACAGGAAGCTAGAAATGTTCACTGGCTACGGACAGTTTGTTCCTCTAGGTAAGGTCAGAAAGGCTACTTCTCTGGTGCAATGAAGAGGATGTGTTTTTCAGGGTGGCAAATTACTAGGCGCCTTCCTCATTCAATCCTTAGACTGATAATGCTGACTTCTCATTTACACCAAACTAGGGTTGTAACACAATGCTGAGTTGTCTGAACACTGGATGAAAAAAAATTCCTTACAATAATAAATCATGTTATCACCCTAGATTTGTTCTTCATTCAAATTTGTTCAGATTCTATCATAGTTAACCGCCTAAGTGATTGCAGCCCTCCTTACGAATGCTCTTTTGTTCAGTAACTGCATCATCAGCACCTAGAAAGCTCTGCCTGGTTTGCAGAGAGTGCTCAAGGAATACACATTAAACAAGCAGTCAACACAGAGACTCTTAACTGGTCCGGGTGCTAAGGATAAGTGGTTATTAAGTGCTCAGCTCTAAACTAGACATCTATACCAACCCCCTCAAGGCTCAGGTAACGATGAGGAAGTGGTGGGCAGAAAGGATGTAAGGGCTGGAGGATGGAGGGGGTGCCGTGTCTTCTGGGCATGATATGGCTGTTGCCCCTATGACTCACTGCAGTTATGAATATCTGCACAAGGTGAAGCCAGCAACATCAGTCAATGCACCATGAGACAGATTAACCGGATTTAGTAGGTTACAGAAAAAGAAAGCAGAAAGAACAGGACATGAAAGGAGGGAGGGGACATGTTGGGTGGGATCCAGGTATCCAGGGAAAGTAGGAAGAGGAAATTGGGGATTGATCAAGATACACTGATTGAAATTGCCAAAGAATAAATAAAGTTTAAAAAGAAATATATATTAAGTAAACAGATGAATGGCTTCAATTCTCTTATCCTAGTCTCTGCCCTATTTAAGAGATGCTTGGCCATGGTTATTTTCTTCTCTATTTTACTGTCTGTTGGGGTGGAGCAAAAGAAAACATAATGCATAAACCTTGCTGAATTAAACAAAGTCAGACGGACAGACAGGAAGAAAGAAAGGAAGGAAGGAAGAAAGGAAGGAAGGAAGAAGAAAGGAGAAGGAAGAAAGGAAGAAAGAAAGACACAGAAAGACAGACAGCAGGAAACCATCCCAAGTGAGAGGCCAAAAAGAAACAGTTTAGGCAAGAGAAACTGGATTGTGTTCATAGAATTCTTAAGACCAACACTAGAAGTCAGCTCCAGAGCTCAGAGCAGACAACCTAAGGAAAACGCCATTACTGCAGTGGTTAGTGGACAGAGCACCTGGAGAGCCCTTAAAGACAGTCCAGTCCGCAGGCTCTAAGGGGAGCTCATGGGTATTGAGTCAAGCAGGGCACAGGGAGGGAGGCCAGGAGTGATGGGGGGCTCCCAGAAGCAAGCGCAGGGCAGACAGTGGGGCTGCACATTATGTACTACTTCCCCAGAAAGCCTCAGAACATTGAGACAGGGCCTTGGGCATGATTAGTAGACCCCAACGGGATCCAAATATCCCCATGTTAATTTCCAGGACCCTCACCGAGAATCATTGACAAAGCCAGCAGCAGGTACCTGAGCAGATGACACTGGCGTCTTCATGGTGGCCACAGTTGTGGACAGATAAGCCTTGGTGGTGGCACTGGCCTAGCGAGGTCTCACTGCCCTGGCACTGCACGTCGTCCAGGAAGATGCTCCCCACGCCCTCTCCAAAGTGGCTACTCCCAAGGGCGCTGACACCCTCCCCACAGTCCAGCTGCCGGCATACCACATGGGCATCCTCGATTCCCCAAAGGTCATCGCAAACAGTGCCCCATGTGCCATTGTGGTGGACTTCCACTCTCCCTTCACACCGGTTCTTTCCATCCACCAACCTGATCGTGAGCTGCCCTGGGGAAGACTCAGAGGTTAGTCCTGGAGTGGCGTGGGTATCATGGAGGGCTTTTCTTTAGTTCTGGATACAATCCCTCTAAACCTCAGAACTGTAGGAACTCTGGCCTCCTGCCTCCAGGCCTCACACGACTACCCTGAATTAATGATTCTAAATGCAGTGACTTGCTTTCCCTGGCTAATTCTGATTTCTTATCTTCAGACTAAAAATATGTTAAAGTTATTGCAATGATAATCATATCCTTGGATCCAAACCACCAAATCCATAGGCATTGGTGTTAAATATGTCAAACTCGTTCCACCCCTCCCCCCTTTTCTTGTCCCTGGGTGCAATTTCAAAGTTAAAGTCCTCTAAGAAGCAGAGGGAAGGCATGCAGACAGTCTGTATGAATAGCCTCCCCTGGTTCAGCTTACTCCTTTGCAATCCCGGGGAAGCAGAGCTCTAGCTAGCCAGTGGTAGTGCAGGCTATAACCTTGGGGAAGTCCCTAGAAAGATCCAATAATTAGGAAGTAGCGAGAGAAGCGACGAGAGTATTACCAACTGAGGGAGCCGCTTCTGCCAAAGCTGAGGCAACGCTAACCGCTGAAAGAGACAACGAGAAGCATTCACGTCAGTGGAGGGGGTTCATCTGATAAAACACCACAGGCCCAGTGGGCAGGAATCCTCCTCATGTCCATGTGATGACACACACACACACACACACACACACACACACACACACACATACACACACACACACACACACACACACATACACACACACACACACACACACACACACACACACACACACACACACACACACACGGTTTGGCCATATGTTAAAGAGCCAGCCCAGGCAAACAATGTCTCTGAACCACCTTCCCGTCACCTGACTTGCTAATCCTCACTGAAAACATCATTTGACCTTACAGGCAGGTGGCATTTTGGGGATTTGTGACCACAAAACAGGAAATGAGAGTTTTTTATTCCCTGGTCCCAGGAAACTAACTCTTCAGATAGAAACAAAACAAGACAACCAGTGAACTGATAGAGTGGAGGAGACAGCCTCTCCTCACCTTGATCTTCATACCATTTCCCCACCTCACCTCTGCCTGGTCCTCTAGAGGGTAGAGAATGAGTAGTCCTGGGCATTAGTGAGGCCTGACAGTAGGACAATTAATAACAAAACAAGGTTATAGAATTTTTGGTCAAGTTCTCTTTTGAGTGGTAACCTAAACTTGTCCCTTGTGGCAAGAAAGTCCCAACACCAGCAATCAGCAATGAGGAGAGCATCAGTATAATCAGGCTGCCTGAAATTTCATCATGAGGACTTGGGAGTTTGATGCACATAGAAGGACCGTTCCCAGGAGTTAAAAACCGCCCTACAGCAGGGCATCACTCTGCCTTCCGGGTATATTATTGCTTCTGCATGTAAAGCCTGGAACACAGGCTGTGACAATGGACAGTGGATCTTCATTTCCTGACACTAGGGTGACCAATGTTGTTAGCTGTTGGAGTTCAAGGATGCTTGAGAGGCATGAGACTCTTGGTGCTAATGCCAGGATAAGTTCGCCCCAGCAGGAACCCTGAGCCCTTCTGTGTGGTTGTACCTGGTTTGCTGCTTGGTAGGAAAGTGAAGTCCCAACAGAGACTGGGTACCTGAACAGATGGCTCCTGCATCCTCATGGTGATCACAGTTGTGCACAGACAGGCCGAGGTGGCGGCAGTGCCCTAGGTTGGTCTCTGTGCCTAAGCACTTCACATCGTCTAGGAAGATGGGGCCAGAGCCATCGCCAAACAGACTGCTCCTGGGGGCCGCCAGGGCCACCCCACAGCCCAGTTGTTGACATACCACTTGGGCGGCCTGTATGCTCCAAAGATCATCACACACAGACCCCCAGGTCCCATTGAAGTAGACTTCCACGCGGCCCTCACACTGGCTTTTCCCGTTGACCAGTCTCACCAGCTGCAGATCTGCAGGAGCCAAGGGACAAGTCAGTTGAGGGTCCTTCAGAGCTCAGAGAGAAACAGTGCATCAAGCTAGCGAATCCTAGCCTGGGGTGCAACCTGCTGTTGGGGTAACAAGCACCTGACTATGAAGGGCTGTGCTGACGTGGGAGACCTATATACACAAAGGAACACATACGACCACTTTCTGTACTGGAAATTTAATGTGTTTCTATCTATGCTGGGTTGTCATCCTGGGCAGTTTTGTTATGGAAATGGAGGCCACAGGCTAGCATTGAGGAATACGTACCTTAAAAAAAACAAAAAAACAAAAAAAAACAAAAAAAAAAAAACCATGCTTCCATGGAGCTTTTTCCCTAGTCCTCTTTTTATCCTTTCTTTTGAGATAAGAGTCTCACTAATTTTCCTAAGCTGGCTAGACCACACTCCTAGGCAGCCCTGGAACACACAATCCTCCTGCCTTAGTCTCCGTAGCAGCCTAAGTCTCCAGGTCTTTGGCCCCATGCACAGGGCTAATTGTTTTTAGGGTTCTTTTTCATAAAGCCACTTTTCTAAAAACTGGAAAAAAAAAAACACAGCTGCAGTCTGAGAGTTCAGGCTGTATTTCTAACCTGGTTCCCTCAGATAGGATGCAATTTACAAAATAAAGTTAGTTGTTCATCACTTGAATCCAGAAAATGTAAAGTATCTATCAGAGATACAGCGTCCCTGAGGCAAGGTGGAGAATTCCCAGGAAGAAGACCCTCTGAACTAAGATAGATGAAGTCGATTCCCAGAGTCTGAACCCACAGAACTGGGGTGGGCTGTTTTCAAGGGTTGACTAGGGCACAGTGTGGAGCCTGGCCTTTGAACATCAGATTCTGCAGTTGAGATGGGTGGGTACATTGGCTCTCTCTTTGAAAAGACCTCCATAATAGGAGAAGCTGCATGTGACAAGCTCTAATGAGCTTCTTTGTTATGTAGCACCAGATCCATAGGCCATGGAAATAATGTTCTCTCTGTGTGTGTGTGTGTGTGTGTGTGTGTGTGTGTGTGTGTGTGTGTGTGTGTTTGCACATGTGTTTTGTACTTGCCTGTATAGTTAGATCAGATTTCACCCAAGGTTTATTCTTCAGGGTGCCTTCTACCTTGTGTTTTGAGAATATTGGCTCTCTTATTTTTACCTGGAACTGCTTGATTTGGCTTGACTGGCTGGCCGGCAATCCCCAGAGAGCTGTCTGTCTCCACGTGTCCCAAACTGGGATTACAAGCATGTGCCGCCGTGCCTGGGTCCTGGAGACTGAACCAGGTCCTTCTGCTCTCATGGCTAGCATTTTACCTACTGAGCTGTCTTCCCGGCCTCCTGGGCTTCATTTCTGTTAGTCACAAACAGCCTCAGCAAAGAGTCACACACTGTAAGAGTGAGGACGTACCTATTGGATGGAAACCATGTGGATGTCCCTCAGGAGCTGAAGTTGCTGTACAGGTAAGAAGGGGGAAGGGGGAGGAAGTTATCATAAATACATCCGAAGCAAATAAAAGGTCAGCTCATACCCTTACATGCCATCTAAATCATAGAAGTGAGTTTGCCTTTAAGCACCCTGCTGAGTAGCTGATCAGATAGTTTCCATTTAAAATGTGACAACGGCTCATGCATGTGTGTGTATTATCCTACATAAGAACGAGGCATGAAGTTCATGTTGGGATTGTGAAGCTGTGGCCTCATAGCAGGATCTCACTGTCAGGTCACCAGCCTCATCCCAGGTCACGAGTGTAGGCTGCAGATCAAAAAGGAGCCCCTGCCCCCCGGGTTCATCTGCCTCTAGGACCACCTGCCCTCCTTGGCCTCCCAAGGCCTCTGTTGCATGAACATCTATTTTGGGTCAAAAACTCGTATTATGGTTTCCTGCTGAAAGGTGGCATTCATGCGCAGAAGGGATGGCACACCTATATGTTAACATCCGTCCATGTGAGATGCCTTTTCTCTGGGTGCATGGCAAGCCCCCAGAGCCCGGGGGACAGCAATCTAGATCTCAGGGAATCATCGAAAAAAAAAAAAATGAAAACTCAGAAGAGTAGACCCAGTATGGTAACCCTTTTGGTAAACTTTAGTCATTGGGCAGGAAATACGGTATTCGTGATTTCAGAGATACCTGGATGTCCGGCAGCTGCAGAATCTATAGAGAGAAAGGAAACATGAGATGGTTGACATTAGAAACCATAGTGGTGAAGTCCTGAAGGCCATGGCCTTTGTTTAATTGCAACTGAAGGAAGCTGGCGGGAGCAATTCTTCTTAAGCATCCAAGGCTGCCCTCCTCTGCTGTGGGCTTTCACTTGCCTAAAAACCCAGTCACATGATTCTGATAGAATTAATCTTAGTAACAAAAATTACAACAGCTAGCAATTTTGTGTAATTTATGGTTTCTTAGATGCTTGGCTAAGCATTGTATGGTTGTCTTGTCAATGCCTACCAATGCTATGAGGCTAGCACTATTATTTTCTTTATTGTAGGGCTGATTAATCTCTTCAGACCCTCACTTTGAAAACAGCCACCCCAAGTATTCCAAGCATAGTTTTCAGTGTTGGCAAAAACAAAAACAAAAACAAAACAACAACAACAAAAAAACCCACCACCCTGCCCATGAAGGCAGACTCGAGGTGTGCCAGCATTCAGGCTTGGCTTGGGGAGTTCTAGAGCTGGTCTAGGATGGGCCTTCTCTCACCTGCACAGATGACACCAGCATCTTCCTGGTGCCCACAGTTGTGGGTGAGCCAGTCGCTGTGAGGGCACTGTGCCAGGGAAGACTCCTTTCCTGTGCAGTTGACATCATCAAGGAGGATGCTGCCTGACCCAGGGCTAAAACTGGTGCCTGGCAGGGCAGACAAAGCTGGACCACAGCCAAGCTGTCTGCAGACCACGTGGGCATCCTCTATGGACCAGTTGTCGTCGCACACGGTCCCCCAGGTGTTGGCATGGTACACCTCAACTCGGCCCTCACACCTGCTTGTCCCATTCACCAGCCGCAGGTCCAGACCTTGGTGGGTAAGCCAAGAACAATCCCCTTGAGGGCTCACTCTTAAAGACTGCCAGAAATAGCAGCTATTTCCTGGGAGTCACGCATTGACTGTCAAGGATGGCGGACCCACACTTCCTTTTCATTTCAATTCTTGTCCTTGGTACCATTCCATGTGTTTTCAAGATCATGTTTGGTAAAGAAATGATTGCTCCTTGGCCAGCTGGACCAGGAACTTGCCCTGGGGTCCTCTTACTGCAAGTTGCAAGTCTTAGTTTCTGGTGCTCACAAAGTTTGTTTCATTTTTTTATTTGTCAAGAGCTGTGCTAACTAGTGTGTGTGTGTGTGTGTGTGTGTGTGTGTGTGTGTGTGTGTGTGTGTGTGCATGTATGTCTGTGCATGTGTACACTGATTAAGGGGTGATAGCAGCAAACACCAGGATCAAGAGTGTCCCATGTGTCAAGGTGTTCCAGGGAATGAGAAGGGCAGTCATTGCCTGCCGATGCCCATAGTCAAAGGCTGTTGTGTCAGAAGAGAATAAAAGGTCAGAAGACAGCCTAGGTCAGTTCCTAGGTAGAGTTGGGTAAGGACAGCAAGGCACCCTGGGTCTTAACAGGATCCAGCTTCCACACCAACCCTCTGCAAATTATCCTTGCTTCTTGCAGGATTTTCTAGTCCCAGATTTTCTAGATGGGCCAGGCATTCTGAGTCTCCTTCCAGTAGCAGCCATCAACAGGGCCAGCCTGAGCTAGGGAGGAGGGTGGGCCTAGACCGTGTGTTCAGCAGGGATGCTTCTCCTCCAGCAATGCTGGATTCTGGGCTCAAACACTACAAAGGAAAGGTGACCGAGGAGTGGAGAAAAGGTTACCTGTTGATGCCGACATCCCTGGCTGCTTTACCAACGATGCTAAAGATGGATAGAAAGCAAAAGAAGAAAATTATACCGCATCTTTGGTAAGTGTCAGGCATCTTCAACTCTTCGTCAATTTCCAGGGGGCTCTCCACCTTCAAGACTATCTACGGATAGCTTCGAGTCACATCCCTTCCAGTACATTTCTCTGTAAGGAGTAATCCTTCCATCCCTCAAACAACATGTACACAGCGAATACAAACTACTTTAGAAGCCCAAGAAAATCAGAGCCTGGGGGTTAATAGATTTTTTTTAAAAAAAAATACAGTTTAAAAACAATGAAGCATCCTTTGAAGACTTCTGGCACCAGAATAACTCAAGCTGAAGCTTCCTCTGAAGGCTTGGGGTCTTTCTCCCAATTCTTTTCTGCATGTTGAACTTTGCTCTTAAAGACCTGCCCGGAAGAGCAGTTAACCAAGTTTGAAATGTGGTAACTATTGGGCCCCAAAGAGCCAGGAGCAATTGTAAAAGTTAATGCTTTTGGCTTCTTTGTTCTTAGTCCCGCTGAGGAGAAAGCAGTAAGCAGAGCTGAGGACCGAACCCAGGGCCTTGTGCTTGCTAGGCAAGCGCTCTACCACTGAGGGGCCCCCAACTGGATCAGGCCCTCTGAATAGGTGAGACAGTTGATTGGCTTGATCTGTTTGGGAGGCAACTAGGCAGTGGTAGTGGTAGCGAGTCCTGTGCTCAGTGCATGAGTTGACTGTTTGAAACCTGGGACTTATGCAGGGATGCTTGGCTCAATCTGGGAGGAGGGGACTGGACCTGCCTGGACTGAGTCTACCAGGTTGATCTCAGTCCTCAGGGGAGGCTTTGCCCTGGAGGAGGTGGGAATGGGGGGTGGGCTGGAGGGAAGGGGAGGGGGACAAGAAGGGGGAGAACAAGGGAATCTGTGGCTGTTATGTAGAACTGAATGGTATTATAAAATAAAATAAAATAAAATTAAAAAAAAAAAGAAACAGTGCTTGTATTGGATTGTGGTCTAGTCACAGCATGTGGCCCAGGCTCTCTGTTTAAGCTGATGAAATCTAAAGTTTCAAGTTTCCTTGGAAAAGGAACTCACATAAACAAAGAGTCAGATTAAAGGAAATGGTTATGAAAATCACACCTTGAGTAGCAGGTGGGTGTGCTGGCACAGTGGCCTGGGGACTGTCCTAAATTCCCTTCCTGCTTTTTGTGCGGTGGGGCTGGAGGCTCCCAGAACTGGAAAGTCACTAACCCATCTGGCTCAGAACCCAGCCCACCTGAGCAGATGACACCAGCATCCTCATGGTGGCCACAGTTGTGGGCAAACCAGCCACCGTGCAGACACTGCCACAGTCTGGCTTCCGTTCCCATGCACTCCACATCATCCAGGACAATGGGGCCTAGGCCTCGCTCAAAATGGGCTCGGCCAGCGGCTGCCACAGCTCCACCACAGCCCAGCTGCCGGCACACCACCTGGGCATCTCTCAAGTCCCAGCTGTCGTCACACACAGTGCCCCAGCTGCTGTTGTAATAGAGCTCCACGCGGCCTTCACATGGGTGGCTGCCATTGGCCAGTCTGAGTGCCACATCTGGAAAAGCAGACACGCAGGGTCACCACCCTGAAGCTCCCCCTTGGTTGATGAGCACTCGAAGGTAAGGAGGACATGCTCTCTGCCTTGGCTAGCTTTGAGGGCTCAGTCCTCACACTGGGGAGGGCACCTTATGGGTTAAAGCTGGCTGCTGAGGACCTTGGGTTTGATACAAATGTGATATTTGACCCAAGGGATGTTTTTTCAACACCCCCCCCCCACACACACACACCCAGGGTTAATTTTATATTCCACAGAACCCAAAGAAGACTCTCAATAGCCTTTTATAAAGTGACAATATTGAGCATGTAAACACTGTCGCTCTACCGTTTTCGAACTCATTATCAACATAGTTTTGAATAAAACAGGTTCTAACATGGGGCTGGCTGAGTCCCCTTTCTCTGAACGGTTCATGGACCTCTAACCATGAAGATGTGTGCACCTAAGTCCAGAGCAATGTGCAGAGCAAGAAGTCTCTCCAACCTACAGCTCAGGAGCTGCAACTGACAAGAAGCCAGGGAACCACTCACAAATCCCTAGCACCCAGGTGACTGAAGGTCCATCTGAGTTCAGTGCCACCACCAAGCAGGACCAGCAGCTGAAACGATGGAAGGACCTACCTCTGTCTTTCTCATCTTGCAACAGCGACTCATAAGATGCATAGAATCCAATGTTGGTGACAATGTCGTCGCTGTGGAACACCACACTCATGTGGCTTGAAGAAGACGTAAATACTGGGATTGTTTCTGAACAGAATCTCCCCAGTGAAAATGATTCACTTTGTGGGCCATCAAAAATCTCAATGAAGTCATAAGGGCAGCCATAGAAGTTTTCCATCCTGTGGATGAGATGGCGTCAGTCAAGCTCCTTTCTGTGGCCCTTTTCTCCAGAAGTGACTTCCCAGATGGTAGCAGCAAGGGTCAGGCAAAGCTACTGCAAACCCATACCTCTTCCCACAGGTTGGAAGAAAAGCTTCTGCTGATGTGGCCAAAGGTACCTTTCTGTTTCTAAATATTTTTTTTTTAGTTTTGTATTGAAAGAAAGTATTTTTACACAATATGTTCTGCTCACATTTCCCCCTCATAGCTACTCCCCACTCAGCCAACTCCATGCCCCTTCTTTCTCTCTTTAAAAGACAAACAAGCAAACAACAAACAAGAAACACACACACACACAAAACGCCCACAAAATGGAACTCAAAGTATATAAGCAAAACACCAATCAGATATAAGAAATTCCAAAACAAAGCAATTTGAGACAAAAAGTCTACAAAAATACCTTTAAATTCATTGTCTTTTAATTTGTCAAAAGTTTTAATTCAGCTGGGAGGCAGTGGCACATGTTTTTAAACCCAGCACTCAGGAGGCAGAGCCAGGTGGATCTCTGTGAGTTCCAGGCTAGCCTGGTCTACAGAGCGAGATCCAGGACAGGCACCAAAACTACACAAAGAAACTCTGTCTCAAAAACTCCCCCCCCCAAAAAAAAATTTTTAATTCAATAATATCTTTTCAATGTGTGCTATAAGCTCGTGGAACATAATTTAAGTGATAATGATGGCCTTTGGTGAGAAGGAAAATCTCCCATGCCCACTGATCCCCACTTGATGCTGCTTCCCAGAAGCAGTTCTTTTTCCTTCCACAGGTAGCTTGCACACGAAGGGTGGCAGATTTGAAATAGATTTGAAAAGGTGGCAGATTTGAAAACAGTTGTCCACTGTTTTCTTCAATCTCATTCTGTAGCAATAGTCACTTATTCTGTGACAGTAACATGTGGCTATACCAAACATCTGTTTAGTGGATCTCCTGCAGATGGGCAAGTCGATTAATCCCAGTCACTGTCATTGTGTGCAAGCTGCACACTCTCCGTTTTCTCACAGGACTTAAAGTTCTGGGGTTTGTGTACTTACACTTTTGATCAATATTACAAGGCACTTCAAGGTACAGCCCATTTGGGAGAAGTTTAGCCTTTAATATATATATATATATATATATATATATATATATATGTATGTATGTATGTATTGGTTTCCTGGAACTCTCTTTGGAGACCAGGCTGGCCTCAAACTCACAGAGATCCACCTGCCCCTGCCTCCCGAGTGGTGGGATTAAAGGCATGTGCCACCACCGCCCGGCTAATATTTTTATGTAATATTTATACATGCATATACGATGCGCATTCAGACCTCCCCAATTCCTTCCTTTCCAATTCCTGCCCACTTTTCCTCCCAACTTTACATTCTCTCTCTCTCTCTCTTTTAAATTTTAGTTATTTTTACCTATTTGTTTATTTTGAGACAGGTCTCACAGTGTAGCCCTGGCTGCCCTTGAACTCCCAGAGATCTGCCTGCCTTTGCCTCTTGAATGCTGGGGGAAAAGGCATATGCTACCACATCCATTTTTATTTTAAATTTGCTACTCACTGAATCCATTTAGTGCTTTCTGTATGTGCATGGATATGGGGCCTTCTACAGGAGCCTGGGCAGCCTCTCAGGGCCTGCATCCCTGAAGAAACGTGGCTCTCACCCTTCCAGTGGCCATCAATTGCCAACAGCTTCTCAGACAGGGGTGGGACTTCCTGAGCACCCCCTGGTATATGCTGAGATTTTGGCTGGCTTGATGCTATGCAGGTCTTGTGCGTGGGGTTTCATCTGTTATGAATTCGTGTATGCTACGGCACTGCTATGTCTGGCAAAGAGGTAGTCAAACTGATGTGTGCAGAGCCAAGTAATGATAACTGTAAAAGCAGAAAATATTTACTCACTTGACCACTTCAAAGGTAAGTCTGATGTGAGCACTAGTATCCACTCGTATATCCCAGGCACATACCACATTGGTGGGATATTTTTTAGGATACCAAGGACTGGAGAAGGAGCCTGAACTATTTGTGAGCAAACCACCACATCGGAAACTTTCATCTGAAAAAAAAAAAAAAAAAAAAAAAAAGTGAGGAAATCCCATGAGGAGACACCAACCTCTGATGCTTTTTGTTTTGTCTTCTTTTTAGCAATGTTAAGAGGAGATACACTGAAAGCAGAAGTAAAGAAAACAAGCTGAGTGTATGGGGTGCACGTCTATAATCCCAGCACTGGGAAGTCTGAGACAGGATCTCAAATATGAAGCGAGTATGAACTGTAGATTCTGAAGAAAGACAACTATAACAACAAAGAGAAGTAATGAAAGCTTGTGCTAGAGCTGCCTTTCCTTTTTTGTTTTGATGCTCTTTTATCAGTGTGTGTGTGTGTGTGTGTGTGTGTGTGTGTGTGTGTGTGTGTGTGCGCGCACACACGCGAATGTGTCTATGAAGGACAGAAGATGGCACTGGATCCCTTGGAACTGGGCTTACAAGAAGTTGTAAGCTGCCTGATGTGGGTGTTGAGAATAGAACTGAGGTCCTTTGCAAGAACAGCAAGTACTGTCTTAACTGATGAGCCATGCCACCAGCCAGGAAAAAAAAAAAAATCTTGTTTTGAGACAGGGCTCGAGTGGCTGAGGCTGACCATATAGCTGGGGGGTGACCTTGAACTCCTGAGATCATCCAGCCTTCACCTCCTGAATGCTGGAATCATAGGCACGTACCATCATGACTTGTTTCATGCAATGCTAAGGACTGAGCCCAGGGCTTCCTGTGTGCTAGACAAGCACTCTAACTACTGAGCTACAGCCCCAGCCTCAGCATCAGCCTCTTGACAGATGAAGATCATTCCCTTTGTGACGGGGAAATGATAGCAGCTAGAACTGAATGGGCCTTTTGAACCCAGGTGCCCGGGTAGGTTTACATGTGCAAACTCAATATGCTGTGCCATAGAACAGATCAGTGATTCTCAATCTATGGGTTGCGACCCTCACAGGGCTCACATATCAGATATCCTGCATATAAGATATTTATGATTCATAACAATAGCAAAATTACAGTTTTGAGGTAGCAACAAAATAATTTTGTGGTTTGGGGTCACCACAACATGAGGAACTGTATTAAAAGGTGGCAATGTTAGGAAGGTTGGGGCTTTTCAATTGACTTTATTAAAAGAAATAATTGGGAGGTTGTTAAACTGATTCACGATCTTAGTTCCTACATAAGTAAAGCAAACTCAACTCAGTACAGATTGTACTGCCAACTCACCTCTAACTAGGAACTTCCCACTCTAATGACCCAAAGGAAGACATTGGCACACTTTCACCAAGCAAACATTGGCCTTGCCTCCAACTTTGCCCTATCAAAGCCTATCCTCCTGGTGGAGCCCCAAATGACCCCAGCTTGCAGCTGCTCAATTCAAAATGGCTATCTGCTCAATATTCTTTAAAGTTCGAAGGCACCAAAGCTTATCTTTTAATAATTATATACAAGTTGGAGCTGAAACCCAAACCAAAATTCATTATCCAGTTAGTCCCAGACTCCTGGACTTGGTGTGAGATAGCTATAAACTCCTATGCAGCAGCTTCTCACCTACCAGAAGAAGAAAGGGTATCAGCCAGATACAGGGTGAGTTAAAGTGGAAAGAGAAGCACATACAAGAGGAGCTGTAGTACCTGTCATGATGTCACCAGTGGAGTCTATGAAAATACACAGAAAAAAAGTCATGATCAAGAATTTGCATCTATATTTCATTTTTTCTTAAAATACTGAAGACTATTGACCTTCAGAATCAATCATTCCCCTGCACTCAATGGACAGCGAAGGCTCTGACTCTCAGGATCTTGCACATTTGTACCTCAAGAATATGGAGGGGGCCACTGCAGACAACCTGGAATTTCTGGTTCCTTGCTCCATCTAGAACCTCATGACATGATCATCACTGCCAGCAGTTGCTCCCCTCTCTACTGAACCAGTAGCCAGGAGATTTCCTCTTTGGTGGATCTGAACCCTTCCCTTACTCTCCCTTATCTTCTCACTCTCTGCAGCAGTCCAGCCCCACCATCTTGCCAACTATAATAGGCGTTAGTGCCTTTGTTCATCAGAAATCAGAGTATCTAATCGGGCCGCCCTCTCCAGCCCCAGAACTCAAATGGTAGCTGGGATGCTCACCCATGAGGGCCCTGACAACTGAGTGTTGACAGACAGTACCTGCTGGTCCTGGGCTTGGTGTGTCGTCAGCACCTATTGAAAGTCAAATGTGAGGGTGAGAGACAGATTAAATCAGGTGGTCACACTACTCCCTATAAATATCAGGCTCTTGGTTTAGAATCAGACATGCTCTGTTTGGGCCATTGGAAAAGTAGAAGTAGAACTCATCCAGGCCAGTGAGGGAATCAGTGAGCCAGAGTGAGGGAGCACACTATCTATACCCTTGTGATTCAAGTACAGCATGGTGTTTGCTTGATTTTGGCCAGTCACTGGGCCAACAGAGCCTCTGTAACAGAGATGAGCTCGGTCTTTAACCTAGGACCTCCGCCAGGCAATGCTTAGAGAACATGGCCCTGCATGTGGTATTGGATATGCCTTTGAGGGCCTGATCAGTTGAGTACAGATACTATGGTCTCTGCTTTCCTGGAAGCTGTGGATATGAACTGAAAATTCAGATGCTCTGGTTGTAGGACAGTTCGGCATTCACAGAACATTTGGTGGGTACTGGGTTATTACCAGCACCCAGGCATGCCAGGCCAGGTATACATCTGCTAATACTGACCATTTATATAACTGCTATTTTGAGCACTTTACAGGTGCCAAAATCTAAGATCAAAAACTATTTCTTAAATAAATTGACTTAAAAATTGGCTCAAATCCCAGCGCTCATTGCTGATCGATTGCCTGCTGGTATTGACATCTCCCTTCCCAATGGCTGGGGGTTGGCGAGGCTCTGTCTCTGAGGTGTGGTGCACGCCATGCCACTCACCTGAGCAGACCACGCTGGCATCCTCATGGTGGCCACAGTTGTGGGAGAACCATCCGTGGTGTGTGCATTGCCACACCTTGGCCTCATCCCCCATGCACTGCACATCGTCCAGCAAGATATGGCCCACGCCTCTATCAAAGTAGCTCTCAGCTGGGGCTGACAAGGCCTTACCACAGCCCAGCTGCTGGCACACCACCCTGGCATCCGTCAGGTCCCAGCTGTCGTCACACACTGTGCCCCAGGTACCATTGTAAGAGATCTCGACTCGGCCCTCACACCTGTGGCTGCCATTCACCAGTCTCAAGGCTATACCTAGGAGTGGAAAAAATAGGTGCTTCTGAGATGTGACCTTGTCCTCATAGTCTAGGGTCATCTGCAGGTGGAAAAATGGTCTCCGTGTTGGACCTTAGGAGTGGCCCTGTGACCTGATTCCCTAAAATAGTCTTGCTTTGTGGCTGCTGAAGAGCAATTGATGCCTGCTGATTTTTTTAACCTCCCCCCCCTCTCTCTCTCTCTCTATCTCTATCTCTATCTCTATCTCTATCTCTATCTCTATCTGTGTTTGCTTGTGTGAGTGTAGACATATGTGTGGATGTCAGAGGACAGTCACCTTTGGTTGTTGGGCCTTGCCTGATTTGAGACAGGCCTCTTCTTCACCTATCTACATCCCATTCACACCAGTCTAGCAGGCTTGTGAGCTTCTGAGAATTTGGCTATCTCTGCCTCCCATTTTACAGGGATTACAGATATGTGCTACTGCACCCAGCTTTATGGGTTCTAGGGATCTGAACTCAGGATCTTTACCCACTGAGCCATCTCCCAGCCCAGTATTTTAGAGTCTCATAAGCTCCCAAAAGTATCCCAGTTGGAGGATACCTTACATAAAACACAGAGAGCTCTGGAATATTCCTGCTCCCTGCTGTGGGACCTGAGAGGTCCACAAGTGTTCTGGATGGTGTGTGTTGACCACCTTTCTTCTGATCATCCAGTCAGAAGAAAGTAGATGGACAATTATACTTCGTGATAGTTCCAGAATAATCTTTCATACTACTTTATCCCTTCCTTTGGGAAGGGAGGCTCTCAGTGGGATTCTTTATTGGCACACACAGATAATATAAGACAGGAGGTCTCAGCCGTATGTTTCTAGATGCTTTAGTAGAAGCCAGTGACTATGGGTGGCAGAGCAGAGATAAGGGCTATGACTGCAGTCATACCAAGTGTATGCCACTCAGTTGCAGAGGTGGACACATCAGGTGTGGTAAAATTCAGGTCAGATTTTAAGTGCACCTTGTCTCTAAATGGGACAAGGCACAGCCAGATGTACTTCCTGCAAGGTGCATGTCAGGATACCCACCATTCTGCCTTTCATCCTGGTGAACAGTGTTGTACAGAGCATAGAACCCTGTGTTGGTGATCATGGCGTCACTTTTGAACACCACTGTCATGGAGTTTGAAGAGGAGAGGAATGTGAGTTCTGCCCCAGCACAGACTTTGCCCATGGACAGCGAGGCAACTTGCTTTCCATCAAATACTTCAACAAAGTCATAAGGGCACCCGTAGATGTCTTCTAGCCTGAGGGGGTAAAGGCAGCATTAGTCCCCCGAGTCAGTCAGCTCTGCCAACTCCTCCTTCCCACCTCCACTCATCACTCCTCCTCCAAGAGCCCTTGAGTTTACCCCTACCCACATACGGGGACCCCACCCCCACCCCTCCCACCCCCCACTCCCCCAACTATCCTGGCTCATCCGGTCTATTTTGGTGGCCTCCATCTGGAAGCCTAGTTTCCAGCCTCTCTGAGCCTCTTCCCCTTTGTCCTAAATATTTCTTTGACCCTATGATTCAAGCCCTGCTTTGGGTGGTAGTCAGTGTCCATCAGAGACTCACAGAGTAAAACACTCAGGAAGACCCTGACTGGGGGAGATAACACCACCATAAAGAGGCCTAGCGGGAGGACTCATCTCACCAACGTCCCAAACTGCCTGCATTTCCATGAACCTGGACTATGAGAGAGTTAACCTGGACAGTGGGTGGCAAGCATCCCACATGCTGCCTTCTTCTGCCTTGACCCTAGCCTAGTTTTACAGGTATTGATTGCTTTGACGTCATAGCACATAGTAACTTATCACTTCCTGAAAATTTCCACCGAAAACTTCATGGTTTGCTTCAGAACTGTTTGTCTTTCCATCTAGATGTAAACTCACAGCAGCAGAGGTCTTATCTATTTTGTTCAGCCCTCTAAGCCCAGTCCTAGACAGGAGCCCACACAGAGTGGGAACAATCAGTACATATGGAAAGCTCTCTGGTGCTTATCTAACATAATAAATATTACATAGCATGTAACATGATATGTATAATTTCTGAACTATAGCAAGTAGCCGTCTCTGACTGTTGTAAATTCTCATTGCAAACGCACTTGTGTGTGTGTGTGTATATATATATATATATACATATATATCTCCACACACCCAACGGACACACTTTAAACACAAACTTAGTACTAGATTTTAATGTCTGCCATTATACATCTATCCCAGTGAGTAAAAACCAAACACCTAAAACTAACACGTTTTGTTTTGTTTTGTTTTTGAGACAGGGTCTCTCTATATAGCTGTCTTGGAATTCAGTGTGGGCACCAGGCTTCCCTGGATGTAGAGATCTTCCTATCACTGTCTGCTAAATGCTGGGATTAAAGGCACCATGTCCAGCTATAAAAGAACCATTTTTCTTTCTTTCTTTCTTTCTTTCTTTCTTTCTTTCTTTCTTTCTTTCTTTCTTTCTTCCTTCCTTCCTTCCTTCCTTCCTTCATTCATTCATTTATTTATTTATTTATTTATTTATTTATTTATTTATTTATGGTTTTTCAAGACAGGGTTTCTCTGTGTAGCTTTGTGCCTTTCCTGGATCTCACTATGTAGACCAGGCTGCCCTCGAACTCACAGAGATCCGCCTGGCTCTGCCTCCTGAGTGCTGGGATTAAAGGCGTGCACCACCACTGCCCAGCTAAAAGAACCATTTTTAAAGGGGAAAAAGGCAGCGACACAATTTCTCTGTAAGGTACAACAGGGTGACAGTCACAGGTATTGAATTCAAATGGAAGCTGCGCCCAGAGCGGTTCCTGTGCAGAGGAGCCAAGAAAGCCCCTGAGGGACCTTGGCTTTGACTTGCCACATAACTAGCTGAACTTGAGCTATGTCTTGTAAATAATTGTATTGGGACTGAGTGGTATAGCATTTGCATGGCAAGTATGGAGTCTTGGGTTCAAACCCAGTGGCTTAAAAATGAGAAATAAATGCCTTTTTCTTTATTAAAGAAAGCCAATCTAAGCTTGACCTGAAATAGTCAACATAGTTATATAGCTAGGGCCTTCCCAGAGGGATGGACCAATGAGACAATTCTACAGCTGCAGCCAAGTGCATTCTCTTTGTTCACCTCTGTGTGCCGAGGAAGGCTTTCCTCTGCAGTTCCTTAGTCCAGCTCCGGAATCAGTTCTCGTTAGTTACCTGAATCCTTGTTGGCCAAATCAACTAAAAATATCACTGCGGCCCAGTTTACCCGTTTTTATCAATCTGAAAAGTTATTACTTCAGAAAGCAGGAACACTTGGTGAGAATGAAATGGCAAAACTTAAATATAGTATAACTCAGAAATACCATCGATCTCTTTTGAGAGAGGGTCTCTTGTTAGTCTGGAGCTTGAGGACAGATGGCTTGCTAGCCACTGGGAATCAGCCTGTCTCCACCTCCCCAGCAATGGGGTTATAAGTATGTATTGCCACACTTAGCATTCTTAGGGGGTTTCTGAGGGTCGAACTCAGATCCTCTTGCTTGGCAGGCAAGCACTTCACTGACTGAGCTATCTCTCCGGCCGCCACATATGGATGTAATTTTACCACTTAAATGTGAAGCGAAGTTCCGTAGGCATTGCAAAAGAAAAACAAATAAACCTCAACGTAAGTCGGGGCTTCTTGGTATTAGTCTCACAACTGTGCTCAGGATGGTATTGGAAAACTCTTTTCTTGGGAGGGGTGGAGGGAGTTGTCTAGATCATCATAGGATATTCAGTAGCCTTGACCTCCATCCACTAGATGGCAGTGCTTCCTCCCTCAATTATGACACTCAAAAAAAGACCCCAGACCTCGGGAAAATATCTTGTAGGCAGGTATAATCACCTTTAGTTAAGAAGCCCTTTGTAAATAAAAAAAAAAAATTGTATAGCCCAAGAAACAAGATGTAAACAACAATATATTTAGATTTAAAACCATCAAACCCCCAAATCATCAACTTTCTCCCTGTTCTGGGCAATACATTAAACTATTTCATAATCAGTGTGCTTTAAAACTATAGGAGGAATTTATGTTGCAAAAATTACTTAGATTACAGGAGATTTGGGGCATTACAACTGCTTGGAATAGTGAGAGAGTGGCGTGTTCCACGTCACTGCCCACACTTCTTACACCCATAAAGGTAGCGCTCTGATGGTTGACTGCTGTGGCTAATGAACGCAGGTAGAAGGAAATGCAGAGGTCTGGGACACACTGAGAGACAAAGTCAGGAAGAGAGAATGACCCTGATGAGACAGCATAGAAAGATGAAAACATGGTTTCATAGTATCTAGAAAGGATGGTTTTTGCTTTTTTTGTTTTCATTAAGAAGTTACCTATATTCTAGAAGGGAGGGGCTTGGTCCTGCCTCAATTGAATGTACCAGGCTTTGCTGACTCCTCATGGGAGTCCTTATCCTTTTAGAGAAGGAATGGGGGGTGGGTCAGGGTGAGGGGAAAGACTGGGGGAAGTGGGAGGAGGGATGAGCAGGGGATCTATGGTTGGTATGTAAAATGAATAAAAAAATTCTTAAAGACAAAAAAAAATAATTGCCTATATGAATAGATGCATGTGTATGCAGTTGGCCCTCTGCATCTAAAGAGTCAACTAAGGGTGACTCAAAAATATTTGACAGAAACCTTGGTGCTGAACATGTGCTGGCTATTTCTTGTCACTGTTCCAGAAACAATACAGTATAACAATGATTTGTTCCACGTTTACATTGCATTTCTTGGGTATCCTAATAAAACGAGATGATTTAAAGTACACAGGAAAATGTACAAGGGTTATATCCAAATTCTATTATATTTTATATAAAAGATTTAGACTTCTGTGGTAGCTGAGGGGGCTCTTGGAGCCAATCTGTGAACACCAAGGGACAACTGTATATATGATATATAAAATGTAGACACATAAGTGTGTACATGTAAATATACATCAAAATATGATTGTTTTCAAATGGATGATGATTGGTAAAAGAGCAGGGAGCACAAGGTACTCAATGAGAGAAATGAATAAAACCCTTCAATCTGTTGAAGGAAATTTTCTAGCAGAGGACCTAATAGAAATTCTTGAAGGAAAAAGCAACTAGACCTATATCACATAGTATCTGAGAAAGGATAACCAGACAGTGAAAATGGGGAAGACCAGATATGCATCTTGCAGAAGGAAAAACTTATATGTGATAGAGCAGGGGCAAAATCTTCAGGTGTAGACCTCCTAGCTAGAGCTCCATGTCTCCATGTCTGGGTGTTCATGGGTATTACCTCAATGAAGAGGATACTAGGATAATAGATGAAAAGATACCCACAACAAAGACTATCAGTGGTCACCTAAAATGTGAAAGGATGTCCACCCCCATTGAAAGGCATTCCTCTTGGGGAATCACAGATTCAAATCTAGTCCAGCCATTAAGTAGAGAAAGGCAAAGCTGCTTACTTCAGGCTTGGGATCGTCAGCTCTATATTGAACTTCTCAGCCACATGTATCTCCCAGACGCATTCCATGTCAGTGGGGTAGTTTGTAGGATACCAGGGACTGGAGAAGGAGCCTGAGAGACTTGAAATTACTCCTCCACAAGAATTACTTCCTTCTGTGAAAGCAGATGAGAGACCTGCGGTTGGCATCTTCAGAAATGCATTTGGCAGTTTCCCAGATGCAGAATCCAGAATTGCATTACTACAAGTCTACATTGGGAATCATAAAATGGGAAGAGACTTGGCTGGTCTGGATAGTCATAGTTTGGCTGGTACAAGTAGGTATAGATCTAAGAGGAGATGTAGGAGGGCAAAATACATATGATTGGCAAGTAGGACTCTAAAACTGATTGAAAATGGGAGTATGTGTATATATACTGGGGATATGTGGGGAGCATCCAGGTTACACTTCTTTGTGTGCATGTTTGTGCATGTACACGTGTGAGTGGGTGGGCAGAGGCTAACCTTGTATGGTTGTTCGGGTGCTGCCCACCTTGTGTTTTGATACAGGGTCTCTCATTGACCCAGAACTCATTGATTAATGTAGGCTGGCTTGCCAGTGAATCCCAGGAATTCACCTTCTTTGCCTCTCTATGTTGGTATTACAAGCTTAGAGCACTATGCTTAGCTTTTTTTATATGGGTTCTGGGGCTAAAACTTAGATCCCTGCACTTGTAAGATAAACATTTTACCAATGAGCTATCTCTCTAATCTCCTAGACTATGTATACTTCTTAATGGTTTTCCTAGACTATTGCATCAAAGCCAGCTCAACTCAAGTGAGGCCAACATAGCTGCTTGTGAGGACTCCATCCCACCATTCCTTCCCCCCATGTCATACAGGACAGACAGAGTCCATGCTGTTTATATGAGTTACCACAATGTCATTCAAGTTCGTATGTTACAGGTTGTACTTCCAAGCAAGATAGTACCTTGTGGTTTATGGAATTGAGAAATGGAAGTTTCCCCCCCCCCCAAAAAAAAAATCCAAACTAAAAGCCAGAATAGAGTCAGCATTATAATAGTCATTTTATACTTAAATGCCAATGAATGGGCATATTACCACTTTGAAGTTTTAACAGATAATTTGGAGACACTCAATTCTCTTCCCATCCTGATCTTGGATAGAGCTCCCCTTCTCTCTGTAGAGTCACCAGAAAAAGCATAGACAATGCCCATGAAGTCAAATTGTCATAGACATGACTTCTTTTCTGTAGAGTGCTAGGTCCACCAAGCCAAGGGCTGTCCTGACTGACCAGCAATCACCTGCAATGGCACCTCTGTCTTTTAAAACATACACTGTGTAAAGCATTAAGCACCAAAATCCAGGAGGCCAAAACTCACAATCCTTACAGCCAATATGGGGAAGATCAGACTGGACAAGGGTTCTGTTGAAGGAAGAGGGCCGTCACTGGGGTCCTGTTGGCTTTGTTTTTTAGACAGTTTATATTTCAATATTCTGTACTATCAGCATCTATCATATGGTGGACCAAGGGCGAGAAGTTTTGAAAGTTTGTCCCATGGGATTCTGGTACTTGATTGAGTTTTACATAAAGAGCTTAGTGGAGAAATTTGAAATAGACAGGTCAGATGGTTCAAGAACATCCTTAATCGCTGGGTCTCCCTTTTGGCCATGTCTGATGTGAAGTTCAACAATGATGGATGCTAGCAACTTGCCCATCTTTCTTGGTCCTTTGTCAAGAGTGTTGTTGGATATTAATAGAATGTTTTTTTTTTCCTAATCTAAAGTATCTCATAAGTGATTTTCTTTTGTGCCTAGGTAGGTTGAACCTAGGTGGTTGAACATTGTAAGTGGGGCTTAATAGCCCAGCAGGAGCTTGGAAGGCAATAGTGCTGAGAGCAATGTGGGTTATGGAGGACCAGCTCAAGAGGTTTCAGAAGGGAACAATATTAGCAATTGAGCAAGAGATTATTCTTACGATATTTTGGCAAATAATATGGCTTTTTGCTCTTGTCCTAAGAATCTTCCTGAGGCTAATATGAAGAGTTTGGGATGAATTTTGTTGGCAGAGGAGATTTCAAGATCCCCAAATATTGACTCTGCCATCATCTCACTCTGGAATACAGTCTGGACTTGGGTCAGAATTGGCAAGAGACCTCTACCAAGTTACCACTAAATACGTTATGGTCTTGCCAGCCCAGGATATGGACAGCTGCCAGACACCTTGCTGTGCTCCAAAACACCATAAGGTACACTCCCAACTTTGATATTTGACTGGTCTTCAGGTCTTCACAGGAGGTAGACAGTAGCAACAATCACCAGGTAAGGTTGGGAGGGTTGGAGGTGAAGTCTCAGGAGCTAAAGTCAAGAATGAGAAGAGCTGGGATCCCTTTCCTGGGAAACATGGTCAAGCAGGAGGCAGGATCACACAAATGCTGGATCTAGAAGGAATCCTGAGCTTTGGTGGAGGTCACCGCTGGACACTGGCATTGAGCAGGTGACTAGAAATTCTGCCATGTGTGTTAGTAAGTCAGCAGATCCACAGAGGAGTCTTGGATGGTTTACTTTCTTAGCAGCATTGTGCTCTCATCCCTCTGGCAGGGTTTGCTATTGAATGCATCTTAGTTTTCCTGCATGCTTGCACTTTTAACCCATGCCCTTGTGTCCACCTTTCCCCTCCTCCACACATCAATTCTCTCCTCAGCCACAGTGACTTCCTTCTCCTTCACCCTCCTGTCCTCCCTGGCTCCACCAGAGAGGATGGTTTGGGATCTAGTTCCATTTGGAAAATGTCACAGCCAGTTCTTGTCTGAGCTACTGTTTTATTTTATTACTATTGGGGAAGGGGGAAGAATGCAGGGTATGGGTTGTGTTATGGCATCTCCATACATAAGCATCATTGCACTCTGCCTTTGTCCAGTTCCCTCCCACACTGTGCTTCCTCATCCCCCACTTCCTCCTGGTTCTCTTCCTTCCTTCAGTGAGTTCCCACTTCTGCTCTCCTAGTACATAAATTCCACCACTCTCTCTATTTTCTACCTCCTTTAAAAATTCATCCTCCCCTCTTATAACCCCCTTCTCTGTTTCACGGCCTACAAATGCACATATAAATACACACACACACACACACACACACACACACACACACATCTTCTCCAACTACATATTTCACAGGGGATTAATGTGCAGGGTATATAAAGAACCACTAGTTTTTAAATTTCTGCTGCATATTAGAATCACATGGGAACTTGACTATTACTGGTGGCTAGGGGTGGCCCTCAAGACACTGAAGTGGCCAGTCTTGGGAACAGCTGAGCTTCTAGAAGTCTCAGAAGCCCCCTGGGTGGTTCTAGTATGCCGCCAGAATAGGAAATCACTTCTCTGGTTACTGTCCTCCAGTGTCTAGGTGAGGACACAGATTTCTCAACCTTGAAAAGATGGAATTTACAGTGTCAGACTTACCTGTGGGTGAAGGAGTCACCTCTGCATCTGCATGAACAGGAAACAAATGAGTTTAGGGAATTTAAATTCTATGGAGACAAAGAAATGCTAATTTTTTTAATGTGGGCATGTCTCAAGCAGACAGGCTTCATGGTATATACGCAAGCACATGGCTATAGTTTTTCCTGGGAAAGTGGCTTCACATCTGGGGTAAGTGCAGACAATAGGAAAAGCCAACTAAGTGTCCCTGGGCGTCTGTCCTCAGAACAGCCAGACTCAGCATTCCCTGTCTACCTTGCTGGAGGGGTGTTCTGCTTGTCAATTTACCAGTTCTGGGACCACCTAGGAGACAAACCCCTGGGTTGTTGAAGGAGTTTCTAGATTAGGCTTATTGAGGTAGAAAGACCCACTCTAAATGTGGGCAGCACCATTGCATGGGCTGCAGTCCCAGACTGCATAAAAAGAAGGAAGTTCAGTGCCAGCATTCACCTCTCTCTGCTTCCCGGTTCCAATACAATATGACTAGCTGCCTCAAGCTCCATCCTCCATGACTTCTCTGCCAGGGTAGACTGCACCTGAACTGTGAGCCAGAACAAACCCTCCCTTCCATAAGTTGCTTTCATTGGGTATTTTGTTTACAGCAATGAGAAAAGTAACCAATATGGCCATTTTCAATAGAGTCACATCCCTGCTCCGTTCATGGCTTCTATCCATCACTAAGCTGCCTCATAGAAGAACTCACTATGGGAGACACAGTACCTGAGCAGATAACCCCAGCATCCTCATGGTGGCCACAGTTGTGGTCTAACCAGGCAGAGCTGGGGCACTGGCCAAAGTGGTTCTCCTTTCCTGAACACTGAATGTTGTCCAGGAGGATGTTTCCAGAGCCTGGGCCAAAGTAGGCACTTCCAGGAGCAGCGATGGCGTGGCCACACCCCAGTTGTCTGCACACGACCTCAGCTTCATTCATGTCCCACAAGTCATCACACACGGTGCCCCAGGCCCCCTGATGGAGGACCTCAACACGTCCCGAGCACTGTCCGGAGCTGCCTGCCAGCCGCAGCACTGGTCTGTCTTCTAAACAGAAGAAGATTTCCTTTTTGAGCATGGGAAGGTTTCTGTAGGAAGTGACTCCTAGAGGCTGTGCCAGGGCCAAGGCTAACACAAGCAGAAACCCTTGCGGTTGCCTTGATTCCATATGAAGCCCAAGGGTGACAGAGTCAGATTGACACTGGGGGGGAATCTCACTCTGCTGCTGTCCTCTCCTTGGCAATTGTTTCGTCTCTCTGAGCTGTTTCCTCATTTTAAAAGTGAGGAATCTAACAGGAGTTTGTCTCAGGAGCCCTTGGGATGAACCGGTGAGAGCACACATATAAGACACACAGGTCACACCCAGAAAGGAGTTCCTTCCCTCGGAGACAAACAAACCCAAACTTTACACAGGAACTTACTGATTATCTGGTTTTCTGGCAGCCTCAAAGAATGGAGTTCCTGCACAGGGAACCGGAACATCAAAAAAAAAAAAAAAAAATCCCACAACTGACAGGCGGTGTTCCTTGCGGGGTACAAACTGAACCCAGCGCTGCAATGGCTGGCTGCAAGGCCAGGCCTACAAGGAGTCCCCAAGCCTTTAATTGGGGTGAGCCTATGATTTAGGGCATGTTGGGTGTGAGCTGGGTCAACAGGTAGAGAGCTGGGCTTTTGCATTTCAGAACTCTGGACAGCTCCCAAAAGCGCTTGGGATGGCAGATGCAGCCTGTGGACCCTTCATAGAGTGTGGCTCTCCTTGGTAGCTGCATGGCCCCTTACAACTATCCTTTCCAGTATTTTTCTTTTCTCTCTCTCTTTTTTTTTAACGGGATGTACATTACCATCTTACTGTCACTTGCTACCTGGCCCTCATGGTGAGAAAAACTAGCCCCTTGTGAAGCAGGGGTAGTGTGTGTATGTGTGTGTGTGTGTGTGTGTGTGTGTGTGTGTGTGTGTGTAGTGTGGCAGGGGGAGCAAAAGGATCAGGCCTCTGTGAATAGGAGAGTGAAGTTAGAAATTGTTCTCTATTATATTCCCAAGATACCTGAGCTTCCTACCTGACTTACTTCCATCTTGTGAAATTGCATTGAAAAAAGCATAAAACCCAGTATTTGTTGTCATATAATCGCTTCGGAACACCACGGTCAAGATGTCCGAGGAGGAGAAAAATACTACAGCAGATGGGGCACAGAACTTCCCCATGGAGAGTGATGCAATTCTGGGGCCATCGAAGATCTCAATTGAGTCATAGGGACATCCCAGGATATCTTCCAGGCTGGGGGAATGAGAGCTGGAGGTTAGTAACACCGTACCAAGATCGTCAGTATCAGCGCCCCAAACCACGACAGTCTCAGAGCATGAAGTTATTCATTATCTTTCCCAAAGCTTTATCAGGACTCTAGTTTCTTTGCCTGGGGAGTATGTAAAGCTTATTATTACAACTTTGTTATAAGTTTTAAAATCATAGTAGTTCTGACCAGCCACAAAGATAATATAGCTTAGGAATTTGTGATTGCTGTTTGTTTGGGTTTAAGGCAAGTCCAAACTGAGAGCCTCGACACAGTCATGACTGAACCATGACTCAGTGCCTGGCTGAGGCTAACTTATCACGGAATCTCATGGTTTTGCTCTGTTGCAGCATGGTGTGTGCTATGCTCAAGAACAGCCTTGTGAAGATTTTGCTGGGAGAAAACTTTTGGTGAGGAATGGGGACTTTGACATCAGACAGACCTGTATTCATATCAATGGGCAAGTTAGTTACTCTCCATGATCTCATTGTCCTCATCTCTAATGAGGATGACAAAGACATCTGTAGGCTATAATGATACTGGAGCATGACAAAGCCTAGGAGCATATAGCCCAGAGGCTGCGGAGATAACTCAGTTGGTAAAGTGCTTACCATGAAACATGAAGTACAGAACCCATGAAGAAATTCTGGTTGTGGTGGCTTAGCCTACTTCAAGAGTTCAAAGCCAATGAGAGACCCTCTCTTGAGAAATAAGGTAGACAGTGCCTGAGAAATGACACTTGAAATGACCTTTGATCTTCACATGCTCATAGGTGCAGGCATGTACACATACACATAGAAGAAGCATGCAGTCAATGGTCCGGATGCACAGCATTCTAAAACATCAGCTGTTCCTTTATGCCATGGTGATGAAAAGGTGGCAGTGACTATGGAACACTGTTCTATTTGTGTCAGAGGTGAGGCAACAGCTTTTCCCTCTCCTTTCACTTTAGGGAACACTTAGAAAAATGCACAACCCAGGCCTGGAATAGTTGACTAATATGTATCTTAGGAAACTCTCTGAACATTTGTATAAAATATGATGAGCAAAAAGGTTGACCTGAAAGAACATATATTGGTGCCTAGTGTATACGGTCAAAGGTTTTGAGCATTTAGGGACTACTTTTAGAAAAAAAAATCAAAAGACAGACTATCAAAGCAGAGCTGTGTCAAATATATTGATAAAGAATTTTCTGCATGTTTCTAGCTAGAAGAGACCTGCTGGATACCGCTACAAAAGTAACTCAGACTTGAACGTGGACATGCTGGAATGTTTTTCACTCCTATGCTTTCATCTCAGTAAAGGATATGTCTTTACCACAGTTCAACAAACTGATGTTCTTACTCAAATTGAACTTTCTCTTTACAACTAGTTTCTTACTTTAAACTCGGAATCATAAGCTCTATGCGGAAGTTTTTCTCCACATGGATCTCCCAAACACATTGGATGTCTGTTGGATAGTTTTCTGGGTACCGTGGACTGGAAAATGAACCAGAGAGACTGGAAATGACCCCTCCACAAGAGTTGCTCCCTCCTGAAACATGAAAAAGGATGTCAGGTTGCATCACATGGTGTCACTGAGTGATCTTCACAGACAGCGTGGTCAAAACAGAAAAGTCAAGTGTGGCCAGGTGGCAGTTGGCCTGGGTGAGCTGATACTTAGTTTAGCATCTCTTGGGAAGCCATTTGATCTAATTCTAATGACTCAAAAGCATCACTGTGTGAGAATCCCCATCCTTCCTTCTGCTCCTACCATCTGAACAGGGATGTCACACTTATCCTCTGCTTACCGAATCTCTCCTTTCCAAAATGGAAAGACTCTGTTTTCTGGGAGAAAGATGAGGCTCTACATTGTGAGAGACTGGGAAGGAGGGACAGAGAGATGGGTATCTGTCTTGTGAAAGAGGAAGCTCTTTGAGGAGGTCTGTGGAGCAAGAGGCTGTAGAAGAACTTTGAAGTCTGACTCAGCTGGGAAGGGGAGGGACAAGGGGCAGAGTTGGGAGCATACGACTGGGACCTCTGTACACTGTCATCACTTTGCTGGATCGTGTTTATTTCCTTTAAATGGATGTACGCAGACTGGAAGTTGAGTAATTGGGGATTTATAAAAGTTAAACAAGAAGACAGAGATCTAGTTCTTCCATAGTCATCATCGTTTTTAGTATGAATAGACACCGATCTACAAAGGCAGTATGCTGTCTAAATGAGTAGATAACTTAAAATTGCCAAGTTATCTTGGAGGATCTTGAAAGCACAATGCACTTTACTGGTCATATACCTAAATATTATTGAATTGCTCAATTTCCCTTCTTTTCACCACTGTGACCATCTTGTAATCCTCCCGGGGTCCCATGAGTTCCTAATCTTGCCTAAGATGGATGCTGGGCACTGCTTCCAGACATCCTACACTTCTGCCACTAATCACATTTGTGGGGTGGGAGGAAGCTGGGATCAAATTCAGGGTGTTGTGCGAGTGCTTTCTACCACAGAGCCAATTCCCCTGTCCCTTTGATGGAGACAACATCTCGTTATGTAGCCAAGGATGGCCTTGAACTCAAAACGGTCCTGTCTGTACCTCTCAAGTGAGGAGAGGACAGGTGTATGCCACCATACTCCACTGATCATTCCATACTCCACTGATGACATCTATAGGTTACAATAACAGGACCAAGACACACATATGTGTCAAGAGAGGAAAACCAGGTGTCTATGAGCATCCACTACAGGGATGTGCCTAAACAAGACAGGCTGAGTGTGAGTCAGATGGATTGTAGAACTACATCCTGCCACCTTGTTGACCTCTTATCTACTTTGTCCTGGGAAGACCCACAGCCTTCCTTTCTCACACGCTACTCCCAATACACAGTCAGCATTTACAGAGTGGCAGCAGCAGAGGAGTAAGCCGCTCACCCACATATGCCAGTGGCTTTTTTGAGCAACATCCATGGACATTGCCTGGAATCTGCTGGCATTGAGTTACCATTCTTTGTTCAAGCAAAGAAATGACTACCTGTTATTGGATCCTGAGAAACTGGAGGAGGACCTAGAAAGAAAAGAGAAGGTAACAGTGACATCTAGGAGGAAATCTTTAGTCCCATCTACAATTTAGTGCATGGTGAAGGCTTTCTTTGAAAACATCAATGATTTGGTACAAACTTAGAAGAGTCTGAAGCTGCTGAGTGAACATTCCCTATGGTTCTATGCCTGATCAAAGCCAGCCAGTACTTGGATATGCCTCTTATCACCAGATGAGGACTATGCTCCCTCTCTTGAAGGTAAATGGGCTCTGCAACTACTTTGAACAATGGAATATAGCATAAGATATGCTCGTCTTAAGAGACTATTGATGCCTACTTTCTGTTCTAAGAAGGATGCTTACTCATACAGCCTCACTTCATCTTACCCACTAAACAGACTGTATGAAGAGGCCCTGAGACTTCCTGGAAGGGAAGAGGACCTATCTTGCCACCTGTACCCACAAAGGTACCAATCAAGTAAGTAAAGCTATCTTGAGCTCTCCAAACCAGCACCCAGGTAAATGACATGGAGACCCTAGCTTGATGCTCTGAGGAGCAGAATCCCAAGCTGAGCCCTGCTCCAATTCCTGACCAACAAAACCATGGCATGTATTTACCTGTAGCTGTCTTAAAATGCTAAATTTTGGGACAGCAATGGAAAAGCAGGGTGGCTCCTTCCACATTTCTTTATCACCCATACAATTTACACGAAATGAGCAAACTACAGACCAGCCTTCATTTGAATAGCTACTGTTGGAGTTGGGGATATAGCTTAATGGCAGAGTGCTTGTCTTGCGAGCACAAGCCCTGGGTTTGGTCCTCCAGCCTGAGAAATTAAAATATATATACACACTATTCTTGACCTTAACCATGGCCTTTGAGCTTTAAATGGCACTTCTCTCACTCATGACCCCAACACATAAGCTGGGCTTGCCTCAGGACACCCAGCACTCATCAACATCTCCTCCAGGTAAATGCCATGAGAAATGCTTCTTTCAATGACCTGTGACTTATATGCTCTCTGCTGAAGCTGAAGGGGAGAATCCAGATACATTCAAAGGGTAAGTTCCAGTTTTCCTTCAAGCTAAATATTACAAGATGTCTGATCACCCTTCTGGAGAGACAATGTGAAGAGGTCCTGGAGCACAGGAAACGGAAGGGGGCCCATTCTTAAAGTTGCCCCTAATAGAGTTACTGTGAGCAGACTTTGGATCTCCCTTATCCTCAACCATAGGGATTAAATAATTAACATATCAGGGGCCCTTGCTTAATATTTACCAATGTTTTGGGCAGATGTTGTAATGAAATGTTTTCATTCACTTCCATTGTCATTACAGAATTTATAGTATATGCATTAGTCTGAGTTTTCTAATATCTGATTATATATACATATGATTATATATATATATGTATATCAGTGTAAAAGCTTAGTTCCCCATTAATTTTTCTTAATGATCAAAATTGTTTAATCTTTGTTAAATATTTCTTCTGAAAACATAGTATGTGTGTTTTAAAGAATTATCTTGGTGATAAGCAACAACCTGAGCAAACTGTCTCCCCATTTTTGCTACAGCTTTGTCTGATGTGGGTGTCTACTGGGCCAATGTAGGTATGGCAAATGAGACTAGAGGTCAGGTGTACTGGCAGTTGACTCAAATGTTCTGGATATCCAAGAGTTCCCTGCTAACTTTCTATGTGTCTGTTTATCTGGAAAATGGAAATAATCAAAGTATCTTCCTAAGGGGAATTAAAAGAGTTGGAGGGAGTCCCTGACTTATGAAAATTTGACATGGCTGTCCTTCAGATTTTGAATTTAGATCTTTTCCTGGGGTCACATATGTGGATGATCCTTGCTTGAGATGCTGGACCACAGCAGTGAGCTCCCAAGCAACCACAGATGGTGAGGATATGTGGCAGGTGCTCTCAGTGTGCTGTTGCTGGGCTAGGAAGTCCAGTAGGTTAGGTGTATGAAATGCATTCTTTGATATGATATTCTTACAGTTGGCTTTCTGGAACATAACCCCATCATGAGTTGGGCAATGTACATGTATGAAGAGCTCAGAATAATGCCTGACTCTTAGCATTTTTTTTTTTAAAAAAAAAGTAGTTGATACTGTTATTATGGTTGTTCCTGGATGGGAAGTTCCTTCAACTAGGAGGGCAGTGGACCTACCTGGCGGCATGGGTGGAGGGGGGCCATCTGAATCTGCACACACAAAAAAAGCAACAGGTCACTCTCTTTGGTGAGTTCAAAGGTTGAGGTGACAGGAGGTGGATGGTGAATAAAAGGGACAGGCTCATGCCATTTCTGGGTGCAGAAACCAGCTGCTAAAACTGTCCATTGGGCACTCTCATCTAGGGAAGTCCTTGGCTTAGGAAACTTAGCACAGCCCTTGGGTCAGCTGTGTCTCATGGTGGGCAGGACCAGGTTCCTCAGGGTACTCTGATACAGAATTCCTGGGATTCTTGTTAAAGTGCTGACCCCCTAGCTCCTTTCCAAATCTACTCAGGCATAGTTTCTTGGGAGAGGTGCCCTGGGATCTTTACCATAATGCCCTAGCATGATACCCATAGATACCCTGGACTTCCCAAATACCACCAGGAGCCACTCACAACAGGATATGTGTCTGACCCAGGACCTAGTCCTGAAGGGTTACTTAAAGAATCAAATGGATGAATGGAAAATACCACCCATCAAAGATGGTTTCAAAATGTCTTCAGGTGCATAGGAATAAGAGGAATACCTGAGCAGATGACACCGGCATCCTCATGGTGACCACAGTTGTGTTCCGACCATCCTGAATGTGGACACTGGCCGAGGTAGTGCTCCATCCCAGAACACTGAAGGTTGTCCAGGAAGATGTCTCCTGAGCCTGGGCCAAAGTAGGCCTCACTGAGACTAGAAATAGCCTGACCACACCCTAGCTGGCGGCATACAACCTCAGCTTCATTTGAACCCCACAAGTCATCACACACAGTGCCCCAGACTCCCTGGTGAAGGACCTCCACTCGTCCTGAGCACCGGCTGGAGCCACCCACCAGGCGAAGCTCTGGCCAGTCTCCTGTAGACAGAGGTGTGGTGTGAGTCCCCACCCCCATGCCCACATCTGGAGCCTAGCAGTACCAGGCTCAGAGGAGGGTTAGGGTGGGGTCTCAGGCATTGATCCTCATGTTTACTGTGGGTTTCTGAGTTGCAGCTAATTTTGTTTCAATAGGTTTTTTTTTTTGTTTCCCATGTTGGTACATGTTCCCACTGATGGTACAGACATAGACCCTAGGGAGCATGAGTCTATTCACTAGTAAAATACATACATCAGTACAATGTATTATTCCACACTATGATAATACCATGAAAGCGAAGGACAGGGTGTTAGAGGATAATGACAGAGAGGAAGATCCTGGGAGAGAGCTCTTAAAAACTCGAGAAGGAGCTAGTCAGTGGAAGAGCCAAGGAAAGTCCTTCGGACCAGAGAAAAGAGCACAGGCAAGGAGTAAGGAGCCATGTCGCTTCTGAATGTACCTTTGCTCTTGATGGTATGACAGTGAGGAAAATGGTCAAATCTGTAGCCCATTTGTCGGGTAATTTGTGAGTGTTTTACAAAGAGCATGCAAAAACATAAAATGATGGATACACATGTGAACACACACATACATAAACATACAAAATATCACATGTAAAAACAACAACAACCAAAAAAAATTGCAGCCATACTTCCTAGTAGCATTCTGTAACAGTGTTTGTAGTTTGCAAAATAAGTGAACTCAGAGGTGAAAGGTCAAATAGCTCAAGGATAAAGTCTAGGGTAGCCGATAGCTAACTGTCACCTATTATTAAAAGCACCACTGACCTGGAACATCCAACAGAGGTTTTTCAGCATCTGTAAGTAAGAAAAACAAATAGGTCAACATTTGGAGGAACCCCAGGCTTTAGTAACAGAAGATGAAGTCTGATACAAATTTATTAATCTATTATCAACTCCTTTAAAGAACATGGTACCAGGACAACCAAATTTATCAATAGGTCTCACATAAGCCTCTCTGGGGTGTTGGTGTGTAGCATGTGCAATTGTTACGCTATATAATATGCTATGCAATAGCATAGCAATGTGAGAAGATAAACAGATTAAAAGGTTGAGGTTTGAACAGTGTCTGCTCCCAGGAGCCTGAGTCTATTTACTGGTGAAATATATACACGAGTAAGATGAATTATTCCACATGGGCAGCTCTGTGGACCGCACACCCATTCCCACAACAGTGACTGATTCTTTCAAGCCACATCTGGGATTGCAGCTGTTTGCTTAAAGGCATCACATCATCAGACAGGGCTATCAGTAGGCATTCCAGAGGGAACCGATGTACTCACAGTTACGAGTGGGTACACGCGTAAATCCGGGTATTTAAAAAATGCCACAGGCAATTAAAATTAGTCACACACACACACACACACACACAAGAATTTTCTCTCTGCTATGACAAAGGAGAATGATGAGATGTGCACTTTGTTGACAGGTACTAAGCCAGTGCTACGTAAAAAACATCTGTGCTGGAAAGAGAGCAGTCAATCTCCTAGTTCCCTAAGTGAAGAGACTGAACCTCTGGAAACTTAGATGCTCCACAGATGCAGTCTAGAAGCTCACTGTGGCTCTGAGAGCCAGCCCCATACTGCCCTGGTCTCCTGGCAGCAAATGAACACTATTATTTCAGCTCCCAAACACTTCCTGAATTCAGACATATTCTTTGCATGTTTTAGCAAAGCACACACTGTGAATGATTGCTTCCAAAGGAGAAAATTAGAAAGCGTACCTGAACAGATGACACCAGCATCCTCATGGTGGCCACAGTTGTGGTCTTTCCAGCCCGAATGGGCACACTGGCCCAGGAAGTGCTCCACCCCAGCACACTGGAAGTTGTCTAGGAAGATATCTCCTGAACCAGGGCCAAAGTAAGCCTTGCCAAGGGCAGACACACCCTGGCCACACCTCAGCTGTCTGCATACAACCTCAGCTTCATTCAGGTCCCACAGGTCATCACACACAGTGCCCCAGACTCCCTGGTAGAGGATCTCCACACGCCCTGAGCACCGATTGGAGCCACCCACCAGCCGCAGCTCTGGCCATTCTCCTGCAGACAGAGACCTGGTAACTGTTGTCATCTGGGAGTATGATATCATGATATCTTTTCATGAGATGGTTGAGCTATCCTTTCCTACATTCTGTTAGATAAAAAAAACCTGCTAGAGTCAGCCAACTAGTCAACCCCAGCTAGAGTGTGATAAATCACAAAGATTGTCAATAGCATCTAGCTCATACAAAATCCACTAATTGCTATCAGTTATATCAGAAGCATGCACAAATCTGTTTGGGCTAAATGCAGAAAAATATGAAACTTGCACAAAACTTTGTGATTTTTGTGAGAAGCTTTCAAGTGTCACTTTTATGGTAGCTCAAGGTTATACATCAGGGTGTTGGCATGCCAACCTTATCTGTGAAGGAATTGAAAGTAGAAAAATCAAAAGGACTCTACCAAACTCTACTCAAGGCAACCAATAGGTCTACCTATTCAAGACCCTCCCCACCCTCTGCTTCAGAAGTGCCTTGCTTTTGTTTTTATTTTTCTGTTGTTCTAGTTCATGACCTGTGGGATGGCTCTGAGCCTCTGCTTATTTTGGAAAAATCAATTAGTGATTTATATGGGAGGCCAACTGAACAGTACCTGGGTCAGGCACAGGAGGAAGTGAAAGACTCTCACTGGAAGTTTTTGTAGGCTGTGCAGGATTTGAAAGTTCTGAAGGACACAAAAGCAAAATCAAACAACAATAACAAAACAACCTGTTTACTCAGGATACGAGAGTCGGAAGATTCTAGGGATTTGGAATGGTCTTAAATCTTAGGGCAGAGTCAATTGGTCCATTTGCAAACACATGGACTCTGTGTAATTCTAGTACCCACATATTAAGCAGGTGTAGACATGGATGCTGAGATAAAGGGACACTTGGTACTCAAATGGGTGCATTCTGGGACTTACTTGGTCTTTCTGTTACTGTCTTGGAAGTTGCTGTGGGGATGGCTGTGGAGACAAGATGTGGTCTTGAAAAAAGGATTTAGGAAGTCAAGGGAAGCATCTTCAGGTCAGTCTTTGTTGAACACCCAGACCCTCCCCCCACACACACACTGTTTCTTTCACCCTGTTACTTATATAATAAGGAATGTCCTGAGTCAAATCCTCTCTTCATAGGGGTCTTACATTTCTCAGAAGTATGGGAGCCAACTGAAATGGTATACCCCTCTGCCTCCTCACCAAAAATATAACTGTAATTTGTGCTAAAATGCATACATTCATAGACCATGTCTTTCTGAGAGGAACCGCCTCCCTTTATTTTCTTCTTATGATGGTGAGTCTTAATTTCAACTTAGTTTTTCTTGCAAAGATCTTTCTACCTCCTCAGTTAGCTTTATTTCTAGATATTTTATTTTTAGAAGCTATTATGAATGAGAATGTTTCTATGATTTCTTTCTCAGTATGTTTTTTATTGGTATATAGAAAGCATATATATGATTTTCATAACTTGATTTTATATGTGTCATTTCACTAAAAGTCTTGATCATTTCTAGAAGTTTTCTGTTGGCACTTTTGGAATCTTGTGTTTGATGTCAAATCATCTGCAAATAGGAATAATTTGACCTCTTCTTTTCCCATTTGTATCCCTGTAATTCCCTTCTCTTGTCTTATTGCTTTAGCTAGTGCTTCAAGAAATGGGGGATAGTGGACATCCCTGCCTCATTCCTGATTTTAATGGAATTGCTTTAAGATTTTCTCCACTCAGGATGATGTTGGCTGTGGGTTGGTCATAGACAGCCTTTATTATGTTGAGGTGTGCTCCCTTCAGTCTTAATGTCTCTGGAACTCTTATTATGGTGACATGCTAAATTTTGCCAAATATCTTTCCTGATCTATTGAGATGATCATGTGATTTTTGTTTCTAAGTCCATTTATGTGATTTATTACATTTATGACTGACTTACATGTGCTAAGCCATCCCTGCATCTCTAGAGCAAACAGACTTTATCATGGTGGATGATCTTTCAGACATGTGCCCTATTCAGTTTGCTAGGATTTTATTAAGGATTTTTACATTTATGTTCACTGGTGATACTGCCTGTAGTTTTCTTTTCTTGTTGATGTGTTTCCCTGGTTTTGTTATTAGAGTAACACTGGCTTTATAGAAGGAGTTCTGGAGGGATCCTTCTGTTTCTAGTTTTCTGAATAGTATAGATCTCCTTAGAAAGTTTGACAGAATTCTTCTGAGAATCTATCTGGGCATTTTTGAGGCTTTTTTAAATTACTGTTTTAATTTCCTTATTTCTTATGGATATTTGTAGGTAAATGATCTCTACTTGGTTAACTTTGGTGATTTGGAAGAACATAGAAATTTGTTCATTTCTTTTATAATTTTATCTTAATGGAGTTGTTTTTTTTTTAAATCTAGGGTTTCTTTCTTTTACCTTAGTAGGTTTTTAAAAAGTATTCTCTTATTCTTAATTTCATTGGCTTATGGTTCCATGCTCATTTCTGATTCCGTTAACTTGGATAATCTCCTTTCTTTTGATTAGTTGAGTCAAGGGTCTGTTGTTAGTTGAGTCTAGTTCTTAAAGAACGAGCTCTTAGATTAGTATTGTTTTCTTTGTTTCTATTTTTATCAATTTCTGCTCCTGATTTTTATTATTTCTAGGAGACTAACTTCTGGGAGTATCTGTGAAGTCATTCCCATAGAGGTTTAACTGAAATGGGAAGACACATCCTGGACATAGGCATGGTTTTTTCATGGGTCATGGTCCCAGACTGAATAAAAAGGGGGAAATGAGCCAACAGCCTGTATCCACATCTCTCCGCTTCCTGACTGTGGATGCCATGTTAGTCCCAGCCACCACAGCTAGAGCTACTCTCTCTATCATGCCTTCCACCATGATGGACTACACCGCAAACTGTGAGACAAAATGGACCCTCCTTCCCGAATTTGCTTCTGTCAGGTATTTTATCAGTCACAAGAAAAGGAACTAACATGTATCTGCTGTGTTAACGCTTAGATGTGGAATATCTAATTAAGTACTTCTTGTTATCCTTGTTAAAAACGAGGAATTAGAAGATCAAATAGACAATTATCAACAACATCAAGTGACCTGGTGGCTGATTAAATGTAACTTGGCTGCAGTGTGACTGGACATTAGATTTACACAGAACCTCTGCAGACAGAACCTCTCTGTCGTGGTAGACTTATACTAGGAATCAGGAAACAGGAGAGTGAGAGAAAAAGCCAACAGCAAGAACACCAGGGAGGCTGGGCATGGTGGTGTACTGGGGAGGCAGAGGCAGGCAGATCTCTGTGAGTTTGAGGCTAGCCTGGTCTACATAGTGAGTTCTAGGACAGCCAGGGCTACATAGTAAGATCCTGTCTTTAAAAAAAAAAAAAAGCACCAGGAGCAGGGGCAGAGGAAGAAACATGAACTAAAAATGATGATTAAGTAATGACATGGGAGTTGACTCACTGATCAAATATGGGGTCTTCGATGTCATCTCTGTAAAAACAAGGAAGCAATGATCAACAGGTGCTTGATGCCAGCTCTGGAGACGCGTTTGACCCCGGTTTTGGTGTCCTTCTCCTCTGTCTTGCAGCATGTGTCGCCAGCATGCTCAGTGAGTCAGCCTGACCCTAACGGCCCTGGAGACTGTGTTAGCACTGTCTTCGACCAAAGAGATATGAGGCCTGCCTGGTATCTCTAGGTAGAGAGTAGTGTAGAACCCCAGGTAATTACCGAACCTCTGAAGCCTCAGTTTTCCCCTCGGTAAAAGGGGACGATCCATGGGTTCGTGTAAACGCAACACATGCAAGGAGCTTAAAACGCTAGCAAATGAATAATCAGTAAACATCAGCTGTTATCGTATTTGGCTCACAATTGTTTTAATTGATCTTGCTTAACTTGTGCGTACTGTGCTGTAACAGAGACACTCAGCTTAGCTTCTGCCTTCCCAGCATGCCCTGCATCCCATTTCCAGCACTGATCTCACTTCTCAAGTCCCCTTGCTGTTTCTCTATGAACAGCTTACCCAATGTGACAGCCAAATCCAAAATTGATCTCCCCTGCTGTTTTCCTTGGTGTTTGAAGCCTTTAGTGTTCCTGTCTTTTCTAATGTCCCTTTTTGATATGAATATATGTGTCTGTGTAGCACATTCTAGTACACACACTATTTTATTGGCCTGCCTTAATTTAGTATATTCCATTTACCTTCTGATTGTGTCTTGTATATTAATCTTGAACTCCTTGTATGTTGTGTACATGTCTCAGAAAGGACCTAAAGGAACACATCCCCTTCCTCTGTATAATCTAAAGCACCCATCTGGGACTAGAATCAGAGTGTTATCAGAAATGACTCCTTAATGACCCATCTTGTGTTGTGTGAAGCCCCGCAGTGGATTTCCCATCAGTCAAATGGCTTGCTTAAGGTCACAGAGCAAACGATGGCACATCATCAAAAAATTCAGAGCTGTGACTCCATGCCATTTTCTTACCTTTGGCTTCAAAATAGTAATAAGCCATGAAGTTTTTCCCAATGTTGTTCATGCCTCGGAAATACACAAGGGTCATTGAGCTGGAGTGGGATGCAAAGGTGATGTGCACCCCACTGCAGGGTTTCCCCAGGGACTTCGTGGAAGATGGAGGGCCATCCAGGATTTCAAAATACTCATTGGTGCAGTCAAGTCTGGGGAAGCAAATATCATGAATGTCTCCTAATCTCCTCATCAGGAAATTAGGAGGTACTTGGTGAGCCCTGCTTTATTTTGTATGAGTAAGAATGCTGGGGACAAGCTCAAATCCTGTCTGTAATGCAGACACATTATGATCCTTTCATCTTGTATTTTTCCCTTGAAAAATACTGTCTGAAAGGAATGGGGTTTTTAGCTGATGGGAAGGATAGAAGACTGACTCTAGTGGACCCTGGGGGGGAATGGGGGCTGCTGGGACCACAGAGTACTTTACAGTTTTAGGCCAATAGCTAATCAAGGTCATTTCATCATGTGATGTTTGCGAGGAAAAGTCTAAAATGAGGAATTTTAGGGTTTGGTTGTTCATGAGGCTGGTAACAGAATATAGCTGCAGGTTCAAATCCACCCAGATCCCTAACAGACAAGCTTTGACAGCTAGCAGTGGGACCCAGATCTGCTCCAGTGGCACCCAGATCTGCTCCAGTGGGACCCAGATCTGTTCCAGTGGGACCCAGATCTGTTCCAGTGGGACCCAGATCTGTTCCAGTGGGACCCAGATCTGCTCCAGTGGGACCCAGATCTGCTCCAGTGGGACCCAGATCTGCTCCAGTGGCTTTGTGGACGCTATCTGCTTTGCCAGCTCTGTGTTTCTCTGTGAACTTCCATGTGACTGTCGCCAGTGCTGTTTCCACATCACCATCCCAACAGCCATCTGTTCCAAACCATCTTTAAATTAAGCACAATTTAAGACACATAAATGATTTGGTGTTTTCTTGGGGCTAAATATAACTTTATATTTATATAAAGTTAAACATAACTTTAATCTGTGAGTGACTTAGTTTTTTTGTGTATTTACAATATTAAAACCTAAAATTCCCTCAGATTCTGTATCTTTCGCCAGATAGCCAGAACACATGAAGTGTCTGTGTATGTGTGTGTGTTCCTCTCTCTGTCTCTCCTATCCAAAGAATGTATAGTGAATTTTTTTAATTAAAAATGCACGGAAGTATGAATATGATCAAAATATATTGTTACATGTATGAAATTCTCAAAAAGTATATGAAATATTACATTAAAAAGTAAAGTCACATCTTGGAAAAATTCACAAACATACAAAAAAGCAATCATATTTCTTTATATATATAATGAAAGTGTGAAAAACAATATAATTCACAACCATTCCAACAGCAGCAAAGGAAAGCAGTATCTATATATACAAGCTTGTAAAGAGGTAGTCTAAAATCCCACACACTACCTAGGGCAAGGTGAAGCCAGGTTACATGTGTTGCTGGTGGGAAGATGAAATGATAGTCATTCTGGGAAAGTCTCTCTGTCCTAAGAAGCTGTGTACTTACCATACAATGTAGCAGTCACATTCGTGGACATTCGTCTCTGAGAAATGAACTTACATTGATATAAAACCTTCCCTGAATGTTCTGAGAAGTTTCATTTGAAATCATTGAAGACTAGTAACAAGCCAGTTATTTCTCAGAGGGGAAAGGATTAACCAATGCTGGCTCAGCCATATTAACGAAACCCTTTTCCACAGTAAAGAGCAATGGTCCCTAGATACCACAGCAACCTGAATGGATCTTAGGGGCACTATGATCCTGAGTGAAAAAAGTCAGATCTCTACCAAAACTGTATGCTGTATGATTCCATTCACAGAACATTCTTGAAATGACAACAGGTAGGGGTGGAGAACAGATCACAGTTAAGGGACAGAAAAGGGGTAATCTGGGAATACAAAACGTGAAAGGGAAGTTCCTTTGTGTAATGGACCTGGAATAGAACAGTGATTTTGTGCAGTCATTCACAGGATTAAACTGTGTGGAACAATCCACCCCCATCCTCACACAAATAATTGCATGTAAACATTTTTGAGAATTGAATATGGGTTTTGGTCCAGTTAACATTCACACTGATAACAATTTGGTGGCTTTGATAATATTCTACCACTGGGAGATGCTTGAGAGTGGTACACAGGGCTATGTATTACTTTTGCAATTTCCTCTATGCTCACAGTTATTTCAAAATAAAAAGCTGAAAATATATGAAGGACTCTTTTGAATACAAGAATCAATGTAGGGCTGAATGATCAGAAATGCACAACATACTTACATAGTGTGTATCACTTACTCAAGAGATGGAAATGCCAGTCTTACACGGTCAGAGGCATTTGCCCTGATTTCCCACACACAGGTTATGTTGTCATGCATTTCATTCATTGGGGGGTTCTTAATTTTTCCAGGAGCACTGGTAATCACACCACCACAAGGAGATCTTCCTAAAAGAAGAAAGAGGTATGGTAACAAAAACTGCATGAGACCACAGCAGTCAACACGCCAACATGGGTGGAAGAAAGGTTCACAAGGCCCCACCCCTGGCTGAAGAATGGCAGTCAGACAATGACTCCCAACAGAGCATCAGTTTTATTTACTGATGAGGCCCCTGATAGGTTGCTCTTCTCAAGTGATCAGCCCTAAACCCTTGTACAGATGGGCAACACTAACTGAACCAGATAGGTAGATATATAGATAGATGGGTAGGTAAGGTAGATAGATAGATAGATGGATGGATGGATGGATGGATGGATGGATGGATGGATGGATGGATGGATAGATAGATAGATAGATAGATAGATAGATAGATAGATAGATAGATAGATAGATAGATAGGGACATGGGAACATGGCATAGATTTGAGAGGCAGATTTGGGGATCATGGATTTGAGGATCATGGGAACATAAGGGATCAGAATGGTTGAGTTAGAGGAGGGACAGAGAGGGAGAGCAATGAAAGAGATATCTTGATAGAGGGGGCCATTATGTGATTAGGGGGAAACCTGGTGGCAGGGAAACTCCCAGGAATCCACAAGGATGACCCCAGCTAAGACTCACAGCAATAGTGGAGAGGGTGCCTGAACTGACCTTCCCCTGTAATCAGATTAGTGACTACCCTAATTGTCATCAGAGAGCCTTCATCCGGTAACTGATGGAAGCAGATGCAGAGATCCACTGCCAAGCACTTGGCTGAGCTCTAGGAGTCCAGTTGAAGAGGGAGAAGGGATTATATGAACAAGGGGGGGGGGCGCTTTCAAGAACATGATGGGGAAACTCACAGCGACAGCTGACCTGAGCTCCTGGGAGCTCACGGACTCTAGACCAACAGCTTGGGAGCCTATATAGGACCGACCTACGTCCTCTGCATGTAGGTGATAGCTGTGTAGCTTGGTCTGTTTGTGGCCCCTAGCAGTGGAACCAAGATCTGTCCCTGGTACATGAGCTGGCTTTTTGGAACCTATTCCCTATGCTGGGATGCCGTGCTCAGCCTTGATGCAGTGGGGAGGAGCTTGGTCCTGCCTCAATTTGGTATGCCAGGCTTTGTTGACTCCCATGGGAGGCCTTACCCTTTCTGAGGAGTGGATGGGGAAGGGTAGAAAGGAGGTGGGGGAGGGAACAGGATAAGAGGAGGGAGGGGAAACTGTGGTTAGTATAGAAAATAAATTTTAAAATTTGATTAAAAAATTTTTTAAAAGAAGGAGGATATCCAAGGACATTGAGTTCTTACCTGGAACCACTATGTCTTTTTCCATGGCAGCAAATGGGGCATCTGCCAAACACAAAAAGAACATGTGGACCAGCAGCTGACACAGGACTACATAACAGTCTGTGTTCAAGAATCATGTATGGCAAATACAGTGCCTCGGGCCCTCTGGGACTCCTGAGCCCGTCTCTAGAGGAGAGGCCCGAGCATCCAACAGCTGTGTGCCACAATACTCAAGCAGTGCTGAAGAGCCGACGAGATCCCTCCTAGACTTCGAGGTATTACTCCCTTGTCACACATAAAAACAGGATAATTTTTAAATCAAGAGTTTAAAACAAAAACCCAAGAGCTCCAGCTCCTAAAGCCTCAGTAACCTACGGGGCTGGGGGTTGTAAGCTTAGGAAGTAGCAATAAGAAGACACACCACTTCAGGGCTCAAACGGTGAAGCGCTTGCCCTGCAAGCACAGTTCAGTCTCTAGAGCCCGTGTACAAACAAGCCGGTTTAGTGACACACACTGGCAATCCTAGTGCCAAGGAGGCGGACTCGGGTGGGTCCCTGGGGCTCACTGGCCAGCCAGCCTAGCCCACCAGTGAGCTCTGGGCCAATGAGAGTCCTTGTCCAAAAAAATTCAGATAGACAGTGCCTTGAGGTTGTCTTCTGACACACACTCACACACATAAACATGTATGTGCATGTGCACCTCTATTCACAAGAACAGAAACACACACACAAACAAACACAAACATGTATGTGCATGTGCACCCACATTCACAAGAACAGAAACACATACACACACACACATACACACACACACACACACACACACACACACATACACACACACACATACACACACACACACACACACACACATTCAGTTTTCCTTTGACTCGGTGTTGCTAAGAGATACGGAGTCGGGGCTTAAAGATGCAGGGTCTCTTCCAGGCTCCCAACATCTCCCCTCTAGCAACTCTCAGCTCAGTATCATCCATTGCAGATCATCCTTCTGGATCAATTTGATCCCACCAGCAGGGGTGACTGCTAGAGGAGGATGTAATGAAACTTTTCTAGACCTTGGGACACCCAGCTTTATTCCTAACTCACTCTCTGACTGAGAATTATCTAAGAGTACGACATCAAGAGACCTCAAGGTCTGATGAAAAAGGGGGGGACTGGGCATGGGACACTCCAGGGAGGATGAAGGAATGCCAATAGCGATGGATGCTTTGTGGAACCAGGGCTGAACCTGTCTCGATGCACACCTCAAAACTGACTGGACAAAGTATTCTACAGAAGTCTTAGATGTCAATTATCCTGTGTGTAGGATACACAGCAGAGGAGATGAAGGGTGGTGGGGCTGGGCCAGATGACCTTGAAGGTACTGTCTACTCTCCTCTTGGGCAATCAGGTGATTACATGTCTTGTCTATCTGCTACTCCACTGCCTTGGAGAATAAGACAAAACCAGTTTCCAGCAGAACCTCTTCCCCAAGCCTCCAGTGAACCATATACATAAACATCATCTTTCGTACCTGATAGTGCCGTTACATATTCAGCATCTACAAAAATGAGATATGAAAACATCTGCTGAGTGGCATACTGACATATATTCAGTGGTTATTTTTACACATAATGTGATAATTAGTTCACCTTTTACATATGAGCAGCACCAATTGGACTCAGATATGTAGATATATAGATGGATGGATGGTTAGATAGATGGATGGATGGATGGATAGATAGATAGATGATAGAGACATGACATAAATTTGGGAGGGAGTTTTGGGGATCAAGGGAGGAGTTAGAAGGGTGAGGTGGGATGGATATGATGCAACTATACTATACTCAATGTACGAAATTCTAAGAATGCTTTGAACCTTTAGCATCCATTATTCAGTTTACTAATTTTATAATTCACACTTTTTTCCTTTTCACTTTCCCAAAAAAGAGGTTTTATTGCTCAGCACTTTGTGGATGTGCCTTAGGATTATTAAAGTTACAAACTTTAAGCTATTGGCAAACATGTGTCTGAAGTTTGTAACCTTTCTCATCTCTATAGAGACTTCCTGTTCCATGCTAGGAAGACAGACATGGATCAGACCTTTCTCTCTCATTATGGAATGGAAATGGGAATTACCTTACTGGGATAGTATTTTTCTCTAGCCATTTCCCACTTGGAAGGAAATGTCTTGGCCACATCTCACATTTCAACCATGTCCTACCCATCCATCAGCTTCTGTCTCTATGCACACCTCAAAACTGACTGAACAAAGTATTCACAGAAGTCTGAGAAGTCAATTATCCTGTGTGTAGGATGCACAGTAGAGGGGGTGAAGGGTAATGAGGCTGAGTCAGATGACCTTGAAGGCACTTTATACTTTCCTCTTGGACAATCAGGTGACTACATATCTTGTCTATCTGCCACTCCACTGTCTTGGAGAATATGACAAACCCAGTTTCCAAAAGAACCTCTTCCCCAAGCCTCCAGTGAACCACATACATAAACATCGTCTTCCCTACCTGGTAGTGACCTTGTTACATATTCAGTGTCTACAAAAGTGAGACATGAAAACATCTGCTGTGAGTGAGTGGCACACTGGCATGTGTTCACTGGCTATTTTTACACATAATGCGATAATTAGCTCATCTTCATTGTCAACCACCTTGGATGGATTTGGAATCACCTTGGAGACACCTCTGGACAAGTCTACAAGGGTGTTTCCAAAAAGGTATAGCTGAGGAGGGAAGATGATAATGTGATGGATGAGGGGTCCCAGGCTGAATAAAAGGGATAAAAGTATAAAGCATCCCCCGGTCTGATGTGTGACAGCAGGTGCAACATGATAAGCTCATTCCATCACAATGATAGACATTATCCTCACATTGTGAGCCCAACACACCCTTTCTTCCTTTCACTTTTGTTAGTATTTTGCTACAGCAGAGAGAACAGTAGCTAAGACAGCAGAGAGAACAGTAACTAAGACAGCAGAGAGAACAGTAACTAAGACAGCGGAGAGAACAGTAACTAAGACAGCAGAGAGAACAGTAACTAAGATAGATCTGAAGGGTGTTCTCTTGGAGGGGCCGAAGCTTGGCTCTAAAGGGCATGGGCTTTACCTGAACAGATGACACTGGCGTCTTCACTGTGATCACAGTTGTGAGAAAACCAGCCAATGTGGGAGCATTCCTCCAGGTGCTCTTCATGTCCCTTGCAATGCACATTGTCAAGGAGAATCTTCCCAGAACCTTCCCCAAAGTAAGCTTCACTCAGGGCTGAAACAGCCCAGCCACACCCCAGTTGTCTACAGATGATGTTTGCTTCTGGGAGGTCCCAGAGGTCATCACACACAGTCCCCCAGACTCCCTGGTAGAAGAGTTCTACACGGCCCGCACATCTCCCATGGTTGCCTGCCAGCCGCACAGGGACCCAGCCTCCTGGGGAAGAAAAAAGGGGCAGGGAAGTGATAGTGGTCTTCTCAGTCCGCTGATGGCTATTGTCTACAACCCAGTCTGGTATTATATCTTATATCTTCCTTGACTACCCAAGGCAACCTATGCAATTACCCCACTGTGTCTGCTCCATAGAACCTATGGTACTTTCCTTATCTGCATCCTGTTTCAAGACAGTTTCACAGTGATGAATCATTTGCAGAAATAGCGTTTATTCTCTTTCCTTATTCTCTTTGCAATACGACACTGAGATGCTCCCAGTGAGAAGCCAGGCTTCTTTCCTCCTCTATTGACTCAGGGCCTTTGGTGCATCTTGACTTTGAGAGCATGCAGATGTAGCTTACTCCCTGGGCACCCTGGAGCATCATGTGAATAAGCATAGGTGAGCATGCTGGATGATGAAGGACACATAGCTGGTCATTTCACTCACTTCAGGTGATAACTATATTGCTTCCAGACATGTAAGGGAGCCGATTCTAGGATAGGCATCTTCAGCTGACTTTCCAGTGACCCACACTCATGAGAAAACCAAACCCACAGTCAGCAAGCCTGACCTAGAACAGTAGAACTGCCCAGCTAACTTGTAAACTCATAAGCAATAATTTAAAAGGGGAAGGGTATTTCATACCTCTGTATTTTGGGAATGGTTTTACATGGCAAAGGATAACTTAAAAATGTCTTTATCCATATTCCCTTTAGATAACCTGCTCTACTCATAGCCAAAGGAAGACCTGGACCAGGGTCACATATCCTGGAATGGAGCCTGCCTGTTTAGGGTGTCAAGAGGAGTTCCCATTGACTCCAGAAGAACCAGTGCACAGCTGCCTGTGTCAGGTTCCTTCTAGGTATCTGGAGACCAAAGGAGAGCTGTAAGATATAGGGGCAGAAACTTCCCCTGTGGGTAGCCGTAAGTCATACAGAAAGGTAAGTGAATAGAGAAGTTTCTAGGGTAGTGGCTCAATGCTTGGGAGGCTTAGGCAGGTGGGGTCTTACCATGAGTTTCAGACCAGTCTGGGCTACAGAGTCAGACCTTGTCTTTAAAAAAAAGTAAAAATAGAAGTGGTATAGCTGGGTCATGTGATAATTCTTTCTTTCTTTTCTTTTCTTTCTTTCTTTCTTTCTTTCTTTCTTTCTTTCTTTCTTTCTCTCTCTCTCTCTCTTTCTTTCTTCCTTCCTTTCTTTCTTTCTTTTTTCTTTCTTTGAAATTTCCAAACTGATTTCCAAAGTATCTATACTAGTTTATATTCCCACCAACAGTGTATAGAGGGGTTCCCCTGTTGCCACATCCATGCCAACATTTGTTGTCATTTGTGTCTCTGATGATGGTCATTCTGGCTGGGGTGAGGTGGAATCTTGAAGTAGTATTAATTGGCATTTCCCTGGTAGCTAAGGATGTGGCACACTCTTTGAAATATTTACTGGCCACATGTATTCCTTCTTTGGAGACCTTTATAGATCTTGCTACAGAGACACTTGCACATCCACGTTCATTGTCTCTTTATTGACAATAGATAGGTGTGGTGGTATTGTGTTCCCCAAAATATTGTACACCCTAATAAACTTATCTGGGGTCAGAGAACAGAAAAGCCACTAGATACTTAGGATAGGCAGTGGTAGCACACACCTTTAATCCTAGCATTCCAGAAGCAGAAATCCATCTGTTCAAGGATACAGCCAAGCATGGTGACTCACGCCTTTAATCCCAGAAAGTGAGCCTTTAATCCCAAGGAGTGATGGTAGAAAGCAGAAAGGTATATAAGGCGTGAAAAACAGAAACTAGAAGCATTTGGCTGGTTAAGCATTTGGCTGGTTGAACATTTGGCTGGTTAAGCATTTGGATGGTTAAGCTTTTAGGTTTTGAGCAGCATAGTTCAGCTGAGATTCATTCTGGATGAGGACTCAGAGGTTTCCAGTCTGAGAAGTTGGCCAGGTGAGGTTAGCTGTGGCTTGTTCTGTCTCTCTGATCTTCCAATGTTCACCCCAATACCTGGCTCAGGTTTGATTTTATTAATAAGACTCTCTAAGATTCCTGCTACAGATAGGAAATGGAATCAACCTGGATATGCATTGGTTGATGGATACATAATGAATATGTGCTACATTTACATAATTGGATATGACTCTGCTATAAGGAAATCATGAAAATTGCAACTAAATAGGTGGAATGGGGAAAATTACACTTAGTGAGGTCACCCAGGCCCCAAAAGACAATTGTTGTATGTTATCACTCACAGGCAAGTGCTAGCTTCAAATCATGTATTTTATGAGTTTACCCTGGAATTCACATGGAACTCGGGAAGTTAGGAGGCCAGTGGATGGATTGATGAATTTAGGGAGGAGAAAATTGATTATAGATGAAATGAAAGGAGAGAGAGAATGCTGAAGGCATAAAGGAGGAGGAACCATTCCCTGAGCAGGTGGCCTTGGGCTATAAAAGAAAGCGACCTAGGTATGAACCTGATCAAGGCAGCAAGCAGCCTTGATTTCTGCATCAGGATCCATCTTGACATCCTGCCCTGGCTTTCCTCAGTGATAGACCATAACCTGTAAACTGAAATCACCCCCTTTCCCCTAAGCTGCTTTTGGTCAGAATGTTTTATCACAGCAACAGAAAAGGAACTAAAACACAATGCAGCACAAAGGCTTTTCTCCTCTCACTTATGGAAGAGATGTTCTCAGGAGGAAAAGCAAACCAACCAACCTGATGGTTTGGATGACTCGGGATCTGTTGCTGGAGTGTGGTATGGGGAGCCGTCAGCACCTTCTGAGTAAAAGGAAACCAATATTAAGGTCCAGAACAATGTTTACATTATGGTCATAATAACTTATATTTCTGAAAAGATAAAACAGCATTGATGTCTGAGGAAATTACAGCCTCACACTGCTGCAAACAATTCCTGACTTCCATGACTAGATTAGAGCTCATCAACTACTTGGAGAGGATTGATATTTCCTAAACAGCTCTTACAGGACAGGACAATAGAGAGCTCTTGATAGAACTCATTTGACACATTTGACATCCCATTGCCAGAATATCCCATTCTCTATTAAAGTAATCTCCAGTCCTGCCATGGATACATCTCTTTGACTGTAATTAGCATGTACTTTACTCTCCTAGCCCAGGGAGATCTACTGTAATCCCACAAAACAAATTTTAGAAGGGGAAGTTTACCGAATGCAAACAGGGAAAGAACTGGGTCAAGCCTCACAATGTGTGTGTGAGGATGCTGCAACCCCAGACTCTGCAGTGGGATCAGAAACAAGAGCACCAGAACTGGGTCTGCACTCAGCGCTGAGTGCTGTGCCCTTCACCCATCTGTTATGCTGAGATTTAAGCAGCACCTCTCTAGGCCTGAAGGTGATGGTAGATCATTCAAAACCAGTCTCTGTAGACTGTTTGAAGCCTGGTTCAACAGTTCATTTTCATACCACATCTATTACACAGAATAAACCAGAGGCAGAAGTCAATGTAGAAGAGATTCAGAAACCAGTGTTACCTGAGGGCAGGGAGTGTGTGTGTGTGTGTGTGTGTGTGTGTGTGTGTGTGTGTGTCTATCTGTCTGTCTGTCTGTCTGCACATGTGTGTTGCTGCTGTTAGAGGGCCTGTTAGAGTACCGAGAGAAGATATCATCTCTCCCAGAAGTGAGTCAATGACCCATTCAATCTATAGAACTCTTCAAGAACTATTCAATCTATAGAACTCTTCAAGAACTATTCAATCTATAGAACTCATCCATCAGTGTGTGAATCAGTTGTTGTGGGCACATGGGACTTTCCAAATCCCTGACTGAAGCAGGAGCTGAGGGGAGCAGATATTGTTGGACCACGCGTGAGTTGCCTATACATGCCCTGTGCCTCTGGCAAGTCCCAGCTACTGTCACACGCTGATCCTCCCATGTGCCCTAGTGGGAAACCTCACCCACCCAGATCATCCTTCAGAGCCACACACCAGCCTCAGCCCAGAACAGTCTTCTGTAGATAGAAAATAAAGTGGGAGTTTTTCCATTGAACCTGCCTAGTTGCCTGACTTACTAGCCAGAGTCAGTCCTTCAGGTGTATAAGAGCATGTGGGCAAAAGTATATAATAATAATAATATCACGTGATGTGTTCTTTGTTAATCACTGAGCTAATCAGTCAGGCAATGGAGCACATGTTTCTAACACAATGGTACTTCACACTGATGTCAGCAAGGGATACATGAAAATTTGGGGAAACTGATTTCACTGTGTGGGACATTCCCCCTTCTCTTTCTCCCTCTCCTGCCCATCAGTTTGTGTAAAAGAGCAATTGGCTTTTAAAAAACAGTTTGGCATGATATATAGGGACTAATGTAATTTGTGCTAGACCACAAAATAACATGGACAGAAATCATATAATTCATATGTATAAAAAATGGGGGCTAGAGAGATGGCTCAGTGGTTAAGAGCACTGACTGCTCTTCCAGAGGTCCTGAGTTCAATTCCCAGTACCCACATGGTGGCTCACAACCATCTGTAATGAGATCTGGCACCCTCTCCTGTCTACATAATAAATAAATAAATCTTTAAAAAAATGAAAAGCGGAAAGTTGTAACGTTCAGAAGAGTGACTATCTCTGAAGAAGGCAAAGGGGAGGCTGGGGTGGGTAGTAGGAGCTTCATAGTAATTTATTTTTGCTTTAAAACGCTGTAACTTTTGTGGTGTGCTAGGGACAGAATCCAGAGGGACACTTGGTAGCTACCATTGAGCAGCAGTGCTAGCCCTGGAGGCTTCATCTTTGTCTGAAAAGTTCATACATGCATATAATTTATTTCAATCAAATCACTCTCCCCTCCAATTCTTTCCATATATCCCCACCACTTCTCCCTCTCAACTTCCCACGCTCTCTTTATTTATTAACTTATTTCTATTTTTAGCTCACTGAGTCCACTTAGTGCTGTCTGTGTGGACAGCTGTGGGTCATCCACTGGAGTGTGGGTAGCTTCACAGTTACCACACTGGTGAGGAAAACTGACTCAGCCCCCCTCACCCCCAACAGTCATCAGATACCAGCAGCTATTCATACAGGGATGGGACTTCACAAGCCCCTCCCACATCCACACTGGGATCCTATCTGGCTTGATGTGACCCAGGTCTTGTGTAAGCACTCAAAGCCACTGAACCCATGTATGTAATAATAGCACAGCCATGTCAAACACATACTGTTGTGCTGTTATCTACTACCTCCGGCTCTTACACTCTTTCCATCCCCTCTTCTACAAGGACCAGTGAACCTTGTAGTCAGGAGGTGTGATACAGCCGTTCCATTTGGAGCTGGCTACTCCACAGTCTCTGATTCTATGCACATTGACTAGTTGTGGGTCTCTGGATTGTTATCTACTATAAAAGGAAGCTTCTTTGGTGAGGGTTGAAAGATCTACTAACATATAGGTATAAAGATAAGAACTTAGGGCACAGTTTATTACTATGTAATAATAATAATATTAATACTATAGTAGTAATAGTAGTTTCCCCCCTAAGGCCTATGACCTAGACAGTCACGTATTTTTTATTTATTTTTTGTCTATTAATGGTATTAGGCATGGGTTCCATCTTGTGGGGTGGGCTAAGGCTAATCAGAAAGTGGTTGGTTAATATCATAACCTTTGTAACACTGTCGCACCACTAGGGCACATCTTGCCAGGCCAGTTGTTACTGTCGATCACGGAAGTCACAGCTATGTATGACTTTTGATTACTGTTCTCTCCCATTAGCATGCAGAGCACCTTTCAGTACCGTGAAAACTAGCCAATAGGGATGGAAGCCTCGCTTCTAACTGACTCATTTCTTGGTAAGAATGAAAACCAGTAAGACAAAACATAGGTAATAAGTAATGACATGGGGGGGTCTGTTTGGTGTGTGTGTGTGTGTGTGTGTGTGTGTGTGTGTGTGTGTGTGTGTGTGTTCTGAATTTTACAACATTTCCCTAGAAGAGCAAGAATAAAAAGGTTACAGGTGTCAATGTCCTGGGGTGGGAAGGTTCGGGGGGATCAACTAATCAGCCTGGTCTGGAGGATAGTTAGTCCTCTCTCACTGTGATGCTTTCTCAAGTACTTCAGCAACCTGCAGCTGCCCTTCGCTCCTGCTCTAGCTCCTGCTGATGATCCCCAGCTGCGGATCGTTGGAAGCTCTCTTACCTTGGAGGCTGAGCCTGGGCACATGCGCTCTTCGACTAGCAGGTGCTGAGTCAACCACAGGTAGAACTGGAATGATATGGAAATGGGGGTGAGAATTGAAGGTCTTCTCCTGAGACAAACACAGAACACATCATCAAAGAGCTCAGCTAGCATCTGGCACAGGAGTCACAGCTTGGTCTCACTTCACCCACAGCCTGGACTCACAAACTGCTTGATTTTCAGGGAAACCTGAACCAAGTTCAGAAGGCTGACAGAAAGCTACCCAGCAAGATTCTGCAGTTCTAAATGCTTCCCTCCTCTTCACCCTGCAGAGACTCCAAGTTCTCCATGAGGATCCTTGGTGTTAATAAGGCAGTCACTGAAAAACTGGACCCATGTTATAAAAGTCAAGGTGTTCTTGAGGACACTGGTTGTCTTCACTGACCCCAGAGGACATTATGTAATCTGGTAACTTGACTGCCCCACAATCCATCTAGATAGTGAGGCTGCTGCACATGGCAGGACTGACGCTGGAGACGTTGCTCTTACCTGACAGGACAGGTGGTAACTTCTCACCATCCAGTGATCCTAAAACACACACAAACCGTTTGTCAGAGGCACTTTCTTTTCTCATTTTCTCACTTGTGAAACATTAGCAGCACTCTCGAAAGAAGGAATTGTACAGATAAGGTTACTAACACTTCACAGAGCGATTTGCTTCTGTGTCCCACTGTCTAGCAGGATTTGGGGCCAAAAACCCAGGGTGCGTCAAGGGAGATCAAAAGCCTGTCTCCTCCTTGGACATTTTATTTGTTCAATAAACACTGCTTTGGTGTCTAGCTGTGGCAAGCACTGCATAGGGACAAAAAGGTAAGGAGCAGAACAGATGAAGACCCTCCTGGTGGGTTAAAATGTGGCCCTGCAGATGATACTGAGCATCACATCCTCCGTGTATCCCTGAGCAGTACGTCTGCCCCAGCCCTGAGCATCAGTCCAGCCATTCGTTCCACAGGCCTAGAATGCTGGGCATGGCCCATGCTGTGTACCACACCCGAGTTTTGTTGTTTCAATTCATGGCCCATTGACCTACCGGATGGTGCAAGTGGACGGGTCAGGTCTTCTGGAGTGTGGGAAGCTGGGAGAGCTGTTGAAGAAACAGTACAAGGAAACTGACTTGGGGTGGTTAATATGGACTAGAAGGAGGGGGACTTCTTTGATGCTTCAAGTTTGCTGAAAAATAATTTATTACCTTTCCATTCAAATTTTTTTGAAAGGAACCGCACAGCCTTGATTGATATTATGCTGGACGTGAAGACATTGGATTTTCTGTGGTTTAATTTACATGAAATATCCAGAATAGGTAAATAAACACATAGAGGAAGAAAGCAAGCTGGTGGATGGCAGTGGTTTAGGGAGAAGGGACAGGTGGCTGTGGCTAGTCGTAGGGAATGGTTCTTCAATGGCTTATCTCCCTCAGAGCGGTGGCACACTGCCATTAAACTGGGTCACACCGTAGGGCACCAGCCCCTCACCAGGCTCTCTGCTAAATGCTCTGCAGGTTCTCCCACTTAGTCCTTCTAGCAGCTCCTTGAAAGAAGTGGTTGTCCCACTTTTCAGAAGAGATAAGTCAAGTACAAGGAGGTGACAAGCCATGGTGAGGCCCACAGGGGTCGGAGGCAGCAGAGAGTTAGGTCCAAACCCAGCGTCCAGGCGTCAGCTCTGAGCAGAGTGATGCTGGCTGAAGAGGCACAGCCCTTCCCTTTCTGATCAGCTCCTAGTCAGTCACTCCGATGACTCAAGAATTTTAATGCAACTCCTCTCTCTCTCTCTCTCTCTCTCATTTAGAAGTGAACATAAACTGTGAACAGAGTTCTGAATCATTACAGAATTTACTTATTTGTATATCTGATACTTTTGCCCAGAAAGACAAATGTGATCAGTGCCTTGCTCAGCCATCAGCAGAGAAGCTTCCTCCTGCAGCAGATGGGAACAAATACAGAGACTCATAGCCAGATGTTATGCAGGGAGTGAAAGACCTTAGAACACTCAGCCCTAAATGGGATGTCTCCATCAAATCCCTCTCCTCAGGGCTCAGGGAACTCCAGAAGAGTGGGTGGAGAGAGTCTAAGAGCCAGAAGAGATGGAGGACACCAGAAAACAAGGCCCTCTAAATCAACACGATCAAAGCTCATACAGACTCACAGAGACTGAGGCAGCGTGCACAGGGCCTACACAGGTCTGCACCAGGTCCTCTGTGGATATAGTATGGCTTCCAGTTTAGTGTTTGTATGGGATTCCTGCGTGTGTGAAAGAGTGGGTCTCCGATTCTTGTGCCTTCTTTTGGGCTCTTTTCCTCCTCTTTCTTTGTCTTGTCCAACTCCTATGTGACAGTTTTTGTTTTATCTTATTATGTTTTATTTTGTTATGTTATTTTTAAAAAAGAATTTTAATATGGCTTCTCTCTTTTGTTTGTAAGTGGACATAGAAATGTAAACTGTGAACAGCCAGAGGGTCTGCATCCATTATAGAATTGCTTATTTATGTGTTTGATACTTCTGCTGTGGAGGGCTGGTATATGGTTGTCATGCATGCATGTCAAGCACTCTCCCAACTGAGCTCTACCACCAGTCTCTACAGGGCTGTTTTGTTTGTTTATTATATAAATACTATATTTGTTAACCTTGTAGGCAAATTTTATAGATAAGGAAACTGAATCCTCTGATTGGCTAAATCACAGGGTTAGAAAATTATAAAGGGTTAAATGGTAAACAGCTCTGCTCTTACTGTGCAAAAGCTGCCATAATGATCTGTATATAACTTACTGTTCCAATAAAACTTTATTCATAACAAGCAGGCAATGGGTTATAGTTTGCTAATGTCCTGTAAAGATGATTGACACAGGGCTCAGACCTGAGTTTCTTGCCTTGCTCAGGAATCTTTGCGACTTTGGTCCAGTATGTGCCGACAAGTCTCTCATGCATGCTCTTCCCCTTTGGGGTACCATCCTTGCCCAGATTCACGTCTCCTCCTGGATTCCTTATGAAGAGCTCAGGCTTACTAGGTCCAAGAACTTTGATCCCTTCCTCCTCTCAAGAGCAGGATAAGGCTGGGTTCCTGCTGCTCAGAGATTAGGGACCTGCCTAGCCTGAGCACATCCAAACACAAACAGAAAGAAAGATACTGGGAGAGAGGGTTCTGTGGGGAAGAGCTTGTAGAGATCCTGGTCTCCACACAGATGGGGTCAGGTGGGGCCTTTGGGAGCTGACAAGGCCCTTGGGCTCTGCATCCTTAGGAAAGAAGTCCCCTCACTCTTGCGGCTGTGAGGCACATCAAGCTCTGCCACTTCTGAGGCAGTGGAGGACATCTTGTGTCCTCCTATATCACTCTCTGCCACATTCCTTTAGACCAGGTCTCCCACTGAACTTGGAGCAAGAATATCCACCAGCAAGTCCCAGTGATCTCCTGTCTCTGCCCCCTTCCTCCAGCCCACAGCTCTGGAGCCATATAGGCTTGTGTGAGTATGCCTGACTATTTATGTGGGTGCTGGGGATCTGAATTCAGGTCCTGACGCTTACATAGAAAGTGCCCCTACCCACTGATCCACCCCCCCCCGACCCTAAGAAATTTTTCAGAAAACAGCTTCATTGAAGTATAATCAGTGTACTATGTTTTCAATGTATACAGATTAATGAATTTGGAGCCAGAATATATCTGTGGAAGCATCATCACAAGTAAGGGAATGAATCTATCTCCCATCTCCAAGTTTCCCTGTGTTCTGTGTATGTGTGCAGCAAGGATGCTTACCAAGAGCCGCCCCCTTCACAAAGTTCAAGTGAACAATACTGTGTTAGCGTCCCGTAGCTCTCTAGAACTCGCTCATGTTGCTACAGAAGCTTCATGCCTGCTGAACAACAGTGTCCCACGGCCCTAAGTCTTCAAAAAAGACCCAGTGTGTACTTAATGTACACAGCACATCTCAGTCCTACAGTTGTGTTGTTTTTAAGTACTCGGTGGCCACACAAACCCTGCAGAAGGAAGGGCCTGCTTTCCACCAGCCCTGTCACACTCTGAATTACATAACTCGTATTTGAATTACTGAAATGACAGTGGCCACAGATGGTGAGACAGCATCAGCTGTCACAATGACTAAGGAAGTTGGACTGTAATGGTGACTCCTGCTCACTACATCCAGAACCATGTGAGCCTGTGACTCTCCAGCTTAGGCGAAATTAAATTCTCCTATTTCAGATTCTTCCTTGACATTACTCAGTTTCTTTTTAAACTTTACTTTTTAGTGTTCAAAGAATGTGAAGTGACCATTTGGTAATTTCTCTTTCTCTAGCACAAGTGTATCCTTTCACGTTGTAGTTTTCATTTGTGAAATGTGAAGCTTTGAGTTCCAGTGTTCTTGGAACAGTAAAACTAAAGACAGTCAAATACAAAGTGAAGCTGGCAGAGTTGAGTCCCTTTTCCTCAAATCACATGATCTCAGGTAAAGCATTCTGGGTAACTCTCACGTGAACTCAGGTAAAGCATTCTGGGTAACTTGTGGTCTCATAACCCTTGCTCACCACCATAGACAACTTAAAAAACTACAGTCAATTCAGTGATGGTGGTGATGGGGGCCTACCTGATGCAGAGGAACTCGAGGCAAGTTTAGAAGATGGCTGAGTTGAGATGGCAGCAGGCAGAACTGGAGTAAAAAAAAAAAAAACTTAACAGTAATTGTTCATGGTGATTCAAGGACAGTATGGTGTCCAGGGCCCCCTGTGACTTCACATGTATAGTTTTTCCTCAGCTCTGAAGGGCCCACCACATAAGTGATAGAAATGCTAACCTACCTCTTGGCCACTGATCTTCCAAGCCCTAGACTGAATCAGTGTTCCCTATCCTGTTTCTGTCAGGCTTTAAGTCCAAATGCAGGTATTAGATGCTCTTCAGTGATAATTATATTCTAAGAATTGGTCCATGCAGACCTTCAAGGTCTCCTATTTGCTTCTTATGCTTATTTTACTCAGTGTCATGACTGGAGGTTTTTGTTAGTGTATTATACTATCTGTAGGTGTCACACTGCCTGTAGGTGCCGTACTAGTGTCTATAGTGGTCACTCTAGCTGTATGTGTCATGTCATCTCTAGGTTTGTGCTAGTGTGTAAGTACAGCAGTGTAGAGGACATCAAACTACCTGTTGCTGTCACTGTTGATTGTCAACTTAACAGAATCTAGAATCACCTGGAAGATGGACCTATGAGAATGCCTGCAAGATGTTATCACAATGGCATTAATTGAGATGGGAAAGCCTGCCCACTCTGGGTGGCAGCATTCCCTAGGCTGGGATTCTGAACTGTGTAAGTGAAGAAAGAGGGCTGAGCAGCAGCATGCATTCATCACTCTCTGCTTCCTGATTATTGATGTGATATAACGAGCTGCTTCAAGTTCCTGCTGCATTGATTTCCACACCAGGATGAACCACACTGTGAACCGTGAGCTAAATAAACTTTCTCCCTTACATTGCCTTTGTCGGAGTGTATTATCACAGCAACAGAAAAGAAACTAAGACTCTTTTCTGCTGTGATGAACTGTACCTCTAAACTGTGACCCAAAAGAAACCCTTCCTCTTTTACAATGCTTCTGTCACAGCGATAATAACACTGACCCAGAAATGGATCTACCTTTTCAAGACCTTCCAGAATAAGCATAGCCTGGACAACACCTTGCCTTTAGCTAAGTGAAACCCATTTGAGATTTAGGAATTCTAGAACTACAAGGCAAAAAAAAAAAAGTCTACATTGTTTAAACCATCAGATTATGATAGTTTGTTATAGATGCCATAGCAAACTCATACAATAGGCTAGTATCATGTGTGAGCAAATGCATTTTCCTCCAAAGGAAATTTGAAACACGTCGTTTATCAAAATTGAGGGTTATGAACTCCCAGAGCAGCTGGTCAAACTGAGCTGAACAACTAATTATGAAACCTACATAATCAAAACATTTTCTAATATTTTCTAAAATTTAAAGTACTATAAGCTCCTTTTTAGGCAGTTAGTGAGTCTATTGTGGTGATGTGCTGGAGGTCATTCCCACACAAATTCAATATCCAGGGAAGGTTAAGACAAATCTCTCGGGGGCACAACTGAAAACCTACCTGTACATCTTCTCTCTTGGATTTAGGTGGGTAAATATACATGCCCAGGAGAAACATCAATAACAATGATAATAACAATAAATAACTTACCTGATAATATGGTTGCTGAATTTCCATCACCTAGTGATACAAATAAATCAAGATATTTCTTACTCAATTCAATTGAGTGATTTTTACTTGGCATATTTATTAGTCTAATGTGATAGGTCTGAAATAATAGGTCTGGTAAAATGCAGGCTCTTGGGATTAACAGGATCCAAGAAATATTTGCTGAATTGATTGCTTTGAAGATTTTCTAGGGTAAAGCCTTTAAACGTGGCTCTTTGAGAAAACTGAGAGTAAGTCAGTTACCACAGGAGTTCAGGGCCATTTGTCTGTCCTGAGCAGTTGTTCACAGCTAGGCACAAAGCAAGAGGATGGTGACATGTTCAAAACTGAGATATGTTCTCAGCTCATGCTTTCCTTGGAGCTGAGTGGACCTTCAGTGGACAACTCCACTAATCTCTTCTATACATGATTAATCATTCCATAGAACGTCATTAAATTATATCACATATTATATCATGATAATTTAAGTGTAGAAGATGATATATCATGCATCACGGTTATTGTATATGTCAGATTATTATGTACTAATGTTGACTTACGATGTGGTTACATCCTGAAAAAGACCATTAAGTCAAAAGAGCTTGAGCTAAAATATCCTAAATGAAAAGCCTTGTGTGGTGGTGTGTGCTTGTCATCCAGCTCTGGGGAAGCAGAGATAAGTAGGCCTCTGAGGTTTGCTGGCCAGCTAGCCTAGCCTGCTAGGGGAACTCCAAACCAATAAGAGATCCTGATGAAGGACACCTAGGGTTGTCCTCTACATGCATGTGCATATGGACCCAAACACACATGTCCACACACACACATATGTGTGTGTACCCCACATGAGAACATGCACATACCTCCACAAAATATGGCAAACAAATTTTATACAACTAATCTACCAAACATCCAACTTTACTAGCACAGCGCCCTATAGATACTAGTTGTTTCCTATGCTGACTTGTTGCTGTGGTTCACTGTGGATGCCCAGTATAAGGAAAAATTATTTTCTTGCATGTTATTGACCTGATAAAAGATAAAATTTAAAATACGAAGACCAAAGTATGGTTTCTGTTTAATGCATATTGCTTTCTTACCATCATGAAGTCAAGAAGTCATGTCAAGGCAAAGTAAGTATTCATACACACACACACACACACACACACACACACACACTGCTACAGATCTCAAATGGTTGATAGTAAAACACATATATGTGATAGACACATGTGATATATATATATATATATATATATATATATATATATATATATATATATCAGAAAATCAGAAAGATAAGGGTAATGACCACATGGGCAGTAGGGAAATAAATGGAAAAACTACAAAACAACCAACTGACCCTTAGCTAGTTACTAATTACTAGGAATTGATTATTTTTAAACCCTGAGCCTTCTGGGACTGGAAGGGTGAATTGGATGGAAATCCTGCATAATGGACCACTCTGTGCTCGGTAAGTGGTGTTTGCTGAGAAGTCGCTGTCTTTGTTCATTGGTCAATGACTTCATTAGGATGCTATGCATGTGCTGGTCTTTCATCTCACAAGTGTCTGTTTAGAAGCTGTGACTAACCAGGACTGCTCTTGGCTCTTAGATGAAGATAAGGCAGCCCTCTCTCACTAACTTGCCACCCTGGGGAGGGAGGGAAGGAGACAGAGGATGGGCAAGGGAGTAAAGCAAAACTACAAAGTCTCAGATTGGACAAAACAGATGGATCACATAGAATGCAACTGAGAGGGAGCCCATTTTCACTGTGTATTCCAAGGAATTCTCTCTGTGGGAGGGGTATTTTGTCTGAGACCCATGATAAGGAGAGTTTGGGACTGAAGGAAGAGCTAGGACAGGACCTAGCTTGGGATGACTTTGTCTATTTCAAGGGCTGGACAAAGGGTCCGAGGTGGATCTGATGCAAGATGAGGTGTTTTCCTCAGTGGTCAGAGACATGGGAGCCTTTGAGTGGTGCATGCCTTAATCTAATCCCAGCACCTGGAGGATGGTGAGCACAGCTTTGGCTCTGAGTTGCAGGCCAGCCTGACTGTGTACATAGTTTACATAGTTAGATGCACTGTGGGGGACGGGGCACCAATGAAGCACCCTTTAGGAGGTTTTGAGCACAGAGGCATGATCCAGTTCACAATTATGGTGGGAAGGCAGCAGAGGTAGGTGGAAGAAAGATGACAAGACTCTGGAAGGTGGCGTTCTTGGGGCTGGGGGGATACTAAAGAGTTTAGCATATATTTTGAAAGTAGAGACATATTTCTGGTGTTATGGTTATGTAGAGTGAAGAAGGAGAAACAAGGAGTGTCTCCACTTTCTCCTGCTTAGATACACTCACTGAGCAGGAAGAATGAGGCTGCCTGTAGCATCAGGTGCCCACCCAAGCCAAACCGGGCATGACACCATCCAACCAGCTAGCACGATTCCCTTGGATGGCTGGTGACAGGGATCGGGGCAACTTGATTCATTTTCTAATTCTGTTTTATCATCCATAAAATGGAAATGTAAAAAGGACCTGACTCATAGGTTTCTTAAGAATATTAAATAAGTCATGTATAGAAAGTGTTTAGAATTAAATCATTTAATACTGAAGTCAGGAACCTATGGCTCCATCCTATCTCATAGCTAGCAGCCACCATCCCCTACCCTCGCTATGTGTGTGTGGGGGGGAGGGGGATTAATATTGATATCAGTGTCTTCATCCATCATCCACCATTTTTTTTTTTTGAGACAGGGTCTCTCACTGAACCTGGAGCTCATCAATTCGGCTAGGCTGACTCTGGCCAATAAGCTCCAGAGATCTGCCTATCTCTATCCCCTCGGCACTGGAGTTCCAGGTACACACCACCAAGCCCAGCTTTTATGTGGGCGCTAGGTCTTCATGCTTGTGCAGGAGAAGTTTTTACCAACTGAACTGTCACCCAGCTCCAGAACCTGATTTTGCAAGAGAAATTTTATGTGGAAACAGACAGACCCATGATTTTATGACTGCCTGTGGCTGGTTTCATGTTGTCTCCAGCTGATTAGTAAATATTATGACACCATTTGCCTGTGAAACTTAAATGTGCCAAAAGGGCTCTGGCCTTTGAATTAAGGTTCAAGTAGTGACTCTGTGGGGGAAGTTTCCACCCAGAACTGTCACACACTTCAGAGTGGTGTTGGTACTTGTCACCATTCCAAGTCTGTGACCTCTAACTGAGACATCATACTGTGAGGTAGGTGTTTTGTCTCCTTTTCCAGAAGGACATAAATGGCCTGTTATGATCATTGACACTAATGGAGTGGCGGAAATGGAACCTAACCCTTCTGCTGCCAAACTCCTGAGAGAGGGGTGACTAAGAATGGAATATACAACACATTCTCTCCAAATTTGTCTCAGTAAGTGTTAAGAAGTCAGCATCAAATGAGGATGATGAGAAGAGCTTCAGCATGAAAAGAACTCCTACCTTGGGGCCTCGCCACTGGCTCCTGGCCATTCCCTGTAGGGAGAGGGGTTGAGAATTAAGTGACTGTTGGAACAAAAAAAGAGCTAATGGTAGTTAGGTCAGATTCTGTGCCCAGATATTTGCTTCACACAGTTCAGAAGACCATTTACTAGCCGGTACTCTGAGCAAGTCAGAGGACTTCCCTTTCCTTCTTAATGAGAGGGGGAATGACTTCTGCTTTGACAGCAATTCCCTTAGGGAAAATGAAAATGGTAATATTGCAGAATAACTCAAACTTGAATAATTGAAACAAAAATGAAGCTAATTATTTAGAAGGATTAAAGTGAGCCAAATGCATTTTCTACTCAACATCTGGAATATCTTAAAGTTTATTTTTAAATTTTGTTTATTTTAAAAAATATTTGTTTATTTTTATTGTATGTGTATGAGTGATTAGCCTGCCTGTATGTCTGTGCACTGAATGAATGCCTGGTGCCCACAAAAGGTAAGAAGAGGGTGCAGGATCCTCTGGAATTAGATGGTTGTAAGCTGTCATGTGGGTGCTGGGAACTGAACCCAAGTCCTCTGCAAAGGCAGCAAGTGCTCTCAACAACCAAGCTATCTTTCCAGTTCTTTTTATTTATTTATCTATCTATCTGTCTGTGTGTGCGTGCGTGCTTGTGTGCATGCATACGTGCGTGCGTATGTGTGTGTAAACCCTGGGAGGCCAGAAGAGAACACTGGATTCCCTGGAGATGGAGTTACAAATGATGGCTGCTATGCTAGGGACTGAACTTGGGTCTTCTGAAAGAGCAACAGGCACTCTTAACCACTGAGCCATCTTTCCAGTCCCTCTTTCCAACTCTTATATTTTGTTTTTAATTGTGTGTGTGTGTGTGTGTGTGTGTGTGTGTGTGTGTGTGTGTGTATTAGTATATGCATGTGGGTGCAGTGCCCATGAAGGCCAGAAGAGGCCATTAGATTCCCTGGACCTGGACTTTGTGAGCCTCCCAACATGGGTTCTGGGAGCTGAACTTGGATCTCTGTAAGAGCAGTACATGTTCTTAACTGCTGAGCCACCTTTCCAGCCCTGGGTAATACCTCAATAGCTCAGAAATACAGACATTGTGACCACTGGAATAGACCAATGGATGGCCACTTCCACCTAATCCTTTAACATTAAACTAGTGTTCCCTCCCATTTAGTATACAAATGTATCTTGGCATTGATAATGTGCTAAAAAGTAGTTCTGTGATTGGTGGAAATCTAGAGTTATGTTTGTATGCCTAGACCAGTGCTTCTAACTTAGGGGCAATTTGCTTTACAAAGGGACATATTAGAAGACATTTTGGCTATTACAACAGCATTGAGGGTACTACAGTTGTTCATAAATAGAGACCAGGTATGCTGTAAAATAGCTCTAAATCACAGGGTAGCCCTCTGCCCACCACCAAGACTGACCCTAAATGTCCACAATACTGGGAGAAGAAGCCCAGTGCCACACTGATCTCAATACTCTCCACTTCCTCAAAGATTTGTGATTACCAATACTTGCCATGAACTCAAAATTAACAGGACAAAACAAACTAAAGCGATTCTAGGTCATAATTCTCTTTGTGTATGTATGTGTATAGGTGAACATGTGTTAGGGGCAGAGGTCAGCCTCTGTCCACCTTGTTTTCTAGGCAGGGTCTGGTCAGTGGGCGCATGCCATTGCTCCTGACTTTTTTTTACATGGGATCTTGGGATCAACTCAGGTCCACATGCCTACCTGGCAATCTCTTTACCAGTTGAGCTATCTCACCAGCTCTATTTATTTATTTATTTATTTATTTATTTATTTATTTATTTATTTTGAGATCTCCCCTGTGTGAATCAAGCTAGCTGGAAACACACTATGTAACGTGGCTGACCTTGAACCCTGAACTTTCATCGTTCCCCCTCCCTTAGCTGCCACAGTGCTATGCACCGCCACCGGCCTTGATTTGCACTGTGAGTATTAATGGGAAAATTTTATCTTCATTCATCACAATGCCCCTGAATGAGTCCCCTCACTAGTGGGTCTGGTTGTCTCCTTATGAGATGTCTTGGAATCCTTACAATGGAACTGCTCGTGTCTGCCACCATGTAAATTTCTGTGTAAAACCCATTTCAACATCTAGTGTCTAAAATACCTGAGCTCAAGTACTGAGCACTTAAATTGTCCACGTCTCTTTATGTCTGGTCTACCCTAGCAGCAGGGTCTATTTGTGATCACAGATGTGGATACAAAGCTCCCAAAGGGATTGGTGTAGGTGGAATCTTGATCAGAAGATGTGCACTGTCAGAGGGAGAGGTGACTCTTACCTTCACAGATGACACTGGCATCTTCTCCAGGACCACAGTTATGCAAGTGCCAGCCAGCATGAGGACACTGTCCCAAAAAACTCTCTGTCCCAGTACAGCCCATCTCATCCAGCAGAAACTCGCCTGGGCCCTCACCAAACTGTGCCTGGACTGGGGCTTCAAGGGCACGCCCACAGTTCAGCTGTCGGCACACCACGTCGGCTTCATGCAGGTCCCATTGGTCATCGCAAACCCTGCCCCAATGGCCATGGTAGAAAACTTCTACTCGCCCGGAGCATCTTCCTGACCCATTCGTGAGCTGCAACTGTGGCCAGTCTTGAAGGTACAAAAGGACGGCTGGAAGCGAGCTACTCCACTTGGATCGACTTGCCTAGCTACACACCAAACACTTATACAACAACATGTCGGAGCAGGCAGCACAGGGGATCCTATCATCAGCAGGATGGGCCTGAGCCTTCTTGTCACCAAGGTCAGAATCTAGCAGCAAAGGTGAATTCTGCCCCCTCCCAACTGAGTTGGGATTCACAGGAAGAGCTGTGAGAAGTAGTATCTGGCACATTTAATCCTTCAGGTAGGTCCTGGTGGTGATAACTACCACTTTTCTAAAGTGAATCGTTTTAATAAAGAATTAAACGGAGATCTGTAAGCGTGCCAAGTGCCAGGAAGTAAAGGTGGTGATGGTGGTGTTCATAATGGTTTGAGAGTGGGTAATGGATGTAGGGTAGGGGTGTCTTTTCTAAGTGACAATGGACTCAAGGATTGGAGAGGCGTAGGAAGGAGTTACTTGGACCAAGAACCCCTAGGAAGAAGGTAGAGCTTTCCTCAGCACAGTAAGAAAAACAAAACAATCTAAACAAAGTTCATAGAGTGTTATGAATGGGGTAAGTGCACAGGGATTCTCTGGTGACATCGTTCTATTCACTAAGATTTGTATGGCTAAAGATCTACCCACTGGTTAGAAATACCCGCCAAATCACATCACACAAGGAACTAGGAAATCTTGACTCACCACCAGGAAACGGTGTTAAGATTTCAGCATCTAAGAGCAAAGATAAATAAACAGGAGTCATTACCATGAAAAAGAGCCCACCCAAGTGCACTGTATGTGTGGCAGCTTACGGAGTAGACATTAACTGGCACCATGACTGCATGTGGGAAGCGGGGGTGGTGTTCAGTAAGACCTGGTCAGTGAAAACATGATGAGTTCAGGCAGCTCAGAGTCATTCACAAACGGGATTATGTGCACAAATACATTAACTTCCAGAGAGCAGCAGAGTTCAAGGCTTACTAAAGAGCACTGCTGTGGTAATCCCAAAGGAGGTAAGCCAAGGCTTCCCCTTTCCTCCATTAACATGTGATGGAGGAACCAAGGGTACACATTGTCCTGGGGCTCCACTCTCTGTCTTCATATGTCTGAAGTTAGGATTCCTTACCCGATCTGAGTTCAGTTGCACCTTTGAATTATAATTTGCCAACCCAGATCCTTGTCTCCTCCAGAATTCTCTGAAATACGTTTGGGCAACAGGAACAAAGTAGTTTGGGGATGAAATACTACCCGCGTGGTTGAAGCCAAGGAATTGACCTTTTCATTTTCCTTTCTTTTGTTGGGTCCTTGTGATTAAGCCTGTGTTTGTCATCTGCCCCCCTCCCTGCCCCACCCCTGCCCCCCACCTGGGTTACAGTAGCAAATGAGATCAGATGACCAGGGGAGCTGGTGGGCACTCTACTAAAGACGTGCTAAGGTCTTGCTCTTACCAATATCTCTTGAAGTTTCATTTTCTGTGGGAATGTTTTCAGATTCTATGAGGAAGAAAAGAAGGTAGAACACAAGGTGAGTCTGTGGGAGAGGATAAAATCTGCCATGTCCTGCCTCGCTGAGTGGCTTGATGCTGCCCTGGTACCCTGTCCCCAGCAGATTTGGTCACACAGGGCTAGTTCAGAAAGGGCAATGCTATCTAGGAAGGAGGGTTCATTTGCCTTTGATGGGTGTTGGTGGGAATGTCAGGGGGAACTGTGAGCAGGGTTTGCCCAGGTCTTTCAGTGAGGGTTGGTTTTGGCTTGGGATTGGAGCTGCATGACGACAGGCTAAATGAGCACGTTTTCTTAAAGGATTTATGCTACCAGATCTTGAGTATTTCAAACGCTGTTTCATATTAAAATAAATGCAACTTTGGTATTATTTATACTTTGAAAGCGAATGGGATTCCAGAGTCTCTGCGGAGGTCAGGCAACCCCGGGGTTGTGCTGTTAAAGAAGGTGACTGATTCTCTCATGGGCGTTTGTTCTCTCACTGACAAGTCAACTACTCATTTTCCCAGCCAGCATCCTCTGTCTTTCTGCCTGTATCAGGAAAGGTGGGCACTTAAGGAGTTGGAATAGGGAATCTGAGGATGAAGGCTTTGCTTTAAATAAACCAGGACAGGTTAGCTGGCAGAGGCAGAGGAAGGGGCTGGGGGGGTGGGTTGTGAGCAGGGTGTCTCCCTGTACCTGGGGATCTTGTTAATAGTGTGTGTATATTCCTAGGTCCTCATCCTAAGCAGATGAGGACCTAGTTATGGATGAGACTACTAGCAGAATAACACGGACAACTGTGGATGCTCACACATTTTGCTAAGGTTCGGGACAGCTTTTCCAAAGCGTAGGCATATTTGGTGGGGAAATGGGGCATTGATAATGGCTGCCTCAGGCCCAAATGTGTGCTGGGTGACCTTGGTCAAGAAGGCATTCTTCTTAACCTTAACTTAATTTTGTCCTTTAATTTGGGTTTCTCTATTTTCAAAACAAGAACAATAAAACAACCCCACCTGAGTGATAAGGATGGGGTGGGAGATGGATGCAAAGTACTTACAGAACTGGCAAGTGCCACATGAGCAGACAGGATTTATGCTTTGAGGCAGTCTCTTAGGCAAAACCAGTCAGAGATTTGTTTCTAGGATATTAGGCATGCTGTGATTCAAATTCTAATTCAACATATCCACCAAAATAGCAAATTTACAAAAAAATCACAGGACAAATTTAATCAACTTCAATTGACAGAAAAGAAAAGCAAATGGGGCTGGAGAGGTGGCTCAGAGGTTAAGAGCACTGGCTGCTCCTCCAGAGGACCTGAGTTCAATTTCTAACCAGATAGTGGCTCACAGCCATCTATAATGAGATCTGGTGCCCTCTTCTGGCAAGCAGGCATACATGCAGGCAATATACTGTATACATAATAAATAAATAAATCTTTTTTTAAAAGGACAAGGAAAGAAAGGAAGGAAGGAAGGAAGGAAGGAAGGAAGGAAGGAAGGAAGGAAGGAAGGAAGGAAGGAAGGAAGGAAGGAAGGAAGGAAGGAAGGAGGAAAGAAAGGAGAGAAAAGAAAAGAAAAGAAAAGAAAAGAAAATCAGATAAAATTATTAGAAAGTGCTGGGCCCAGTCTGACACTTGGATAAGGAGTTGTAGACAATTTCCTATCACTATAAAAATAACTATTAAACAAAAAAATAACTATTAATCAACTATCAATGCACTATTAATTTATAAATAGTCACTGATGTCAATATCTCCACCTGCACATGCTTGATGCTAAAGCTACATCCTGTGCTACTGTCATCTGGTTCTGGAACAGGTTTTACAATAGAGAGCCATCCTGTGTGCTGTTGTATGAGGTTTAACAGTGTCCCTGGATGTTACCACGGACACCAGGAGCATCCCCAAGTGGGGCAATCAAAATGTCCAAATGCTTCCTCGGGCACAAAATCAACTCCAGCTGAGCACAACCACAGAAAGATGTACTTGAGAAGGGCTCTTAAATCCCCCAAAGCAAGGTCTATACTTGGCTAACTAGACTGCTCTCAGCCCCTCCCTCTCAGGGTACCTGGTCCAAGAATGTGCAACCTCAGAAAGCAGCCCAGTCTGCCTTCTGCCCACCAGGGCTGCTCAGAGGACCCACATGAGGCCAGTGTGAGTTCTGCCCCACGGTGGCCGGGCTGAGGACTCAAGGAAATGCCTTCAGAAGCGGGTGGTCCATGTTAACCTTAAAGTAGGTCTCAGAGTAAGGATAATCAGAGGAACTTCCTCCAACAGGCTGAGTGCTTGTCTCTTGGCCAGTGAATGAAGCCTTAGTTCTTGCCTTCTAGAAGGCTGAACCTTGACATATGAGCAGAGGAGACTCGGAAAGGAGTCTCTGGTTCACCAGTTAGCAGCTGGTGAAGGGGGGGGGGAGCTTTCTTCTCTCTCCCACCCAACTCTACACCTTGCTTTATCATCTACAGCTGGTTCCCCAAGGCCAGAACTACTCTGTCTCTGGGAACTTGATTGCCCCAAAAGCAGAATTTTAGAGACCATGTTATTGGCAGCGCGGCTCTCAGGATATAGGTAATGAGTCACAGTGATTACCGTCACAACGATTGCTTTCATTTAATTAGAAAAAAAGCAAAAAGATATGCAATGCCACACCAAGCATAGAGAGGTGAGTGTGGGGAGAGAACCCGCAGGTGACCCAGGGATGCCTCCCTGCAGTCCTGCAGGGCCCATAATTAGAAGGGGCCCACCCTTTGGAGCTCTGCTGTCTCTGTCTAGAAATTTCTCATAGCTCTCACACTAGGACCCACAAATCACATAACCTTGCAGGTGGCCTGAGTGTTTTCATTTCCAGTCTGTCACTCTAGCGCTGATGTTGGCCACCTAAGCGGATGCAGGAGGACTGGGATAGAATAAGAGGTCCACATTCCGCTGCCCCCCAAACCCCACGAAGGAGAGGCTCCGTCATTCTAGAAGGTGCCTGGGACCGTGAGCAGACAAGGCTTTTGATCCCGCAAGGCAACATGCTACAAAAGTTTCCTTTGGGTCAGGGAGGAAGGAGAATGATTGGATAAAGCAGAAAATCAACTCTTGGGAAAGATGGGAAGTGATTTACCGGAGCAGACGACACCAATGTCTTCCTCGTGCCCACAGTTGTGGATGAACCAGCCAGCGTGCGAGCACTGCCCCAGGGAGACCTCGGTCCCAGAACACTGCACATCATCCAGAAGAATGGGGCCGGAGCCCTGGCCAAAGTAGGCCTGTCCCAGGGTGGACACGGCGTCCCCACAGCCCAGCTGCTGGCACACGACCTGCGCTTCCTTCTCGTCCCACAGATCGTCACACACTGTGCCCCACACGCCTTCAAAATACACCTCCACTCGGCCAGAACACCTGTTAGAACCTTCCACGAGCTGCACAGGAAGCCAGTCTTGGGGAGAAAGGCAGTCCCCACCCCCACCTGAGTGTTGGCGAGTAGAGTGGACTCCCCCTCCCACTTCCCGGGAGTACCACCTTTGTTCCCAGCACATGATTAAACCCTTTACACGGACATCTTTCTAAGGTTCCCAGATACCATGTAGGGTACTATTGTACCCATTGTACCAGGGAAGGAAAGATCACAGTGGCGGCAGCCTCCTGGGGACAGAGCATTAACTAATGGGGACCAAAATGAGACTCCCTAGATCTCCTTAGATCTTCATTTGGGATAGAATTACCTATAAAGAGGTTTGGGTCCTGTTGTGATGGGAAGCCACAAGACTTGGCTTTGTTCTTTTCAGTCCACTTTTTGGACTACCTTTTTCATTCTGTGCCCCAGCCACCACCTACTCCAGCAAGAAAATCTTCATCTCAGAAGATAGAAACTGTCCAACTCTGGCCGCTTGATATTTCAGTCTAAGAATTTGGATTCTTGGGTCATCACTGTGCCCTGCAGTGTTGGGTCAGAGGTGTTGGGCAAAGGCAAAGCTTGGAGAGTGCATTCTGCTGCCCAGAGACAGGGCAGGGCTGCCCTCCACTGCCACGTGGCACTCACATTTTGACCTGCCCAGCACTTTGCTGGGCAGCGGCCTACTGGCTGTCCCACGTTCTCAGGGGCAGCAAGCTTTGCTAAGACGGCGGATAGGAAACCAGCAAGGGCAGGACTTGACTTGGTCAGTCACTAACTATTCCATCCGTCTATGGGGGCCACCTAGATTCTCTTTTCCTCATCTGCAAAAGAAAACGGTGCCTTAAAGGGTGGTCCTGAGGCAAATACAGGCGTAGTGCCTGGCACAGAGGGAGTACTTAGGAGCCATTTTTGTTATCTCCATTTTATGAACCAATAATTAGGTAGATGAGGACTGTTCTGCATTCCCCAAACTGCTGATGGAGAGCTGTGACAGGGGAGGGGCAGAATGCTCTCCTGCTCTCTCTCTCCTCTTCCCAGTCACCACAGAGCAGGACTTCAAAGTGTGGCCCTCAGACAGGCCCTGTTCCCATCTCTGAGAAAGCTTGCTAGATATGAAGGTTCTGGGGTACACCCTGTCTGAGGGTAAGGCCAAAGACTTTGCATGTTCAACAAGTTCTTAGCAAGTTCTTGAGTGATTCCCATGTACTTCAACATTTAAGAACACTCTTCGTCACTAATGCATAAGAACCATGAAGGCAGAGAAGGCTCTGGCAGCCTCTGTTGTATTAGGCACAAAAACCACGAGGGTATTTTTATGTCTGAGGATGAGTGACTCATCCCACTGAGTGTGGACTGTCCATCCCCAGGGACTTTGGTGTCCTTCCACCTCAAGGCATTGTCTGGCTGGGACTCACCTTCTTGCTGTTCCACAGACATGTCTTGAATGGTTCTCTTAGGCCTTTCCTTCCCCAACTTTGCTCCAGATCCTCTGATGTCCCTCCTGTAGCAAGCTGAGATGTAGCCGCCATGTTAGAGCCCAACAGGGACCCTGAACACAGCCAGCCCAGGCCCCGTGGAAGCCTCCTGGGACTTGATCCAAACCCACCACTCCCCAGGCACAGCAGAGCCTGGGAATCTGAAATTTGCAGTCACCCAGAACAGGGTGCCACCAGGGAAGGACCAGGTGCTCTGGAATCCATTTCCTTATGTGTAGATGGTCTTAAAAGTCCCTTTTCCTGTCAGTCCTGCGTCAATTTCAGCTGGCCAGCTGTCAGTCAGTAGACGTCATTATACTTCTGCAGCTGTCTGTAGTTAATGTCAGATTTTGTTAAGGAAGTGACAGTTTACATATAAATTCTACTGTGCTCTTAGTTGGTTTGCTGTTTCTAACACTTCTTGGACTGGCTTTTTCCAATTTTTCCTTTTTAAAAAATTTTCTATTCTTATTTTCTTCATAATTTTACATTGTTTTTTAATTTCTCTCTCTCTCTCTCTCTCTCTCTCTCTCTCTCTCTCTCTCTCTCTCTCTCTCGGATGAGGTCACTCTATGTAGCCATGGCTGGCCTTATGCAGACCAGACTACCTTGAATTCACAAAATCTGCCTGCCTCTGCCTCCCAAGCACTGGGCTTAAAGGCGTGGCCCTGGTTTTTGTCTTTTAAAGGTAGACTTGGCTAATAAGAAGGTATTTGGCTTCTACTCAGAATAAATATAGCAGGGTTGTTGTTGTTTTTAAACTGATTCCTGACTCTTCCTGTCCAGGAGCAACAGGAGCAATAACTTTTCTCTAACATCATTAATTACAAGCCAGGACTGTCTCCACAGCAGTCCCCCTGGTGAGTCTACCTGTCATTCAGCCCATACGTCTGCTTTAGCCATTGGGAGGAGGTGGCTCCCTGCTCAGTAGACCACAAAGAATCCAGGCCTACGGTACTGTTGGGTCAGGGTAATTTTACAACTGCCTAATTAATGGCCAGGTGTCCGTGGAGCGAGCCTGCTGTGCTTTGGCATTGGATCATGGCCTGGCACAGATCAAAGGTGACCCAGTCCTCTGTCCTCGTCACAGATGAACAGCCACGTGAGGCAGTATACAGCCCCACTGAGCCGAGGTAGGAGTTAGGCTGCCAGAGACTACAGGGCTCTCTAAGGTACTGCTGGCCTTTCTTCAGTGTTCACGGTGCGCCCCTTTGTGTCTAAGCACTGCCCATCCCTGTTCTGAGCTGACATGGAGAGACCCTGCCATCATTTGCACGCCTGTGTAACAGATGAGAAAGTAAGGACACAGAGAAGCGTGTGCAGAGTGTGCCCACGGTTGGTTCTGGAGGACATTCAGCCTCTGAAGTGTCTGGCCTCCCCAATGTCCTCTTCCTCTTGTCCACACTCTATGGCTTGGCTTTGGCTCTGACTCTCCTCCTCCCAGACCTCACATGCCACTACATAAGTCAGGTCTTCCACTTTCCATTTACCCAGTCTTCCTCATCCCCTTGAGACAGTCTGGAACAGCCTCTAACTCTCCATCCTCCTGCCTCAGCCTCGTAAGTGCTGAGATTGGTACCATACCTGGCACCAATTACTTTTCATTAATAATATTACATCTTGGTGTATATTTTAGGCCTTTACTCTCTTTTGAAACAAGATCTCACTGTGGAGCCATGGTTGACCTGGAACACTCTAGGTAGACAAGACAGGCCTCAAACTCATAAGGATCTGCCTTCCTCTGCCTCCTAGCTGCTGGAATTAAAAGAGTGTGCCACCAAACCTAGATTCAACATTTTGAAAGTTAAGTCCAGCAAAGTGACCTGGATAGTAGGTGGTCACAGGAGGGTTGGGGAGAGAGAGAGAGAGAGAGAGAGAGAGAGAGAGAGAGAGAGAGAGAGAAAGGAAAAGAGATGAGGGAGGTAAAGAGGGAGATAAGTAGGTAGGGAAGGAGGGAGGAAGAGATATGGAGGGAAGGAAGGACAGAGGGATGAAGACTGGGAGGAAGGAAGGAAAGTAGGAAGGAAGGGAGATAGATAAGAGGGAGGGAGAGGGAGGGATGGAGGGAGGGAAGGAGGGAGGGAGAGAGGGATAGAGGAGGGAAGGAAGGAAAGAAGGAAGGAAGGATCTCTACTGCTGCTGTATGAACACATGGCCATCAGAGCAAGGAAGGGTGTGTGTGTGTGTGTATGTGTCTCTGTCTGTGTGTCTGTGTGTCTGTGTGTCTATCTATCTGTCTGTGTGAACTGCCATTCTTTCAATCACTTTCCCTAATTTAATTTCTCTTAGTCCATGTCACCTGCCTACTCATAAAAAAAGGCACATTAGCATCATTTTGATGACAGTACTAGGTCCTAATTATCTACTCGATAAAGGTGGAAGTTCTTAGCCTGGGCTTAAAAACCCTCTGTAATTAGACCACGGCTTCCTTCCCAGCCCCCGTCTCATTGGTAGGTTGTTCTTTCCAAAAAAGAAAGCTCATCCAGTCCTCCTCTAGCTCTTCTCTTGAACTATTAAAATTCCCACATACAAACACAGCTTTCCAGCCATCCAGAGCAGGCCGACTCTCAGCTGTTGGCTGTGGTGTAGATTCCAGGGGGCAAACTGATTGAGATAACACAAATTGACCCAAAGGTGCTCTTTGCTATACATGCTACAAACAAGAAAGCCAAGCACCAAGGTCCCTGGGATGCCATCCACACAGACATCGTCTGTTCCCTCAGATAACCAGTGAACCAGTGGCCCAGGGGACATGGAGGAGACACCCGGCAAGCTTTCAAAGAGTTGACTCCCCAAACAAGGCAGTTTCAAATGCAGCTTTTCATGCCTATAAAATGGGCCTTATTTTCCCTTTGCCCATTGCCAAACCTGGGATCCCAGACAAGTTGTTCGTATGAGTGAGAATGGGCAGGAGGACCACTTTGTCCCTAGTAATAGTCAGTCATATTCTTCAAATACATTTCCTGAGGCTGTGAAGTCTGCTGTGCTGGCAATCTAAAGTGTGGTCAGTGGAATATTGAGTAGCGCCGGAGGGTAAGTGGAGGCAGGTTGGGGAGGGGTTTTAGTGTTAAGCCAAAGGTGTTGAAGAAACAGGTTGAACTTCAAGGTGGGAGAGGATAGAGGTGGGAAGGGAGGAACAGATTCCTGGCTGCAGGAGAATGGAAGGAAGAGTGGGAAAGAGCTGCCCCAGGTGCCAGGGAGGGGACTGACTGACGGAGGGGAGGGAGAAGACAGGTTCAGAGCAGCCACAGGGCTGAGTTCTGTGCTTGGAGTGTAGGGCTGGTGCTGGGCAGAGTACACCGGAAAGCTGGAGACCTGGATGGGTATTATGATTAGAGATGATTGGCAAAGGTCAGGAAGCAGATTGAACCACTGGGGGAAGTGATCAGAGGGGCCAGTGTGAGGTGAGGCAGGCCACAGGGCCAAGGAAGAAGTACCTGAGCTCACAGATGCTAACCAACAGCTTCCATCAGCTCTGTAAAGAAAGGCTAGCCATCACATTCCTTTAAAAAGATAATGCCGGGAAGGAGTTGGGTAGACTAGGGTTAGGAGGTGAGGGGAGCAAGGATCTGTGACCATGTGGCCAGAATCTGGCCGTGGGAAAGAGTGACCTCCAGGGGCTCCACAGCAGGGAGGATTAAACCTTCTGTCTGCTTGTTCTTTGAGTCATTGTCTCACCAAACAGCCCAGATTGGCCTTGGATTTACAGTCCCCCCTCAACCTCCTGGATGCTATAACAGGTGGTCACCACTGGGCCCAGCTGCAGTCTCTGTATGGGAGAGGGACTCTATTGCTGGGGTCCGAACCTAGGGCCACACACAGGCCAAGCCTGTACTCTACCACTGAGCTACACCAGCTCTTGATCTTTCATATGGAACACTGACAATCTCCCAGTCTCGGGTAAGACACACCGCAACTCTGCATCCCAGCCCGAAGCTGTCCCCGCGCCTCTTCTACAGAACCCCAGGGCAGCCAGCACTGGGGACAAATGGTGTCTGGCCTGTTTGATTCCCAGTGTTTGGGAAGTATTGGTTGGAGACATGAGTTAAGGAGCCAGGAATTCAGGAAGATTTAAGGAGGAGTGGGCAAGGAGATAACAGGTACCCCAGGAAGGAGGATAAGATTGAGAACAGTGGATGGGACAACAAGGCAAGGTTCCTTTAGGAAGAGGATGTGGAGGAAAGTGTTTGAAGTAAGTTGGTCAATTGTGGTGTTGTGTATGATGAATGTGTATGTGTGAGTGTGTGGATGTGAATGAATGATTATGTGTGAGTATATGTAAAAGAAAGTGAGGGTGTGTGTGTGTGTGTGTGTGTGTGTGTGTGTGTGTGTGTGTGTGTGCGCGCATGCTGGCTACTTATATCAACTTGACACAAGCTAGAATCATCTGAGAGGAGGGAGCCTCAACTGAGAACTTATATCTGTAAGACTGGGCTGTATGCAGACTTGCAGGGCATTTTCTTTATTAGTGATTGATGGGGGAGGGCCCAGTCCATTGTGGGTGAGGCCATCCCTGGGCTGGCGGTCCTGGGTTCTATAAGAAAGCAGGCTGAACAAGCCAGTAAGCAGCACTCCTCCATGGCTTCTGCATCCATTCCTACCTCCAGGTTCCTGCCCTGTTTGAGTTCTTGCCCTGACTTCCTTCAATGATGAACTGTGATTTGGAACTCTAAATGAAATAAATAAACCCTTTCCTCCCCAAGCTGCCTTTGGTCATGGTGTTCATCACAGCAGTAGAACCCCAACTAAGACAGTTTGTGTGAATGTATGTGTGAGTGTTTGGTAAGGGTGAGTATTGATATCCCAGGTCCTCATTGCATTCAGCAGGGTAGGTGACATTTGCTTAGCATTTGACCAGAGCTGCATGGGACAGCAGGTGGGCACCCTTCAGCAGCCTAGCTAGAAGGAGAGTCAGTCGGCCACAGTGGCCTTGTAGAGACTGTTTTCCTATTTAAGTTGGAGAGTGTTGTGAGCTGAAGCTTCCAGAAAAATAAGGACGCTTGTGTTGAAGAGACCACAAGGCTGGCTAGAACTTCGTGACTGTGAACAGTCGGAAGGTTGCAGATCAAGAATCAAAACCATCCTGAGCTATTTGTAATCTCCTAACAGCCATTTATCACCCACCTTCTGCATTGGACCCAGCATGCTTTTTGAATATCAGATAAACTCTGGAATATATTCTTAGCAGACCACTAGCTCCCACCAACTCGAAGGCTACGGATGTCATCAGACAGCGCCTGAGTCCCAAGGCGGGGATTTACCCACTGTGTTAGAACTGGCCTACACTACATCTCCAGCAACAGCCCTCTTAGGTGGCCACCAAGTTGTCCTTTGGACTTTTCATGTGAATTGCCCCAGTAACACCCAAGGCTCCAGAGATCTGCAAGCTCCATAAATCTCTTCTATCGGTACATGACCTTCGGGGAGTTGGACTGTGTCCCTGGGTGGCTGTTCTTGGAAGGTCACACTGGCCCCATTGTCTATTAGGCTCTGGTGCAATCTTTAGGAGCCTATTGCGCCATATCATGTGACTAATCCTTGGTTCTTGGAGGCTCAAGAGCTCCCCCGCCTGAAAGCTGTAAATGACTTACACATGTCAGCGGAGAGATGCAGCAAGGGCACGGGCGGGGACAGGAAGGTTGCAAAGGGTGCAGAGATAAAGGGGGCACCAGGGGCTAGAGGTAAAACCAGCCCCGCTGATAACTGGGACTTGCAAATGGTGTCTACCAGGTCTGCTGAGCTGCTTAAATAGCCTTAGATCTGCAGAAGACGGGTAAAAAAACAAAACAAAACACTCGTAATCCTCTTCATTTTGTTTTGGGAGGGACTCGTGGGCAGAGGGGGCTCAGGGTACAATGGTCTTGCTTTTCCGTTCATGTCCTCAGCGTCTTTAAGCGGGGTCTCCGTGGCGCTAGGAGCTGTGCCGCCGCATGAAGCCACAGAGCAGTGTGATTGCTGAACATGGCAGACAGCTCTAGCGCTTAGTGGGACGCCAGCAAAGTTCAAAGTGGACGGAAGCAAGGCAGAGGAGAGAGCGGAAGGCTGTGGCCGGCTTCCACCGGTGCGGAATCACAGCCGTCACGGAGACAGACTTTTCTTACCGAGACTTGAGTTTCAGTGGGATGGAAGGTGGGACTCAGGGAAAGTTAGGACCAAGACCTGGTCATACCTCAGGAGCACTTCCCAAAAGTAGCCCCCACTGTGGCTAGGGCTAGATCTCACTGGGCACCTTCTGGATTGGGTCAGGAGTCACTTTCACCCGCGCTTAGGGTTGGCATCCCCAGCGCCAACACTATCCCTTTGAATACACTCAACCTCAGCATCGTCTTTGCCACAGTGGAGCTAAAATGACGAAACAGACCTCTGAGTTCTCCCAGCACATTCCCAAAGTTCTTATGTGCCCGGAGACCCCATCGGTTCCCACATACCAATGGCATAGTTCACAGATCCTCAGTGTTTACCATGAACAACATAGCTTGTTATTCATGGAGAAAATAAGGAAAAGTTACTTTTCTGCTATATTTTGAAAGTTAAATCTATTACTTGAAAATCACTACTGAGGGGTTGGGGGGGGTGACTCAGAAGTCAAGAGCATAGACTGCTCTTGTCAAAGACCTGAGTTCAGTTCCCAGCACATGCACTGAGCTGCTCACAACTGCCCACACCTCCAGCTCCAGGGGATCTCACCTCTTGTCTAGCTTCTGTGGGCACGGTACTCAGGTGCACATGCCCACACAGAAAAACACACACTACTAACAGAGAAGAAAGAAAGAAAAGAGCCACTCAAATATTGAAAGGGGAGACTATCCTGATTGCTTGGGGGAACTTAGAGAATGGAGTTGTTATGGCTAAGTGTCACATTCTGCGTCTGAGATTCAACAATTTTATTTCTTCATTTGAGATGTATAATTTGTAACACAGAGCATCTATAACAGCAGTTAGATTGATTGAGCATTTTCTGTGTCTGAGGGACCCTTCCAAAACTTTGACTAACATCATTTTATTAAATCTACCTGAATGCCTCATATATCATATCCTTTTGTAGGAGAGGGCACAGCAGCATGGGGATTCAAAACTTGCTCCAAGTTCTTAGGGCTGGAAAGTGCTCACCAGAGCTTGAATGCTCCAGAACAATGGTTCTCAGCCTTCCTAATGCGGTGACACTTTAATACAGTTCCTCGCATGGTGGTGACCCCAACCATAAAAGTATTTTCATAATCATAATTTTGCTAATGTTATGAATGATAATGTAAATAACTATGTTTTCTGACGGCCTCTATGAAAGGGTCCTTCAACCCCCAGGTTGAGAACTGCTGCTCTAGATCTTTGTGTCTCTAATCTGCACTCCCAGGCTCAAATATTATAGGACATGTAGACTAAAAAGAAGACACAACGCACCCGAGAAATCATTTAAGTCTTCCTTACGCCCTAGTACAACTTATCTGTTTTTCAATAGTGGGAATATTTCATGAACATATGCATACAATTATCTATAATCAAGTTATTTGTTTCTATGAATATTTCCAAATATTCATTTGTTTACTTTCTCATCTATATGCAAGTGAGAAAACTAAACAATAAAAGATTTTAATATTTTTCCCCAAAGCCACTGAACGATGATAAAAATAATCATGATTTTTTTTTTAATATTTCAAGTTAGTTTAGTCTCAAGTTAAAAGTTCCTTAAGCAGACTAGTAGAGAATACACATTTAAAAACCAAGAATATCAAAGGGATCGACCTGGTTTTCATAAAGTACAGATTTTTCAGAAAAGAAATCTTTCTAAGCCAAGTTCTGATAATTTTATGTCATATCCAGTATTTCAAGCCAGGATGTTTTTATGGACATTTTCCAGATCCATCCAACACTAGAAAAGAAATGCCAACTATGGTTCAATATTCTTAGTGAGCGCTATACACCAAGATATGAACACATGAACCAAAGAACACTTCAAAGTCCCTCACTGGCTCATCTTGGCCAATAAATAGCCCTTCTTCTCTGTTTCCCTCCAGAAATCCTATAAACAGAGCCACAGTCTATGAGAACAATAAACTGACTGATGCTTTGTTCACAGAAAACAAATCTCCCATGAAATAGTTGACTCAGCTTCCATAAAACGGATCAAGGTGGTGTGCAGCTCATCTCCGCAACGGCGTCTCACCAGCGGTCGGATTACGTTAAACAGAGCAACCCCTCCCTTGTTTACTTTTAAGCTGGTACATCAGAGGACAGGGGACAGATAGAACCACACTTTCTCTTTCCAGTTTGTCACAAGGCATTAGCTGTGTAAAGAGCCCTGGGGCATTGGCTGGGTACCTGCTTCAGGTAGAATCACGCCGTGGAAGAACAGCAGCCAAAGTAGGCGGGCGTGGCGGCCCATGTTGGGAGGGCTTCCAGCTACTGGCTAGCCTCAAGTTCCAGCCTTATATTCTCTCCAGGCTCCCTGGTGGGAGTGGCCTGGCAGCTTGATGCTCTTCTCCAGCTTAATTGGCAGGCATCCAGAACAGGGCACAGCAACACATTTGCTTTGGCGTCTTGAGTGTTTGCTCTGAGGAGCAAGAGTGATTTGACCTAAAGGTACATTCCTTTAGAACAGCTGGAAGTCAGTGCTAAACAGTGGGCTGGCACCAGGCCTGGCAGATAGAAGCCTCTAGGCCCTCAGGGTAGAGAAGCTAGGCGGAGTCTAGAGCCTCCCTAGGGTATCATTTCCTGTAGCATATGGCTGTCCCCAATGCAAGAGGCCTCTAGAATCCTATTTATCACTCAGGGCCCACAACCTACCTCTCTCCTTTCCTTGAACTTCCCTATTAGTCTTCAGCTACCTACACTTACTCCATCTTCTACTTCCCATAGCACTCATTAAGCGGGTGCATTTAACAACACTCAGTACATTCTGCCTTGGTTATGATTGCTTGCTCTACAGTCTGAATTCCTCCACTGGCCTGTTCTAGTTTGCTTTCTATTACTGTGATAAGCACCATGACCCAAAGCAACTGGGGGTAGACAGAGTTTATTTCATCTTGCAGCTTATGGTCTATCACTGGGAGAAGTCATGGCAGGAACTCAAGCAGGGCAGGAACTTGGAGGCAGGACCTGAAGCACAGGCCATAACAAAACACTGGCTTTGCTTTCTTACAGAACTCAGGACCACCTGCCCGGGGGAGCACCACCCAGAGTGAGCTGGGCCCTCCCACATCAATCATTAATCAAGAAAATGTCCCACAGGTTGGTCTACAGGGCCATCTGATGGATACATTTTTTTTTCAGTTAAGATTCATTCTTCCCAGATGACTGTAGCTTGTTTCAAATTGACAAAAACCAGCCAGCATAGGCCTAGAAGCTTTTTCAAGGCAGGGATTTTCTTCGGACTTTTGTAGTCTTGTTTATGGCATGCATAGCACAATGCCATAAATATCTATTAGATTTCAATTACTGCTTCCTTCATAGGTAATTTTTCTCTACCTGAATAGTAACCTGAATCCTCTGCCCCAAGTATTCTGATTCACATTGCACCCTCTAGATCCTAACTTATATCCCTGCATATGAAACAGAGGTAAAGGTCTAGATTGTTCTGTGGATTTGGGTCGTGCATCATGAAAAGAAAAGGAATAGCAAGAAACCCTTTTCCCAGTCTGAAAACTCCTGTCTTACTTTTAAGGATGACCTACCAGTTGGGTGACTCAAATGTATCAGTCACCATGTCCAGTTAAAATAGCTTCTGAGATCCATGGCCAGGCACCAGGCTGAGCTCCGGGAATCCAATTGATGAGAGAGAGGCGAGATACTGCAGGCGAGGGACGTCGAGATCATGATGGGAGGACATGCAGAGATGACCGGCCACACTAGTGGACTAGGCCCTCTGAGACGGAATATGGTTGTTTGGCTCGAACTGTTTGGGGGGCACCCAGGCAGGGGGATCGGGATCTGTCCCTGGTCTATGGGCAGGCTTCTGGAACCCGGTGCCTGTGGTGTGACACCTTGCACAGCCTTCATGCAGTGGGAAGGGGTTTGAACCTGCCTAGGCTCAGTGTGCTGGGCTCTGCTGACTCCCCATGGGAGACTTCGATTTGGGGGATGTGGGGGTGCAGGGTGGCTTGGAAAAAAGGGCTGGGGGGAGGAGGGAGAGGGGGGATCTGTGAATAGTATGTGGAGTGAGTAGAAATTTTCTTAATAAAGAAAAATGAAAGAAAAAAATAGCTTCTGAACCTCCACTGTGCATGCTTTGCTAAAAAATGGCCAACTCCACACCTGGTTAGGATGGTCAAAATAGGATCATGTGCAAGAAGGAGAGAGTCTGGGACTTGGCTTTTAAAGGTTGGGTCTCAGGGCTTAGGATTTAGCTCAGTGGCAGAGTGCTTGCCTAGTGTGCAGGAAGCCCTGGGTTCTATCTCCAGCACTGTCAAATAGATACATAAATGCTTTTCAAAAAGCCTTCGATCTTGTGCCTGACACTGTGATTTGGTCCAAGTCAGCTTAGATTCCCAGAGCCTTGGTTTCCTCATCTGAAACAGTGGCTCCCACCATCTACTGGAAGGACAAAACTGAAGGTATATAAAAGACGAGTACATGTCCACTGTCTCTCTCCTTGAATTGTTTGTGAGGTAAGTTGTCACTCTGTAACACAGGCTGGCCTCAAAATTGTGGCAGTCCTCCTGTCTCTGACTCCTGAGTGCTGAGATAACACACATGAATCACTTCTTCTAGCACTACTTAGCAACAGAAATCCGGCTTAGAGATTTTGAGATTTTTCTCATAGTTCTTGGTGCTATTAAGCCATCAAATAGGGAAAGGTATGAAGTGGGGAGGGGCGTTTAGTCAGACATAACTGTGGTTAAGACATTTCACAGGCCCACAAGGATCTCTGGGCTTTTCCTAGGTCAGCCTGTCTCATGCTAGAGGCAGTCTACAGAACCACACAACAACCTGGCTGAGAAAGCACATCCTTGCCAAGCACGGCCCTGGTGAGTACAGGATTTCCTCTTCCTTCCTTTCAGGTGTCAGGAAGCTCTGGGCAGGCTGTGGCCCTGGATCTGGGCTTCTGTTCACACTGCCATCCATGTGACACACGTTTAGTCATGTATGGTCTTCAGACATGCTCATCCATCCATGTCTGTGCTTGGTGACATGTCCGTGTCCCTCTGTAGTCCTAGTTGGGAGGGTACTTGCTGTTGTCTTCAGCATCCTATTCTTGGTTTTCACACCATGTCAGACTCATCTTCCAACATGCCCCCAAATACGTTCCCTCTCCCTTCTCTGACTCAGACTTTCTAGGGAACTAAACCACTTCAGGGGCTTCCCTGACCCTCTGTCTCTTTTCTCTTACCTTTACCCTGCAGGACAACAGAGCACTCTGGCATGGTGGCATCTGTCAGGTCAGATCCCCCACTTATCTGTGTGCTGTGATGGTCTGTGGGCATCAGAGACCTGCTGGCATCAACCATTCACTCCACTTCCTGCCCACAGGATACTAGGGAAAACACACGACATTTCTTCCATGTGTTTCCTACTCTGCATTCTCAAGCACTAAGTATGGTGCTTTACTTTCTAGGGCCATTGATCTTGGAGGTGACACAGGGCAAAATAAGGTAGGAGAAAAGCTAGATTTGCTTACATCCTCCCACTAGAAAAGGGGAGTTAGGGCATCCCGTCAGCCAGGCCTGGGATGTAGAATCTGCCTTCTGCACCTTTTCAGTGCTCAGCACTTCTGCTTCCCAAAAAGGACTGTGAAAGAGATCTCAGTGAGTCCGTGCAAACCACAGACAACAGGGAAGGTGGGGGATAGCTCAGCTGGTGACGTGCTGGCCCGAAAGGCACGAAGGCCTGACTTTAATCCCCAGAACCTACTTTTCTAAATTAAGAAAACAAACAAAAGACAGTCAGGCGTGGTAATGTGGGCTTGTAATCCCAGCACTGGGAAGGTAAAGACAGGCTGATCTCTGGGGCTTGTTAGCTGGCCAGCCTAGACCAGTCAGAAAGTTCTGGGTCTTGTCTCAGTAAGACCCAAAGCTTGGCAGACTAAAGGAATAACAGCAGAGGCTGTCTTCTGGCTTCCACGTGTACGTGTATTTGTGTGCACACTCACATACACATGTACACACACACACACACACACACACACACACACACACACACACACACGGTAAGAGCATCCAAAGAAAGCTTAAAGGTAAATGAAAATAGCCGTTTCTATGTTTTGATTAAGAACAATGGAAGATGAGTACAGCCCTCACTCGAGAAGCTTTGCTTTGTAGTATACAACTGACACAGAGAACCTCATGATGGTCCATGCACAGAAAACAAGAGCCTGTGGAGTGGTCAGCCTTAAAGGGCACGTATTCATCACATCCCTCCCATCAAAGCTCCGGTATCTTTGATGAAGCGGGGCAGAGCTGAAAATTTTTAAGAGCCAGAGGCAATGGTAACTTCAAGGAAACTGTTTTCCAGACACAACCTGGCAGTCAGTCGCACTCAGGAACCCACTGTGATTTCTACGGCATGCATAAGAACTGGACCACTTCATGCCACACAGAATCCCAGCAGGGAGAAGGGGAGGTGGACATAAAATCCCAATGCCGCTATTGGCCTTTGAGAGCTGCGAAGAGGGGAGAGTCAGTTTCCTTTAAGGATGTGAACCCTGCCTGATAGATCGGCCATGCTCTAGGCAGGCCCCACTCCCAAGAGGAGTCAGGCAACATGAACTGGATCAGATTGGGAAGGAAAAGAAAGAAAACTCCAAGTTGGGTGGATGGGGAGGGGAGGGTGTAGGGGGTGGATATGGGAGGAGTTGGGAGAAGAATGTGATTATGATCAAAATACACCGTATGAAATTCTCAAAGAATAAAAATATTATTTTAAAAAGAACAATGCTCCCCCCATTCTAATATAAGCTTGAAATATCCTGTATGGAAAGTATCTGAGGTATTTTTGTTACCCTAAGTATTAAAGAAGTTGGATTTTACATAAGCAAACTGGCCTAAGTCTTGGACAGCCAAGAATTGTGTATGAGAATTTTGGAAGAAGTTATACTCTGTAATGAGTGGTCTGAGGCTTCTATTGAGATCAGTTCTGGCCTGGAAAGGTGATTCAGTGTTTAAAATCCTTGCTATGCAAGCACTAGAATGGGAGTTTGGATCCACAGAACCTCCTTAAATGCTAGGTGGGCATGGTGGCCTACTTGTAATTCCAGGCTTGGAAGGTACACACAGGGACATGGGGGATCTCCAGAGCAAGTTGGCTCATGGAACTAACCCGATCAGTGAGCTCTGGGTTTGATTGAGAGATCCTGCCTTAAAGAATAAGGTGAAAGAGCAAGTGAGGAAGATTCCTGACATCAACCTTGGGCCTACACACACAGGTGCATGTACCCCCACATACCTATGTGCACCCACCACACACAGGTACGCCCACATATTGTATGTGCACCCACCACACACACAAACAGAAGAAAAGGAGGACATGGGAGATGACTAGCTCCTCCCAGGGCACCTGTGGCAGTGCAGGTCACTCAGATCGGTACGGCCCTGGCTATGGCATGACCCTCAGATCCCCACTTGGCTTCAAGTGATGGCCCAGATCCAAGGTGTTTGCACAGCCTTTGGTGGTATCAGGAGCTCTGGATATCAACCCAGATCCTGGCTGTGGTAGGGCCATGGGCCCTGATGTCACCATGGCCCCGGGTGGTAGCATAGGCCAGCCAGATTAGCATGGCCCTGGCAGTAGTATGGCCCTTGGACACCAACATGGACTCAGGTGTCTGATCAGACCCCAGTCATCCACATGGCCTTCGGTGGTTACAGACCCTGGCTGTGGAAGGACCATGGACCCAGACTTGGCCCTAGGCAGCATCCCAGGCCCGGATATCACCCTGCTCCCAGGTAGCAAGCAGGCCACCAACATCATCCCATTCTTCACCACCCTCACATCTTCAGAATTGCCTTTTACCACAGTACATGGACCATTCTGCTTCTCTTTCTCTCTTATTTCTCCACCATATACGTGTTCATCATAATGGTGGGCCTGGGGATGTCTTCAGGCAGGCTGGACCGTGAGGACACAGGCTGCCGTGTGGGTATCTCTCCATCGCCTGAGCCACATGACATCAAGTAGACCTGTGGAGTCCTTCAGGCAGGCTGCGTCACGAAGACCCAGGCTGCCCCATGGATGTCTTTTGCCCACCTGAGCTGCATCCTGGCTTTTCTTTTTAAATGTCTCATTCACAGGAACTTCCTGACTCATGACCTTTGGAAAGATGATTGCGATTCTGAACCCCTGTGCATTGCCAAGCTCCATGTCATGTGTCCCACTTTTCTGTCATTGGCTGCCAATCTTATGTCCCCACTGCTAAGCCAGATGCATTTGAAAGCAACAGTGAGTCTAAACTCAGGAAGTTGCTTCTCAATTGTTCCCTCGGCCTTAAGGGTCTGTAGAGGCCCCTGCACGGCTGCTGTCCCACCCCCTCGCTCCTCCCACCTTTTATCCGAGACTGGGGGCTGGCTCAGTGGGTGAAGCGCTTGCCATGCAAGCGTGAGGACCTGAGTTCGATCCCAAGCACCCGTGTAAAGAGCGGAGCACGCTTCCCAGGTCTATGGGGGTGACGATAAGGGACTCCTTGAGGCTTACTGTCCAGTCCGCATAGCCTAATCAGTAAGCCCCAGGAACCGGTGTGAGAGACTGTCTCAAAAAAACAAGGTGTTTGAACAGCTCCCACAGAATGACTCCTGGGGTTGACATTCTGGCTTCCTCATGCAAGTACACACACATGCATGCAAAACAGCATACACAAACACACATAACTAGCACACACAGGAAACATACGTGCATGCACACAACACACACACACACACACACACACACACACACACACACACACACACGAGTTTGTAGACATTCACACAACTCATTAGATAAAATTTTAATCCGGGTGCAGAACATAGAGAAATCAACCTGAACTGACCAGGAAACTCTCCCTGCCAGCTGCTTTACACAATGCCAGATGATGCTGTGCAGGCTTCTGGTAGAGAAAAAAAACACAATGTCTTACCCACCACTGAACCCTGCAAACTACATCAAAGACCTGCTGGCAAGATGTGCCAACGAGGACAGAAGTGGCATGACAGTTATGGGGTTAGCCAACCACTTTCTGATCAGTCACGAGGCCTACATAGGATGGACTTCATGTCTGTTTCTGGAAACCTGATCTAAAGGCCAGGACTGGAAAGATCACGGGCCTTAAGGGGTCTCTTATTCTTGTTGTCCTGCTAAAGTGTTGTGCTGTCAAACTGCATTCTAAATGTTTGTGTTTAGATGTATAGCTTTGTGCTGTTCTCAACTTTGGTCAGAGGAGCTGCTTTTCACAGAGGGTGGATGTTAATGCTCATAACTGGTCACGATGCTGAGGATAAACAACTCTGAGTGCTTGGCTTCGGCTGAATCATCCCATCAACCTCCCACCACCCAAGGGTAGGGAACTCCATGGAAGAAGGAACGGAAAGAATATAAGAGCCAGTGGATGGGGGTTGTGGGGGGCGCAGATCTGTGAAAAGAAAATCTGACTTCTGGACATGCCATGGCTAGAACACACTTCAACATGTAGCATCTGTGGTTACCTGCACAAAATGAAGCCAGTCAAAATCCCAGCGTGGGTTGGGGAAGGATCATCGGGGCCCCACCATACCAGAGGAGCCATTGGCCATGAGGGCTACTGAGGGAGAGAGCATCACTCTCCTTCAGTGATATGGCCCCTGGGAGATTGTTCATGCCCTGGTGGATGGCTACATACTCAGGTGCATACTATGGATAGCACTAACTGGACTTGTGAGGGGAGAGAGATTTTTAAAACAAGAAAAGGAAAGAGGAGAGAGACAGAGAGAGAGACAGAGAGACAGAGAGAGATGAAGCTGGGAGGAAGGTGGGATGGGGTACTAGGGAGAGTTGGAGGGAGGTAGTGATGGATGGATATGATCACAGTACTTTATATAAATGTATGAAACCTTCAAAGAATGAAGAAAATATTTTTTAAACTGAAAAACAAACAGAATTTTAATTCAGAGACCCTCAACACCAAAGAGTGAGTAGAAAGAAAACTGTTTATATCCGCCAGAAAAAAAATCTGACCCTCCACAGTGATGGTCAGGGGACATATCTGCACACACAGAATATGTCTTTTAAGTGAAATAATTTGGCCAAATTTTATTGTAGCATTATTTATGTTTATGTGAGTTCAAGCCCTGAGTTCAAGCCTGATGCCTTAGAGCCCACATAGTGGAATAAAGAACCAGCTCCCACAAGTTGTCCTCTGGCCTCCACATATATACCATGGCAGATGCACACCCCCCATCCACACATCAAACAAATAAATGCAATCAAAGTCATTAACTAAGCAAGGGAGGTAAATAAGACAAAAACAAGAGAAGGAGAGAGAAGAGGAAAAGCTGGAAGCAGAAACATGATTGAAAGGAAAAGTGCATTTGAAAGGGCGATTGGATTGCTACGTGAGTGAAGGCAGATAAGAGGTGGCTCCTTACACCACCTGCGTCCATGTTTGTGTCTGTGTTTCACATCTATTATTCACTGTAACCTTCTCAACAGTCCTGTGAGTGAGCACTGAAGATCCTCTTCCCTCCGATCTCCGCATGCAAGACCTGAGGCCGGGAGATAGCTTTCCTGCCCAAGTCAGCTGGAGACAACAAGGCAGTAACGAGAACTCAGGTTGGCTGGCTCGTGAATTCTGTCCCCATGTGATTGTGATTGTGGTTACATTCATTTTTTTTTTTTCATTCATTAGTGGGAGGGGTATGCACTTGCCAGGACATGTGCATGGAGGTCAGAGGATAACCTGCAGGAATCAATTCTCTGTTTCCGCCACATGAGCTGGCAGTATTGAACTCAGGGCATCATCAGGCTCAGCCACAGGTGTCTTTACCCACTGAGCCACCTCACCAGCCCTCCTTTTCCTTTATTTTAATTATTTTTATTACTTTTGTACATATGAGTGTTTCTCAGCATGTATCTGTGTGCACTGTGTGATGCCCAGGGAGGCTAGAAGAGGGCATTAGATCCCCTGGAACTGGAGTTACAAAAGGTTGTGAGCTACCAAGTGGGTGCTGGGAACTGAACCCAAGTCATCTGGAAGAGCAGTCAGTGCTCTTAACCTCTGAACCATCTCTCCAGGCCCTCACCAGCCCTCTTCTTAAGAGCCAAAAGACGTGGATAAAATCTTGTGACTACAGCATACACATGGTGCGCGCACGCGCGCGCGCACACACACACGCAGGCAAGATACACATGTTAAAGTAAATAAATCTTTAAAAATACTTGTGAGTATTCTTTCTCTCTATAGTAGATTCAAGTTTATTATAATTCCAAGTATTGCCCTTGACTTCAGGCTGTAAGGCTGGGTTATAATCATTCTGTGTGTATCCTCCCCCAAGTATCTTTGGGAACTGGTCTCTGAATGTCTGTGGATCCCAAAGTCCACAAATATTCCAGTCTCTTATGTAAATGCACAATATCTGCATAGAACCTACACATAACCTCTATATACCTTATTTTTATAGTAAAAAGCAAAGCTGCCTTTATTCACACAGTGCATAGTTACCTTAGAAATCTGTGAGGGGTCTACAAAAGAACAAAGAAGTATATTTATAGAAGTCAGAGAATAAAAGATCAGTTAAAATTCTACATTTCCATATGCTAGCAAAGAGTTATTAGAAATCAAAAAATGCTGAAAATCAAATTTATTAATAATTACATTTAAAACAAAGATTACTTATGGACTCAATTATAAGTGACATTGAGAAAATAATACTAGAAAATACCACTAAAATTAAAGAAAACCCAAATAATAGAAAACTTCACCAGGTTCATGAGATGGATAACCCTGTACTATTAAAATATCAACTTTCTTCAGTTGATCTAATAGCTACAATGTGATTTCAGTCAGTTAGCGTTCTAGTAAAAAGTTTTGTAGAGGTCAGCAAGCTGTCTTCAAACAATACATGAAAACAAGTGGGAACTACAGTAGGAAAAATATTTTAATGCAAGCAAAATTAGACAACTTTACACAACTGTGTGATTGATGGACAAATGTGTATATGTACGTGTATTTTTAAATTATTTTTTGGTAATTAGCTTTTTAATGTTGGTCCCATGCTTGTCTTGTTACTATAGCTCTATGGTATAATTTGAGATGAAGCATTCCTTTGAATGTGTTAAATTCTCTAGATTGTGTATAATACTTGATAACAATGCAATGTGACTATGTTGTCACACTATATTATTTATGAAACAATGACCAGAAAATAGTCTACACATTTAGCATCAATAGTTTTCTTTTCTAAATATTTTTTACTTGAGTGGTTGAGTTCATAGATGTAGATTCCATGAATGCAGAGGGTCAACTGTGGTGGTCATTTTTATGTGACTCCACAACTTAGCACTTACTACACCTCCTTGCACAAAACTCTCATAGGTGAGTCTTGATGTCTCTTTCTTCACCTCTATTCTCCTGCCTCGGTGATGGTAGTGGTAGTCGGGGAGGTTGCCCAAAGGGGACTTCCACAGATGGTAGTGAGTGAGGGGGGTGCATACACAAGCAGCCCAGGCATTGCCTGTGACAGAGGGTAGGGTGCACAGTGAAAGGGTGGATGGTGAGTCTGCAGCCACCGGTGGACACCACAGATCGAGCTTTTCAGTTTGAACATCACTACTAAAGGATTAACAGCTGGGGCCAGCCAGGTAGCTCAGGAGGTAAAGCGCTGGCTGCCAAACCTGACAAGCTGAGTTTGATCCCCAGGCAGCACGTGGTAGGATAGAACTGACTTCTGCAAGTTATTCTCTGACCTCCACACACGCACCATGGTACACACATGAGCCTTCCTAAACACACCAAATATATGTAACATAAGAACATTTTACATGTTAACAATTGGAGCAAGAAGTAGATAGACTCTTGCTGGCAAACGAGACAAAGCTTTATGGATCCTACGTGAGAGCTCAGCTGCCCACTATGAAGACCTCAGTACTGACCCACTGGGGTTCTTCCCAGGACTCTTTGGAGGCTCACAGTTGAAAACTCATGGCTGCAGATCGATTGTAATTTCCTCCTTCTCCCTCCCCCCACCCTCTCAAGAGAGTGCCAGGATCCTGGGTAAGGCCTTGCCAAGCAGGGTTTTAAGATAAGGTAGTTTCATGTTTATGTACCGTAACTCACTTGATCTTCTTATGCACGTTCAATTAGCTTCAGCCCTCCTGGAAAACATGATTCCTTCCCTGGGCAAACCCCTCGAGGAGCACTGAGAACTCTATGGGGAGGCTAACAGAGCAAGACTAGCTCTTTGCACCACCCCCACACAACACAGACAGAAGCCTTCATCCTTGGTGACAACTCTTAGCAAGCTACACCTCCAGTTGTGGAAAAGGCCGGGGTCTCACACTAGAATTTGCAAAGCCAGGGAGAGCAAGCAGGATTGCTGTATCAAACTCCCAGATAAAAAGAGATGCAGGGAGCTGGAGAGATGGCTCAGTGGTTAAGAGCACTGGCTGCTCTTACAGAGGTCCTAAATTCAATTTCCAGCAAGCACATGGCAGCTCACAACCATCTACAACGGGATCGGAAGCCCTCTTCTGGCATGCAGGTATACATGCAGATGGAGCACTCATACACATAAAATAAATAAATATTAAAAAGAAAAAGAAAAAAGGAGAGATGCATGAAGGAAGTGCACCTGTATCTTCTGGAGCATAGAGGAGGCTCCACCCTGAATGAAGGTGGTGTCTGGTGGAGTTTGCTGCAGAATGAAGGTGAATCAGGTCTGGCACCTGCCCATAGGGATGGTATTTAGTCAGTATAGATCACCACAGCTGTCCCAGGCTGCACAACTTTCCCACTGGAGGGTAATGAGTCCTTGCATGTCTCTGTGACCACTGGGAACCACACCCCTTCCTTAACTCAGATATCCCAAATACAGAGCATTAACATGGGGTTAGTCCGGCCAGTACCCCATGACATACCATCTACACAGCTCCAACACAGTACCCCATGACATACCATAGACACAGCTCCAACACAATACCCCATGACATACCATCTACACAGCTCCAACATTGTATTTTAGAATTTGTATGTGTGTGTGTGTGTGTGTGTGTGTGTGTGTGTGTGTGTGTATTAGCATTTTGCCTGCATGTATGCATGTGCAACACTTGTGTGCCCATGAAGGTTAGAAGAGGGTGTCAGAGCCTCTGGAATTGGAATTCTCAGTAGTAAAAAACCATCTCATCAGCTCTCAAGCTCCAATATTTTTATCATCCCCTGCTTACTGACACAGATCATTAAAGCTGTTAATCTGCTTTGTCTCAGAAGTATGGATTTTTAAATATACCATGTTAAGTGTGTGAATGAGTTCATTCGTGAACAGATTCTAGACTGGCGCCTGCTTATAGTAAATGTACAGTGAGTATCAGCTATTGCTACTCCTTTGACGATGATCCTTGTTTCAAAACCAGCCTGTCATTTCAGGGTGTTTTGCCTGCATGTGTGCATATGCACGGCTTATGTGCCTGGTGACCCAGGGGTGACAATGGGAACTATTAGACCCTGTCTATCACTCTTTTCCTGGGTGGATGTCCTTAGCTTCATATTTAATTTCATTGTCCTTATCAGATGAATTTGCCTCATTCAGTCACCACCTCATTTCCTGGGAAGTCTGACCTCAGATTACATTGAGATTGGCCAGACTTTGTTTTACCTTGGTTTTTCTAAATTAAGATAGTGTGACCTTGGGCAAATTATTGAAACTTTCGTTCAGTACACTGCTTCCTTTGTCTGTAAAATTCTGCAAGCCAGACCTCCTGAGGGTTGCCTCTGATTGGCTCTGGCAGAGGCCTAGTTGTGGGAAGGGGCAGCCCTGGCTTTAGTGTAAGCTCAGCTGACCTGCCCTTCGCCTGGGTGATGGCAGGATCTCATTGCTTCTCTCTGATCTTACACATCCAACATCTTTGGGGGAGCCTCCCGAAGCCCTGTCTGTATATGGCCACCCTTCTAGTTCACAGTCGCGTCTCTCATTTCAGGGAGTTGGGAAGGAGGGGCTTGTCATCCTTCAGTCGGTTCCTCCTTGCGATTGGATTCCAGCACAGTCGTGCCATCATCTCATCGTGCCTTAGCCACCAGTTTCCTTTGTCTCATCTAAACTCCCACAAATCTGTCAGAGCCGGGACTTGAACCCAAGACAAACTCTTTCTTGGGAAGCATAGTTTTATTCTCTAAATGAAAAGACCTAGACGTTTCTTCCCATCCCATCCCTCCCTGTCCTCTCATGTCTCATCTCTCCCCTCTTCCTCTTCTCTCCTGTCTCCTGTCTTTCAGCATCTCCTTCTCCATCTCCTTCTCCCCTCTGTTTCTACCTCTGCCACTCCCCATGCTGGGTCCCATTTGTGTGTCTGTCTGACACTCCCGTGCCCTGACTCCCTGAGCTGGCTTGTTAAGGGTCTTGGACCCATTAACATATTAGCAAAAGGAGTTTCCAGAGTGGTACCTGCTCAGCAGGTTCTCAAACAGGGACAGAGAAGTCCAACTCAGAGGAGCAGCTTGGGGGGGGGGGGGCTTCCTTTGGTCCCAGCTTATTCCAGGCTCCCTTGAACCTCCTTAAAGTCTGTGTTTTGGGGTTTCTGGCATCTAGTTATATCCTGAATGTATATCCAACAGAGGTTGGACTTGTTCTGTGTCAAAATTGCTTTAGGAACCAGAAAGCTCAGGTGCCAAGTCTTCCCTTCAGGTAGAGTACTACCCCAAGAACATCTCTGAAGGACACAGGAGAAGCTAAATGCCCAGAGCTGGCTTCTCCTGGTAACCTCTGGTGCCGGGTACAGTGAGAGAAGAGCTGCTCAAGAGAAGCTACCGAAGGCTGGGGATATAGTTTATTTGGTATGTATAGAGTACTTGCCTAATGTACCTTGTGTTCAACACCCAGCATCATCACACATAGCCCAGGCAGGGTGGTGCGTGCCTATAATCCCAAGACTCACAAGGTGAAGGCAGGATGCCAGACGTTCAAGTTCATTCTTGGTTACATAGCTTGTTCGAAGTTCCAAGATCACAACAGCCTGGGAGATATATATATATATATATATATATATATATATATATATATATAGATAGATAGATAGATAGATAGATAGATAGATAGATAGATAGATAGATAGATATAGATATATATATAGATATAGATATATAGATATAGATATATATATAGATATATATCACCCTATTTTTAAATAAATAAAGATGGCACTGGGGAGACTGTAGCTCAGGGGCTCCAGGATGAGGGAACGTTCATGAAACAGCAGTATTCTGCAGCTTTCTTGTTCCATGTGGGTGGATCTCATTGACTTTTGCTCCACCGCAGGAGACAGACCTGCTGTATGAGTGAGAGCCTAGCGTATGTTCCAACAGCCAAGCAGAGATCTCCCAACAGAGGCCCAGAGAAGGAATTTCCCAAATCCCTTCTCCCTGTGTTTGTTCACCTATTGTTGCTACTGTTGTGGGATTTGTAGGAATAAATCCACATCAAAGGAGACAAGTGAATATTCCCAAATTTCCCTGTGCTTTATCTTCAAATGCCCACGATGCTGCCCTGTGGTTCTTTCTGAGCCCTTGGATCAGCACTGTGAGAGCACCCCTTTCCTTGCTATAGTGAGGATTGTATAGTTCACTGACCTTGAATGTCTGTCTCGTCCCACTGCACAAGCTGGTCCTCAAGGCAAGAACCCTGTCTTGTCCATCGTTGTGTTCCTACTGTCTAGTGTAAAGAGTAGAGCGAATGGCAGTACTCAACTGAATGCATTAGTGTGTGAATACCAGAGAAAGCTGACCAGAGAGAAATAGTCCCCTTTGCACATTTAGACAAACACGTATCACACTAACTCCCGGAAAACAAACTTCTCATAGATCCTGCTAATGATGTTAATACACACAAAACAAGCACCTGATAGTTAATTCATTCCCTGAGTGCTTCAGTGATTGAGAACAGGAGTGGTATAATTTGTCTACACAGAAAAAAACCTTAGTCTCATCCCAGCACTCTACCCCAATCCTAAACACCCTGGATCTTTGCTTCTCCGTGTAGTGGTACCACATTGCTTTGGGGGGGACTCTGATTTACTGCCAAGCCATTTGATTTTGGGTGATTCCCCTTCATCCCTTTCTCTCAAGCCTCCCTAGGCTCAATGCACGCCCCACCCACAGTGAGCCATGTGGGTGGACCTCCCAGAAGGGGCCAATTCCTTTTCTACCAACTCAAATGGAGTTAGCCAATGGCGCACAAGGCACCATACGACTGGAGTGGAGCCTGAACTCCCTGCTCACCCTACCCTTTCCCCAGGTCCTTCCCATTCCTTCTCATCATGGGAGGAAGAGTAACAGCATACTCTATGAACTTGACCAGGTACAACCCCAGGGTTGGGGAAGGGTCCTCTCCCCTGTTTTATGTCTGTCCAGTCTGAACAAACAAGATGAAGGACTCCAAACATAGGGATTCTCCCCACCCAGCCTCCAGCTGTGTCTGGTTGTGGTAGAACCAGCAGAGTCACCGGAGCATTTGCCTGGCGCCATCTCCATGCCTGTCTAATACAGGAAGTTGTTATTTGAAGATAAGGGAAACCACAGTCAATTGCTTCCTCGTAATCTGATACAGCCTCGGAACTGTGGGAGATACAGGCTAGGTTAGAGGCTCGGTAACTCAGCTGAGCAGGAACCCAGCAGGACTGTGAGCTCAGGAGTTAATGCAACTCTAGACTCAGACAGGTACTTCCGGCTGCATGAGAAGGGGGTATGTTTCCTACCCATGGACCAACGGATGCTTACTTTGATGGCAGAGGGACAACAAAATACCCACCTCTTCCATGCCCCATCTACCCACTCCCTCTGCAAATCAGACCTCTTCTAGTTCCCCCAAGCATACCAGCTCTCTCTGGCTCTTCCCAGAAAGCATTTCCCCTCCCCTGCCAACTCCTCATTGTTGAGTTTGTACAAATGTCTGTAGACCACAGAGTCAAGGTCAGATGGGCATTAGGGTGAAGTTACCATTCCCAGGACCACTGGAAGTTCCTTTTCCTGGAGTACACCTTTCCCTCAAAGGGTTCTGTGGTGGCCTAAATGAGAAATGTCCCCATAGGCTCATGTATTTGAACACTTGGTTGCAAGCCATTGGTGCTGTTTGAGGAGGTTTGGGGGTCTCTAAGAGGTGGAGCCTTGTTGGAAGAAGTGCATCATTAGGGGTGGCCTTTGAGAGTTTATAGCCTGCCCTCCACTTCCGTTCACTCTCCGTTTCTCTGTGTGCGATTGAATATGTGATCTCTCAGCTCCCGCTCTGGCAGCCTGCTGCCATGCCTCCCCGATTATGATCTTCCCCTTTAGAATCATAAGCCCAAATTAACTCTTCTTTGTAGAAGTTTCCTTGGTCATGGTGTTTTATCACAGCAACAGAAAAGTAACAAACACAGCTCACTAATTCTTGGGTTTTCCAGAATTAGTCCTGGCTTTATAGGAACATCCGCTCTTCCACCCTCTTGCTTCTCTTCAACCCATCTGAGCTAAGGCTGAACTGACTGTTCGGGAAAGTGGACACAACTGAAGGAGCACAGGTCTGCAGATGTGGCTCATGCCTGGCCGGGGGCTGCACGAGAGGTCCCTTGAAGGGACTCTGGCCAGCTTGAGTGTGGCAAGCAGGGCTCTGGCAGCCTTGCTTGAACTCAAGTGACCTTCACTCCTATGAGCTCTCTGCACTCTCAGAAATAAACTGTCTGCTGCTCTGACGAAAGCTGGCTGTCGCATGAGACTTCAGTAGGCCTCGTTTCTTGGCGCCATTCTCCCAGCTGCCTCCTAGCAGGGGTCATGTTATTGTTCTGATTGTTCATCCAGAACTGAGGCTGTCTTATGTAAGGCCACTCCCCAGGGCTAGCAAGTTGGCAAATGGCAAGAGGCAGTATTTGAAAGAGAGCCAATTGCATGCATTTATTCCTAATTCCATATTCCCTGATACCACTCACATCCGTATCGTAACATTAACGCCACAGGACTGTTTACACCAAAGCAATGGGCAAGTGCTGCACATCGGGCCTTTTCTGCCCCTCCACCAGCTCTCAGGTGGAGTTGTCAAATAATATATAAAACGACCTGCTAAAATGGAATTGTCGATAAAAAACGAACTACCCCCTATGATAAGCAAATGGGACACATCTAAAATTAAAATTTAATGGATGCCCTGGATTTTTATTGTCAAACACAACAACTTCACTCAGAGAGCTCTTACTAACACATACATGCTCCTTCCCATCATTCTGCAGTACATCTTTATCACTAACATTCAACTAGTACATTAGGATTCTAATTAGCCATCTAATGACATATTTAGGGGAGCTTATAGGTTCTTAAAATGTTCATTTATTAACTGTGATGGTTAGTGGTCGTCAGCTTGACAGAACCAGGAATTACCTGGGATATGGGCCTCTGGGAATGTGGGAGTGTATCTTGAGATAGAAAAACCTACTCTATCAAAACACAGTCCAGGCATAGAGTCAAGTGAGAATTCTGCAGGCTTGTGAGAACACTCCAAGAAAACAGGACAAGAGTCTTGTAACCTCATTTTCTTCAAAACACTAAATTGTTCCTGGAATATGTTTTCACACTTGCTCCAGGTGTAGCAGACATGAGTGAGTTTACTTCGGATTACTCATTACTTCTTGCCCTTGCTAGTCAGTTAAATGTTTAAACTGTCCTTTGTGTGCTTCCATGGAAAAACATGTTTTTGTCACACGCGTTTTTGTCTTCATTATTGCACACAGCTTGAACTCGAGTGACCTTCACTCCTATGAGCTCTCTGCACTCTCAGAAATAAACTGTCTGCTGCTCTGACTGAAGCTGGCTGTCGCATGAGACCAGTCGGCCTCGTTTCTCGGCGCCATTCTCCCAGGTCCCAGCACCTCTGGACGGTCACTACGGGTGTCACCATTTCTTGGGTGGAATCCTGGGCTGCAGAGCTGGAGAAAGGGAGCTGAACAGCATGCATGCCCTCACTAGCTCTCTTCTTCATGACTAGATGTGACACACCCTGCTGCGGCTTCAAGGCCCTGCTGCCTTTCTTCCCCACCATTGTAGACTGCACCTCGACTCATGAGCTAGAACAAACCCTTCTCCCCTAAACTGCTTTTTATCAGGGTATTTTATCACAGCAATGGGAAAAGAAACTAAGACGTTGGCCCTAATTTGAAGATGAACGCCTGCCATATCACATAACCAAAAGCAAGACCGGGAGGAGAGTGTTTATTCAGCCTACACTTCCACATCATAGTCCATCACTGAGGGAAGTCAGGACTGGATCTTAAACAGGACAGGAACCTGGAGGCAGGAGCTGATGCAGAGGCCATGGAGGAGTGCTGCTTACTGCCTTGCTCCTTAGGGTTTGCTCAGCCTGCTTTCTTATAGAACTCAGGACCACCTGCCCAGGGATGGCACCGCACACTGTGGGTTGGACCTTCCCCCATCAATCACTAATTGAGAAAATGCCCTTCAGGCTAGCCTACAGCCTGATTTTATGGAGGCATTTTCCCAACTGAGGCTCCCTCTTCCCAGACAACTCTAGCTTACGTCAAGCTGGTAGAAACTCAGCCAGCACAATGTCGGCCTACACTTCGGGAAAGTACTGCTCGTGCCTCATGGTGAATCTTAGCAGCACAGGAAACCAAAAGAAGACTATACTAGTTATTGTCCTCTTGGTGTGATAAAAGCCCCGTGACGAAGAAAGGGTTTATCTGGGGCTTATGTCCCGGGGGATAAGAGTTCATCACCACAGTGGTGGGAAGGCAGGCATGGAGGCAGGACCAGCTGGAAGCTCACATCTCATACCACAAGCAGTTGGCGGAGAGAGATTAAGTTGGGCATGGAAGATGGCTTTTGAAGCCTCAAAGCCTGCCCTTGGTGACGGTGACATACTTCTTCCAGCAAGGCCACACCTCCTTACCTTCCCTAAACACTGACGCCAACTGTCCATAATGTATTCAAATGCCTAAGAATGTGGGGGAATATCCCATTCAAAACGTCGCAAAGCCTCTCACAGGCACCTTTGAGGAGAACAAGGTGAGGGACGTCTCCATTGAACCCCTCAGGGGAAGGCTGGGAACGATTCTATGTAGACTCTGCTTTGTGTCTGATTCAGTGTCAGAAAGGGGTCCCTATATTTCAGGAAGCTATTGCTTAGTCTTGGAGATGGCAGGTGGGCCTTGGGAATCATCCTTTAATGGGTCGAATATGAAACGCCCCTGATGGTCTCATGTGTTTGAACCCTTGGGCTCCAAGTGGTGGTGACACTTTAGGAGGTTGTAGAAACATGGGGACAGTGGCCTAGCTGAAAGAAGTGGGTTGCCAGGGCTGAGGCTTGAAGGAGACGGCTCCCCTGGCTCCAGCCTGGGCCCTGTGCTCCCTGAGCTGCGGTATTGCAGCAAGAGTGAGCTCCCACCACTTGGGCTAGCCCGCTCCACCAGGTCTTCCCCACCGTGATGAAACGGTGAGTCAGTGTAAATCCCACTGCCTCGAGTGTCTTCTGTCGAGTGCTTGGCTCCATCATGAGAAGAGCAGTAGATATAAGCTCCAAGATCCTGCCAGAGGGAGCCAGAGTCCAGGATGGTGGCTGCGGGGACAGCTGTGGAGACAGGGAGGGGAGTCCTCTGGCTTGCTCATAAACGCACATACTTCTTAACAGCCGTTACAAAAAGAACTTGGAAATATACTTAAAAGAAACGGAAAGGGCAGTTAATCATTATCATATTAATGATTATCCTAGGGTTAATTACATGTGTATGAGTGTGAGCATCATTCCTACTTTGGATAGGTGACAATTTCTTATACAATGTAAGGAAAGCATGAACCATAAAGGGAAATATCAATCATTAGAGTGCACCTGGCATAGACATAGGAACTTCCATTCACCAAAAGACACCTTTAAGAAAGTGAGAAGGGGCCTGTCCCTGGCCCTTAGCTGGCTCTGGGGAACCTGTTCCTCAGGCTGGATTACTTCACCCAGCCTTTCGGCAGGGGGAGGAGCTCGACTTGATGTGCCATGCTGTCTGTTTTCAAGGCCATGGGAGGCCTGCCCCTTTCTGAATGGAGACGAGTAGTGGTTGGGGAGGGGGGTAGATGGGAGTCAGAGGAAGGGAATGGGAGGAGAGGAGGGAGGGAGAGCTGTGGTCGGTATGTAAGGTAAATGAAAAAAAATGTTAATTAAATAAAATAAGATTTTAAAAATAAACATTAAAAAAATGAAAAGGGGGACTAGGTAGTTTAGTTGCTAAGAGTACTTGCTACTCTTGTAGAAGAGGACCCAGGTTCTGTTTCCTGCACCCACATGACAGCTTACAACCATCTGTAACTCCATTCCAGTGGATCTGATGCCTTCTTCTGGCCTCTGCAGGCACTGAATGCATGTGACATCCATGCATACCCTCTGACACACATGCAAATACATAAAATTAAAAAAAAAAAACAGAAAAGTGTATAAAAATAGAAAGGTGTGTGTAAAAAGTTTAATAGAAAGATGTAAGAGTAAACATTTGTAATTTATTTGACCAAAAATATGGAAAGCAAACCTATGGTTATTAAGGAAAAAAAGACAGCACCCCAATAACCACCTTAAATAGGTATCGATGCAAAGTCTTTTTCTTCATCCCCTAAGAACTGAGAAGCTGCACTGCCTCCCAGTCACACTCTGCCCAGTTTCTTCCTGGGCTCCAGCCTGCCACAGAGTGGCAGTGTTTTACCCAAGAGTCATTTAACAGACTTCACAATAAGGCCTTGGCTAAGCCAGTTATGACATGCTGAGTGCTTTTGACTGTCCCTTGAGCTCCCAATAAACTGTCTCAGACACAAACCCCAGGCAGTAACACCTCCTGCCCTGACCTATTGCTGGAGGATGATTAAAGAGTGGGAAAATCGCTTCCAGAAGTATAGAAGCCAGAGAGCCGCACATCTGACGGCCCAGGAAGGGACCACTGCTGAGGAAGAGCCAGACAACAGAAAGCCATCCAAGGTCCCCAGTGTCAGCTCTCCCTTAGTAGCTCAAGATTTCCCATACCGGAAAGAGGACTTCTGTATTGCGTCGCCTCTGGGGTGAGTATGGCTTGGGTACCCAGTCCTTTCCTAGGTGTCCTCAAGCCTAGTTAATGTAGAACTACCACCTGTGGGTTTCTCACCACGAGAAGAAACTAGAAAGGCCCTTTCCAGTGCTCTAACTCATTGCCCCTCTGCCTTCCAGGATATGGACGGCATTCTACAAATCAGACCCACGCATTGCCCTTGGAAAATATTCTCCGATGGAACAAGAGATCCTGGTAAGTGCCCTCAAGTTTGCATGGACTGAGTCCCTCTAGAGTCTGCTTGCAGAGGTGAGGGGACTGCCAGGGTTCAAAATCCACCAATCACAGACGTTTCCACAATAGCTCCTGCTGGCTGTGTCTACTGGTAGATTTCACTCTCTGAACATCCCAGTCAGGAGTTCAGCCATAAGCAGGGCTGAAAGGATGGCTCAGAGGGTGAGTACCCTTGCTGTGCAAGCATGAAGGCCTGCATGTACTGTAACCCTGGCACTGGGAGCAGAGACAGGTGGACCCTGGGAGATTGCCGGCCGGCCAGGCTAAACAAAATGGCAAGTTTCTAGTTCTGTGAGAGACTGTGTCTCAAAGGAATATGGAGGGAAGTGGTAGGGGAAGGCACCTGATGTCTCTTTCTGGTCTCTGAATGCATATGCACAGGACATACACCCTCCCCCTACATGTTGGCAATACTTACACCAAACGGAAACACACACTAAAAAACACTGTGTTTTACGTAACTGTGATAATAAATTACAAAACTGCCATTTCTTCAGTACTTACCTGGCACTATGTTGTACTTTGAGTGTGACATGTCTCCCATAGGCTCGAGTGTTTTAACCCTTGGTCTTTCAATACCACACGAGCTCTGCACAGATGGCGCCCATCAACATTTAGTCACGGTAGGCGAGCGTCTCCCAAGGCCTCGCCTCTCTCTAGGCAGTTAATAGTGGGGGCAGGGGCAGAGAAGTCATTTTCTTCGGTGATGTAACCCCTGGCAAGCTGCCCGTGCCCCAGGGAAAAATCTTCTACCAAGGCTCATGTGAACAACGCGAATTAGAGGTGGTGGGTCACAGAGAAACCAAAAGAATAAGAAAAAAAGACACGAAAAGAGGACTTGTATGGGAAGAGAAGAAATTCGGTGGGACCGAGAGAGGGATGAGAGCAAGTAACGGGTGAAGATGTTCATTATACACCTGCATGAAACTGTCAAAAGATAAACATCGGGAGCTGGAAAGACAGCCTAAACTGCTCTTTCAGAGTTCAGTTCCCAGCACCCAAGTCAGGCAACTTACAACTGCACATAACTGTAGCTCCAGGGTATCCAACATCCTCTTCTAGCCTCCACAGTTACCTGCATACACGTGTGCAAACACAAACACACACACACACACACACACACACACACACACACACACACACACTTGAAAACAAAGTTAATCTTTTTTTTAAAAAAATAGTCGAAAAAATAAAAAGGGAAAAAACAGAAATAAGGATAAGCTGCGAACCTCAGTGATAAAGACAAAGCTTCCAGGTCCTCAGCTCTTCTTTTGGGCACTGGGTTACACTTTGAGTGTGAAGTGTCCCCAAAAGCTCGTGCTTTTCGACATAGGGCTCTCAGTTAGTGGCACAGTTGTGGAACTTTTAGGAGGCGAGGTCTAGCTGAAGAAGGATGGGGTCACTAAGAGGGTGGGCCTTCTGGATTTTTGCCTGGCCTTGGCTCCTGTCCTGATCCCCTGAGATGGAGGCAAGCTGCTCCATGCCCCCACCACCATGGAGCCACCTGCCACCGCGTCCTCCCTACCATGACAAACTGTGTCCCCTCAAACTGTGAGCCAGAGTAGATGCTTCTTCCCTTAGGCTCCTACTTGCCGGGTATTATTTAGTCACAGTGATAAGAAAACCACACACACACACACACACACACACACGCACACTCACACATGCACTCACACACGCACCAGTTGCTCTCACACATCATCTTTTGAGACTTCACAATACCTTTTGTAAGGTCAATAAAATGATTCTAAATTCACGGTGGATAGAAGGAGAGCTGGGCTTTGAACCCAGGCCTATGTGATCCCCAAGGTCTACCCGCTTTCCTATTTAATAAGGGATTCAATGCTCTTAGCAGCAGAGGAGAATCAGCCACTAGCTAATTCTTTCCATGGTGGCTGCCTACCCCTAGGTATTGAGATTTTTAACCATCTTTTTTTCTGTGTTCAGCATCTCGGTGGCGTTCACACCATAGCAACAAGAAGATATTTGGCTGACCAGCAGAGGAAAGAGTGGAGGATGCTGAGAAAACTGCAGGCACAGTCATCAGACTACAAAATGGCAAAAAAATATAGAAAAGAGTCCTCTTCTCCTTGTACTGTGTGTGGACCCCCAGAAAAAATATGGACAGCAAAGGTGGTCATACCTGCGGAGGAGTTTAAAATGCCCCACCGAGAGGTGATCGACATCGACAAACATATAAAAAGGATGCAGCTCGCACGAGCCCTGAGAAACAAGCAGCTTTCTCCATACCTCGAACGGCTCCGGAGTGCCACTTTGCTGTCTGGAGCAGAGCCGGGTACCACAGGAACAGTCAAGTCCAGGGAAGAAGGGGGCAACTTTGACAGGGATAGCTCTGATAAAGCCAGTCAAGAGGAGAAAGGGGAGGCGGAGTTCAAGCCCACACACCCACGAGAAATCACAATGAACGTAATTTTCAAGTCAGAAGAACCCAAAGGGTGTTTGGTATGTCATCGGAACGATCGGAAAACTTTCCTCCCTGGGAAGAAACAGGAGCGGCGCATCACGGGCCTGACGAACAGAAACCTCTTCCCCATCACTGGTTTTCCTGGAGACCTGATGCTCATGAACCAGGATTTTATATCACGGGGAATCCACCCGAGTGACGCCATTAAGATCTACTGGCTGCCAGAAGAGGATACCCGCAAGGCACTCAAGCACAGGGCAGCTCGCTGCCCCTATTGAAGCTAGAGAGCCCAGAGCATAAGCAAGTGTCCTGCTCTTCATTTCTCCTGCACACCGTGTCCCAGGGTCCTTCCTCTCTGCTCTTCTTTTGAGCTCCTTGGCTTCTCCTGCTCTGTCTCCACGGTGTCTCCAAGATGAGACCCTGCTGCTAAGGCTTCCATGTTCCCAGCAACTCTTGAGTATAGCTCCCACCTCACCACATCCATAAGTTCTAAATGATGGGCATGCCCCCACTGGCCAGGCTGTTCTCCTGACCCTAGGTATTCACTCTAAAACTGAAGTTGCCCATCAAATACCGAGTCCTGTCACTAAGAGGCAATCCAAAATGTGAGTGACAGGAAATGGATTCTCAACCTTCTCCAAAGTATCTCCTGGCTCAACCAGAGCCTTGGGCATAGATAGGAACTTCAGCTTTTGGTGGGGAGGGGCATCTGGAGCAAATGAAGGGGTTTCCCTCCAATGACAAAGCTCTGATGTTTCCTGCATGTGTGTCTATGTATCACATATGTGCCTGGTGCCCATGGAGGCCGGAAGAGAGTGTTGGATCCCCTGGCATTAGTGTTAGAAATGGTTGTGAGCCACCATGTAGTTGCTGGGACTCAAATCCAGGTCTTCTGGAAGAACAACCAGAGCTCTTAATTGCTGAGCCATCATTCCAACCCCTTACTTTTTGTTTTTAATACAGGATCTCACTAAGTTGTCCAGACTGAACTGCCTTTCCTTTCCAAGTAACTTGGATTTTAAACTTATGCCTCCAGGCCCAGCTTGTAATCTGTTTTTGACTAGTGGAAAATAAAAGAAATTCAACATCCACACACACAAAAGTATATTCACATTTGCGTGCGCATGTGCACACACACACACACACACACACACACACACACACACACACACACACAAAGAAGGCATCTTCCCAGTGACAGGAAATCTCCTCTTTACCCCTTCCTTCTCTTGCACTAAAGAAATGAGACATTTTCACTTGGAGGAGAATCTCTTACAGCCTCTCTGTCATGGGACTTCTTTGTATTGAGAAAACTACAAAATTCTGAAGTTGAACAGTGAGTGGAGAGTCTTAGGGAATAGAGAGGGTTCCGGAATTACATACTACCTATCCTTGTCAATACCCAAACAAAGGCTACAGACACTCATCTTGAGTAGGGCCTGGCTCCAGCAACAGGGAGAAGTCAGCCTGGTGGCTTAGGGCTATGTGTGAGACATTGCTGAAATCTGTCTCCTCACCTTGAGTGACACTGGCCAGGGTGAAGCTTCTGGGGATACCACCAGGCCCCCTGGGTGGTCTAGAAAAGGAGAGTAAAGTGACTAGAGACATTTGCCTTTCTCAACAAGGCTCTGGGAAACAATAGCTCCTTCTTTTCTATCCTGAAAGTTTCCAAGGAAGAATATGCTGTGGATATCACTCTGTATAAATAAAATACTGATTGGCCAGTAGCCAGGCAGGAAGTATAGGTGGGACAAACAGAGAAGAGATTCTAGAAACAGGAAGGCTGAGTCAGAGAGACACTGCCAGCCTCCGCCATGAGTACCAACATGTAAGATATGGGTAAGCCACAAGCCACGTGGCAACTTATAGATTAATAGAAATGGGTTAATTTAAGCTACAAGAACAGTTAGCAAGAAGCCTGCCATGGCCATACAGTTTATAAGCAATATAAGTCTCTGTGTGTTTACTTGGTTGGGTCTGAGCGGCTGCGGGACTGGCGAGCAAGAGAGATTTGTCCTGACTGTGGACCAGACAGGACCAGAAAAATTTTAGCTACAAGAATAACTAGTTGACCATGGTCGAACATGACTTCCTGCTTGAGGAGGTTTCCAGCCTCCTCTAATATACGGGCCTCAGGCCTGGGAGGTGAGACAGTCTAGGAATCTGAAGACAGGTGAGTAACTGAGACTAAAGGCCTCGCCTGCATTCACTAGATTTCAACAGCAGAACCAGGGCCAGCTCCCACTCCCCTGACTGATTTATACAAGAACCCTTTGAATGTCACTCTAGCTACAGAAACAAGCCCAGGTGGAACAGCAAAGATCTAGGAGCTGATCCCTTGGGAGTAGGGTTGTCCAAATGGACAGACATGTATCTCCATTTATTACATATCACACTAGGATCCTCATGGTTCATTCCCATGGCAGTGTCCATGGTTACAAAGTCTACGATACAAGCCCTTGTACATGAATATTCATAGCATATTTCCTTAAAGTAGCCTCAAAAGTGGAAATAACCAAAATGCCCCTACGATGATGGAAGGTAAAATGAAAGTGGCAATGTTCATGCAATAAAGTATTTCTCAGGTGTGTGAAAGTAGGAACTGATCAAGATCCAATCATGAACATAGAAATATCATGCTAAGCGAATGAAGCCAGCCATGAACGACCACACACTTTGTGCTTCTGTTTAGGTGTAATGCCCATAAGAGCTAAATTCAGAGTTAGAAAAGAGGTTTGTGGTTACTGAAGTCTGGCGTGACGGTAGGAGCAAATGAGGACTGAGTTGTGATGGATTTGGTATTTCTTTTGGAAGGGATGAAGGCTGACTATGGCTGACTGTGATGATGCTGGACCATTCTGCCAATAATCTAAAGATCCCTGGGTTATAAGCGTTTAGTGGGTGGATCGCATGGTATGTAAATTATATATCAATAAAACTGGCATATAAGATATTAATGGACATTAATGACATGATTAAAAGTAAAACAATGGAGTCCGAGGGGAAAAGCTGTACATGTATGTGGTCGAAAGCAGCTGAATTCCCTCCATTTGTAGATCTCAGCAACTGGCCTGAGCTCTGCTGAAGATATAGGAGAGAAAGAAGGACCCAAGACCCCGGTGGGTGGACTCCCTTTCCTCTCCCAGTGGTAGATGAGCCCCACAACAGAACACTGATAGACCGTGGGCTTCCCATCCCATCCATTCTCTGCTTCCATGATGTTATTTTTATTTAGGGTGGGGCTGCTTAATAAGACTGAAGTTCCCATCCTCACCCCTCCCGAGGTTTGACAACGGTGGACCCTGTCCTGGGATGCATGCTGTGCTATGCCATTCTGATCTCAGAACGGAGCAGACTGGGCCCACAGCAAGACCACTGCTGCCTCCAAGCAAGAGCAGGAAGAAAGAACTCACCGTGTAAAGCTTATCCCTCGGGGAAATGCTGAGGTATCAGCCTAACTGCGCAGATAGGAGCTTCTGGTCCCAGGCATGTCCCGCATTCTCTCCTCTCTCCTCTTGTTCCTCTCTATCTAGATTCCTCTTTCTATCTATTCTCTCTGCATGGCAGTCCCACCTCTGCCCCTCCTGCCTAGCTACTGGCCATTTAGCTCTTCATTAGACCAACCAGGTGCCTTAGGCAGGCAAGGTGAACAAATGCAACACATCTTTACATAGTTAAACAAATGCAGCATAAACAAAAGCAACACATCTTTACACAGTTAAGGTAATACTCCACAGCATAAACAAATGTAACACATCTTTGTCCAGTGAGAATAGAATATTTCACAACACATGGCCGTGGCTGCCTGGGGGGACACAAAAAGGACTGTGTTTTCCAGAGACACCCAGAAATCAAAGTTTGGGTATTCCATGTCACAATGTCCTCTAAAGCAGAAGCGTCTGGATTAGACTCGGTTTCTGGGGATTTTTGTGCCCCAGATCTTTGTCCTGGCCACACTGCTTCTAAAACTGTCCTTAAACAGCCTCACGCATCTCTCCTGTAGGTCTTTCCTCTACTTCCCTATAAAACTTGAGACATCTGTCTGTCCAGACCTCCTAACATCATCCATCCCCATCCACTCTCTGCGCTGCCCCCAAGGCGCCCCCTCCCGTCCCCAGTAGCCCCACTTTCATTCCACAAAGATGAGTGGAAGGGCTGAAGGGTGTCTTATAAGCAGCCTCCTCTGCACGGTCCCCCTCCATCTTAATAGAGAACTCCAGTTTGTCCAGCTATCCATTCCTATCCCACTAGCCAACGTGCCCAAGAGGAGACTGAGTCCAAACTCTGCTTGGAAACTAGCCCAAGAGCAATGAGGAGGAGGTATAAGTGATGGGCAGGAGCCCCACCATCCATATCCGTGCCTGATGCAGACGGGGATGTGATGAGTCCTGGAACAAGGAAACAAAGTGAAGTGTGATGCTGAGGGAGCTGAGAAGAGCTGCTTGCCATCTGCTGCCTACCAAGGGGCAGGGCAGCTCTTAGAGTGGGCAGAGCAAGACCAGGGCGTGCAGGAGCGCCTGGGCACCAGACTGCTGTCAGGCCGCTGCCTTGGTATGTCATTTCAGAAGCTGATCCCTGTACTCCTTCACACCCACTGGAGACTGGCTTTCTGAGACTTGTCACTACAAGGGGTCCTAAATACATAAAGTGCCTGCCTCTTAGAGAGTCAGAAGAGCACAGTCTGTTACCTGCTGGCACCCCCCAGTTGAGAAGACTTTCTCAGATTGTTCACTCTGGGACATGCTAAATAGCTGAGGTAAATGGTTAAGAAGCTCCTTCCAGGTCTCTCTGACAAAATATAGTAGATAGATAGATAGATAGATAGATAGATAGATAGATAGATAGATAGATAGATAGATAGATGGTAGACACAGACAGATAGACAGACAGACAGACAGACAGTGTGTATGTAGGAGAGGGAGGTAGAGGTTAGTGCTCAGCTCAGTTAGTGCTTCACCAAAATCTCCAAAGCAGTCACAGTTGCAAAAAATCTCATCCAAAAAAGTAACAAGAATAATCAGAGGAAAGCATGCAAAATATTCCACTTCAAGAATGCCCATCCTGAAGATTGACATGAAATTATTCCTAATGTCTTTCCTGACTTTGAACTCCACCACTTCAGCTTTCAAAAATTCAACCAACCATGGAAAACCAGAACACAGCTTGAATCAATGAACCATACATATATTAGCAACTACATTAACAATTTAATTCTCCATTGGAACAAATAACCACAATGCTGTTCTGAGTAATTATTGCTAATCTGTGATACAAGCTCAGAAACCCAAGCTACGTTGACCCAGAAGTCCGAAAGACTTTGTTCTCAGGGAAAATATCCATATTCCTACAGAGATTAATCAGTGCCCTGGTTGTATTTCTATTTTTCTCAAGTATTCTACAGTAATTGTAACATGAAGAGCACACGGTGGAACACACCTGTATAGACCCAAATGCATCCTGGATGTTCCCTGCACTTCAAATAAGCCTGTTACTTACCATTTGGTAAATCCTCTGCCCGGCGAGGGGCACAGCTTTTAGCTTTTAAATCAGCTATTACCGTGAAAGCCTTTTCCCTCACAGCTTCTAACAATCCAACTTACTGCCTATTAGGGGTTGTTTCAGTTATTTTTGATATTCTGTGGAGAGTGTGAGGTACCCTTTCCTGCTTAGAGGGGAAATTTCCCCTCTTTGAACCTGAAATGCTTTCAAAGAGGAGAGAGATTGCCTTTCAAGAGTTAGAAAGCTGTCCTCCTCTTAAGAGCCGTGATGATATCCAAAGGCTCCTAATGCAGAGAAAAGCATTAGCCACTTACATTTCTGCCTTAATGAGTACCGCGCTCATAGCTAGCCAATGGTAAATGTCACAAACTTAGGAATTATTTCTCTCAGTGCGGAAAAAAGTCAATCTGGTATCCACACTGTCCTTCCTGTCTCCACTGATCCTGTGCAGCACACGTGTGAGATACATATATCTCTTATTACTATTCTCAAGGTTAACACAAATCACACCTCTATTTCTGCTGAAGAATTTGTCACTTAAGAGTAGGGGACAATTACAAGCAAGACGGTAGAAGAGGACAATCCTAACTCTTATTTTCTCCCGTAGAAACAATCTGGTAACTATTAACAATTGAGTCTGAAGTGTTCCCCTCAGACTCATGTGGCTGGTGGTGTCATAAGACCAGGCTGGAGGGAACGGGTCACTGCGGCGTGTCCTTTGTCCTAGTCAGTTACTATTGCTGTGGTGAAACGCCATAACCAAAAGCAAGTTGAGGAGGGTTTATTTGGCTTACACTTCCACATCACTGTTCATCATCCAAAGAACTCAGGACAGGAACTCAAACGGGGCAGGCACCTGGGGACAGGAGTGAATGCAGAGTCCATGCTTACTGGCTTTCTCCTTGTAGCTTGCTCAGCCTGCTTTCTTATACATCTCAGGGCCACCGGTCCAGGGGTGGCACCTCCCACAATGGGCTGGGCCCTCTCCCATCAATCACTAATACAAAAAAACAAAAACAAAAAAAACAAAACCGCCCCACAGGCTTGCCTGTAGCCTGATCTTATGGAGGTGTTTTCTCAATTTTCTCCCTCCTTTCAGAAAACTAGCCAGCACAGCCTTGAAGATCATGATCGGATCCACTTCCGGGCCTGTTCCCTGCTTCCTGGTGTGGGGGCCACCGCTGCATACTGCAACGCTGCATACCGCTCCACTGCGTACCGCTCCACTGCATACCTCACCACTGTGTACCGCACGGCTGCTGCGGCGGGCGGTGTACAACACCGCCCCTGCGACTGTGCCCTCCCACTGCCAAGAGCCAGATGCCCTGAAGCAGTGACCAGGATAAGCTCCTTGTCCCTGCAGCCTCGTCCCATGTGTCAATGGGACGAGACTAGTAAGTGAAATGTCTCTGGTTTGAGGTTCAGGGGACACTGAGGAGGACCGTCCTTTTGATGAGAGGTTCATTGGAAGAATTATTAGTGCCATGGACTTGCAAAGAGACAGACAATGTGGCGGGGGATCAAAAAAGGGGAGTGTTTTGCTTTGCTTCTCTGTTGCTGTGATAAACACCATGACAAAATAACTTAGGGAGGAAAGGGTGGATTTGACTGCCAGGCAAGAGTCTACCGCCTAGGAGAACTGAGGCAGGATCCCAGAGGCAAGGCCCAAAGCAGAGGCCGTGGAGGAACACCGCTGATTGGCTTGCTCCCGTGGCCTGCTCAGCCTGCTTTCTTATATAGCCCAGGACCACCTGCCCAGGGGTGGCACCACCCACAGCAGGCTGGGCCCTCTTACATCAATCATTAATAAAGAAAATGCCCCAATTCTGATAGAGGCATTTTCTCAATTAAGGTTCCCTCTTCCCGGATGACCCTGACTTGTGTCCAGTTGACAGAAAAGTAACGGGCACAGAGGTTTCTGGCCCATGGTGCAGAGTAGTGGTCCCTTCTTATAGGTGTCAGAGGACGGGCGAGGTCTGGTGGTTGATGAGTTGGCCACAGCAGGGGCCACAGCCAGGCTGTCCTTGCTTCCTGGTGGCAAGGAGAGGGGAGAGAATTTCTTGGAAGGAACGTGTGACTCTGAGGATATGGAGGAGGAGGGGCACATTAAATTAAGGTGTACGCACCATACCAGTGAAGAATGTGCTGGAACCCAATAGTCTCCTGATGCCCCAGAGTCTGGCAACTTGAGATCGTAAACTTCCTTGGGGATGAAAGAGTGGCCTGGGCCATTCTCCTGGAGTCTGTCTGGGGAGCCTGGAATCAGTCTAGGGCCTGGAGAGTCACAGACAGGCTCAACTAAAGGAAGAAAGAGGCTTCTCAGGTGGACGTGGCAGCTGCCTCTAACCCAGCCCTTGAGAAGGTAAAGACAGAGCAAGCTGAGGTGCTAGGCTAGCAGAATCGGTGAGCTCCAGGTTCAGTGTGAGACGCTACCTCAATAAAGTGAGGAGCTATCCAAGAAGACATCAGTGTCAACTTTGGTCACAGACACAAGGCGAGGGGAGGCGGGATACCCATATGCACATCATTCATACAGGAAGGAAGGAGGGAGAGAGGGAGGCCCAATAACAAAATGGTACTGATGTTGAGCTGTAGCGCCCTCTAGTTTCCACAATTGGGATGGCAATAGGGTAATGGAGAGTTACCGGCTTGGAAGGGACTGGAAGTCAAGCTCTGACCCAGAAAGGTGCAAGACAGAGCTCAAAACAGATTTGATGTGTTCTGTTCTTTTACCCACTGTGTGCCTATCTTTCCTTTGAGGGTGTCACTCAACCTACAGTCACTGGGCTCTACACAGGTCCACATCTGTTCACATCTAGCCACAGGCTAGAGTCTACATTTCAAGGTGCTGCCAATGTTTTCCAGGTTTGCCCATACAGAGTGACCCATTAGGACTTTCCTGATATTCCCAGCCTTGGACATGATGATGAAGGCCAGGAGAATGAAAACTGGCAAGATATGCCCTGGCCTCCTAGCTCCTCTGCATGCTGGAAGGGCTCAGGGGTCTGTCCCCACCCCCACCCCACACTGCCACTGAAGACTGCTGCTGAAGACTTATCACAGCTGGTGATGGGCAGTTCTCAGTCACCTCTGGTCAGAGCTGGCAGCTGTGGCTGAGTCTCTGCTGGACTTCTCTGGCCCCTTGTTCTAGGAGGTCTCACCTAACTCTAGCAACATGTTCATAATTAGCATCACCCTAGCAGCTGCCTGCTGGGGTCTGAGCCCGGCTCCTGACATTGGCATTGCCAGCACAGTACCTAGGGGCTTGGGGCCCGGGCTGTGCTTCATTAATTCACCGCCACCTTGATACCCACTACGTTCCTTTATCTTCAGCGATCCCCTGTCACACTTCTCCCTGGAGACTTCATGCAAACAGGACTCCTGTCCCCGACATCTGTTACACACACACACACACACACACACACACACACACACACACACACACACACACACACACACACCTGCCAAGCCCTTGCCAGCCCATAACTCTGAACACTGTCACAAATGGAAACATGAAGAGTCTTGGAAAACTAAAGATGATCGTTCTCTTGAAGGTTCCGGAAGCTGTGAAGTAAAGCCCCTGGGTCTTTTATCATCTCTGTTGCCATGGCACCACAGCTGCTGAACTTGAGGGAGGCCAGCATGTGGGTAAACCTCGGCAGACAATGACCAAGCAGACACTTGCCTTGAGAAAGAGTCTTTATTTAGCTTGCCTCGTCGTGAGGACAGATTAAGGTTGGCACTACAGGTTGAGAAAGTCAGCTATAAAAAACGTGAAAAGGAAAACTATCTAAAAAAAACATTGCTGCTCCAATGTTTGGCTCAAGGTCGTGTGGGGTTGTAGACAGGGATCTCATTTTCCTATGACATTCCTCCCCGTCTTCAGCCCGCAGACCCTGGGAAAACTTGGCCCACACCTTTCTTCTCTGCCATCTCATCATACTTTGCCATGCATGCATTTGTGCTAAGGGAAACCTAGCCACGGTGTGTCCGGTTGCCGAGTCTCACGCGCTCATGCCTTCCATCTTTTCTGGGAATCGGTGCACGTGGAGCCAATGCCTGGGTGTGCTTTGCTTCACATCTTAGTGCTCGGAGGCTGGCCACGGGCAATGCGTGTCCTCCTTCCAAGTGTGAACGCTGCCACAGCTAGGACCAGTGCCAGGAAGATTCCACCAAAGATGGCAGCGGTAGGGTAGGCTGCCTGGGAGCTAGCTGGAGCTGGTTTCTCCACATCCTTCACTGCCAAGTCTGAGGGGAAAAAAAAGAGAGAGTGAGATGATGGCGTGGGACAGGACACGGGCCAGAGAATGGCAGAGGGGACAAGGAACTGGGTGGTCCTTGTCAGAACCTTTCAGTGGGGAGGGACGAGGAAATGGGAGAAGAGGAAACTGAGGCTAGCTTCCAGGAGGCAAGAGAGATTTACTTCCATTGTCTTGCCAGCCAGGGGAGTTAGGGAAGGGTCTTAGCAGCAACTCAGACCTGGGCTTTGGGAGAATGAATCTGGATTGGGTCTGCAGATGAGTGTAAGGGGAGAGGGCTGTGGCATTTAAGCCAGTTGGGAAATGGTAACAAGAGTCCCAGGCAAAAGGAATCCTGGACCTGAGCTACTGTGGTGACTGCAAGATAAAGGGAAAACAGATACTTGCAGCACCTGCCTCTTGCTTTTCTCACTGTCCTGTTCAACGAAGTCCCACCCCGAGCGGAGGCACCAGATTCGCACAAGTTCTGCTCTGACTATACCTGTCTATCTGCCTCCTGCCATGCAATAGGCCTTTGGTAAACATTGAATGAATGAATGAGGAAAGAGTGTAGAATCAGCCTGGCGTAGGACCGGCCTACTGTGGGGCATGAGGACAAGAAGCTATCACAGATGGTTCCCAGAAGGTGGCAGTGATGTCCTGATCTAGGTAGGGGTAGGTTTGTGACAAAATAACAAACCCATTTCTGCCTCGGTCACCCTGGCTATTATATCTCCCTACCTGACACCAGCCCTGGCCGGAAGTCCCAGGAGTCCCACTGTGGACATTTCCTAGTCAATGCCCACAACAAAACAACATAGCAGAAATCACACCTACCACCTGGGCTAGGTGGGGAGTAAAATGGCCTGTTTAGTGCCAGTCCCCCCAGACGTCAAAATCAATTCACGTTTCCTACGTTTCCATGTCCCACCAAGCCGGTGAATTCAAAACACCTGTTACCACCATGATGCGGAGCAATATTCCCATTACTTACATTAACAACAGAAACTATAGCGCATTCATTAAACACCCAGTGACTTGCACCAGACAAGGACCAAGGCATTTTAAGGAACATTGCTTTAGCAAGACCTCTTAACAGTCTGAAGAGACATTAGCTCTCTCACCTTATAGATAAGGATTCTGGGAGCTCCAAACCCAGAGAATCGAGCCTTCCAGGTCACAACTCTCTTGCCTACGACCTACATGTGACCTTGAGTCTCGGGGAAAGGCCTAATTCATTGACTGGTGTGCAGTTTGTGTTGGCCCATAGAACAGACAAAAGCATCCCAAATCGACCAGAATCATGGACCCCACTGGGAAGTAGGATCTGAGGGTAACCACCTACCCAGGCTCCTCCTGTCTTTGCTGGGGGATTGCAACTGGATGGGTCCCAGGACAACGTCCACCTTCTCCTGATAGGAACCCGTGTCCCTCTTGGACCTCACCACGCAGCCCCGGTAGCACCGGGACGAGGCATCGTATGCTCTGCACACCACCAGTTTACACTGCAGGTACACTGAAGGGAAGCGGTTCAGGAAGTGGAAGGAACTGAATTTGAAGCGGGTAATGCGCGGTGACGGTGAGGAGTAGGTTCGGTAAGTTTCATCTCTTACGCATCTGGAAGTAAGGAGAGCAACCGGTTAGCTTGCTGAAGCCTGGTCTCATCTGAATACCCCTGCACGCTGCAGTCATCCTGGCTGCCTGGGCCTTCGGTGCCACCACACACAAGTTGTGGGGTGTGCACGTAAGTCCCAGCAGCCCCAGTACCTACCCAGTGTGTTTAACACAGCAAATCACCTGCCGTGACAAGCTCAGTGTGCTCGGATAATTGGGGGGAGCTCAAGTTTGGAATCCAAGAGCAAGCCAGAGGCAGGACAGGAAAGGAGATGGCCTCGTCTTCCCTTTCCTGGTCACTGGGCCTCAAAGATAACAATCAAATGTAGGCTGAACATCTTCCATGCTCCCTGACCCTTGTCTCCTAGGGCCCCTCTGCCGAGCCCCCCACCAGGCCTGGCCTGCCCCTGTGCAACTACATGTCCATGTTGACAAGTTCTCTCTAGGACCCCTACTCCAGTACCCAGCACTTCCTCTCCCCTGAGGCACCTTGTCTCTGCTGGTGATAGAAGGAAACTAGTGGCCAATCTTCTAAAGGAATTCCACTGAGAAGAAGTGCCATGCCCGCCCGCTGGTAGAGATTTCACAGTGTGGCCTGGACTTGCACACCCAACCTGTCAGGCCTCCTCCAAGAGTACAGAAGCATCACACCTGCTCCTCCAGGCAAGCTGGAGCAGAGACCAGTGCAGCCAACCTGGTCTCCATTGATTCAACCTCAACATGGAGCCAGGGTGGAGAACTTGCATTCCTGGTAGATGGCTAAGCTGTGTTCTCAGGGCCCACCATCCTTTTTCATTTAACCTTCCCAATATCTAATCCCTGTCCCTATCTCCAGCTGACTTGTGGTGCAGAAACTGACCCAGAGATGTGTGTACTTTAGTTTGGGTCTACTCTCAAATCAATGCATTTCCCATGGCATGTTCATGTTTTTTTAACCCTAAGGCTAGAGTTGAGGCAGGAATGGCCTCAGGGTTGCCATAAACCCATCCAGTTGTTCACATGAGGCTCTGGGGAAGTCTCAGCCTCAGGGGTCAAGGCCTGCTTCAGTTATAAGTGTAGATCTTTTTTAGCCAACCAGTTGAGTGACCGTTGGTGAGTCATTCCTCTCTTCCCACAGGACATGGTGCCTAATAACATGTCCCCTTCATCAGGAATGTGACCCAGGACACAGCATGAGGGCTCCTCAAAAGGCAAAAGTCCCATGTAGAAAACTATCTAAGCTTGAACCCCTGACAGGTTCAGTTAGCCAAAAATCTGCATTCCTTGAACTTTTTTAGCTACTCATGTGTGAGTTATAAGGCCAAAGTTTGCATCTGTCCCATACACGAGTCCTTACCCACTCCGGATGAGATCATATGTCAAAGATGAGAAGTCATTGGGGTATGGTGAAGCCACACAGGTGTCCACAAACAAGGCCAAGGAGGCATCAGAATGGAGAATTTCAGCCTGAAGGTACAAGTTTTGGTCCAGATCCACATAGTATGGGCTGCTGGTCACTGGATACAAGAAGGAGGAGGATGTATAAAAGGAAACATTCACATCAAAATTGCCGTACTGGACTTCTTGGATCTCGACGGTGTTGTTGGTGATGTACACAGTATTGATCCAGGTGTTCTGAAGCATCTTGCAGCTGACATGGATGTGGAGGTCCTTTTTCCTTTTGATGATGCCATTCGAAACAGCTGCTTTGAGGAAGTTGGAGTAGTTGATGGTCTCATTGTCAGTCTAACAGAGGAAAGCAGATCAGGTCGGGTCAGTGCTGGTTTGGGTTAGAATGAGCAGGAAATGACTCAGGGAGATGCTCACAGAATCTTACAGAGGTGCCAACCTGTCTGCTTTGTGGCTGCTATTACCTAGGATGGATATCAGCGTAACCAGCCAATGTCCCCCACTCTCCCACATTCTCTGGCACATGGTGATGCAGGCCCTGATAATCTGTACTTATGGCTCTTGCTTGTGGCAAAATGAAGATGTCTTGATGGCCCTCAGCCTGCAGTGTGTCTGACCAAGCTCAGACTCCATGGTTCAGGACTCAGAGCAGGATGTTCTGAGCCTATTCTCACTGTCACTGGGGGCAGTAGGTCTCATACTCATGAGAGGGTCCTGGTAATATCAGTGTAGAATGCTTTCTATTTTGAGTGAGTGATGACTTCTTCAGTGTGGTGATTGGCACAGTGGAAGCTGGAAGCCATGAGATCCGCACTTAGAACTGAAGCAGGCCTTGACCCCTGAGTCTGAGACTTCCCCAGAGCCTCATGTGAACAACTGAATGGGTTTATGGCAACCCTGAGGCCATTCCTGCCTCAACTCACTCTACTATGGAACTATTCACTTTCACTGAGCAGCAAACTCATAAGGAGGCTGTTGCCCTGTGCCATTGAATGTGTCTACCATCTCTGAGAGCTGCCATGCCAGGAGCCTTACGCCTGGGGCCTGTGAGCATCTTAAGGAAAGAGTGATGTCTAAACACGTCTCTCTCGTTTTCTTGGTATAGCAACAGCATCAGTAGCATCTGTAAGTATCCATGAAGCAACTGGAAGGAATGAAGCCAGTGGACCAGAAGTACTTTGATAGGCAGAGGGTGTGGCAAGGAGCCAGTGGCCAAGAGGACACTCGTGAACACCTGGAAGACCATGTTGGTGACTGTCTGGCTCCAAGTAAGGAAAGCACAAGTACGCCATCACCAGGCTGGGGCTGTGAGGCTCTTCACAGCCTGGGTGCTATGATGCACTTCTCTCAATCCCATGTCATAAGCCCTGCATGCTATATGGGCAGGAGAATAATACCATAGTGACATGGACAGTGTCACTGTACTCTTCATAGTGGATAAAAAGGCAGGGCAGGGCAGGACAGAGCAGAGACAGACAGGCAGACAGACAGACACACACACACACACACACACACACACACACACACACACACACAGAGAGAGAGACAGAGACAGAGACAGAGACAGAGACAGAGAAAGCAAGCTTTCCACTATAGTCATGTGAACTGTGAAGGGTGAACCCCTAACTGATTGGGACCTGGATAAGGTCCCCTGTGTTCCCAGCACTTACACAACTTGCATATAATTATTTTTTCAGAATCTAGAGCCTTCCCCTTCTTGTCTGTTGTTGAGAACTCTACTCTGCATGTGAGCCTTCCAGAAACACTGAACATGAGACAAAAGCTTTTGAATTGTAACACGAATCTTAAAAGGTCTTATTAATAAAAACAAACCCGGAGCCAGGTATTGGGGTGAATGATGAAAGATCAGAGAGACAGAACAGGCCACAGCTAACCTCACCTCGCCAATTCCTCAGCTGATCTCGTTTCCTCAAACTGGAAGCCTCTGTGTCCTCATCCGAATGGATCTCAACTGAACTGCTGCTCAAAAGCCTAAAAGCTTAAAAGGACTCTAGTTCCTGGTCCTTGTGCCTTCTATACCTTTCTGCTTCCTGCCATCACTTCCTGGGATTAAAGGCATGCGTCACCATGCCTGGCTGTTTCCAGTGTGGCTTTGAACTCACAGAGATCCAAACAGGATCCCAAGTGATAGGATTAAAGGTGTGTGTGCCACCATTTTCTGGCCTCTGTATCTAATCACTGTTTAAGCTCTGATCCCAGATAAGTTTGTTAGTTTTCACAATATATTGGGGAACACAATATCACCACATTGGATAATCTCTTTGACCCTTTCCTCATCTTTTCTAGTCTTGTCTCTCCCTCCTCAGACTGACCAGAGCCTAGGGCAGGGCCAGCCTGGTCAACAGAGGCATCATATCCTGCTGTGCTCCAGACCCAGGTCTGGGGAAGAACCTGCAGAAAGGACTCGGCAGTACACTGGCCTCCTCCACGTCCTAGCAATGTGTCCGAGAGCTGTTTGCTGCTGTAGAACTCAGGAAAGAAGGTGCATTTGGACCTTTGATTCAGGGGGCTTCTGCTTCTTTCCCCCACCCCAAATGAAACTGTAGATGCCCCAGACTCTGTAAAATCCAGAGCTTCTCCTAGGAGCTGTGTGAATGGAGTTCCGCTGGCTGGTCTCTCTGTTGGACACAGCCCTGGACACTGCCGGGCTCCCCCTCTGTGCCTGCCCGTCCTCCTATATGGAAGTAACTGTGGCTAGCATACCAGAGGCTCCTGCCTCCCTTCACATGAATTACGTTCTGATGACATCACAGCCATACCTCCTGGACCCCCGGGGTGCTAGAGGCAGCACATATGTCACCGTGATACAGCGTGCTCGGGGCTGGGGAGACGGCTCAGTGGGCAAAGAAACGCATGCCAAACCTGACAAGCTGCGTTCTGTTCCCAGGACTCACGTGGCAGAAGAAAGGAACCAACCCCCATAAATTGTCTTTTGACCTCCACATGCAGACAGTGGCATACTAACACACACACACACACACACACACACACACACACACACACACACACACACACAAAGTAAATTTTTTAAAAAAGAATGCATGCTCACTAGAGTGGGCAGTGCCAGGCTTACCTGTTTGGTAGTGCCACAGCCTGTGTAGGGAATTGTGAATATGACCTGCCTCTGTGTTATCTGGGGCTGACACTGGTAACTTGCATTCCAACCAGGAATGACAAGATCCCTGGCAGAATAGCCCATGGACTGAAGGTAGTCCCTGCTCACACTGGCTTGCATGTGATTTGACAAACAAAGGAGACCTGGAGGACAAGAGCAGAGGGTGCACTGAGTCAGGATTCCAAACCCCACAACCCTTGGGAGGGTCTTTTCCCAGGTAAAGATACACAGATCAAGAAACCTAATGCACATGGTCCACAGATGAGATGCATGCTCACAACAAAGTCACTATGGCCCCAAGAATAGCCTTTGGCTAACAATCAGCCTTCTCCTCAAGAAAGCCCAATGAGGGCTCTTGGATGTGTAGGCTTTTCTGGTATGGAACTGGAGACAGGATTTTAAATATCCAAAACATTTTATCAAGTTAGCATTTTCCCATGAAGTAAAACAATTGTACAATAAGAATGTAGTGGAAGGTCCTTTAGCTAAGGAGAAAATGTATGCCTCTGATCCTAGCTGAGTAAGAGACCTTGGTTATCACCGTGTTCAAGCAATGTAGACGAGGGTTCATATAGCATCTCAGATTGGGGCCATAAAGCCTCTGTTAGAGTAGCTGCCCATATTAAGGTATCCATCTCTATCCATCTTCAGACAGAAATCAAATGTGTCAGGTCTCAGGACATGGCCAGTGACTCACCCTCTGGGAAGGTCACAGAGTTTCAAGCCTGGTGTCACCCACAGCTCCTTCTGGCATTGTCCTCTCACTAACTGTTGAGAACATCATCTCATACCTTCTTATTCTTTGCCATCACACTCAGGCCAGTATAATTCTCATCAGCCAATGCTGGCCCTTGACCCTCTTTTGGATGTCCAGATATCCCAAGTCTTGGATGCCCCAAGACTAACTGCACACAGCCTCTCTCAATTGGCAATATAGGAAATCAATCATAGGGACTACGGTTGGAGTGTTCTAAATTTTTAGGTTATAACCCCAGGACAATACAGGAGCAGAAGGCTCTCAGTGATGTCCCCAGTCCTAACAAGCCTTTGTTCTGACAAGGGAACTTACTGGTGATGTTGTTGGCATAGACCGAGTAGTACTGAGCCTGGAACCCTCTTCGGGTAACACTGTGATCAGTGATGAAGCGAACCGACATGAAGTTGGATGTGGAAGTGAAAGAGCCCATGGCCCCATCACAAACCCGAGCAATGAGAGGAGAACTGTGGTGGGGGCCATCGAAAATCTCAATATAATCATAGCTGCAGCCCCCTTCAAGCCTGAAGAGACAAAACAAGCAGTTAAGTGTTATGGGATGTCTTTCTGTACACTGTGAATATATGCTGTTCCCATTGGTTAATAAATAAGCTGCCAGGAAAGGCCCAAAGCTACACAGAGAAACCCTGTCTCGAAAAACCAAAAATAAATAAATAAATAAATGGATGAATAAATAAATAAATAAATAAATAAATAAATAAATAAATAAATAAATAAATAAATAAGCTGCTTTGGCCTGTGGCAAGGCAGCTTGGAGGCAGGTGGGAAATCCAAGGAGAGAGGAAGGAAGGAGAAAGGCAGAATCTGGAGAGACGCCAGCACTGTTAGGAAAAACAAGATGTTAAAGTGCTAGTAAGCCACGGCCATGTGGCAACTTATAGATACATAGAAATGGGTTAAGTTATAAGAGCTAGCTAGCAAGAAGCCTGCCATAGGTCATACAGTTTGTAAATAGTATAAGCCTCTGAATGATTATTTTATAAGCAGCTGCAGGACCACAGGACCGCGGGACGGGGCAGGACCAGAGAAACCTTCTGGTTACAGTTAAGTTCTCTACTGTCCAGATATGGATGAGAGCTCAGGGCTCATGGAAACTCTGACCAAAGTCATTATTTGGAAGAACAGATGACAACTTTAAATCCAGGGAGAATTCATCTTGCCAAGGCCACCATGCCATGTCTTCAAACTGCCATCTAAGGTCACATGTATAAGATCTATAGTCTCCCTTTCTGACAGTCCTTTAAATCAACAAAGGAAGGTCACCAGAGAACATCTTGATTTGTTCCTTCAAAGTGCTCCCAGGTCCCTTCCAGAATGAAACAAATATCAATGAATTCATAGCGATAGAGATGAGTAATGAAAGAAAGAAACACTGAACCTCTCCAAGGCTCAGGTTTCTCATCTCCTAAAATGAACACTGTGCACTATGCATACTGAAGAGGGCAGTGGTGATGTCCACATGGAGCTCTGCATGGGAAAAACATAGTTCATGAAAGGTCACAAGCAGTGGACACTGTTGTTTCGGTGCTAGTGAATACGGGTATAGTTTCTTAGCCATCTGGGCCACTCGCTTCCCAGAATGAAGCAAATATTAATGGGCTTTTGTAGACATCTTCTCTGCTCAAGAACATTTTCATTCATAAGCATGAGTGATAAGAACTCTCCATATGCATCAGTAATGCTAGCACCCTGGCTCCTGAGGACTCAGAAAGGAAGGGGCCGATGAGGAAAGGGCTGCACTGAACAGGTACATTTGTATATTGTGCCCCCAAGACTAGCATTGCCCAAGCCCAAACCCTCCCTCCCACTGCAAACATTTCCCAGAATTAGAGCATTCTCTGATGACCTCCTGATCAACAAGATGAGAAAAGCAGGGATTCTGGCCCCTTCTCTAGCTGAGGCTTAGGAAAGTGGCATCCCATGGCCATGCAGCAAATTCAGGACAACCCTGGGACTTTAAGTCAGAATATTTTCAACTTCCTGTGCCCTTGTTCCCATTCCACCACTTGCCATGGGCTACTCTCCAAATCAAAACTGGAACCCTTATTTTAAATGTCACCTTGACTATCATCCCCTGAATTTCAAAGCACCCCAATTTTTTCCTCTGACATCTGCTCTACACCCACACTTACTGCACATCTCTGAAGACCACAGTCACACGGTAGTTGTTTGGGACCTCAATGTTCCACACACATCTGGCATTGTTAGGGTAGTTCCTGGGGTAGAATGGACTGGAAAAGTTCCCAAAAGGTTGGGTCAGGAAACCTCCACAGGTGTAGTTTACTGTCAGGAAAGAGAGGAAATGCTGATGAACCTCAGAACATAGCACACAGCTGCCTGACAGGAGGAGAAATGTTTGACACAATATCCAAGTTGGGAACCCAATAAAAGCCAGCCTAGCCCTGGCTCACTCACTGAAGCCTAAGGGGGGTGTGTGTGTGTGTGTGTGTGAGAGAGAGAGAGAGAGAGAGAGAGAGAGAGAGAGAGAGAGAGAGAGAGACAGACAGAGAGACAGAGAGAGACAGAGACAGAGACAGAGAGACAGAGACAGAGAGAGACAGAGAGACAGAGACAGAGAGACAGAGAGAGAGAATATACATTGTGTCTTGAGACAAGGTCTCTCATTGAACCTGGAGTTCACTGGTTAAGCTTGTAAACCCCTGCTTTCACTGACTGGCAGACAATGGTCAGGAACAGCCCGCTTGGACCTGTACCAGGGTTCATGGACTCTGGATGCAAAGAGATTCTTAACCCCCATCTCAGGGGTTTTTTTCAAGGATGTTTGGATTTTCTGGTGAGTAGTTGGATCTCTCTGATGAATGGAGACATAGAGAGCAAGGAACGTGGCTCTGCAGCTCTTTTTACCTATCCTAACTCATGGAGTCCAGGGCTGCAACCTTCTCGCAGAGATAGCATTATGGTTTGGTAGAAAATGTCCACCAATAAGCTCATTACTAAAGACTTGGAGCCCAGCTCATGAATCCAGTCCTGTGATTGGATGCTGAGAGCTCTGAACAGATTTGTCGATTAATCACTTGATCTAGTAATTAGGTAAATGATCTGGTTGAGTAGAGTAGGCTACTGGGGGCATGCCCTAGAGAGATATACCTAGTGTCTCCCCTCTACCTACGCCCCCCTCTCTTTCCTCTCATCTTTGCTCTCCCACAGATTTCAAGTAAGGCCAGGAATATGCACCCCTTTCTCCAACCTGTTGGTGAGAGTACTATGGAGTGCTTTAGCTTAATCTAAAGTACGTACCATAGGAAGGAGTTGTTGTTGTCCACCAAACTAGAGAGGAAAACAAAGTTGGATTAGAGTCCGGAAGTATGAAGCAAGGGTGAAACTCACTGTAGCTGGGACATGGAATGCAGGGACCAGGGAGTCATTGCAGCTGGGAGAAAAGGACTCATAAAGAGCCAGCAATGCCCTGTACCATGTTTGTGGAGGCCCACCACAGGGATAGTTAGGTGGCCCAGACCCTACCGGCAGCTTAAATTCTCTCCTAGATGATGTCATGAGAAGTCTCAGTTATCCCTCAATATACAATTCATGGACAAGACAAAGCTCTGCCCAAGATAGATCCTAACAGCACCAGAAAAGACTGCTTAGTAACACAGATTAATTACTGCAACTTTCTTATTCCACTGGGCCAGGCAGGGGGTCCTGTGAGCCTCTCAGAAACTGCCTTTCTACTTTAAGGAGAACAGAAGGTTCTGGGACAGCAATAGTGCTGTAGGGCCCTGCCCATTCTGGAGCTACTGCCAGGTATCGTGAGCCAAGCAGAGAAAGATGGACACGTGAGACTTGAAGGACAGATGGACTCACCTGGACTGGGAGTGGATGTCGGCTCGGGGACTGTGAAAATAAGAAGAAGCCTTGTTAGATGCCCTGATCAGGAGGTGGCTAATCTGGAACCTGAGTGAATGACACTGGGCAGAATATGCATTAATCTGTGTTCATCCCCTGCCTCAGAGTAGGAACTGATAGCCATCTATACTCCCAGGAAGATGTTCCTCATGAGGGCCAATTAGTATTCTACTCTCTGGTCCTCCTTAAGGTGAGAAATGTGTCTGGAAGAGGTGACAGGCTGAACTTTGTATCTCATAGCTATCCAGTGATTCAGATGTTAAGTGGCCTTGTCCAGGTTAAATATTTACATGAGACCAGCTAGGCCTCAGGGCTGGGTTAGGGGGGGTGGGTATCAGTGTGGGGTACAGGGCTGGGTTGGGGGGGGTGTCGGTGTGGGGTACATGGCTGGGTCAGTTCTACTCAAATGGCCTTGAAGCACAGGAATGAAAGTACTAAGCTGTCATCATGGACACGGATGCTCCTCTCTTACCCTAAAAATTCCTGTGCACAAACACACACTCACAGTGGCCAATGGCCACTGGGCGTCATTCAGAAAACCTTGTGAATGGTTGTGGACCGAGAACACTTTGAGCTGGAGAATGTTCAGTAACATAGTGTCTTCCTCACTCTCTAGACAGTGTCTCCCTCTCTCGCCACAGAACTGAACCATGAGAAAAGAAACACTGAAGAAGCCAGTGTTTTTCTCCTGGATTCTTCTATCCAGTGAGGGGTTAAAATGACTGACATCCCTTAGGTTTTGGTCACCGGTGACAATATCCACGGCAAGACAAATCCATTGAGTAGTAAGACCGAAACATAAGAAGGCCTTTCATCTATGAAGAAGACATTAGAGGTTCACCCAACTCACATGAGCAGATGACTCCGGCATCTTCAGGATGGGCACAGTTATGGACAAGCCAGCCACTGTGACGACAGTACCACAGGTGAGACTCATACCCTGAGCAGGCCACATCATCTAGGAGTATGGGCCCTGAGCCCTGACCAAACCGAGCATTTCCTGGGGCCGACAGAGCCGGGCCACAGCCAACCTGTCTGCACACCACATTGGCATCATTGATGTCCCAGCTGTCATCACACACGGTGCCCCAAGAACCTTCATACAGGATTTCCACTCGGCCCTGACAGCGGTTTCCTCCATTGGCCAACCTCAGCACCAGTGAAGACTCATTTACTAAGGAAAAAAAAAAGGCTTTAAGTAAACATTAAAGTAAGTAAGCATTAAGTAAGAAACATCATAAAAGCAGTCCGATGTCCCCTGGACTCATGGAGAAAAGCTTTCCTTGAGTCTCTGATTCCACCACTGGCAGATGATGGTGGATACCAGATCCCCTGGACTGGTGGTGCAGAGTTTCGGCACCCCGGACACAAAGAGATCATCAAGTGTAATTAACACCTATCCCAAGGCTGATTTCAGGTGCATAGGTGTTTGCTGGTGTGGGCTTCAATCTCTGGAGAACGGGGGAAATCTGGAGGAAGCACTGTGGACTAGATACCTATTTCTACCTGTTCTGGCTCACACAGTCCAGGGCCCCAGTCTTCCTGCAATGCCATGGTGTTATGAATGGAATGGGAAGTGTCCACCAATAGGCATTTAATGAAAGAACAGAAGTCCTACTCATGAGTCACACACCATGATAGGATCCTGAGGGCTCATCAAATCTATTAACTGAACTGATTCTGCAATGGATTAAATAGGAGATGGATTTTGGGGAAGAGTAAATCACTGGCAGTGTCACAGGAAAGACATGGCATCTTCCTAATTCCTTTCTTTCTTCTTGCCTCCCTGAGCTGTGCTCCACCACAGACTTCAAGAACATCCCAGAATTCTCTAACCTCTTGGTTGAAGAGTGTAAGTCATGCTTTGGTCCCATCCCACACTTACCATAGGAAGGATATGTTGTATTCCACCAATCTGGAGAGGAAAACAAAGCTGGATTAGAAGAAAGACTTGTGCATCAACTTTGGTCAAGTAGAAAACATTGTACAAATAAGTACTGTGGCAGAGAAAAAAGAAAAAAGTCCTTTCCACGAGAGCATGTGGTGGCCCTGACCATGCTTACACATGTCCATCAGAACAGTGGTGAGGTGGCCCAGGGATGCAGGGCAACTATAACTATGTCCTGAGTGACGAGTGCATCCTAGAAGAACCAGGCCATCCACACCTTAGGCATATGACAGGAACAGTCTCTGCTACACCACATTGTTTGACCTTTGCAAAAGATAGTGCTTTCCATACAAATAGCATAGGGAAAGGCCTCCAAGGCGCATGACTCCACCAGAACAGCAAAGCATAGCAAAATGGATTAAGTGCTGCCACCAAGAAAAGCAGAAGGACACAATGGCCCAACAGAAGATACCATTGTCCTCTCCGTAGAGTGCTGAGGATACTGCGGGAGACAGAATCCTGAAGAGTCCCACCCATTCTGAAGCTGTTGCATATGACTGTAGGGAGAATAGGGACAGGTAGTAATATAGGCTCTAGGAAGATCTCAACTCACCAGGGATGGTCGGGAATGGCGATGGAAAAGCTGTGAGAAAGAGAAGCCATGTCAGAGGCCTTGAATGAAAGGTGCCTAGCTTGGCCCTGGATTCATGACACTGAGCAGACCAGACACTGGGTTGTACTCATCTTCTGCCTCAGAGTAGGGACTGATAGTCATCTACATGGCCAGGAAGATGCTAACAATGGGGTCATTAGAGCCCACACTCTGCTCCCACTTCAAGGGGAGACATGTGTCTGGATGTGTTGACAGACTGAATCCTGTGATTTGTATCCACCCAGTGAGTCAAGGGTAACTAGCCAGATCCAATTCTTATACTGGACCACTCAGCCCTCACAGGGCAGCCCCAGCCACACTAGACATGAGGCACAGATTTGGATGGCTTTATACTCATGGACACAGACTCTACCCCAGCACCTTAAAGAACTGTACACAGACATACACCTTCACCAAAGCCCAATGAGGGAACTTGAATTTAGGATTCTCTGATGGGGAGCCAGAGACATGATTGTAAACAAGCAAAGTGTTTTGTCAAATGAATCATTTTCTCATGAAACAAAGAACTCCACAGCCTATGAGTAGCGTTGTCATGAAATAGGGACTTGAGCTAAGGACAAAGCCAGTGTCTCTGCCCCTCACTGCATAAGCGACCTTGGACATCACATTCCTCAGCCCTTCACCAGCAGACTCATAGATCTACATAGCATCTCTGATCGGGACTCATAACCTTTGATAGAATGTTCTGTCCCTCCTTGTATGTCCTAATCTATCCTTCTTCAGACAGAAGACAGATGTGCTAGTTCTCAGGACATGGACAGTGACACACACGTTGGAAGAGTCACAAAGCTCCAAGCCTGGCGTCACTACCACTCCTGGAACTGACTTCTCACTGTCTATCAAAAAATCACCTTAGACCTTTTTATTCTCTGATGATGACGCTGAAGCCAGTGTATCCCATCACCCAGCCCTGGCCCTCAACCATATTTCTGGCAGCCAGATCCCCAAGACTTACTGGACACAGTCCCTCTCAACAGGAAGCAAGCATGGGACCCAGTGAGGCCATGCTATTGCTTATGTCCCAAACTCAGGAAAGCCGAGGATCAGAAGGCTCCTAGTGACACCCCAAACACAAGTGGACACCCTTTCTCTCAGGGGAACTTACTGGTGGCAGGGACAAAGGTAGCGATGTAGTCAGCCTGGAACCCTCTCCTGGTGACACTGCCATCAGTGATGAAGACTACGGACATGTAGTTCCTTGTTGAGGTGAAAGATCCATTGGCCCCATCACAAACCCGAGCAATGAGGGAGGAATCGTATTGAGGGCCATCAAAAAGCAGGATATAATCATAGCTGCAGCCTCCTTCAAGCCTGGGGAGACAGAATAAACAGTTATCTTCTCCATGTCTGGAATTTGATGTGGAATCTCACATCATCACAGGGATCACTGTCCCGGTAACAGTGATAAAATGTATCATCTGGAAAAATAGATGGCTTCCTGGAATGCTAAGGGAATTCATCTATCTTCCCTAGACTGTCATGCCTGGTCTACATTGTTCCTTTGGGGGTCACAGATCTGTAATCTGTACCTCTCCACAACAGCCTTTTATGTAAACAAAGGAAGGTCACCTGAGAAAAATCTAACATATTGCTTCAAGGTGTAACCAATTATCTTCATGATAAAACAAATCTCTGATAAATAAAAGAATGGAAGGAGAAAACATGGCAGGACTTGAAGACATGACTCAGTTGTTAAGTTCACTGGTTGTTCTTCCATGGGACTAAGTTAGATCCCCAGAACATACAAAAGAGCACACAACCATCAATCATTCCATATCCAGGGGATTAAACACCTTCTGGCCTCTACGGGCACCAGGGAGGCAAGCAGTTCAAACACATACATACAGACAAAACACTCAAACGTATAACAAATAAGCCATACAAAACAAAAATCACAAGACAAGTCATTGGACCTCTGTAACTTTCAAGTTTCTCATCTCCAATAATGAACACTGCATTCCATGACTCCCGAAAAGGGCTGTGGGTGGTAAGGCCATGATGAAGCAGTGTATATTAAGGATGCCTTTGTGCCAAGGACCTGAGCATCTACAGGTGCAGTATTTATATTGTCCTACAAGGACACTGATACCGTGTTTGTGTGGTACTAGAACAGAGAATTCCAAGACAACTGCAAACAGTCACCCAAAGAGGACCAGGGAACACAGCTCAGTCAGTATGGACTGGGACCCTCCACACCTCAGTGGAATTGTACTTTTATCTGGACCCTGGTGACTCATAGAATGAGAGAGAGCTATGAGGAAAGCTTTGCACTTAAGTGCCCTCATTAGCAGCACTGACCCATGTACCTCCAAGACCATCATTACCTGAGCCCCAAACTGCCCCTCCCACTGAGTAACACTTCCAAGTATTTGCATATTCTCTGGCAATTTCCTGAACAACAAGATGAGAAGAGGAGATATTTAAGCTCCCCTTTTTTGACTGAGGTTTAGGAGAGTTGCATCCCATGGCCATGCAGCAAATTCAGGACAACCCTGGGACTTTAAGCCAGAAGATTTTCAACTTCCTGAGCCCATGCACCCATTCCACCCTCCATGGGCTACTCACATCCCAAGCCAAAACAGGAACATCTTTTTTATTTAAAGTCACCTTGACTACCACCTCCCTGAGTATCCAAGCACCCCTCCTTCTCTCCAACATCTGCTCTGCACCCACACTTACTGCACATCTCTGAAGGTCAGAGTCACACGGTTGTTGGTTGGGACCAAAATGTTCCACACACATCTAGCATTGTTGGGATAATTCCCAGGGTAGAATGGACTGGAAAAGTTCCCATAGTGCCTGTCCAGGAGACCTCCGCAGTTGTAGTCTACAGGAAAGAGTGGAAATGCGATGAACCCTAGCACACAGCCTGACAGGAGGAGGAATGTGTGATACAATATCCAAGCGAGGAACCTAACAAGAGAGAGCCTAGCCCTGGCCAATCCTGAGACACAGAGGGCACCCTCCTAGGTGGCTTTTCTTTGTGGGGGGAGGTACAGGTTGGTTAATGGATGCGGGACAGGAATGGCAGTCTTGGGAAGTTCCATCAAAGCCACAATGAGGTGTCCCCTATACTTATGACTCCCCCAGCTGCTAGCTGATGGTGGTTATGAGATCCCTTGGACCAGTGGTGCATAACTTCTGCACCCTGGATACAACAGGACTCTCAGGCACAATTGACATGTATTCCAAGGCTTATATATCAGGTGCATACGTGTTTGCCTTATGGGCTTCAATCTCTCTGGAGAACAGGGGAAATCTGGAGGAAGCACTGTGGACTAGATACCTATTTCTACCTGTTCTGACTCACAGAGTCCAGAGCCCCAGTCTTCCTGCAAAGCTGTGGTGTTATGAATGGAATGGAAGTGTCCACCAAGGGGCTCACATTGAACATCTGGAGTCCCACTCATAGTCCAATGCCATGGTTAAATTTTAAGTGCATCACCAAATCTACTCATTGATATGGGATGTTTAAATAGGAGATGGATTTTGTGGACAGAGTGGATCACTTGGTATGTGCACAGAAAATGCATGCAGTCTTCCTAATTCCTTTCTTCTCCTTGTTCTTCTGAGCTGTGATGCACTACAGACTACAAATACATCCCAGAATCCCTGTCTCTCTCCAACCTCTTGGTTGAAATGTGAAACCTATCCTCTGGTCTCATCCCACACTTACCAGGGGAAGAAGTTGTTGTATCCCACCAATCTGAAGAGAGAAACAAAGCTGGATTAGAAGGAATGTCTGTGCATCCAAGTTGGGTCAAGACACCCTTTCTGGGAAGAGGAAAACATTGGACACAGAAGCACTGTGGCTGAGAAAAAGAAAGTCCTTTCCATGAGATCTGTGGTGGCTCTGACCATGCTCTCATGTGTCCACCAATTTACAGTGAGGTGGCCCTGGGCCCCAGGACAACTATAACTTTGTCCTGGTTGACAGTTGCTTAAAGGATCATGTCATCTATACCATGGGCCTATGACATGAATAGTCTCTGCTGTCACCATGTCCCATGACTCTTGATAAGATAATGCCTTCTAGACAGACCTTGCAGGAGAGGGCCTTCAGAGCAAATGATTTCACCAGGAAAATGAATTTCAGCAAAATGGGTTAAGTGCTGCAATTTTGTTATGGCACCGCGACAAGCAGAGTGTAACATTGGCTCAAGAGAAGATACTGTTCTTAGTTCCTTTCTTTCTCCCCATCCTTCTGAGCTGTGCTACACCACAGACTTCACGAACATCCCAGAATTCCTGCCTCTCGCCAACCTCTTGGTTGAAGTGTAAAAGCTCTGCTTTGGCCTCATCCCACACTTACCAGGGAAAGGAGTGGTTGTATCCCACCAATCTGGAGAGGAAAACAAAGATGGATTAGAAAACAGGCCTGGGCGTCAAAGTTTGTTTTAGAGACATGTGCCGAGAAAAGGAAAACATTGGACACAAAAGCACATTGGCTTACAAGAAGAGATTCCTTTCTGTGGGAGCAAGTGGTGACCTTGGACATGCTCCCCTCTTATGCCCCTCATTGAAGCAATGAAGTAACCCAGGGCCCCAAGGCCACTGTAACATTCTCCTGAATGACAGTTACTTAGTGAAAGAATAATGCCATCTCTTCCTTAGGACCATGATAGGAAGAGTCGCTACTGTTCCACATTACATGGCTTTTGCTTTCTAGACAAATAGCATAGGAAAGGTCCTCTATAGCAAAAGATTTCAACGGAAAAGTGAAGTTTAGCAAAATCAAGTAAGTGCTGCAACTCTGTTATCCCACTGAGACGAGGAGAGGGTGATATTTGGCTCAGCAGAAGCTGCCTTTACATAGTGGAAAATGCTGAAGGTTCTGGGACAGACAGAATACTGAAGAGTCCCACCATTCTCTGTAATTGTTGGTTGTGGCTGTGAGCAAAATAAGCAAGCATCCTGACACCTGTCTGCTCCATTCACCAGCCTCACAGCCAAAGGAGACTCTGTTCCTGGAAAGACATGGTGGATTCTCCTTGTTATTCCGTGGGGAGGATGGAGCTGGTGTGATCACGGGAAGCTCTTTCATGGGGTTTAATGCAATATGGGATTTGAGTTCCTCCCATTGTTGCTTCTCAGGTACCCTGTCTCAGAAAGACTTCACCCTGTCACTCTGACTTCACCTCCTCATGGAATGTTCACTACTTGTGTTCTAGACATTAAAGGTGTGTCTCTCACCAGGAGGGCTCTGTGTCTGCTGTGTTGACATGGGTAGAATCTGCCCTGGATGGTGGCCAGACACTTACTCCATCTTGTATCTAAGGCCTTTGAGTGCCATGCACTCTTCTGGATGACAACATCCACTGCAGAACGTGGACTGTTTCAGGGAGAGAGAGCAAGCAGAGCCCTCCAACTCCTAACACACAGACTGCACATGGGCACATCCTCCCCACCCTGACACTCACCCACCAGCAGTAAGGACAAGAAAGAGGAGGTTGCTCTATGACAGACCAAAGGGATAGAATGAGGAGCTCCCTGGCAGAGGAGAAAGAAGTTCATAGGTCCCGGGCAAGGCTCTCACCAGCAGCTCACCCACACAAGGTGGAGAGTGTATATCAGAACTGCCTTTCAGACCCACTAGAACAGTATTAAACATGAGTAGAAGCTATTGTTCACCCACTGAGCTGGGTCACATGACTATCTCCATGAACTCACTTTCTGTGTACAAAAACAGCCCACTAGAGAACCCTGGGCTTTGTCACTGCTGGTCACCAAGACTGCTGAAGTGAACTTATCACCAAAGTCAGGATTTCGAGCAACCAACATGTTTAAACAAGACAAAGGTCGGCTCCAGTTTTGGCCTGGACTAAGCCCCTTGCTCTCTAGACAGGGCACCCCTTCGAAGTGACCCCATAATGGGATCCCATAATATAGCATCGGTCTCATTTTGCGACAGAAACCTCTCTGAAAGCTTGTCTTATCTTGATCCTCTAAACCCAAAGTTTATTCTAACATAACACTAAATTTAGAGACTATAGAATTTAGAAACCCACTCTTATGCTGACTGACTCCTCCTCACACAGAGAAATGGGCAGTGACAGGGGTCCCAGTAAAGGAAAGCACCCTTGATCAGGAGTCAATCCCACCTTCTCTAAGTTTTCAAAACACATGCCCACCCCCCATCCCCTTAACTGTCCCAAGAAAGTCACCACCATGAATGACACTGGCATTACAACCGACACGGAGAGATTTATACAATATTTATTACCTATTATTATAGTAGTATCTGGAGTGGTGGTAGGCTCTGGAGTGGTATAAGGCTCTGGAGTGGTCAGCATTGCACGTCCATACATAGATGAGAGAGAGAAATAGAAAATATAAAGTTAAGTCTCCACTGAGAAAAACCAAGACATGCAAGTACAGTGAAATCTGCTGTCGGGATGTGCTTCAGGACCTGTATTAGGTAATATGTACAACTAGAGATCTTCCCTGTGGCCAGTCTTGGTTGCACCACCCATCATGCTGACAGCTGGACAGGTAGGGTTCCTGTCCTGAGCAGTACACAGCTCCCAAGAGATTGTTCCCTGGGGTCTGACAAAAGGGGCCCCTCCAGGTGCTGATACAGAATGGACACAGTCCAGTTGCAGACAGATGACATCTTCATCCTGGGTGTTCCCCCTGTCGTCACAGACAGTGCCCAGGTAGCCCTGGCACAGGACCTCCACTCAGCCCTTACACTGGTCACTGCCGTTCACCAGCCTCAGAGGCAAAGCTGCAGGAACTGCTCCCGTGGCGTGCTGTGCTCTGTACTAAGACCACCTGTGCCCTTCTTCCTCTGACCTCCAGCGCTGTATTGTTTGTATTCCCCACCTTGGACCTTAAAAATGACCTTCTTCATAGGCTTCCCACTCCCCTGTACCTCAATTCTCTGACAACGTCCAGACAAGGGACCCTCAGAGTCACCTCTTCAATCCGCATTCAGCCATCACTGTCCCAGGGCAGAACTCTTGACTCAGTTTCCATCAGCTTCCAGGATATCCATGTCTACCATCCAAACCTACTCTCCCTCCCCCATCGGGATCCAGGATGCCACCCTGCGACATCCTGTGCCAGTGTGCTGAGAAGGTGGACATCAACTTTGATGTCTTCCTCCGCCTCTCTGCCCTGCTCTCATCTGTATCCCTTGCTTGGTTCTTGAGTTTCCTCTTGACCAAGGCATGTGTATTTCAGTCACTTCCCTGCCCTCAGTGCTTCAGCATAGGCCAGGAACAGTGGCACACAAGTGTAAGCACTCAGGAGGGCAAAACCAGGTAGATATCTGTAAGTTCAATTTGAACACGGTCTACATAAGGAGATGCAGTCCAGCCAGGGCTACATGGTGAGACACCGTCACACACTCTCACAAAGAGTGTTTGAGCATCTTCTCCATCCTCATCAGGATCAAGGATGCAATGGTATTTGTCTAACAGAAGTCTTCCTTCGACCACCCCAGCCAGCTCTCCCTGTGTAAGGACCAGCATGACTGAGGAATCTGCAGGCAGCATGCTTCTGCATGGTGTGGTGCCCCTAAGTCACCCACAGTGGAACTCTGGGCTGCTTGTGGGAGGAAACAGACAGCAGGTGAGTGCTGGCAGGCCCCTCAGGAAGGAACAGCTTTAGCGTCCTGACAGCAGGAGTGGGATCCCGGGTGTGGCTTTGCTGTGGCTACTCTGTGGTTATGAGTACTCTGAGGTATGACAGTGGTAGGTTGGGTAAAGTTGGTCTGATACAGGCAGTGCTGGGTTCAACTCCCACCTTCCCATTTACAGACACAGAATCTTAGACAGGCAAGTATTGACAAATTATCCAACTATGTTTTAGTTTTCCCATATGCAAAACGGCATTAATGATACTTATCTCAAAATATTGGGAAGGTTTTATGATAACACATATTACCTGTATTAACTGAGCATAGATTATGTGCAATATATTTAATATTTGAAACATTTCTTTCATTTTTAATGATGTGCATGGGCTTGTGTCTATGTGTGGTTATGTGCACATCAGAACAGGTGCCCATAGAGGCAAGGAGAGGGTGTCAGAGCCCCTGGAGTAGGAGTTATAGGTGGTTATTAGCTGTCTAAACTGAGTGCTGAAAGCTGAACTCAGGACTTCTGCAAGCACAACGTATGGTCTTAATGCCTGAGCCATCTCTCCAGCCTCTTCTTTAAATACTGATGCATTCATTTCACACATAAAAACGATTTGGCTGGGGGTACATAACAAGTTACTAACTTTGATGATGCTATTTACCTTTGTAAACACGGCTCAGGTTGTACAGAGGAAGAAACAGTGACTGTTTCCACTAGCTTTTCTGACACTAGGCTAAAGTTAATTTCATCCACCAAGTGACTGGAGAGTAGAGAAGAAGGAAGGTGAGGGACAGGGATTGGTGGAGTGTGCCCGGCACCTTGACACCCCTGTCTCTCATCTCAACTCCATCCCTGACTTCTGTGCCCAAAGCTGCACCAGGATTCCACCAGACAGCAGCAGCAGGGCTGCCCATCTGTTCTGGTGAGCTCCATTCTCACCATGGCACAGCTGAAACATTTGAAGGAGTCTCAGTTGGGGATGTGATAAGATCATGTTTGCTTATGGCCATGTCTGTGGGAAATGGTCTCGATGGAGAATTGATGGGGAAATGCCAGCCCACTGTCCTGGGCAGGTGAGTCTGTGCTGTATAAAAATGTTAGCTAAGGATGAGCCAGAAAGCCAGCAAACAGGACTCCTGCATGGCCTCTGCATCAGTTCCTGCCTCCAGCTTCCTGCCTCCTGCTCCTGCCATGGCTTCACTGGATGATGGACTGTAACCTGTAAGCCAAATAAACCCTTCTGCCTCCAAGTAGCTTATGGCCAGTGTTTTATCACAGCAACAGAAAGCAAACTGGACCCCCAGCCCACCAGTAACCTAGAGCCAGAGACCAAGAGCAAAGGAGCAGGACTGAGTATTAGTTATAGCTTCTGGGATCCACCAACCTTATGAAAGATCAAACTCAATTTAGGAAAGAATCCACTGTTTAGAAATGACCTCATAGGTTACAAAATCAGCCTCAACTGCATTGCATTGTGCATTACTACTGGGATGGGGGATATGTGGTTGAGTCTTGTCTACGTGCACAGAAGAAGGTCTTGATAAAAATAATTTTTTTGCAAAATGAGATAAAGCAAGTGGGTAGGAGATGAAGTTACATCATCTCAATATGATAAACAAGAGCTGGGCATGGTGACACTTCTAGAATCCCAGAACTCTGGCATAGAGGAAAGAACATCAGGAGTTCAAGTAGCTTTGCCTACAAGCAAGTCTGAGAACAGCCTGGGCTACATAGGTCTTTAAATAAATAAATAAGCAAAAAAAATTACATATTTTTCTGGTTTTTGAAGACTTGGCAAACTAATGGCACTTTACCCTTGCTAATATTAAAGTCTTACTATTTGGGCCAAGGAGGAGTTTTCTCAAAGTATGCAGGAGGGCAGGTTATCCTCACATATCATCTTCCAGAACGCAGGTCCCTGAGCCACTCTGGGTCTCCATGAGTCAGAATCTTATGAGGGAAGGATGTGAATCCCAAGACCCGCACTAAGATGCTGTAGGATGTTCTGTATGTCCTGTGGGAGCCTGTTCTTGGGTTCCTCGTGGCTTTACCCAGCAGGTCTGCATAGAGGATGATTAGGACCATGGCCCTGAGTGCAGGTGTCTGAGATGGTCTGCACTTGGTTGTGCTGGGGGATGGTCTGTATGTCAAGTTGCTCTGATTGGTCAATGAATAAAATCTGATTGGCTGTGGCTAGGCAGGAAGTATAAGCGGGACTAACAGAGAGGAGAAATAAAAGAACAAGAAGGCAGAAGGGGTCACTGCCTGCAGCCACCACCAGGACAAGGAAGATGTAAAGTACCGGTAGGTCACGAGCCGCGTGGCGGGGTATAGATTTGTGGAAATGGATTAATTTAAGATATAAGAACAGTTAGCAAGAAGCCTGCCATGGCCATACAGTTTATAAGCAAAATAAGTCTCTGTGTTTACTTGGTTGGGTCTGGGTGGCTGTGGGACTGGTGGGTGACAGAGATTTGTCCTGACTGTGGGCAATGTAGGAAAACTCTAACTACACTAAGACATTCTATTTGATTCTGACAAACAGTAAAATTCCAGACAGGGCAACAACCATGAAGACCGTGACTGTATTACCACATGAGCCTTGATGCTCCAGCTGACAGAAGCTTTTTTTGTGATTACATGTCCAGATGGGACACAGATTGCTCAGTGCAGCCTAGAATCATTCATATTCATTTAATGAGGCAGTAGTTATTACGACATAGAGGAACACTATAACATGATAGAGGTCCATCTTTTCAAAGTACTTACCAGGTGTGGTGTAACTTGCTTGAGAAGCTATAAAGGAATAAAAGCAAATTCAGACTGTGTGTTTCAACCACAGGAATTCTGGAAAACCCCTCCTGGGAAGCAATAGCCCTGACTCTTATGCATTGATCAACCAGGAACACTGAGGTCAAGTTCACCAGCCTGTGAACAGAAAGAGTCTTCACTCTGCTATGTAGGCTCCCCCAAAGCCAAAAACCTAGCATTGAGGTTCCATTTTCCTTGGTCAAAAGAGGAAAACAGTCTTTGTAATATCAATCAGCACTCTGTGTCCATGGCATCCTTCACAGATTACAGAGGTGGTGGATCAAAAAATGGGGGAACTTCTGCTCTGTGCTAAGCATACAGACACATCACCCCCTATCCTCATACCAGGAGCACTGTGGTCCTGCAGTGACTTACACAACTAAGATATTCCATTCACTCTACGTCTGGGGATAACTGGAAGGGCAAAGGAGGGCATGCAGGGGTCACACACCAGGTTATATAAAGACTGGAGGATCAGAGGGTTTGTGTATAAGCAAGGGAGTTCTTAGAAAATACCTCCAATGGAGACTGAGAGATAACTGCTCAGGAATGGTGAGGGTGTGGTCAATATAGTAGCCCTGGTTTAGCATATGAGTACATATATGTGGTATGCATATATTATAGAAACAGCAGGGCTGCTCAGGTCTGGCAGGAGGCATAAGTTTGGACTGTTCACACTTAGAGCCTATGTCCTGCTTGTACATTCTTGAGGCCCGGGCACCCTGTTAGGCTCATGTACATTTTCCAAGCTGGGCACAATTTGAAGAGGTGTGTTCCCTGCCCACCAGAGACGTCCATCATAGTTAGGTGCGTGAAGACATCAACCGACAGTCACGCACATCAGGCAAGTGCTAGCTGAGATATGATTATGAATAGGAATGTGTTGAGAATATGAATAGCCACTGGATGACACACAGTGTATGTGTGTGCTTCTGTGACAATGTCCATATTTGTCTCTGTGTGTATGTCTGGAATTGTATGTGTCAGTGTATCTGAGTGTGTGTGCGTCTGTGCTGTGTGTAAAAATCTGTCTCTGTGTCACGTCACTCTGTGATGTGCATGATTGCTTGTGAGAATATATGTATATGCCTTGCTGTATCCATGTATGAAATAATCTGTATGTTACGATCATGCAAGTATCTATCATATGGCTTTATCTCTGTGTATATATGAGTTTGCTTATGTCTGAGTGTGTGTGTGTGTGTGTGTGTGTATGTGTGTGTGTGTGTGTGTGTGTTTCTAAGTATGTTGAGTATAAATCAGGAAGGGTCTTCTAAAGAGACAATGTCCCTGGTCTTTAGAAAGAGCAGTTAGAAGAGTCTAGAAAAGGACAGGACAAGAATAGACTGGATCAAGAGACCAGAGCAGCCAGAGTGAGCTGAGTGTGGCTACAGGTGGCAATGTTGGAGTGTGGACTGTAGCATGCACAGCTTTGTAGAGTGAGTGACCTGCAGAAGCCTTTGTGATAGGAGAATTAAAGAGAGGCACTCTGGGCACGGTGGCAAACATCTTACTGCTTTGCCCTCTGAACACTGGAAAATCGTATATAGACAAGGATACATTTCTTGAAAACAACACTGTACAGCATGTGTGTGCTGACCCTGGTGCTTTAGTCTGGGCTTGGTGCTGCTTTTCCATGGGTTACCTGTGTCACATAAACTCTAGAGTTGCTGGAGAACTGAGAGGATTGACAGGAAACTGACTGAGAATGCCACTGCTCTGGACATTCAGCAGTCCTTACAGAGGCAGTGTGAAAAAGGACAGAATGGAGTTCTGGGAGCCTTAAAAGAGACCTGTGCATACTGCATTTCTGGGAGGCAGAACCAGTGATCTTTGGGTCATACCTGAGCAGATGACTCCAGCGTCCTCATGGTGTCCACAGTTATGGGAGAGCCAGCCTCGGTGGGAGCAGCTCCACAGGTAGTACTCATGTCCAGTACAGGCCACATCATCCAGGACAATGGGCCCTGAGCCCTGTCCAAACCGGGCACTTCCAGGGGCAGACACTGCCCAACCACAGCCCAGCTGCCTGCACACCACGTTGGCATCATTGGTGTCCCAGCTGTCGTCACACACGGTGCCCCAGGAACCCTGGTAAAGGACCTCCACGCGACCCTGACACCTGTCTCCTCCATTCACCAGCCTCACAGCCAAAGGAGACTCTGTTCCTGGAAAGACATGGTGGATTCTCCTTGGATATTCCGTGGTAATGATGGAGCTGGTGTGATCACGGGAAGCTCTTTCATGGTGTTTAATGCAATATAGGATGTGAGTTCCTCCCATTGTTGCTTCTCGGGTACCCTGTCTTAGAAAGACTTCACCCTGTCACTCTGACTTCACCTCCTCATGGAATGTTCACTACTTGTGTTCTAGACATTAAAGATGTGTTTGTCACCAGGAGGGCTCTGTGTCTGCAGTGTTGACATGGGTTGAATCTGCCCTGGATGGTGGCCAGACACCTACTCCATATTGTATCTAAGGCCTTTGAGTGCCATGCACTCTTCTGGATGACAACATCCACTGCAGAATGTGGGCTCTTTCAAGGAGAGAGAGCAAGCAGAGCGCTCCAACTCCTAACACACAGACTGCACATGGGCACATCCTCCCCACCCTGACCCTCACCCACCAGCAGTAAGGACAAGGAAGAGGAGGTTGCTCTATGACAGACCAAAGGGATAGAATGATTAACGCCCTGGCAGAGGAGAAAGAAGTCCATGGGTCCCTGGCAAAGGCTCTCACCAGCTGCTTACCCACACAAGGTTGAGAGTGTATATCAGAACTGCCTTTCAGGCCCACTAGAAAGGTATTAAACATGAGTAGAAGCTATTGTTCACCCACTGAGCTGGGTCACATGACTGCTTCCATGAGCTCACATTCTGTGTACAATAACAGCCCACTAAAGAACCCCGGGCTTTGTCACTGCTGGTCACCAAGACTGCTGATGTGAACTTATCACCAAAGTCAAGGTTTGGAGTACACAACATGTTTAAACAAGACAAAGATCTTCATGGTTTTGCCCTGGCTAATACCCTTTCACTCTAGACAGGGAACCTTTTTGAAGAGCCTCAGAACGGGATCTCATAGTATATCACCAGTCTCATTTTGCCTCAGAAAACTCTCTGGAAGCTAATCTATTCTAGATCCTTTAACCCCATAGTTTCTTCTGGCATAACACTAAATGTAGGGATCATAGAATTTTGAACCCCACCCCCATGCTGACATACTCCACACACAGAGAAATGGGCAGTGAAAGGGATCCCATTGGAGGAAAGCCCCCAAGAACAGGAAGCAAATCCACCCTAAGTTTTCACAACACATGTCCACGCACCTCATCCCATTAACTCACTCAAGAAAAGTCACCACCATGAATGACACTGGCAATACAACCTACAGAGTGAGATTTAAACAGCTTTTGTTACCTATTGGTGGATAAGGCTCTGGAGTGGTGGTAGGCTCTGGGGTGGTGTAAGGCTCTGGAGTGGTCAGCTCTGCACGTCCATAAATAGATGAGAGAGAGAAATGGAAAATATAAAGTTAAGTCTCCATTGAGAAAAACCAAGACATGCAAGTACAGTGAAATCTGCTGTTGGGATGTGATTCGGGGTCTGTACTGGGCAAGGCTATGTGACTTTAGATGCATAAGAAATCTATGTAGTCTTGAGTTCTCCCATTATAAAAGGCTATTTCTGTAGAGAATGTTCTTAACCTACAGATAATATTCTGCATCTGACTTGTGCTGGGCTCTAGCGAATCAATACAAAAGTACTTCCCATACTTACACAACTAATTAATTGTTCTTATCTAATTGCATTGGTTGATATGACCAATATAATATTCAAGCAGAAGACTGGAATGCCTGTTTGCCTGTTTTTGTATGTGAATATATTTTTTAAATTCAACATCCCTGATATACACTAGGCTAGACTGAAATTCAAGATCCTCCTAACTGAGCTGCTGAGTGCTAGTTTTGTGTGTGTGTGTGTGTGTGTGTGTGTGTGTGTGTGTATAGCCATACCTAGATCACCATTTTTTACTTTAGTAGATTTTCTTCAAATATGCCCTTTTTAAATAAGATATGAGCTTCAAACACATATGAGTAAATTGTTTAAATGGGCCCTGTCCTTTGCTCAGGGCACCTTTAAATGGTGACGTGCTCCTGCAGCTTAGAGTGGACATATTTGGAGATCAACCCACAGCTCCCGAACACCCAGCTTCATTCTGAGTAACCTTCATAATGTCTCTGCTACAGAGGAAGTTGATAAAAGCTAGTGTGGTGGAGATGAAGTTACATCATTTCAGATATGGTAAACAAGAGCTGGGCATGGCAGCACACTCATGGAATCCCAGAACTCTGGAACTAGAGGTAAGAGGATCAGGAGTTCAAGGGTAGCCTTGCCTACTCAGCAAGTCTGTGTAGACCAGCCTGCACTACCTGGTACTCAAAAATAAATAAATAAACAAACAAACAAAAATGTACATTTTTATCTGGTTTCTGAAGTCTTAGCAAACTAATGGCTCTATACCCTTGCTAATATTGAAGTCTTAGTAGTCTTGGGCCAAGGAGGAGTTTTCTCAAAGTGGGCAAGAGAGCAGATTATCCTCACATATCATCTGCCACAGCACAGATCCCTGAGCCACTGTGGGTCTCCAAGTCAGAATCTCATGAGTGAAGGATGTGAATCCCAAGACCCTCACTCAGATATTCTATTTGATTCTGACACTCACTAAAATTCGAAGCACAGACAACATCCATGAAGACTGTGACTGAATTACCACATGAGCCTTGATGCTCAGCTGACAGAAGCTTCCATTGTGACTACATGTCCAGATGGGACACAGTTAGTTCAGTGCGCCCTAGTATCATTCATATCCATTCATTGAGGCGTGGTTATTACAACATGTGGGACACTATAAAATGATACAAGTCCATCTTTTCAAAGTACTTACCAGGTGTGGGATAGCTTGCTTGAGAAGCTGTAAAGGAATAAAAGCAAATTCAGATTGTGTTTCACCCACAGGTATCCTGGAAAACCCCTATCTGGGAAGCAATAGCCCTGACTCTATGCGTTGATCAACCAGGAACATCCAAGGTCAAGTTCACCAACCCCTAAACAGAAAGAGTCTTCACTCTGCTATATGGGCTCCCCAAAAGCCAAAACTCTAACATTAAGCTTCATTTTCATTGGTCAAAAGAGGAAAACAGTCTTTGCAATAGGAATTGCCTATGGCGTCCTTCACAGTTTAATCAGGTGGTGGATCAAAAAATGAGGGAAATCCCTGCTCTGTACTAAGCATGCAGACATTTCCCCTCCTGTCTTCATCCAGGAACACTGTGGTCCAGCAGTGACTTACACAGCCAAGATATTCTATTAGGTCTATAACTGGGGATGACTGGAAGGGCCCAGAAGGGCAAGTCGGGTCACACCACAGATTATATAAAGACTTGAGTAGCAGAGGGTTTTGGTGTAAGCAAGGGATTCTTGGAAAATGCCTCCTATGGAGACTGAGAGATAATTGCTCAGAAATGGCAAGGACGTGGTCAAAAGTGTTCCTGGTTTGGCATAGGAGTTCATATATGTGGGTATATATGCATATGTTATGGAAACAGCAGGCTGCTCAAGTCTAGGAGGAGGCATTAGGATGGACTGCTGACAGAGCCTATGTCCTGTCCGTTGAATATATTCCTGCAAGCCGGTACCCTGTTAGGCTCTTGGTACATTTACCAACTGGGAACAATTGAGAGAGAGGTGGTCCTGCACACGAGAGACTTCCAGCATAGTTAGGTCCCTGACAACATCAACAGATAGTCTTATACAAGGGGCAAGTGCTAGCTGAGACGTGATTATGAATACGAATGTGTTGAGAATATGAATAGCCAGTGGATGACATACAGTGTATGTATCTGCCTGTGTCAATATCCATTTGTGTCTCTGTGTGTATGTCTGGAATTGTATGTGTCAGTGTATCTGAGTGTGTGTGTGTGTGTGTCTGCTCTGAGTGTAAAAATTTGTCTCTGTGTCACATCTCTCTGTGATGTACATGTTTGCTTGTGAGCATATATGTATATAATATGCCTTTCTGTACCCATGTATGAATTTCTCTGTATATATGTGTTCATGCAAGTATCTAATATATGGCTCTATCTCTGTGTATATCTGACTTTGCATATGTCTGAATGTGTGTGTGTGTGTGTGTGTGTGTGTGTGTGTGTGTGTGTGTTTCTAATTATGTTGAGTACAAGTCAGGAAGGATCTTCTAAAGGGACAATGTCCCTGTTCTTTAGAAAGAGCAGGTAGAAGAGTCTAGTAAAGGACAGGACAAGAATAGACTGGATCAAGGGACCAGAGCAGCCAGAGTGAGCTGAGTGTGGCTACAGGTGATGATGTTGGAGTGTGGACTGTAGCATGCACAGCTTTGTAGAGTGGGTGACCTGCAGAAGACTTTTTGATAGAATAAATCAGAGGCACTCTGGGCACGGTGGCTCACATCTTATTGCTTTGCCCTCTGAACGCTGGAAAATCATATACAAACTGGATTACATTTCTCCAAACCAACACTGGGTTACTCCTTGTACAGCATGTGTGTGCTGACCATGGTGCTTTAGTTTGGGCTTGGTGCTGCTCTTCCATCGCTTACCTGTGTCATATAAACTCTAGAGTTGCTGGAGAACTGAGAGGATTGACAGGACCCTGACTGAGAATGCCATTGATCTGGACATTCAGCAACCCTTAAAGGGGCATTACGAAAAGGGACAGAATGCAGATCTGGGAGCTAAAAGGGATCTAAGCATATTCTACTGCTGGGAGGCAGAACCAGTGATCTTTGGGTCATACCTGAGCAGATGACTCCAGCGTCCTCATGGTGTCCACAGTTATGGGAGAGCCAGCCTCGGTGGGAGCAACTCCACAGGTAGTACTCATGTCCAGTACAGGCCACATCATCCAGGACAATGGGCCCTGAGCCCTGTCCAAACCGGGCACTTCCAGGGGCAGACACTGCCCAGCCACAGCCCAGCTGCCTGCACACCACGTTGGCATCATTGGTGTCCCAGCTGTCATCGCACACGGTGCCCCAGGAACCCTGGTAAAGGACCTCCACACGACCCTGACATCTGTCTCCTCCATTCACCAGCCTCACAGCCAAAGGAGACTCTGTTCCTGGAAAGACATGGTGGATTCTCCTTTGGTATTCTGTGGTGATGATGGAGCTGGTGTGATCTCAGGCAGCTCTTTCATGGGGTTTAATGCAATATGGGATTTGAGTTCCTCCCATTGTTGCTTCTCAGGTACCCTGTCTCAGAAAGACTTCACTCTGTCACTCTGACTTCACATCCTCAAGGAATGTTCCCTACTTGTATTCTAGACATTAAAGGTGTGTCTGTCACCAGGAGGACTCTGTGTCTGCAGTGTTGACATGGGTTGAATCTGCCCTGGATGGTGGCCAGACACCTACTCCATCTTGTATCTAAGGCCTTTGAGTGCCATGCACTCTTCTGGATGACAACATCCACTACAGAATGTGGGCTGTTTCAGGGAGAGAGAGCAAGCAGAGCCCTCCTACTCCTAACACACAGACTGCACATGGGCACATCCACCCCACCCTGACCCTCACCCACCAGCAGTAAGGACAAGGAAGAGGAGGTTGCTCTATGACAGACCAAAGGGATAGAATGATTAACGCCCTGGCAGAGAAGAAAGAAGTCCATGGGTACCTGGCAAAGGTTCTCTCCAGCTGCTTACCCACACAAGGTTGAGAGTGTATATCAGAACTGCCTTTCAGACCCACTAGAACAGTATTAAACATGAGTAGAAGCTATTGTTCACCCACTGAGCTGGGTCACATGACTGCTTCCATGAGCTCACTTTCTGTGTACAATAACAGCCCACTAGAGAACCCCGGGCTTTGTCACTGCTGGTCACCAAGACTGCTGAAGTGAACTTATCGCCAATATCAAGGTTTTGAGGACCCAACTTGTTTAAACAAGACAATGGTCCACATGGTTGTGGCCTGGACTAAGCCCCTTGCTTTCTAGATAGGGCACCTCTTTGAAGGGCCTCAGAATGGAATCCCATAATATAGCATCAATCTCATTTTGCCACAGACAATTCTCTGGAACCTTGTGTATTATAGACCCCCTAATCCCAAAGTTTCTTCTGACATAACACTAAGTAGAGGGACCATGGAATTTTGAACCCACCCCATGCTGACATACTCCACACACAGAGAAATGGGCAGTCACAGAGATCCCTGTGGAGGAAAGCCCCCAAGAACAGGAGGCGATCCACCCTCTCTAAGATTTCACAACACACATCCACCACCTCATCCCATTAACTCACTCAAGAAAAGTCACCACCATGAATGACACTGGCATTACAACCTACAGAGAGACATTTAAACAGCTTTTGTTACCTATTGGTGGATAAGGCTCTGGAGTGGTGGTAGGCTCTGGAGTGGTGGTAGGCTCTGGAGTGGTCAGCTCTGCACGTCCATACATAGATGAGAGAGAGAAATGGAAAATATAAAGTTAAGTCTCCATTGAGAAAAACCAAGACATGCAAGTACAGTGAAATCTGCTGTCGGATGTGATTGTGGTCTGTACTGGGCAAGGCTATGTGACTTTAGATGCATAAGAAATCTATAGTCCTGAGTTCTCCCATTATCAAAGGCTATTTGTGTAGACAATGTTCTTAACCTACATATAATATTCTGCATCTGACTTGTGCTGGGCTCTAGGGAATCAATACAAAAGTACTTCCCATACTTACACAACTAATTAATTGTTCTTATCTAATTGCATTGGTTGATATGACCAATATAATATTCAAGCAGAAGGCTGGAATGCCTGTTTGCCTGTTTTTGTATGTGAATATATATTTTAAATTCAACATCCCTGATATACACTAGGCTAGACTGAAATTCAAGATCCTCCTAACTCAGTTGCTGAGTGCTAGTTTTGTGTGTGTGTGTGTGTGGCCATACCTAAATCACTATTTTTTTTCCTTAGTGGATTTTCTTCACATATACCCTTTTTAAATAAGATATGAGCTTCAAACACATATGAGTAAATTGTTTAAATGGGCCCTGTCTCTTGCTCAGGGCACCTTTAAACGGTGGTGTGCTCCTGCAACTTAGGGTGGACATATTTAGAGATCAACCCACAGCTGCCCAACACCCAGCTTCATTCTGAGTAACCTTCATAATGTCTCTGCTACAGAGGAAGTTGATAAAAGCTAATGTGGTGGAGATGAAGTTACATCATTTCAGATATGGTAAACAAGAGCTGGGCATGGCAGCATACTCCTGGAATCCCAGAACTCTGGAACTAGAGGTAAGAGGATCAGGAGTTCAAGGGTAGCCTTGCCTACTCAGCAAGTCTGTGTAGACCAGCCTGAGCTGCCTGGGTCTCAAAAATAAATAAATAAATAAACAAACAAACAAACAATCAAAAATGTACATTTTTATCTGGTTTCTGAACTCTTAGCAAACTAATGGCTCTATACCCTTGATAATATTGAAGTCTTACTATTCTTTGGCCAAGGAGGAGTTTTCTCAAAGTGGGCAGGTGAGCAGGTTATCCTCACATATCATCTGCCAAAGCACAGGTCCCTGAGCCACTATGGGTCTCCAAGTCAGAATCTCATGAGTGAAGGATGTGAATCCCAAGACCTTCACTCAGATATTCTATTTGATTCTGACACTCACTAAATTCGAAGCACAGACAACATCCATGAAGACTGTGACTGTATTACCACATGAGCCTTGATGCTCAGCTGACAGAAGCTTCCATTGTCATTACATGTCCAGATGGGACACAGTTTGTTCAGTGCAGCCTAGTATCACTCATATCCATTTAGTGAGGAGGTGATTATTTTGACTTAGAGGGACACTATATACTGATATAAGTCCATCTTTTCAAAGTACTTACCAGGTGTGGTATAGCTTGCTTGAGAAGCTGTAAAGGAATAAAAGCAAATTCAGATTGTGTGTTTTAACCATGGTAATCCTGGAAAACACCCTCCTGGGAAGCAATAGCCCTGACTCTTATGCATTGATCAACCAGGAACATCCAAGGTCAAGTTCTCCAGCCCCTGAACTGAAAGAGTCTTCACTGTGCTATGTGGCTTCCCTAAAGCCAAAAATCTAACATTGAGGTTCCATTTTGATTGGTCAAAAGAGAAAAACAGTCTTTGTATTATCAATCAGCACTCTGTGTCCATGGCGTCCTTCACAGATTACACAGGCGGTGGATCAAAAAATGGGGGAACCCCTGCTCTGTACTAAGCATGCAGACACTTCCCCTCCTGTCCCCATCCCAGGAGCACTGTGGTCCTGCAGTGACTTACACTGATGAGATATTCTATTAGGTATATCTGGGGATGACTGGAAGGACACAGGAGGGCATGTGGGGGTCACACCCCAGGTTTTATAAAGACTTGAATATCAGAGGGTTTGGGTATAAGCAAGGGAGTTCTTAGATCCAGCCTCCTATGGAGACTGAGAGATAATTGCTCAGGAATGGTGAGGATTTGGTTAATGGTGGCCCTGGTTTAGCATGTGTGTACATATGTGTGTGTCTATATGTATATATTATGGAAACAGCAATGCCGCTCAGGTCTGGCTTGAGGCATGAGGTTGGGATGCTCACACTTACAGACTATGTCCTGCTTGCTGAAATACATTCTTATGAGCCAGGTATCCTGTTAGGCTATTGGTACATTTACCAAGCTGGGCACAAATTAGACAGGTGTGTTCCCTGCTCACCAGACTTCCAGCATAGTAGGTCCCTGAAGACATCAACAGACAGTCTCGCACAGCGGGCAAGTGCTAGCTGAGTGTGATTATGAATATGAATATGTTGAGAGTATGAATGGCCACTGGATAACATACAGTGTATGTGTGTGCCTCTATGTCAATGTCCATTTCTGTCTCTGTGTGTATGTCTGGAATTGTATGTGTCAGTGTATCTGAGTGTGTGTGTGTGTGTTCTGTGTGTAAAAATTTGTCTCTGTGTCACGTCACTCTGTGATGTGCATGTTTGCTTGTGAGCATCTATGTATATGCCTTTCTGTACCCAGGTAGGAATTAATCTGTATGTTTGTGTTCAAGCAAGTATCTATCATATGGCTTTATCTCTGTGTATATCTGAGTTTGCTTATGTCTGAGTGTGTGTGTGTGTGTGTGTGTGTGTGCATGTGTGTGTGTGTGTGTGTGTGTGTGTGTGTGTGTGTGTGTGTGTTTCTAATTATGTTGAGTACAAGTCAGGAAGGATCTTCTAAAGGGACAATGTCCTGGTCTTTAAAAAGAGCAGTTAGAAGAGTCTAGTAAAGGACAGGACAAGAATAGACTGGATCAAGAGACCAGAGCAGCCAGAGTGAGCTGAGTGTGGCTACAGGTGATGATGTTGGAGTGTGGACTGTAGCATGCACAGCTTTGTAGAGTGGGTGACCTGCAGAAGACTTTTTAATAGGAGAATAAATGAAACCAGGAGGTACTCTGGGCATGGTGCCTCAAACCTTACTGCTTTCTGAACTCGGAAAATCATATGCAAACTGGATTACGTTTCTCCAAACCAACACTGGGTTACTCCTTGTACAGCATGTGTGTGCTGACCCTTGTGCTTTAGTCTGGGCTTGGTGCTGCTCTTCCATGGGTTACCTGTGTCACATAAACTCTAGAGTCCCTGGAGAACTGAGAGGATTTACAGGACCCTGACTGAGAATGCCATTGATCTGGACATTCAGCAGTCCTTACAGGGGCAATGTGAAAAGGGACAGAATGGAGTTCTGGGAGCCTTAAAAGAGATCTGTGCATACTGCATTTCTGGGAGGCAGAGCTAGTGTTCTCTGGGTCATACCTGAGCAGATGACTCCAGCGTCCTCATGGTGTCCACAGTTATGGGAGAGCCAGCCTCGGTGGGAGCAGCTCCACAGGTAGTACTCATGTCCAGTACAGGCCACATCATCCAGGACAATGGGCCCTGAGCCCTGTCCAAACCGGGCACTTCCAGGAGCAGACACCGCCCAGCCACAGCCCAGCTGCCTGCACACCACGTTGGCATCATTGGTGTCCCAGCTGTCATCACACACGGTGCCCCAGGAACCCTGGTAAAGGACCTCCACACGACCCTGACACCTGTCTCCTCCATTCACCAGCCTCACAGCCAAAGGAGACTCTGTTCCTGGAAAGACATGGTGGATTCTCCTTGGATATTCCGTGGTAATGATGGAGCTGGTGTGATCACGGGAAGCTCTTTCATGGTGTTTAATGCAATATAGGATGTGAGTTCCTCCCATTGTTGCTTCTCGGGTACCCTGTCTTAGAAAGACTTCACCCTGTCACTCTGACTTCACCTCCTCATGGAATGTTCACTACTTGTGTTCTAGACATTAAAGATGTGTTTGTCACCAGGAGGGCTCTGTGTCTGCAGTGTTGACATGGGTTGAATCTGCCCTGGATGGTGGCCAGACACCTACTCCATCTTGTATCTAAGGCCTTTGAGTGCCATGCACTCTTCTGGATGACAAACATCCACTGCAGAACGTGGGCTATTTCAGGGAGAGAGAGCAAGCAGAGCCCTCCTACTCCTAACACACAGACTGTACATGGGCACATCCACCCCACCCTGACCCTCACCCACCAGCAGTAAGGACAAGGAAGAGGAGGTTGCTCTATGACAGACCAAAGGGATAGAATGATTAACGCCCTGGCAGAGAAGAAAGAAGTCCATGGGTACCTGGCAAAGGTTCTCTCCAGCTGCTTACCCACACAAGGTTGAGAGTGTATATCAGAACTGCCTTTCAGACCCACTAGAACAGTATTAAACATGAGTAGAAGCTATTGTTCACCCACTGAGCTGGGTCACATGACTGCTTCCATGAGCTCACTTTCTGTGTACAATAACAGCCCACTAGAGAACCCGGGCTTTGTCACTGCTGGTCACCAAGACTGCTGAAGTGAACTTATCGCCAATATCAAGGTTTTGAGGACCCAACTTGTTTAAACAAGACAATGGTCCACATGGTTGTGGCCTGGACTAAGCCCCTTGCTTTCTAGATAGGGCACCTCTTTGAAGGGCCTCAGAATGGAATCCCATAATATAGCATCAATCTCATTTTGCCACAGACAATTCTCTGGAACCTTGTGTATTATAGACCCCCTAATCCCAAAGTTTCTTCTGACATAACACTAAGTAGAGGGACCATGGAATTTTGAACCCACCCCCATGCTGACATACTCCACACACAGAGAAATGGGCAGTCACAGAGATCCCTGTGGAGGAAAGCCCCCAAGAACAGGAGGCGATCCACCCTCTCTAAGATTTCACAACACACATCCACCACCTCATCCCATTAACTCACTCAAGAAAAGTCACCACCATGAATGACACTGGCATTACAACCTACAGAGAGACATTTAAACAGCTTTTGTTACCTATTGGTGGATAAGGCTCTGGAGTGGTGGTAGGCTCTGGAGTGGTGGTAGGCTCTGGAGTGGTCAGCTCTGCACGTCCATACATAGATGAGAGAGAGAAATGGAAAATATAAAGTTAAGTCTCCATTGAGAAAAACCAAGACATGCAAGTACAGTGAAATCTGCTGTCGGATGTGATTGTGGTCTGTACTGGGCAAGGCTATGTGACTTTAGATGCATAAGAAATCTATAGTCCTGAGTTCTCCCATTATCAAAGGCTATTTGTGTAGACAATGTTCTTAACCTACATATAATATTCTGCATCTGACTTGTGCTGGGCTCTAGGGAATCAATACAAAAGTACTTCCCATACTTACACAACTAATTAATTGTTCTTATCTAATTGCATTGGTTGATATGACCAATATAATATTCAAGCAGAAGGCTGGAATGCCTGTTTGCCTGTTTTTGTATGTGAATATATATTTTAAATTCAACATCCCTGATATACACTAGGCTAGACTGAAATTCAAGATCCTCCTAACTCAGTTGCTGAGTGCTAGTTTTGTGTGTGTGTGTGTGTGGCCATACCTAAATCACTATTTTTTTTCCTTAGTGGATTTTCTTCACATATACCCTTTTTAAATAAGATATGAGCTTCAAACACATATGAGTAAATTGTTTAAATGGGCCCTGTCTCTTGCTCAGGGCACCTTTAAACGGTGGTGTGCTCCTGCAACTTAGGGTGGACATATTTAGAGATCAACCCACAGCTGCCCAACACCCAGCTTCATTCTGAGTAACCTTCATAATGTCTCTGCTACAGAGGAAGTTGATAAAAGCTAATGTGGTGGAGATGAAGTTACATCATTTCAGATATGGTAAACAAGAGCTGGGCATGGCAGCATACTCCTGGAATCCCAGAACTCTGGAACTAGAGGTAAGAGGATCAGGAGTTCAAGGGTAGCCTTGCCTACTCAGCAAGTCTGTGTAGACCAGCCTGAGCTGCCTGGGTCTCAAAAATAAATAAATAAATAAACAAACAAACAAACAATCAAAAATGTACATTTTTATCTGGTTTCTGAACTCTTAGCAAACTAATGGCTCTATACCCTTGATAATATTGAAGTCTTACTATTCTTTGGCCAAGGAGGAGTTTTCTCAAAGTGGGCAGGTGAGCAGGTTATCCTCACATATCATCTGCCAAAGCACAGGTCCCTGAGCCACTATGGGTCTCCAAGTCAGAATCTCATGAGTGAAGGATGTGAATCCCAAGACCTTCACTCAGATATTCTATTTGATTCTGACACTCACTAAATTCGAAGCACAGACAACATCCATGAAGACTGTGACTGTATTACCACATGAGCCTTGATGCTCAGCTGACAGAAGCTTCCATTGTCATTACATGTCCAGATGGGACACAGTTTGTTCAGTGCAGCCTAGTATCACTCATATCCATTTAGTGAGGAGGTGATTATTTTGACTTAGAGGGACACTATATACTGATATAAGTCCATCTTTTCAAAGTACTTACCAGGTGTGGTATAGCTTGCTTGAGAAGCTGTAAAGGAATAAAAGCAAATTCAGATTGTGTGTTTTAACCATGGTAATCCTGGAAAACACCCTCCTGGGAAGCAATAGCCCTGACTCTTATGCATTGATCAACCAGGAACATCCAAGGTCAAGTTCTCCAGCCCCTGAACTGAAAGAGTCTTCACTGTGCTATGTGGCTTCCCTAAAGCCAAAAATCTAACATTGAGGTTCCATTTTGATTGGTCAAAAGAGAAAAACAGTCTTTGTATTATCAATCAGCACTCTGTGTCCATGGCGTCCTTCACAGATTACACAGGCGGTGGATCAAAAAATGGGGGAACCCCTGCTCTGTACTAAGCATGCAGACACTTCCCCTCCTGTCCCCATCCCAGGAGCACTGTGGTCCTGCAGTGACTTACACTGATGAGATATTCTATTAGGTATATCTGGGGATGACTGGAAGGACACAGGAGGGCATGTGGGGGTCACACCCCAGGTTTTATAAAGACTTGAATATCAGAGGGTTTGGGTATAAGCAAGGGAGTTCTTAGATCCAGCCTCCTATGGAGACTGAGAGATAATTGCTCAGGAATGGTGAGGATTTGGTTAATGGTGGCCCTGGTTTAGCATGTGTGTACATATGTGTGTGTCTATATGTATATATTATGGAAACAGCAATGCCGCTCAGGTCTGGCTTGAGGCATGAGGTTGGGATGCTCACACTTACAGACTATGTCCTGCTTGCTGAAATACATTCTTATGAGCCAGGTATCCTGTTAGGCTATTGGTACATTTACCAAGCTGGGCACAAATTAGACAGGTGTGTTCCCTGCTCACCAGACTTCCAGCATAGTAGGTCCCTGAAGACATCAACAGACAGTCTCGCACAGCGGGCAAGTGCTAGCTGAGTGTGATTATGAATATGAATATGTTGAGAGTATGAATGGCCACTGGATAACATACAGTGTATGTGTGTGCCTCTATGTCAATGTCCATTTCTGTCTCTGTGTGTATGTCTGGAATTGTATGTGTCAGTGTATCTGAGTGTGTGTGTGTGTGTTCTGTGTGTAAAAATTTGTCTCTGTGTCACGTCACTCTGTGATGTGCATGTTTGCTTGTGAGCATCTATGTATATGCCTTTCTGTACCCAGGTAGGAATTAATCTGTATGTTTGTGTTCAAGCAAGTATCTATCATATGGCTTTATCTCTGTGTATATCTGAGTTTGCTTATGTCTGAGTGTGTGTGTGTGTGTGTGTGTGTGTGCATGTGTGTGTGTGTGTGTGTGTGTGTGTGTGTGTGTGTGTTTCTAATTATGTTGAGTACAAGTCAGGAAGGATCTTCTAAAGGGACAATGTCCTGGTCTTTAAAAAGAGCAGTTAGAAGAGTCTAGTAAAGGACAGGACAAGAATAGACTGGATCAAGAGACCAGAGCAGCCAGAGTGAGCTGAGTGTGGCTACAGGTGATGATGTTGGAGTGTGGACTGTAGCATGCACAGCTTTGTAGAGTGGGTGACCTGCAGAAGACTTTTTAATAGGAGAATAAATGAAACCAGGAGGTACTCTGGCATGGTGCCTCAAACCTTACTGCTTTCTGAACTCGGAAAATCATATGCAAACTGGATTACGTTTCTCCAAACCAACACTGGGTTACTCCTTGTACAGCATGTGTGTGCTGACCCTTGTGCTTTAGTCTGGGCTTGGTGCTGCTCTTCCATGGGTTACCTGTGTCACATAAACTCTAGAGTCCCTGGAGAACTGAGAGGATTTACAGGACCCTGACTGAGAATGCCATTGATCTGGACATTCAGCAGTCCTTACAGGGGCAATGTGAAAAGGGACAGAATGGAGTTCTGGGAGCCTTAAAAGAGATCTGTGCATACTGCATTTCTGGGAGGCAGAGCTAGTGTTCTCTGGGTCATACCTGAGCAGATGACTCCAGCGTCCTCATGGTGTCCACAGTTATGGGAGAGCCAGCCTCGGTGGGAGCAGCTCCACAGGTAGTACTCATGTCCAGTACAGGCCACATCATCCAGGACAATGGGCCCTGAGCCCTGTCCAAACCGGGCACTTCCAGGAGCAGACACCGCCCAGCCACAGCCCAGCTGCCTGCACACCACGTTGGCATCATTGGTGTCCCAGCTGTCATCACACACGGTGCCCCAGGAACCCTGGTAAAGGACCTCCACACGACCCTGACACCTGTCTCCTCCATTCACCAGCCTCACAGCCAAAGGAGACTCTGTTCCTGGAAAGACATGGTGGATTCTCCTTGGATATTCCGTGGTAATGATGGAGCTGGTGTGATCACGGGAAGCTCTTTCATGGTGTTTAATGCAATATAGGATGTGAGTTCCTCCCATTGTTGCTTCTCGGGTACCCTGTCTTAGAAAGACTTCACCCTGTCACTCTGACTTCACCTCCTCATGGAATGTTCACTACTTGTGTTCTAGACATTAAAGATGTGTTTGTCACCAGGAGGGCTCTGTGTCTGCAGTGTTGACATGGGTTGAATCTGCCCTGGATGGTGGCCAGACACCTACTCCATCTTGTATCTAAGGCCTTTGAGTGCCATGCACTCTTCTGGATGACAACATCCACTACAGAATGTGGGCTGTTTCAGGGAGAGAGAGCAAGCAGAGCCCTCCTACTCCTAACACACAGACTGTACATGGGCACATCCACCCCACCCTGACCCTCACCCACCAGCAGTAAGGACAAGGAAGAGGAGGTTGCTCTATGACAGACCAAAGGGATAGAATGATTAACGCCCTGGCAGAGAAGAAAGAAGTCCATGGGTACCTGGCAAAGGTTCTCTCCAGCTGCTTACCCACACAAGGTTGAGAGTGTATATCAGAACTGCCTTTCAGACCCACTAGAACAGTATTAAACATGAGTAGAAGCTATTGTTCACCCACTGAGCTGGGTCACATGACTGCTTCCATGAGCTCACTTTCTGTGTACAATAACAGCCCACTAGAGAACCCCGGGCTTTGTCACTGCTGGTCACCAAGACTGCTGAAGTGAACTTATCGCCAATATCAAGGTTTTGAGGACCCAACTTGTTTAAACAAGACAATGGTCCACATGGTTGTGGCCTGGACTAAGCCCCTTGCTTTCTAGATAGGGCACCTCTTTGAAGGGCCTCAGAATGGAATCCCATAATATAGCATCAATCTCATTTTGCCACAGACAATTCTCTGGAACCTTGTGTATTATAGACCCCCTAATCCCAAAGTTTCTTCTGACATAACACTAAGTAGAGGGACCATGGAATTTTGAACCCACCCCCATGCTGACATACTCCACACACAGAGAAATGGGCAGTCACAGAGATCCCTGTGGAGGAAAGCCCCCAAGAACAGGAGGCGATCCACCCTCTCTAAGATTTCACAACACACATCCACCACCTCATCCCATTAACTCACTCAAGAAAAGTCACCACCATGAATGACACTGGCATTACAACCTACAGAGAGACATTTAAACAGCTTTTGTTACCTATTGGTGGATAAGGCTCTGGAGTGGTGGTAGGCTCTGGAGTGGTGGTAGGCTCTGGAGTGGTGGTAGGCTCTGGAGTGGTCAGCTCTGCACGTCCATACATAGATGAGAGAGAGAAATGGAAAATATAAAGTTAAGTCTCCATTGAGAAAAACCAAGACATGCAAGTACAGTGAAATCTGCTGTCGGATGTGATTGTGGTCTGTACTGGGCAAGGCTATGTGACTTTAGATGCATAAGAAATCTATAGTCCTGAGTTCTCCCATTATCAAAGGCTATTTGTGTAGACAATGTTCTTAACCTACATATAATATTCTGCATCTGACTTGTGCTGGGCTCTAGGGAATCAATACAAAAGTACTTCCCATACTTACACAACTAATTAATTGTTCTTATCTAATTGCATTGGTTGATATGACCAATATAATATTCAAGCAGAAGGCTGGAATGCCTGTTTGCCTGTTTTTGTATGTGAATATATATTTTAAATTCAACATCCCTGATATACACTAGGCTAGACTGAAATTCAAGATCCTCCTAACTCAGTTGCTGAGTGCTAGTTTTGTGTGTGTGTGTGTGTGGCCATACCTAAATCACTATTTTTTTTCCTTAGTGGATTTTCTTCACATATACCCTTTTTAAATAAGATATGAGCTTCAAACACATATGAGTAAATTGTTTAAATGGGCCCTGTCTCTTGCTCAGGGCACCTTTAAACGGTGGTGTGCTCCTGCAACTTAGGGTGGACATATTTAGAGATCAACCCACAGCTGCCCAACACCCAGCTTCATTCTGAGTAACCTTCATAATGTCTCTGCTACAGAGGAAGTTGATAAAAGCTAATGTGGTGGAGATGAAGTTACATCATTTCAGATATGGTAAACAAGAGCTGGGCATGGCAGCATACTCCTGGAATCCCAGAACTCTGGAACTAGAGGTAAGAGGATCAGGAGTTCAAGGGTAGCCTTGCCTACTCAGCAAGTCTGTGTAGACCAGCCTGAGCTGCCTGGGTCTCAAAAATAAATAAATAAATAAACAAACAAACAAACAATCAAAAATGTACATTTTTATCTGGTTTCTGAACTCTTAGCAAACTAATGGCTCTATACCCTTGATAATATTGAAGTCTTACTATTCTTTGGCCAAGGAGGAGTTTTCTCAAAGTGGGCAGGTGAGCAGGTTATCCTCACATATCATCTGCCAAAGCACAGGTCCCTGAGCCACTATGGGTCTCCAAGTCAGAATCTCATGAGTGAAGGATGTGAATCCCAAGACCTTCACTCAGATATTCTATTTGATTCTGACACTCACTAAATTCGAAGCACAGACAACATCCATGAAGACTGTGACTGTATTACCACATGAGCCTTGATGCTCAGCTGACAGAAGCTTCCATTGTCATTACATGTCCAGATGGGACACAGTTTGTTCAGTGCAGCCTAGTATCACTCATATCCATTTAGTGAGGAGGTGATTATTTTGACTTAGAGGGACACTATATACTGATATAAGTCCATCTTTTCAAAGTACTTACCAGGTGTGGTATAGCTTGCTTGAGAAGCTGTAAAGGAATAAAAGCAAATTCAGATTGTGTGTTTTAACCATGGTAATCCTGGAAAACACCCTCCTGGGAAGCAATAGCCCTGACTCTTATGCATTGATCAACCAGGAACATCCAAGGTCAAGTTCTCCAGCCCCTGAACTGAAAGAGTCTTCACTGTGCTATGTGGCTTCCCTAAAGCCAAAAATCTAACATTGAGGTTCCATTTTGATTGGTCAAAAGAGAAAAACAGTCTTTGTATTATCAATCAGCACTCTGTGTCCATGGCGTCCTTCACAGATTACACAGGCGGTGGATCAAAAAATGGGGGAACCCCTGCTCTGTACTAAGCATGCAGACACTTCCCCTCCTGTCCCCATCCCAGGAGCACTGTGGTCCTGCAGTGACTTACACTGATGAGATATTCTATTAGGTATATCTGGGGATGACTGGAAGGACACAGGAGGGCATGTGGGGGTCACACCCCAGGTTTTATAAAGACTTGAATATCAGAGGGTTTGGGTATAAGCAAGGGAGTTCTTAGATCCAGCCTCCTATGGAGACTGAGAGATAATTGCTCAGGAATGGTGAGGATTTGGTTAATGGTGGCCCTGGTTTAGCATGTGTGTACATATGTGTGTGTCTATATGTATATATTATGGAAACAGCAATGCCGCTCAGGTCTGGCTTGAGGCATGAGGTTGGGATGCTCACACTTACAGACTATGTCCTGCTTGCTGAAATACATTCTTATGAGCCAGGTATCCTGTTAGGCTATTGGTACATTTACCAAGCTGGGCACAAATTAGACAGGTGTGTTCCCTGCTCACCAGACTTCCAGCATAGTAGGTCCCTGAAGACATCAACAGACAGTCTCGCACAGCGGGCAAGTGCTAGCTGAGTGTGATTATGAATATGAATATGTTGAGAGTATGAATGGCCACTGGATAACATACAGTGTATGTGTGTGCCTCTATGTCAATGTCCATTTCTGTCTCTGTGTGTATGTCTGGAATTGTATGTGTCAGTGTATCTGAGTGTGTGTGTGTGTGTTCTGTGTGTAAAAATTTGTCTCTGTGTCACGTCACTCTGTGATGTGCATGTTTGCTTGTGAGCATCTATGTATATGCCTTTCTGTACCCAGGTAGGAATTAATCTGTATGTTTGTGTTCAAGCAAGTATCTATCATATGGCTTTATCTCTGTGTATATCTGAGTTTGCTTATGTCTGAGTGTGTGTGTGTGTGTGTGTGGGTGTGTGCATGTGTGTGTGTGTGTGTGTGTGTGTGTGTGTGTGTGTTTCTAATTATGTTGAGTACAAGTCAGGAAGGATCTTCTAAAGGGACAATGTCCTGGTCTTTAAAAAGAGCAGTTAGAAGAGTCTAGTAAAGGACAGGACAAGAATAGACTGGATCAAGAGACCAGAGCAGCCAGAGTGAGCTGAGTGTGGCTACAGGTGATGATGTTGGAGTGTGGACTGTAGCATGCACAGCTTTGTAGAGTGGGTGACCTGCAGAAGACTTTTTAATAGGAGAATAAATGAAACCAGGAGGTACTCTGGGCATGGTGCCTCAAACCTTACTGCTTTCTGAACTCGGAAAATCATATGCAAACTGGATTACGTTTCTCCAAACCAACACTGGGTTACTCCTTGTACAGCATGTGTGTGCTGACCCTTGTGCTTTAGTCTGGGCTTGGTGCTGCTCTTCCATGGGTTACCTGTGTCACATAAACTCTAGAGTCCCTGGAGAACTGAGAGGATTTACAGGACCCTGACTGAGAATGCCATTGATCTGGACATTCAGCAGTCCTTACAGGGGCAATGTGAAAAGGGACAGAATGGAGTTCTGGGAGCCTTAAAAGAGATCTGTGCATACTGCATTTCTGGGAGGCAGAGCTAGTGTTCTCTGGGTCATACCTGAGCAGATGACTCCAGCGTCCTCATGGTGTCCACAGTTATGGGAGAGCCAGCCTCGGTGGGAGCAGCTCCACAGGTAGTACTCATGTCCAGTACAGGCCACATCATCCAGGACAATGGGCCCTGAGCCCTGTCCAAACCGGGCACTTCCAGGAGCAGACACCGCCCAGCCACAGCCCAGCTGCCTGCACACCACGTTGGCATCATTGGTGTCCCAGCTGTCATCACACACGGTGCCCCAGGAACCCTGGTAAAGGACCTCCACACGACCCTGACACCTGTCTCCTCCATTCACCAGCCTCACAGCCAAAGGAGACTCTGTTCCTGGAAAGACATGGTGGATTCTCCTTGGATATTCCGTGGTAATGATGGAGCTGGTGTGATCACGGGAAGCTCTTTCATGGTGTTTAATGCAATATAGGATGTGAGTTCCTCCCATTGTTGCTTCTCGGGTACCCTGTCTTAGAAAGACTTCACCCTGTCACTCTGACTTCACCTCCTCATGGAATGTTCACTACTTGTGTTCTAGACATTAAAGATGTGTTTGTCACCAGGAGGGCTCTGTGTCTGCAGTGTTGACATGGGTTGAATCTGCCCTGGATGGTGGCCAGACACCTACTCCATATTGTATCTAAGGCCTTTGAGTGCCATGCACTCTTCTGGATGACAACATCCACTGCAGAATGTGGGCTCTTTCAAGGAGAGAGAGCAAGCAGAGCGCTCCAACTCCTAACACACAGACTGCACATGGGCACATCCTCCCCACCCTGACCCTCACCCACCAGCAGTAAGGACAAGGAAGAGGAGGTTGCTCTATGACAGACCAAAGGGATAGAATGATTAACGCCCTGGCAGAGGAGAAAGAAGTCCATGGGTCCCTGGCAAAGGCTCTCACCAGCTGCTTACCCACACAAGGTTGAGAGTGTATATCAGAACTGCCTTTCAGGCCCACTAGAAAGGTATTAAACATGAGTAGAAGCTATTGTTCACCCACTGAGCTGGGTCACATGACTGCTTCCATGAGCTCACATTCTGTGTACAATAACAGCCCACTAAAGAACCCCGGGCTTTGTCACTGCTGGTCACCAAGACTGCTGATGTGAACTTATCACCAAAGTCAAGGTTTGGAGTACACAACATGTTTAAACAAGACAAAGGTCTTCATGGTTTTGCCCAGGCTAAGACCCTTTCACTCTAAACAGGGAACCTTTTTGAAGAGCCTCAGAATGGGATCTCATAGTATATCACCAGTCTCATTTTGCCTCAGAAACCTCTCTGGAAGCTAGTCTATTCTAGATCCTTTAACCCCATAGTTTCTTCTGACATAACACTAAATGTAGGGATCATAGAATTTTGAACCCACCCCCATGCTGACATGCTCCACACACAGAGAAATGGGCAGTCACAGGGATCTCATTGGAGGAAAGCACCCAAGAACAGGAAGCAAATCCACCCTAAGTTTTCACAACACACGTCCACCAACCTCATCCCATTAACTCACTCAAGAAAAGTCACCACCATGAATGACACTGGCATTACAACCTACAGAGTGAGATTTAAACAGCTTTTGTTACCTATTGGTGGATAAGTCTCTGGAGTGGTGGTAGGCTCTGGGGTGGTGTAAGGCTCTGGAGTGGTCAGCTCTGCACGTCCATAAATAGATGAGAGAGAGAAATGGAAAATATAAAGTTAAGTCTCCATTGAGAAAAACCAAGACATGCAAGTACAGTGAAATCTGCTGTCGGATGTGATTGGGGTCTGTACTGGGCAAGGCTATGTGACTTTAGATGCATAAGAAATGTATGTAGTCTTGAGTTCTCCCATTATAAAAGGCTATTTGTGTAGAGAATGTTCTTAACCTACAGATAATATTCTGCATCTTACTTGTGCTGGGCTCTAGGGAATCAATACAAAAGTACTTCCCATACTTACATAACTAATTAATTGTTCTTATCTAATTGCATTGGTTGATATGACCAATATAATATTCAAGCAAAAGGCTGGAATGCCTGTTTGCCTGTTTTTGTATGTGAATATATATTTTAAATTCAACATCCCTGATATACACTAGGCTAGACTGTAATTCAAGATCCTCCTAACTCAGCTCCTGAGTGCTAGTTTTGTGTGTGTGTGTGTGTGTGTTTGTGTGTGTGTGTGTGTAGCCATACCTAGATCACTGTTTTTTAATTTAGTAGATTTTCTTCACATATACCCTTTTTAAATAAGATATGAACTTCAAACACATATGAGTAAATTGTTTAAATGGGCCCTGTGCTTTGCTCAGGGCACCTTTAAACGGTGATATGCTCCTGCAACTTAGAGTGGACATATTTGGAGATCAACCCACAGCTGCCGAACACCCAGCTTCATTCTGAGTAACCTTCATAATGTCTCTGCTACAGAGGAAGTTGATAAAAGCTAGTGTGGTGGAGATGAAGTTACATCATTTCAGATATGGAAAACAAGAGCTGGGCATGGCAGCACACTCCTGGAATCCCAGAACTCTGGAACTAGAGGTAAGAGGATCAGGAGTTCAAGGGTAGCCTTGCCTACTCAGCAAGTCTGTGTAGACCAGCCTGTGCTGCCTGGGTCTCAAAAATAAATAAATAAAGATGTACATGTTTTTGTGATTTCTGAAGTCTTAGCAAACTAATGGCTCTATACCCTTGCTAATATTAAAGTCTTACTATTTTTGGGCCAAGGAGGAGTTTTCTCAAAGTGGGCAGGAGGGCAGGTTATCCTCAAATATCATCTGCCACAGCACAGGTCCCTGAGCCACTATGGGTCTCCAAGTCAGAATCTCATGAGTGAAGGATGTGAATCCCAAGACCCTCACTCAGATATTCTATTTGATTCTGACACTCACTAAAATTCGAAGCACAGACAACATCCATGAAGACTGTGACTGAATTACCACATGAGCCTTGATGCTCCAGCTGACAGAAGCTTCCGTTGTGACCACATGTCCAGATGGGACACAGTTTGTTCAGTGCACCCTAGTTTCATTCATATCCATTCAGTGAGGTGTGGTTATTACAACATGTGGGACATTATAAAATGATACAAGTCCATCTTTTCAAAATACTTACCAGGTGTGGGATAGCTTGCTTGAGAAGCTGTAAAGGAATAAAAGCAAATTCAGATTGTGTGTTTCACCCACAGGTATCCTGGAAAACCCCTACCTGGGAAGCAATAGCCCTGACTCTTATGCATTGATCAACCAGGAACATCCAAGGTCAAGTTCACCAACCCCTAAACAGAAAGAGTCTTCACTCTGCTATGTGGGCTCCCCAAAAGCCAAAAATCTAACATTGAGCTTCATTTTCATTGGTCAAAAAAGGAAAACAGTCTTTGCAATAGCAATTGCCTATGGCGTCCTTCACAGTTTAATCAGGTGGTGCATCAAAAAGTGGGGGAAACCCATGCTCTGTACTAAGCATGCAGACATTTCCCCTCCTGTCTTCATCCAGGAACACTGTGGTCCAGCAGTGACTTACACAGCCAAGATATTCTATTAGGTCTATGTCTGGGGATGACCGGAAGGGCCCAGAAGGGCAAGTGGGGTCACACCACAGATTATATAAAGACTTGAGTAGCAGAGGGTTTGGGTGTAAGCAAGAGATTCTTGGAAAATGCCTCCTATGGAGACTGAGAGATAATTGCTCAGAAATGGCAAGGACGTGGTCAAAGTGTTCCTGGTTTGGCATAGGAGTTCATATATGTGGGTATATATGCACATGTTATGGAAACAGCAGGCTGCTCAAGTCTAGTAGGAGGCATTAGGATGGACTGCTGACAGAGCCTATGTCCTGCCCATTGAATATATTCCTGCAAGCCGGTACCCTGTTAGGCTCTTGGTACATTTACCAAGCTGGGAAAAATTGAGAGAGAGGTGGTCCTGCACACGAGAGACTTCCAGCATAGTTAGGTCCCTGACAACATCAACAGATAGTCTTATACAAGGGGCAAGTGCTAGCTGAGACGTGATTATGAATATGAATGTGTTGAGAATATGAATAGCCAGTGGATGACATACAGTGTATGTATGTGCCTGTGTCAATGTCCATTTGTGTCTCTGTGTGTATGTCTGGAATTGTATGTGTCAGTGTATCTGAGTGTGTGTGTGTGTGTGTGTGTGTGTCTGCTCTGTGTGTAAAAATTTGTCTCGGTGTCACATCTGTGATGTACATGTTTGCTTGTGAGCATATATGTATATAATATGCCTTTCCATATCCATGTATGAATTTCTCTGTATATATGTGTTCATGCAAGTATCTAATATATGGCTCTATCTCTGTGTATATCTGACTTTGCATATGTCTGAGTGTGTGTGTGTGTGTGTGTGTGTGTGTGTGTGTGTGTGTGTGTGTTTCTAATTATGTTGAGTACAAGTCAGGAAGGATCTTCTAAAGGGACAATGTCCCTGTTCTTTAGAAAGAGCAGGTAGAAGAGTCTAGTAAAGGACAGGACAAGAATAGACTGGATCAAGGGACCAGAGCAGCCAGAGTGAGCTGAGTGTGGCTACAGGTGATGATGTTGGAGTGTGGACTGTAGCATGCACAGCTTTGTAGAGTGGGTGACCTGCAGAAGACTCTTTGATAGGAGAATAAATCAGAGGCACTCTGGGCACGGTGGCTCACATCTTATTGCTTTGCCCTCTGAACGCTGGAAAATCATATACAAACTGGATTACATTTCTCCAAACCAACACTGGGTTACTCCTTGTACAGCATGTGTGTGCTGACCCTGGTGCTTTAGTCTGGGCTTGGTGCTGCTATCCATGGCTTACCTGTGTCACATAAACTCTAGAGTCGCTGGACAACTGAGGATTGACAGGACCCTGACTGAGAATGTCATTGCTCTGGACATTCAGCAACTCTTAAAGGGGCATTACGAAAAGGGACAGAATGCAGATCTGGGAGCTAAAAGGGATCTAAGCATATTCTACTGCTGGGAGGCAGAGCTAGTATTCTCTGGGTCATACCTGAGCAGATGACTCCAGCATCCTCATGGTGTCCACAGTTATGGGAGAGCCAGCCTCGGTGGGAGCAGCTCCACAGGTAGTACTCATGTCCTGTGCAGGCCACATCATCCAGGACAATGGGCCCTGAGCCCTGTCCAAACCGGGCACTTCCAGGGGCAGACACCGCCCAGCCACAGCCCAGCTGCCTGCACACCACGTTGGCATCATTGGTGTCCCAGCTGTCATCACACACGGTGCCCCAGGAACCCTGGTAAAGGACCTCCACACGACCCTGACATCTGTCTCCTCCATTCACCAGCCTCACAGCCAAAGGAGACTCTGTTCCTGGAAAGACATGGTGGATTCTCCTTTGGTATTCTGTGGTGATGATGGAGCTGGTGTGATCACGGGCAACTCTTTCATGGGGTTTAATGCAATATAGGATGTGAGTTCCTCCCATTGTTGCTTCTCAGGCACCCTGTCTTAGAAAGACTTCACCCTGTCACTCTGACTTCACATCCTCATGGAATGTTCACTACTTGTGTTCTAGACGTTAAAGGTGTGTCTGTCACCAGGAGGGCTCTGTGTCTGCAGTGTTGACATGGGTTGAATCTGCCCTGGATGGTGGCCAGACACCTACTCCATCTTGTATCGAAGGCCTTTGAGTGCCATGCACTCTTCTGGATGATAACATCCACTGCAGAATGTGGACTGTTTCAGGGAGAGAGAGCAAGCAGAGCCCTCCTACTCCTAACACACAGACTGCACACGGGCACATCCACCCCACCCTGACACTCACCCACCAGCAGTAAGGACAAGGAAGAGGAGGTTGCTCTATGACAGACCGAAGGGATAGAATGATGAGCGCCCTGGCAGAGGAGAAGTCCATGGGTCCCTGACAAAGGTTCTCACCAGCTGCTTACCCAGACAAGGTGGAGAGTGTATATCAGAACTGCTTTTCAGACCCACTAGAACAGTATTAAACATGAGTAGAAGCTATTGTTCACCCACTGAGCTGGGTCACATGACTGTTTCCATAAGTTCACATTCTGTGTACAATAACAGCCCACTAGAGAACCCTGGGCTTTGTCACTGCTGGTCACCAAGACTGCTGAAGTGAACTTATTGCCAATATCAAGGTTTCGAGGACCCAACTTGTTTAAACAAGACAATGGTCCATATGGTTGTGGCCTGGACTAAGCCCCTTGCTTTCTAGATAGGGCACCTCTTTGAAGGGCCTCAGAATGGAATCCCATAATATAGCATCAATCTCATTTTGCCACAGACAATTCTCTGGAACCTTGTGTATTATAGACCCCCTAATCCCAAAGTTTCTTCTGACATAACACCAAGTAGAGGGACCATGGAATTCTGAACCCCACCCCCATGCTGACATACTCCACACACAGAGAAATGGGCAGTCACAGAGATCCCTGTGGAGGAAAGCCCCCAAGAACAGGAGGCGATCCACCCTCTCTAAGATTTCACAACACACATCCACCACCTCATCCCATTAACTCACTCAAGAAAAGTCACCACCATGAATGACACTGGCATTACAGCCTACAGAGAGACATTTAAACAGCTTTTGTTACCTATTGGTGGATAAGGCTCTGGAGTGGTGGTAGGCTCTGGAGTGGTGGTAGGCTCTGGAGTGGTCAGCTCTGCATGTCCATAAATAGATGAGAGAGAGAAATGGAAAATATAAAGTTAAGTCTCCATTGAGAAAAACCAAGACATGCAAGTACAGTGAAATCTGCTGTCGGATGTGATTGTGGTCTGTACTGGGCAAGGCTATGTGACTTTAGATGCATAAGAAATCTATAGTCCTGAGTTCTCCCATTATCAAAGGCTATTTGTGTAGAAAATGTTCTTAACCTACAGATAATATTCTGCATCTGACTTGTGCTGGGCTCTAGGAAATCAATACAAAAGTACTTTCCATACTTACACAACTAATTAATTGTTCTTATCTAATTGCATTGGTTGATATGACCAATATAATATTCAAGCAGAAGGCTGGAATGCCTTGTTTGCCTGTTTTTGTATGTGAATATATATTTTAAACTCAGCATCCCTGATATACACTATGCTAGACTGAAATTTAAGATCCTCCTAACTCAGTTGCTGAGTGCTAGTTTTGTATGTGTATGTGTGTGTGTGTGTGTGTGTGTGTGTGTGTGTGTGTAGCCATACCTAAATCACTGTTTTTTTTTTCCTTAGTGGATTTTCTTCACATATACCCTTTTTAAATAAGATATGAGCTTCAAACACATATGAGTAAATTGTTTAAATGGGCCCTGTCCTTTGCTCAGGGCACCTTTAAACGGTGATGTGGTCCTGAAACTTAGGATGGACATACTGAAGATCAACCCACAGCTGCCGAACATCCAGCTTCATTCTGAGTAACCTCCATAATGTCTCTGCTACAGAGGAAGTTGATAAAAGCTAATGTGGTGGAGATGAAGTTATATCATTTCAGATATGGTAAACAAGAGCTGGGCAAGGCAGCACACTCCTGGAATCCCAGAACTCTGGAACTAGAGGTAAGAGGATCAGGAGTTCAAGGGTAGCCTTGCCTACTCAGCAAGTCTGTGTAGACCAGCCTGAGCTGCCTGGGTCTCAAAAATAAATAAATAAATAAACAAACAAACAAACAAACAAACAATAATGTACATGTTTTTCTGGTTTCTGAAGTCTTAGCAAACAAATGGCTCTATACCCTTGCTAATATTAAAGTCTTACTATTCTTGGGCCAAGGAGGAGTTTTCTCAAAGTGGGCAGGAGGGCAGGTTATCCTCACATATCATTTGCCAAAGCACAGGTCCCTGAGCCACTATGGGTCTCCAAGTCAGAATCTCATGAGTGAAGGATGTGAATCCCAAGACCCTCACTCAGATATTCTATTTGATTCTGACACTCACTAAAATTCGAAGAACAGGCAACATCCATGAAGACTGTGACTGTATTACCACATGAGCCTTGATGCTCTAGCTGACAGAAGCTTCTGTTGTGACTACATGTCCAGATGGGACACAGTTAGTTCAGTGCACTGTAGTTTCATTCATATCCATTCAGTGAGGTGTGGTTATTACAACATGTGGGACACTATAAAAATGATACAAGTTCATCTTTTCAAAGTACTTACCAGGTGTGGGATAGCTTGCTTGAGAAGCTGTAAAGGAATAAAAGCAAATTCAGGTATTGTGTTTCACCCACAGGTATCCTGGAAAACCCCTACCTGGGAAGCAATAACCCTGACTCTTATACATTGATCAACCAGGAACATCCAAGGTCAAGTTCACCAACCCCCGGACAGAAAGAGTCTTCACTCTGCTATGTGGGCTCCCCAAAAGCCAAAAATCTAACATTGAGCTTCATTTTCATTGGTCAAAAAAGGAAAACAGTCTTTGCAATAGCAATTGCCTATGGCGTCCTTCACAGTTTAATCAGGTGGTGCATCAAAAAGTGGGGGAAACCCATGCTCTGTACTAAGCATGCAGACATTTCCCCGCCTGTCTTCATCCAGGAACACTGTGGTCCAGCAGTGACTTACACAGCCAAGATATTCTATTAGGTCTATGTCTGGGGATGACTGGAAGGGTCCAGAAGGGCAAGTGGGGGGTCACACCACAGATTATATAAAGACTTGATAGCAGAGGGTTTGGGTGTAAGCGAGGGATTCTTGAAAAATGCCTCCTATTGAGACTGAGAGATAATTGCTCAGAAATGGCAAGGACGTGGTCAAAAGTGTTCCTGGTTTAGCATAGGAGTTCATATATGTAGGTATATATGCATATGTTATGGAAACAGCAGGCTGCTCAAGTCTAGGAGGAGGCATTAGGATGGACTGCTGACAGAGCCTATGTCCTGTCCGTTGAATATATTCCTGCAAGCCGGTACCCTGTTAGGCTCTTGGTACATTTACCAAGCTGGGAACAATTGAGAGAGAGGTGGTCCTGCACATGAGAGACTTCCAGCATAGTTAGGTCCCTGACAACATCAACAGATAGTCTTATACAAGGGGCAAGTGCTAGCTGAGACGTGATTATGAATATGAATGTGTTGAGAATATGAATAGCCAGTGGATGACATACAGTGTATGTATGTGCCTGTGTCAATGTCCATTTGTGTCTCTGTGTGTATGTCTGGAATTGTATGTGTCAGTGTATCTGAGTGTGTGTGTGTGTGTGTGTGTGTGTGTGTGTCTGCTCTGTGTGTAAAAATTTGTCTCGGTGTCACATCTGTGATGTACATGTTTGCTTGTGAGCATATATGTATATAATATGCCTTTCCATATCCATGTATGAATTTCTCTGTATATATGTGTTCATGCAAGTATCTAATATATGGCTCTATCTCTGTGTATATCTGACTTTGCATATGTCTGAGTGTGTGTGTGTGTGTGTGTGTGTGTGTGTGTGTGTGTGTGTGTGTTTCTAATTATGTTGAGTACAAGTCAGGAAGGATCTTCTAAAGGGACAATGTCCCTGTTCTTTAGAAAGAGCAGGTAGAAGAGTCTAGTAAAGGACAGGACAAGAATAGACTGGATCAAGGGACCAGAGCAGCCAGAGTGAGCTGAGTGTGGCTACAGGAGGCGATGTTGGAGTGTGGACTGTAGCATGCACAGCTTTGTAGAGTGGGTGACCTGCAGAAGACTTTTTGATAGGAGAATAAATCAGAGGCACTCTGGGCACGGTGGCTCACATCTTATTGCTTTGCCCTCTGAACGCTGGAAAATCATATACAAACTGGATTACATTTCTCCAAACCAACACTGGGTTACTCCTTGTACAGCATGTGTGTGCTGACCCTGGTGCTTTAGTCTGGGCTTGGTGCTGCTATCCATGGCTTACCTGTGTCACATAAACTCTAGAGTTGCTGGAGAACTGAGAGGATTGACAGGACCCTGACTGAGAATGCCATTGCTCTGGACATTCAGCAACCCTTAAAGGGGCATTACGAAAAGGGACAGAATGCAGATCTGGGAGCTAAAAGGGATCTAAGCATATTCTACTGCTGGGAGGCAGAGCTAGTGTTCTCTGGGTCATACCTGAGCAGATGACTCCAGCGTCCTCATGGTGTCCACAGTTATGGGAGAGCCAGCCTCGGTGGGAGCAGCTCCACAGGTAGTACTCATGTCCAGTACAGGCCACATCATCCAGGACAATGGGCCCTGAGCCCTGTCCAAACCAGGCACTTCCAGGGGCAGACACCGCCCAGCCACAGCCCAGCTGTCTGCACACCACGTTGGCATCATTGGTGTCCCAGCTGTCGTCACACACGGTGCCCCAGGAACCCTGGTAAAGGACCTCCACACGACCCTGACATCTGTCTCCTCCATTCACCAGCCTCACAGCCAAAGGAGACTCTGTTCCTGGAAAGACATGGTGGATTCTCCTTTGTTATTCTGTGGTGATGATGGAGCTTGTGTGATCACAGGTAGCTCTTTCATGGGGTTTAATGCAATATAGGATGTGAGTTCCTCCCATTGTTGCTTCTCTGGTACCCTGTCTTAGAAAGACTTCACCCTGTCACTCTGACTTCACCTCCTCATGGAATGTTCACTACTTGTGTTTTAGTCATTAAAGATGTGTCTGTCACCAGGAGGGCTCTGTGTCTGCTGTGTTGACATGGGTAGAATCTGCCCTGGATGGTGGCCAGACACCTACTCCATCTTGTATCTAAGGCCTTTGAGTGCCATGCACTCTTCTGGATGACAACATCCTCTGCAGAATGTGGGCTGTTTCAAGGAGAGAGAGCAAGCAGAGCCCTCCTACTCCTAACACACAGACTGCACATGGGCACATCCTCCCCACCCTGACCCTCACCCACCAGCAGTAAGGACAAGGAAGAGGAGGTTGCTCTATGACAGACCAAAGGGATAGAATGATGAGCTGCCTGGCAGAGGAGAAAAAAATGCATGGGTCCCAGGCAAAGGATCTCTCCAGCTGCTTACCCAGACAAGGTTGAGAGTGTATGTCAGAACTGCTTTTCAGACCCACTAGAACAGTATTAAACATGAGTAGAAGCTATTGTTCACCCACTGAGCTGGGTCACATGACTGCTTCCATGAGCTCACTTTCTGTGTACAATAACAGCCCACTAGAGAACCCTGGGCTTTGTCACTGCTGGTCACCAAGACTGCTGAAGTGAACTTATTGCCAATATCAAGGTTTTGAGGACCCAGCTTGTTTAAACAAGACAATGGTCCACATGGTTGTGGCCTGGACTAAGCCCCTTGCTTTCTCGATAGGGCCCCTCCTTGAAGGGCCTCAGAATGGAATCCCATAATATAGCATCAATCTCATTTTGCCACAGACAATTCTCTGGAACCTTGTGTATTATAGACCCCCTAATCCCAAAGTTTCTTCTGATATAACACCAAGTAGAGGGACCATGGAATTCTGAACCCCACCCCCATGCTGACATACTCCACACACAGAGAAATGGGCAGACACAGGGATCCCTGTGGAGGAAAGCCCAAGAACAGGAGGCGATCCACCCTCTCTAAGATTTCACAACACACATCCACCACCTCATCCCATTAACTCACTCAAGAAAAGTCACCACCATGAATGACACTGGCATTACAACCTACAGAGAGACATTTAAACAGCTTTTGTTACCTATTGGTGTATAAGGCTCTGGAGTGGTGGTAGGCTCTGGAGTGGTGGTGGGCTCTGGAGTGGTGGTGGGCTCTGGAGTGGTGGTGGGCTCTGGAGTGGTGGTGGGCTCTGGAGTGGTGGTAGGCTCTGGAGTGGTGGTAGGCTCTGGAGTGGTGGTAGGCTCTGGAGTGGTGGTAGGCTCTGGAGTGGTGGTAGGCTCTGGGGTGGTGGTAGGCTCTGGAGTGGTGGTGGGCTCTGGAGTGGTGGTAGTCTCTGGAGTGGTATAAGGCTCTGGAGTGGTCAGCTCTGCACGTCCATACATAGATGAGAGAGAGAAATGGAAAATATAAAGTTAAGTCTCCATTGAGAAAAACCAAGACATGGAAGTACAGTGAAATCTGCTGTCGGATGTGATTGGGGTCTGTACTGGGCAAGGCTGTGTGACTTTAGATGCATAAGAAATCTATAGTCCTGAGTTCTCCCATTATCAAAGGCTATTTGTGTAGAAAATGTTCTTAACCTACAGATAATATTCTGCATCTGACTTTTGCTGGGCTCTAGGGAATCAATACAAAAATACTTCCCATACTTACACAACTAATTAATTGTTCTTATCTAATTGCATTGGTTGATATGACCAATATAATATTCAAGCAAAAGGCTGGAATGCCTGTTTGCCTGTTTTTGTATGTGAATATATATTTTAAATTCAACATCCCTGATATACACTAGGCTAGACTGAAATTCAAGATCCTCCTAACTCAGCTCCTGAGTGCTAGTTTTGTGTGTGTGTGTGTGTGTGTGTGTGTGTGTGTGTGTGTGTGTGTGTGTGTAGCCATACCTAAATCACTGTTTTTTTTTCCTTAGTGGATTTTCTTCACATATACCCTTTTTAAATAAGATATGAACTTCAAACACATATGAGTAAATTGTTTAAATGGGCCCTGTCCTTTGCTCAGGGCACCTTTAAACGGTGATGTGGTCCTGCAACTTAGGGTGGACATACTGAAGATCAACCCACAGCTGCCGAACACCCAGCTTCATTCTGAATAACCTTCATAATGTCTCTGCTAAAGAGGAAGTTGATAAAAGCTAATGTGGTGGAGATGAAGTTAAATCATTTCAGATATGGTAAACAAGAGCTGGGCATGGCAGCACACTCCTGGAATCCCAGAACTCTGGAACTAGAGGTAAGAGGATCAGGAGTTCAAGGGTAGCCTTGCCTACTCAGCAAGTCTGTGTAGACCAGCCTGTGCTGCCGGGGCCTCAAATAAATACATACATACATACATACATACTTTTCTGTTTTCTGAAGTCTTAACAAACTATTGGCCCTATATACTTTTAATATTAAAGTTTTAGTAGTCTTGGACCACGGAGGAGTTTTCTCAAAGTCTGGAGGGGACAGGTTATCCTCATATATCATCTGGAGAAGAACAGGTCCCTGAGCAACTCTGGGTCTTCAAGTCACAATCTCTTGTGGGAAGGATGTGAATCCCAAGACCCACACTCAGATATTTTGTTTGATTCTGAGACACACTGAAATTCGAGGCAGAGGCAACATCAATGAAGACCGTGATTGTATTACCACATGAGCCTTGATGCACTAGCTGACAGAATCTTCGGTTGTCATTTTTTTTTTTTTTTTTTTTAGGGATAGCGGTTTGAGACATGGTTTCTCTGTGTAGCTTTGGAGCCTGTCACGAAACTCACGTTGTAGACCAAGCTGGCCTCGAACTCACAGAGATCTGCCTGGCTCTGCCTTCTGAGTGGTGGGATTAAAGGCATGGGCCACCACCGCCCGGCTCAGCTTCTGTTGTCATTGAATGTCCAGACTGGACCCAGATTTTTCAATGCAGCCTACTATCATTCATATCCATTTAGTGAGGCAGTGGTTATTACGACATGGGGGACACTATAAAGTGATACAGGTCCATCTTTTCAAAGTACTTACCAGGTGTGTAATATCTTGCTTCAGAAGCTGTAAAGGAATAAAAGCAAATTCAGACTGTGTGTTTCACCCACAGGAATCCTGGAAAACCCCTCCTGGGAAGCAATAGCCCTGACTCTTATGCATTGATCAACCAGGAACACTGAGGTCAAGTTCACCAACGCCTGATCAGAAAGAGTCTTCACTCTGCTATGTAGGCTCCCCCAAAGCCAAAAATCTAGCATTGAGCTTCCATTTTGATTGGTCAAAAGAGCAAACCAGTCTTTGTAATATCAATCAGCACTCTGTGTCCATGGCGTCCTTTATAGATTACACAGGCCGTGGATCAAAAAATGGAGGGAACCCCTGCTCTGTACTAAGCCTGCAGACACATCACCCCTATCCTCATCTCAGGAGCACTGTGGTCCTGCAGTGACGTACTCAGCTGAGATATTCTATTAGGTCTACGTCTGGGGATGACTGGAAGGACAAAGGAGGGATGTGGGGGTCACACACTAGGTTATATAGAGACTTGAGGAGCAGAGGGTTTGCGTATAAGCAAGGGAGTTCTTAGAAAATACCTCCAATGGAGGCTGAGAGATAACTCTCAGGAATGGCGAGGATGAGGTCAATAGTGTTCCTGGTTTAGCATGTGTTTACATATGTGTGTATGTATGCATATATTATGGAAAAAGCAGGGCTGTTTAGGTCTGGCAGGAGGCATGAGGTTGGGCTGCTCACACTTACAGCCTATGTCCTGCTTGTTGCAATACATTCTTGTGAGCCAGGCACCCTGTTAGACTCTTGGTACATGTACCAAGCTGGGCACTAAGTGAGAAAGGTGTGTTTCCTCACCTCCAGAGACTTTCAACATAGTTAGGCCTCTGACGATATCAACAGATAGTCTTGTACAGGGACAAGTGCTTTTTGAGATGTGCTTGAAAAACGTGAATGGCCACTGAATGACATTGTGTGTGTGTGTGTGTGTGTGTGTGTGTGTGTGTGTGTGTGTGTGTGTTGTGTTTCTAGGTATGTTGAGTATAACTCCGGAAGGGTCTTCTAAAGGGACAATGTCCCTGGTCTTTAGAAAGAGCAGTTAGAAGAGTCTAGTAAAGGACAGGACAAGAATAGACTGGATCAAGAGACCAGAGCAGCCAGAGTGAGCTGAGTGTGGCTACAGGTGGCGAAGTTGGAGTGTGGACTGTAGCATGCACAGCTTTGTAGAGTGGGTGACCAGCAGAAGCCTTTTTGATAGGAGAATTAATGAAACCAGGAGGCATGCTGGACACAGTGGCTCACAGCTGCAATCCCAGTACTTGTGGAGCTGAGGCAGGAGAATTACTCCTTGAAGGCCAGCAGCCGTTATTATAGAGATAGACATATCTCCGGGAGATAAGCAATGTAGAAAACAGCAAACAACATGGAGGAACTGAAATACATGGAGATGTCAGCAATCAGGGGCAGAGACACAAAGACATAGAAGACAGCGTGGCACTGTGAGGAGACAACCTGAAGGCTCGGATTCAGTACCAGGGTGGATCCTCAGGCCCTCCAAGTTCAGCAGCATTCAACAGTGGGGTTCTATAATGCCCAGTGGTATGTTCCTACAGCCATGATGAAACCGAAAAGGGATAGCTGTGACATCCCGGGGCCCATTTTGTCAGACTCAGAGCAGCCTCCCTAGTCCCAGACCATTCGCAGCACCTGGAAGCCCTGGTTCTGATTTCCCCTGCCTTTCCAAGAAGTAGGACATAGCCTCAGTTACACTGTGGAACAGCTAGGTACAAACAAGGAAAGTGTCTGGAATGGGTTCCTAAGCTGCTCCCTCGTTCTGTAAACCACTGGCTGTGAAGAAATGGGAACAAAAGAAGTGACACTAAAAAGGTTTTTGTTCGATTGTGGTTTTGTTTTTTAGTTAATTTTAGATTTAAAAGAACACAGCAAAAATCCCACAGAGTCACCACAGGCCACTTCCTGTCTCCCTCTGCCTAATGATAGCACCCTGCATCTCCCCATGCATTTGTCACAACTGACACCCTAATGCAGTGCCCGCCTTGTGACTCCTGGCTGGCCTTTGGATTATTCCCAAGTCTCCTCTTCTGGGAGATATTCCACAATCCATACTACCCTAAGGAAGTCACATTAACACACAACCCTAGGGAACTGCCTAGAACAGGACACCAACCATCCTGAGGCTTATTCTACGTGATAGCCTTACCTGGGTGACCTCATTCCTTGACACCCCCTTGTAGAACAGAGAACCTCACCCCATTTGTGAATGAGCAAAGTGAGGTCGATGGCAGGAGTTGGGCTGTGGCACCACTGCTGGCCCAACAGTGTTCTTGGCTCGGCCACTGAGCAGCAGAGGTACCACAGGCTCCGCTGCCCAGCATGAGCCATGCATCTGACTTTGTACAAAGACAGCACTGAGAGCACCCATACAGCAGATGTGGGCCCTTCTGCTCCCTGCATGGGGAAGCCATGGCTCAACCCGCCATAGCGGCTACTGCAGTGCCAAAAGACCCTACCACGGGTTCAAATTCTGGCCCAGCTGCCAGATAGCCGATCTCCTGGGCCTTAGAGTCCCCCAGCTGAACTAGGGAGGTGATGAAGCCTAGCTTTGGGGTGTCTGTCACCAGGCTTGAATTGGAGAAGCTCATGTGGAAGAGGGTCAGCTCCCCTCTGTGTGCTGAAGCCACGAGCTTGCATGAACATGCAGGCAGGTGTGCATGCGTGCACGCGTGCATGGCTGTACAGAAGCATATATGTAGCGTTGTGTTAAAATGGCAGCTCCCTCAGCCCTATAGTGCTACCGCCTGTGTTTCTTTGTGGATAGGACAAGGCGATTGATTATCTGCCCTCCAGGACTGTGGTGATTCCAGGTCACTGGGCAGGGACAGAGCAAGTCTGTCACCCTGAAAGCTGGCCCTGCCTCCCATTTCACACACTCCAAGAAGACAGCCTGTCTAATCCTAGGCTGCCTCAGTCTAGATCGCCTTGGTCAGCAATGCAAGCCTGAGGATTTGGTCTTGGGATGATGTTCTCATGAAAGCCATCCCCCACACGAGTCTTTGTCTTCAGCAGGCCCTCACCCAGCCTGGAGAGAGTGATTGTTATGTAATTCATCTGGATAGTAAACAAAAATATGAAATGTGACACCAAAGAAGGAAAAAAAAGACAGGGTATGTGAAGAAGAAATGAAGGAAGGAAGGGAAAGGGGGACGGAAGACAGAAGAGGGAAGAACTGTGAGGAGATGAAGAGATAAGATATCCAGGAATGGGACTATCCAGGTAGGGGAGGAGAGAGAGAGACAGAAACGGAGAGAAGAAAAGAGAGATGAGCAGAGACAGATCGATAGACAAACAAAGACATAGAGAGACAGAGAAAAGAAAAGAGAGATGGGCAGAAACAGATAGATAGACAGAGACAAAGACAGAGAGACAGAGAGAAGAAAAGAGAGATGGGAAGAGACAGACAGATAGACAAAGACAGAGAGAGAGACAAAGAGAAAAAAAGAGAGATGGGCAGAGACAAACAGAGACAGAGAGAGAGACAGAGATGGAGAGAAGAAAAAAGAGATGAGAAGAGACAGACAGAGAGAGAGAAAGAGAGACAGATGGAGAAAAGAAAAGAGAAATGGGGAGAGAGAGACAGAGAGAGAGAGAGAGAGAGAGAGAGAGAGAGAGAGAGAGAGAGAGAGAGAGAGAGAGACAGGCTTATCTTCTGTGAGATGACACAGATTCAACCATGCCAAGGACTGGCCAGGTAAGTCTTTCTTGCTCATAACTTGACACTCTGCGAACGTGAAACCATGTTGGAGTGACTGAGCTGCAAGTAAGTGACAGGCACAGTGACACCATCCTGTCTCTCAGTCACTTGACCCAGGTTTGCTCAGCAAACATTGGTCACAGAGCCAGACATGCCAGGCACAAGCAGAACACTGATAGAGGAGCGTCGCTGTCCGTTTTCACAGCACACACCTGTGTGGTCAGCGAGGTCTAAGGCCTCTTTCTAATGCCCATAAGCCTTTCCTACCCTGGAGAGTTCTCAGCACAGTCAATCATTCCCTTCCTTGAACAACTCCCTGAAAACATCAACAGAATGGCTGCTTGTTCTCACTGCCACCGCGTGTACCTCCCGGGCAGAAGCAGAGCATTCCTTCTACACACTTGCAAGTATTTTCAATTATAGCAAATAGTTTCCTCGAGAAGGACAGTCACAGGTCCATGAACAAATTCATCTAGCCCAGCAGGACCTATGTCAGTGACTCAGAGAAGCCTCCCCAATTCCAGCACTGCTTGTAGTACCTGGAAGAGCACAATTCATGAGCATAAAAAATGAGATAAAAATACCTGTAGAAAGAAATTGACCCCATAAGAGACATATATGGATGATGACCGTGGAGATCCCCATTGTGCAGGTTCCTCTCAATTTGAGTAGAAATTCCTTGACATTTATAAGTTCCTGGGTGGAAGGAGGTGTGCCCTCCTGGGTGGTATATTTCTATTGCTGCTATAAATCGATATGAAGGAAGTGAGGAACTTTGTTAACTGCCTGACTAATCCGTGGGAACAAGGTTAGGTGTGTTTGATTGATTGTGGTATGAACGATCTGGCTATTGCCCAATGCAGAGGGCCTGACTTCAGTGATAAAACTTCCTTCTAGGTGAGCATTGAAGACTCCCAATGGCTCCTTGAAAATGGCCTTGATTTTCATCTTGGAGAGTCTTAAGGAAATTATGGGAAACAGGATGTGGGCTGTTGGGTAAATAAGAAACATGGTGCCAAGGGGAAGGCATGTGTTTGGGATGGTTTATACTGGCAGGTGTCCTCCTAGTTGGCTCTTGTGGGCATCGCCAAGGCTCAGAGGACTGAGAATGCCCTCGCTTACCAACTAAAGAGTGGAAGGCATGAGGGGGTGCCCCACCCAGACCACGCACCCATACTAGCTTCCACCAGATGGGCCACCAACATGTGAGTCTCACCAACGCCAGAGCCCAAGAGCTGCAAAATGCAGAGCCTCACACTTAACCACTCCCAACCATCTCGCCAGCCTTGACAACCATCTTGTCCTCAGCAATCACACTGTGTGATGCTCGGGACTTGGCAAAGGCACACTACTTGCCCCTTGTTTCTGTCTGTCTTATACTCAATCCCCTTCTTTGGGTTTGTTACGTAAATGCCCCCATGCTCTTTAGGACACCCCACTCTGCATCCCAGGATTCTGATAGACCCTCATACTCTGAGAAGGTTGCTCGATATTTGTAAGATACTCTCTGTGGTGGAAAGTGCTGGTGAGAAGCAGCCGGCTCAGCAGAATTGCCTGTTTTCCAGCCTGGTGAGGAGGGCCTTGCCTCATAAGACCCCAGGGCACTTGGCTCCTTCATCTTGCACTGTTAACCCGTGGTCTCTGCACTTGACTCTAGTGGGATGCTGTGAAGTCACCTTTAAGGGATGAGAGTATGCCTCTAATTTCATCCAAAGGCAAGCCACATTCCAGGCTTGACTTCTGTGTTCATCAGGGTCTTCAGACCGTGGGGACAGCTGTTTTAGGGAGGTCCTCAGAAGGACAGCACCATCACCCATGATAGACTTTGAAATCAAACTCACCACAGGACAATCAGATTGTTGGAAGCCCAACTACACTAATATAATACACTGCTCAGGTACTCTTGGTACACCAGGAAATTTTAGTCATTGACAATGGAAGTGTATTTTGGCTTTAGAATGAGTCTGTGTGAGAGACTAAATTATATCCCAATAGTTTGTTTGGGAGAAAAGAATAAGAACAAGGAAACTGAATGGCATCCAAGGGCAACTCTTACCCAGATAAAGGAGACTGTCATGGACCTCTTCAGGCAGTTTCTGCACAAAGAAACTGTTCTGGGCACCTCTAAGTGCTTGGTGTCATAACTGCCCCTCCGAATCATGGACATAAGGCTCCAGGTAAGTTGGAGACATGGGAGAATTTGACTAGGCCACCTCCAAGCCAGAACATGCATGAGTATGGTCACAGCCTGTTCAGCTCATCTAAGGAATCCTGTTGAATTCCAGTTGGGTCAGAGAGTGGCATTTGTTGGCCCTTGGGCAGAAGTAAGAGGTAGGCCCATTTCCTCCCTCCGAAGGCTTTCGGCCCCAAGTGGTTGATGTTGGGGGAGTGCCATCCAGAAGGGATGAGCAGCTGGAGGGTCTCCTCTTCCCTTCAGTCTTCACCTGGATCTGTGAGGGAGAGATGAACAGGAAACAAAGGTATCACCAATAACCACAAGAGTCTAAAAGAACAGAAGCCTCTGTGAGGGCAGAATGTGGTCAAATGAACTCCCAAGTCAGAGCTGCCCTAGAGTCTAAAACTTGGCTGTACAATTCTTGGAGGGTAGGGATGGTATGCATCTGGAGGCAAATGACAAGGCAATGCTGGGGTGAAATTGATCAAGATTGACTGAAAGTCCAATGGACTAGGCTACCCCCAAAAGTAGATTGGTCTTAGGCCCTAAAAGAAGAAGGATCATTTCCCTGTGACTGAACCACCCTACCCTGACCATTTCTTCACTGAAGCCCTGGCTATCAAAGAGTGAGCTCTGGACTATGTATGTCTGCTAAGAGCTTGTAGAACAAAACCCAAGGCTGCCACATAGGGCCCAGTGATGTGTTACAACAGGTCATACCTGCGTTCAGAACCTTGCTTAACATAGAGGATGTCTACACTGAAGAGCACACAAGGAACCTTGTCACTGGGCCAGATTTGCTTTACATCTGGGGACACAGAAGGAGAAATGGTCCTGAACTCCATGGACCAGGCAGTCAGTGACCACAGGAAACTCCATAGATGACAGTTATGTTGGGGAAATAGGCACGTGAGAAACTCGGGAGCCCAGAATGGTCCCCGGCTGGGCTTTGAGTAATGGATCAAGATGGGCACTGGTCCAGTGGGCTACAGCCTTTGAAGTAGGCCAGGCTGGGGTGTGGCAGTCTAGCTGAGAGTTAAAGTTCAAGAAAGGAGAAGTCGGGGGCACAGGAGGCCAGAGAGCTGAGGCCTTCTACGGAGTCCCACACTTCAAGGCCATGTGAACTTCCTTCTTCCAGCTGGATTCCACACACCTGCAAATCTTAAAATAAATTCCATTTCTGAGACCAACACAAGGGTGTTGATTTTTTATTTGGTAAACAGAAAGACTTTTTTAAAGTCAGTTTTCATCTCCCCCACCCCAACATGTCACAAACCAATGGATACTTAAAAAGAGCCAAGAATAACATAAGCTCAGAGTCAAGGCCCAGCCTCATGAACAAGTACTAGGCTCTGGTTTAACTCAGCCACACAGTCATGGGTGAATGTGTCAGGGGTGAGTGACAGAGGCCATTCCAAAGGGCTATATCCTAACCCAGAGCCAGCCTCCTTTTGATCAGCCCATTCTGGTTCTATACTTCCATGCCTGTTCCTCCAAACCTTCCTAAATCCCAAGTATCTGCCCAAATATTGAACTCAATGGCTGCCTCAAGCAGAAGACACATGTCCAGTCAGTCAGGACCAGTAGGGGACCCTTCTTCTGATCCAAGGGTTGTGAATGCTGGAGCCCCTTTCCCTCACATGGGTGAAACATTGGGTTAGAGTCAGTATGTAGGCGATTCACCTACGGGGTGGTCACACACACCTGAGATGCACACCTAGGCCTCTTCATCGTTCTCCTGTCCTCTGGCTTCCAGTGGCCTCCTGGCCTTCCTTTCCCTGAGATCTGTTAGAATGTTCTATCCACTTATCTCTCACCTTTGCTAGGGAGTTTTATGTTTCCAGTCTGGGAAGCCACCGAGGTAGGCAGGGCAAGAAGCACTGTGACCAAGGTTAGGAGAACATTGACGTAAATGTTGCCGCAGCCGCTCAGAGGAAGACAGGAGGGAACCCAGGCCTGAGCAGTCCTGGGCTCAAGCCCCAGCAGAGCCCTGTGGGGCTCTGGGCAGGGCCTCATTCAAGCCATGGTTTCTCTAGCTGTGCAGGGCCCACCTTTTCTAAGGACTGAGGCGATTATTCTGAGCTGCGAGCTGAGTGGGTCATGTTGACCAACCCAAAGGACCGCACCTAAAAGGAAAACCCTAAAAAAGAGGGGCCAGGGCCGGGGCTGTAGCTGGTAGAGTGTTCACCTAGCATATATGAAGCCCTGGGTTCCACCCCAGAACATCATAAACCAGATGTGGAGGTGCAGGCCAGGAATCCCAGCACTTGAAGAGAGAGAGAGAGAGACAGAGAGACAGACAGAGACAGAGGGAAGGAAGGAAGGAAGGAAGGAAGGAAGGAAGGAAGGAAGGAAGGAAGGAAGGAAGGAAGGAAGGAAGGAAGGAAGGAAGAAAGGAAGGAAGAAGGGGCCCAGGATCTGTTGCCCACCTTGCCAAGGAGTCCACCGTATTTCCAAATGAGCACAGGTATGTCCCTGGGGACCCAGCAGCCACCACTAGGCCTCTCCACCCCAGATTACTGGTTCATGCGGAGTTTAAGGCATTGTCTCAGAACGACTGATTTGCTTAGCAACTACTACCTTGTCCCCAGTCAGCTTTTGTCAGTGGGCTTGGCAGGTGGCGTTAAGAAATACAACAAACGCTGTCACTCCAAGGAACTTGGGACAAAAGAGGAGCTTTAAACGTGTATGGGGCAATGACAGGCCAGAACACTAAGCCAAAGCAAAGAAAATAAAAGTGCCATTGGTGTCAGCAAGCTAAAGGGCAGCAGGGCCATAATGGGATTCTTGTGTGTGGCCAGTGAAGGGGCAAACCGCAGTGGATGGCCTCCAGTGAGCTCGCTCACACTCAGGTGAGTTCCTTGAGTGGGGCTATCACTTTGGTTTTATTTCCTTCTTCCTCATTACAGCCCCAGGCCAGAAGAGCTAGTGTGTGTGTGTGTGTGTGTGTGTGTGTGTGTGTGTGTGTGTGTATGCTTGGGGACATATAGTGTGCTTGGGTGTCACAGGTGTCTTGGAGAAGCATGTATATACAGCTGTATGGCTGTGAATGGAAGGGACACGTGTGTGTGTGTGTGTGTGTGAGAGTGTGTGTGTGTGCATGCGTGCGTGCGTGCGTGTGTGTGTGTGTGTGTGTGTGTGTGTGTGTGTGTGCGCACGTGTATGCTTGGGGACATATAGTGTGCTTGGGTGTCACAGGTGTCACAGGTGTCTTGGAGAAGCATGTATATACAGCTGTATGGCTGTGAATGGAAGGGACACGTGTGTGTGTGTGTGTGTGTGTGTGTGTGTGTGTGTGTGTGTGTGTGTGTTTTCGTGTGTGTTGACATGTAGTAGCCCACAGCAGAAAACACTAGCCTGTCTTGGTGGGTGTAGTTAGACAAGCACGTGTTTTCCACTGCCTTGAAGGCCACCTTGCTGGTGGTTCTGGTAGGACAGTGTCGGTCTCCAGAAGAAGCAAGCAGGGTCAGCGCAGAGTAGGAGGAAGCAGTCCTTCATGGGGTGCTCTCCATTGCTTCGGAGGCGCCCCCACGTGGACAGTCTGAACGCTGCCACAGGCTCTGGTTTTAAGGATTGTTGATGCAGTTCTGTCTTGTGTCACACAGACCAGGGACCAAGGGGTCTTCCTCACCCAACCAGAAGAGATGACTAAGAGTCCTTGATTCTGATATTGGTCCCACACAGAAAGCTGACACCTCCTTCTCCAGCTCCTGCATGCAGGGCAGCCTGCCTCGCTCTCCTCACACCTCCTTCATCTCTCACACTATGCTGCTGCAGCCTGCATGCACCCATTCCAGGTCCAACTCGGGAGTTCCACCCCCAACTCCTGCACCCAGCATGACCTCAAAAAGCCCCTGGGGAAGTCTTGAAAATGCCATCACCTTCCTGCACCCTGCACCTCCTGGAACAGTTCCACATACCCTGGACAGGCAAGACTCAGGATGTAACAGCATAATCATCTTAAAGATTAAAAATGAAAAAATGAGACTCCTACCCTTCCCACCACCTGCTAGAGGGACTTAGCTACTAAAGATCACTAGGACTGTGGCTGTGAGCTTCCTAGCAGTCAAAGAAAAATGGAAAGAAGATATTGGTCCAGGCTAGAGCGACAGCTCTAGATAGAGTGTTTGCCTGGCGTGCTGAAACTCAAGCCTTTACCCTGGGGGAGGGCGTTGCATATCTACTACCCCAGCACTCAGAATTAGAGGCAGGAGGATCTGAAGCTTAAGGTCATCCTCAGCTTCATAGCAAGTTCAAGGCCAGCCTGAAACACAAGAGACCTTGTCTCAAATGCATGTATGTGTGTGTATATGTGTGTGTGTGTGTGTGTGTGGTGTGGTTGTGCGTGCATGTGTGTGTGTATGTGTATGCTGCCTGTGTGTGTGTGTGTCCATAAGATTCAACCCCTCTTTTGGTTCTTAGGTGCATTACTTCTCTGTTCCCAGGGCCGAAGTTTCTTCCCAGAACTTAGAGTCTACCTAATGGACATTTCTTATTTTGCAAGGAAGGAAGGGAGGCCGCAAGGATGTGTGCCATCCCTCCCCAGCCCCCTGGTTAAAATCTGGCCGCTCCACCTGCTTCCTCTCTGCAGCCTCTGTTGTCGATGAAGCCTTACTTGATTAAGCCCTGCCAGGCAGAAGAAAGCCAGAAGGAATGAGGAGATAAGCCAGTGGCCCTCTGATTTTTCCACCCTTGCTTCCTGCAGTGACACAAGAGACCCAGCCTGCCTCCTCCTTGCCCTTCTGGAAGCTTCCTTAATTGGACAAGAGAATCTTAGAGCATAGGGCCATTTGAATTGGCTCCATTCCTCTAGGATGCTAGACATAGCAGCTGAGAGAAGAATAAAGTTGTTCAGAACCGACCAGGCCAATCTCAGAGCCACTGAGCTGCTCTGGGTGGCTGTAAGACACTCCAGAGATCTGCCTGAGCTCCAAGGCTTATAAATTCTGAGTCCCTGAGCTTAATATGAGACAGACTGCCGAGAGCATGGCCTCTGGGCTGTAAGGCCTTCGGCAATCAGGGTGTCCACACGAGATTTGTCTTTTGAATATGCTCAGTTTATTCACACAAACATTCCTTATAATGCTCATATAAAGGCTAAACTGACATCTCACCAAGCAGGGAACAGTTGTTTGGCCAAAAATACTTCTGCAGGGTTCCACTGAGAAAATCTTCTTCCGTGAGGGCACTTCAGAAGCTCACAGACTCAACCCATCTCTGCTGTGAAGTCCTTCGGTTGTGGCAGGCTGAGAGGATGGTGCTGATGGAGATCCAGGAGGTCCTTGAGAACATAGGTCAATGGCTGGTGCTGATAAGTGGACTGGTGTGGGCCCAGCAACAGTGCCGGTAGACCAGTGGCCACTGAGCCCAGGGCCATACAGAGAGTCTTAAGTCTTCTTGACGATGAGTATCAACTCAGAGGCTAGAGAAACCGTGTCTAGGAAACATGGCAGTGCAATCCGAGATCATTCCCGAAGTTCCAACTTTTGTGTTAGTTCTTTGGGCAGAACCTTTGTACTACCAGGCTCACAGCTTAGGGCTGGTTCACCAGCACATCAACACCACCTTGGAATGAGTTCGTTAGCATGTCAAGGCCTGTCCTGGTCTAGGCTCTATATCTGAGCTGTTCAATGGCCTGAAGAGGCTTGCTTTTGAGGCCCAGCTCTTACCAGAGCTACCTGCCGGCAAGCTCAGGCATATTATTTCAAGTCACATAGAAAGGCTTTTGAGTTACACAAAATGGTTTTTTACTTAAGTTCCTAACAAGGGCCCAAGATGTTTTTGCTTAATATCTGTTTAAAATTTCTATATTAGTGATCTACTGAAATAAAAAATATACATATATTAATTCTGGAGATAAAGAATTACTAAGTTTTAAACTGCATAGGGTTCAGGAAAGTAGGCATCCCCGTACTGCCTTACTTCATCCTGCCTGGGATACGAGTTGTCTCACTGTCCAGCATCTCCATGCCCTGGATGGTACCCACCTATTGCCGCTTAGGAGAGTCTCAGTCATCAGGTTGACTGTTGGGGCGTGGTAATACATGTGTTCAAGAGACCTACAGTCTCTAGCTAGTTACCATAGTAACTACCACTGCCTCAGAGTGCCTACATCATCTCCTCGCTTCAGCCCACCACACTGGAATCTCACATCTTCAAGGGAGGTCATTTCGGAAGTTGTTTTTTTTTTTGTTGTTGTTGTTGTTTTGTTTTATTTTTACTATGCCCATTACATGCAAAGTGAGAGTTGTCTGTCCTAGGAGGCATGAAATATGTACACTAATTCACAGAGGACAGATGTAATCCATGTACTGTTCCAGGGATCTGCAGAATTGCCAGGAAGACCCCATTCCTGTATGAAGGCATGGAGGGGAGACGATCAGAAAACAAGAACAAAACAACAGCAAAACCCTCACTGGTGCACTGGAAAGTAACTCAATATTTCAAGAGCCCTGCATCAGAACTGGCACTAGAGATGCGTATTCTAGACTTCAGGGACCTCTGACATCACTCAAGTCAAAGGTCTCGTGTGCTTCGAGCTACGGAACAGACAAGTGTTTGATCAGTCATAGTCAAAGATTTATGAGATGGAAATTGGACTTGCCTACACACTTGGATTATAAATTCTAATCTTCATCTGTAGATGTATCACTATTTTTAGAAATAGGAAGTCATTATTTTAAAATGTAATTTGCAGAGATACTTTTATTTAAAAGCTGAAAATAAAACCACAAACAAAATACAGGTTGCTCTGGCACATTTGCTGGTGATGTGAGCCCTGCAGAAGTCAGCACTCTGGGTTTGAAGGGATGGAGTGAGTGAGGCTCACAGAGCAGTTCAGGGCCTCTGGATGCCCTCAAAGTGACTACTGACATTTCTGGAATATCTGGTTTTCTATCTTTTATCGAAACACAAACCACTTTATTATTTTTTATTTTAATTTAATTTGGGGTGTGTGTGTGTGTGTGTGTGTGTGTGTGTGTGTGTGTGTGTGTGTGTGTGTTGGAGGGGATTTAATCAAGGATAACATATCTCCAGCCATTTTTTTTTTAACTTTTTATTTTGAGGCAAGGACTCACTGTTATCTAGGGTAGTCTTGAACTTGTGAACATTGTGCCCCAGCCTCCAGTTTAGCTGGGACCAAAGTCCTATGCCACAAAACCTGACTTCACAGACCATTTTATAGAACATCAATGTACTCACAGAGCAGCAGTCTGAGGAAAAGTGTGACGTGATGTGGCTAGGAGCCCTCTTTCCTGCCTGGCTTTCCGGTGACCCCGCTGCTGATGAGAGGCTCTGCAGGTACATGAACGTGCTGCCAAGCCTGAAGATTCAAGTTTGAACCCAGAACCCACGGGGTGGAAGAAGAGACTCAAGTCCCACAAGCTGTCCCCTGATCCTCCACACATGTGCACACACACACACACACACACACACACACACACACACACACACTAAATAATGTAAAGTTCTAAGAGGAACGTGCATTTTTATGATACAGTAGATATCATTATATTTATTCAATGTTTTTAAGGACAAATACAATTTTTCTGAGATTTTCATTTAGTGTGTGTGCGCGCGCGCATGTACATGTATATCCATGCACAACATCACAGGCCTGACAAATACAATTTTTTAATGCAGTTACTAAACACTGTATGAGCAGATTATCATTGTACAAGTTACCCACCTCCTCTCATAGATTCTTGGGTCATGAGCCTTCCCTAGACAGGTGCTTCTTCACACAACAGAACTGCTCCTGAAGCATCATGCTTGTGTGAGGGAACTTAGGCCACTATAGAGATCCTTCTGGGCCTCCTTCATTCATTGAGAAATCTATTCCTAGTTACCCACACTTGGGAGGGTGGAAATCTTGCTTCTTAAGCATCAGCTTGCTCACAGATACGTTTCAACCATTCATCCCATTTGGGGCTAAGCATATGGATATTAAGAAGGTGCATGGTTGGGGCTGGAGAGATGGCTCAGAGGTTAAGAGCACTGGCTGCCCTTCCAGAGGTCCTGAGTTCAATTCCCAGGAACCACATGGTGGCTCACAACCACTTATAATGAAATCTGGTGCCCTCTTCTGGCTTGCAGGCAGAACATGTATATGTAATAAATAAATAGATCTATTTAAAAAGAGAAGAAGAAGAAGAAGAAGAAGAAGAAGAAGAAGAAGAAGAAGAAGAAGAAGAAGAAGAAGAAGAAGAAGAAGAAGAAGAAGAAGAAGAAGAAGGCTCATGGTTGAGCTTGAAGCCAGAAAGCAGAGGCACCCATGAAGGGTTTTTCCCTCAACACGTTCTTAAAAGTCCCTTGTCTCTCCACTTGGAAACTGCCACACATGAAGATAGAGGGTTCCTTGAATCGTAGAACCCTCAAAGCAGCAAGAACCTCGGAGGACAGCCTGGTCCTTCTCCATTCTACAGATGAGAGGGTGGTGCCGCAGAGGCCACATGTACAAATTCAAATGGATGCATTGGATGCATTCAGCCCTCCCCCACTTCCTGCTCCATCTCTTTGTCTCTGAACCATGCCAGGGGCTGATGGTCACTCCAAGAAGGAAGCCCACGGTGGGCCCCAGTTTCTTCTTTGAGCCAGGCTCATGGGAAGCACTGTGACAGAAAGACAGGGTGGAGTGAGGTGAGGTCACCGCGGAGAAGGGCGTCTCACTCAGCCTCCGAGTGGTACGAGAGTCTTCCACAGGTCCCTGTGTTCCAGAAGGATAACTGAGCAAACTATCTGCTGCCCCGCCACTCCCTAGAAACCCTGGCATGGGCAATAGGTTATCTTATTTCCCTTTGTGTGGCAGCGACCATAGCTGAGGCTGCAGAAGACTGGGGACAGCTTCCTCTTCCTGCTGCCAACGCTGATTGCACAAACCCTCCCCTTCATCCTTGGCCCCAGCTTGTTATTTCAGGGGGTAAGGTCTTCACTGTGTCCACCCCTATAAAGTCCATCTCCCCTCTTCGTTTTGGGCATGCTCCTCTGGAGCTGAGGAAACAGGCTTCCCCATCTTCCTTTCACCTGGCTTTCTTCCAGAACCTTCTTCATCACCCCCTCTCCTGACTAATCCATGCTTGGCTGTATGCTCTCAAAAGGCTGCTTGGTGTTACAGAGGAGCCTGGGGCATCTTGGCCCAAGGCCTACCTGTGCCTGGCACCTACCTGCCTGTCTCTACCATAATGACTTTCCTCTTGGCATCTGGCACAGCTCTCATCTGTGATGCCCGGGCTGCTCCCACTCCACTTTTCCTTCCCTCTAGGATATCCAGAACACTTCAGCTGTTTATCATCACACAGAGCTTTGTTCAGGGGAGTGCTGTGAGATGCTCCGTTAGGGCACTCAGCCAGGCTCACACCGCAGCTGTCCTCATCGCAGAATGTAAATCTCTGGGCAAGAAGGGACTCATTAAGAAGCCAGTTCATCCACCCCTCAGTCTTCTGCTTATCTCTTTGAGCCACTCCAGATGGTGAAACCTGTTTAAGACATTCTGGTGTATTCACTTAGCACGCTGCCCTCCAGGTCCATCTGCTATGTGACAAATGCCAAACATCCTCTTTTTAAAAGCTGAATTATGATCCAATACATATCTCTCTATCACATATCTATGTGTGTGTGTCCTATATATGCATGTGTATATATGTATGATGTGTCCACTGATGGTCAACTGAGCCTGTTTGAATAACTTGGCAATTGTGACTAATAAGCTTGCAGTGAGCACAGGAATGCAGATGTCTTTAACCGGGTGTGATTTCATCTCTTTCAAGTCTAAACGGGCATGTGTTGGGGGGGGGGTCTGTGTGTAAGGGGGTGTGGGGTGTGATCATTCTGTTTTAATTCCTTTAGGGATCTGCACCTCTCTTCCATTATAATTGTATCAGCCTACATTCTCCAAGTGATCCAGAGTCCCTTTCTCCTGCTACCATTTCTCTCTCCCTCTCCCTCTCCCTCTCCCTCCCCTCTCCCTCTCCCTCTCCCTCTCTCTCCCTCTCTCTCTCCTCCCAGATAGAGGGGAAAATAGCACACAATGTAACTTACATGTGGAACAGAAAAAGGAAGACGATCTACTAAGGTTAAAATACACTTGAGATGAGGTAGGTGCCCAGGCGAGTGGCAACATGGAAGAGGTTTGTTAAAAATGCAGAAATGACAGACACTGACAATGAACAAGTTTGGATAGCTAACAAACAACGTAAAGACAAAAGCCAATAACGGAATTGTGTCGGGAGTTTTGTTTAAAAAATGTATATGACAGTAACCACTGTCACACACACACACACACACACACACACACACACACACACACGTAACCACGTGTGATGGGTAGTTTCATCTGCTTCATCATAATAAGCATTTTATTCTCTACATGTATCCCATAATGCCATGGTGGAGGCCTCAAATATACATAATAAAAGTTATTTAACAAGAAAAAAAAGCACAACGAGTTTCCATAACCCTTACTCATCCTTTTTCATGAGAGACAAAACACAAAATGTACAAGAAGGAAGGTTGTTAAACACTGACCCAAATGTGGAAAGGAAACACCCATCTCCTTTGTCCCCACGCTGCAGGGAGGGGTGCTATGGGGCAGCATTCCTGTGTGCCTGGGAGACCTACAGAAAGGACCTGATACCACCTCCTCCCGGCTGGTACCCTCCCCCAGCAGAACACATGTGTGAGAACAGGCAGAGAGACAGAGGAGATTCAGGTGGAAAGCCTGTGCTGAAGCCCCCCAGTCAGCCAGGGTGCTGAAGCCCCCCAGTCAGCCAGGGTGCTGAAGCCCCCCAGTCAGCCAGGGTGCTGAAGCCCCCCAGTCAGCCAGGGTGTTTTTAAAACTCATTTGGACTTCAGCTGTGAGAGGCAGCATCTCTCAGATTGACTTCATTTCCTCTGCACTTTCCTCCTGACACAGACTGTGGTTCCTGTTTCCTTTTCTTGTTTTAAATGGCGCCCACGTGTGATGTCATGGTTCGAATCTAAAGTCTAAACTCGTGTTTTTATCCCCTGGCTGCAGGACAGGTACTCTTTGGGGAAACTCAGAAACCTTGTGGAGGAAGAGTCAGGCAGGGAGAGGCAGGTCTCTAAGGGAGAGCCTCTGACTGCTGTAGTTCTGGCCACCCTCTCCTTCCTGACCTGCCACCAGGCCCCACGACAGGCTCCTGCTGCCATGAGTGAACTGTTCCGCTGCAGCAGCTTCTGCACCATGCCTAAAACCCTCTGAGACCGGGGCCGAATTAAGCCTTTCCTCCCTCAAGGGGCTTCTCTTGTGTACTTTGCCACAGTTATGAAGAGGACATTAAGAATCACTCTGTCTTGTCACTTTGTTACAGGGAGCCCACCAGAGATGACCACTAAGACACAGTTTACAGCCGGTTCAAAGTCTTTATTCCAGCTGACTGGGAATACACTCAGATATTTGGGACCCCAGTGTAGTTCCAAGGGTTTATGACAGAGTCTAAAAACTGAACAACTTTAGATTTCATAGAAAAGGCTGAATTAACTATTGTTTAGAGATTTAGAAGTAAGAATTAAGGGGGCTGGAGAGATGGTTCAGCTCTTAAGGGCACATGTGGCTCTTCGGGAGAACCTGGGTTAAGTTCCCAGCACCCACATAGACAGCCCTCCATCACCTAGAACTCCACCTCCAGGGGAATCTGACCTCTTCTGACCTCTGCGGGCACCTGCATTCATTCATACACACACACACACACACACACACACACACACACACACACACACACACACGTAAAAATAAATAAATAAAGGTATTAAAAAGAGTAAGAATTAAAATAATAGTGTATAGTTTCTACCTTTTACTTGAGCCGAGATGATAAAGAATAAATGTTAATAAACATTATCGTCTTAGTAAAGGTAAGATGGAAAAGCTAGACGAAGCCAGATGTCACGGTATACACCTGCAGCACACTGGAGGCTGAGGCGGGATGATCAAGAGTTTGAGGCCAGCACAAGCTACGTAATGAGCTCAATGACTGTCCTGGCTACATAGCAAGTTCCTGTATGAAAAACAAAACAAAAATGAAAGAAAAAGAAATTGTGGTCAGACATATGGTGGTACATACCTTTCATCACAGCACTTGGGGGTCTGTGGCAGGAAGATTGCTGAGTTCAAGTCCAGCTACAGTGAATACCAGGGCAGGCATAGTGGTATAGCAAGATCCTGAACAAAAAAGAAAGGGAGGGACGGAGGGAGGGAGGGAGGGAAGGAGGGAGGTCATAAGGGAGGGAGAGAACCAAAAAAGAAATCATGGTTGTGTGAAGTTTAATCTTGATGCCACGTTGATTTGTTAGGTTTTGAACAGAGAGGATGGTTCAAGAGGACACTGAGATGGATCCCTGGGTGCTCAGGAGTTTATTGGAAGCATTATTAATACCATGAACAGCAGATAGAGGGGTGACAGCAGCGGGGGAGGGGACTTCAAGGAACGTTCAGGCCCCACCACCAGCAATAGACAGCATGCAGGGTGTGTGAGGAGAATCAGAGCCCACATGGCAGGTAGTCCCTTTTCATACCTCTTTTAGGATGGAAGATGCTCTCAACAAAAGCCTGTAGCCAGGTTCTCTTATTCCAAGGCAGGTGGCAGGGGAAGGAATGGAGAGCAGGATGTGGCACCATGAGGTGAGATTTCACAGCACCAGAAAGTCTGTTAGCTAGGGATTTACAGACATTGTCCAAATAGGGTTCCTGTCAGGATCTGTGAGAGGAGGCCTGAAAAGAGGCCAGATTCTAACACCACATTCTTAAACAAAAATCTGAATAACACAGAAATGCAAACAACCTGGGTAGGAGCAGAAAACATAAAATATTTAGGATAAGTCCAAATAGATAAGACATCACCCTAAATGTAAATGGTCTAACTTCACTTTTCAGTAGAAGCAGAATGTCTACTTGTGTTTTTTCAATCAAGCTATACCCTGTGTCTATAAAAGAGATGTCATTCAAATAGCACATAAGGGCTTGCATGGTGTCAAATTTTAGCAAAATATATAATTGATACTAAAAATATTAACAAGGATAAAGAATGATGCAGTCTTTAAGGGAATGTTTCACCAACATCTGATGACATTTACCAACATAATCTTGAAGCATATTGGACAACAATTCATAGGACTGGAGGAGAAATTAAAGCCACAACCGTCATCCAAGATTTTAGTTCAGATGGTGTAGATGAAGAAGGCTCAAAATTGATAGGAATATGGAAGAGTTCTAGAATATTAAAGAGACCAGCTGCCAAATCATGTTTAAAATCTAACCTCTGGCAGGAGTTCAGCAAAAGCTCTCCTACTGTGATTTCAACACTCTGTGTCAACATCCTTTCCTCTTATCGCTTCCCTATGACCAACCACAGAGCGATTGCTACTGGGAAATAATTCCGTAGCAGGGAGTGGGGGTGCAGACATATAGACAGGCCTTGCCAAAGGATAAGAGATTCATAAAAATACAAAAAAAAAAAAAAAAAAACCAAAGTCAGCCCTTGACTTCTTATCATATGATCATCTTAAAAAAAATGGTTTAGGAAACAAAAAGGCCACTGATGTCCCCCGAAAATCACACCCCACCCCAGGACTTATAGCTTGTGATTGATGCGCTGATTCCCTCTTCCTGGGGTAAGTAAAGGTTCCTGTATAGAATTTTTATGGGAACTTGAAGAATCAAACATTGAAAACAGGGTTGAAATTCACAAGAGAATTTCTGCCTTGCCTATGAAAGCATCTGGCTGATGTGATTCTCCACTGCCCTTCCCACCAAAGCTCTGACCAGGAACTCTTAATATCCTGACTATGCTTACACGTCCACACCAGTCTCAGACTCAACTGCACACTAAGCTCTTAACTCTTCCCTGAACAAAGATCATAAAAAAAGTCTTTCTCTCTCTGAGTCAAATGTTCTGATTTGTTCAACAAGCTTTTGACGGGTAGTGCATTAGCAACATATCTTTTATTATAATGAAAATGTACTGCAGGCGTTGGTCCAGATCCACTGACTCTCTTGAGAAGAGATCACAACACATTAAGGTGCCAGAGCTCAACCTCAGAACCATGATGCCTGGGTCTCACCATCCTCACACCTCACAACTTCATAACATGGGGGGCTTTGCTTTAGTATAAAATAGTTCAGGTGCGTATTAACTTACACGGTCCATTTAGTAAGAACATTGAAAGTGCCTGCTCCATGTCAGGTTCTCGGTCGGATGGCAGGAGTCAAAAAGAAGTTGGACAGTGGTGGTGCACACCTTTAATCCCCGCACTTGGGAGACAGAGGCAGGTGGATCTCTGAGTTCGAGACCAACCTGGTCTCCAGAGTTCCAGGACAGCCAGGGCTACACAAAGAAACCCTGTCTCAAAAAAAAAAAAAAAAAAAAAAAAAAATTAGACAAAAGGAATAAAATAAGGTCCATAAGAACTATAATGCAATGATGGAGGGCTGATGAGAAGGTAATTACATGGCAGAGCAACGCAATAAGGCCGCCAAGCAGGTGATAAGTGCATGGAGGAGAGGCCCTCGCTGGAGGAAGTAGCACAAAAATATGGACATTAAGTCATAAAAGTAATCATGAGAAAAAAGCAGGTAGTGTGGGAGGCAAGGGCAGAAGAGAGGGCTCAGAGGGCTCAGAGCAGGACGGGCGTGCCCAGGGGCCACGAGGACAAGAGCAAGCCCCACACACTGTGAAAACTAAGAACGCAGCCAGCACAAGGCAGCGGGTGGGAGGCGGTGAGGAGTGGTGGATGGGACAGCAGCAGCAAGTAAGGGTCAGACACTGGCCTTCTGGTGCACAGACAGCGGCCTTGTACACACGGGTGAGCAAGCAGACACACGCCTGGATACACAGGAGACTATAGTTAGCAACCATGCAAATTTTTCGACATCTGAAGGCCTGGAAGAGCCATTTTGCTTTGTCTTTCTTTGGGATTCGAGTCAATGTTGGCCTTTTGCAGTTTCCGGCAACCACCAAACTCACCTTCCAGAGCCTTCAACGCCCACGGCCTACAAGGCAGATTCCTATATTTGAAATGCAAGGCCTTCTACCAGCGACCTTTAACCTACCTGCCTGTCCGTGAGCTTCCTGTCCCGACCAAGCACGCCCCAGTAGTAGGGCTGACACTCTCCAACTCTTTGCAGCAGCTCATCTATCCTCTGCAGCACAGCTTCCCAGAGACAGCCAGGAACACGGCACTGGGCAGATGGGAAAGTGTGTCTTCTTGCCATGAAATGCAAATTAAAACCACAGCCAGGCAGTGGTGGCTCACGCCTTTAATCCCAGCACTCGGGAGGCAGAGCCAGGCGGATCTCTGTGCGTTCAAGGCCAGCCTGGGCTACAGAGTGAGTTCCAGGACAGGCACCAAAACTACACAGAGAAACCCTGTCTCAAAAAAAAAAAAAAAAAAAAAAAAAAAAAACCACAACAGGATATTACTAACCCTTGAGAACCATGATTCTACAGTCTCACTGTCCTCATATTGGCTTTGTCCTTCCTCTTTCGTTTATTTCTCATCTCCTGAGCTGAACTGCTAGCTCCTGGGGTGGGAAATGTACTCACAAAGGACCACTATATACTCAAAGTGGGCCAGAGGCTGAGTTCTTCCTCATCACTGTTCAAGGGAGACCCAAGGAGCTAGAGAATGCCAAAGCCCACACCAAGCAGGGCGTCTTGATGAGATGAGAGCCCATTTCCTCTCTCTGAAGGCAGGCCGTCTCATACCTGTCCACCCACTGCCAAGATCGTCTCCCCACCCACACAGTGAACTCCATCGTCCACAAAATTCTAGGTCACTGGAGAGCCGGATGTGAGGAGGCTTTACCCCTGAAAGTGGCCATGCAAGTGTCCAGGGACTTTCCTCTTTGCTCTGTGGACTTTGACATCATTTGAACCAATGGCTGTCATGTAAAACACACTTATAAACACAATGAATATCTTTTTAAATTTTTGAAACAACCAGGAAGCACATAAAAATAACACTCCAGCTGGACCGTGGGTCCTTTCTATCTTCCTGAACACTTTAGGGCTTAGGTAGGTGCCAGGGAGACAGGCTAAGCTGGGTACCAACAGAATTCAGAACACTTTGATTAAAAACCATCAGTGTGCAGGTACATAGCATGTACTAAGACAGAGACAGACAGGCATTACAGGCAGCAGACACTAGTCAAGACAGACACATGGAAGTTCTTCATCCTGCCCTCAAAAAAAAAAAAAAAAAAGAAAAAAGAAAAGAAAAACCTGGCAGAGGATGAAGTTTTGATTTGGGGGGTACAACTTCTAAGGAGGAATCCATTCTCATTATTGTGCCTCTATGGGAAAGAAGTGGAAGTAACATAGGGTGGATACCCCTGAGGAAAAGATTCTACACACTCTAGGAAGATATTTTCTCTCCAGTCCAGAGTTCCCAGGGAGGGAAGCTGCAGAGGTACACACAAAAGCCGTCTTGTCTCCACAAGTTCAGGGAACTTGTAGGGATATCTGAAGCTATTCAGGATGACAGAGAGGGCACATGCCGAGAAGCCCCTTCCATAGTTCCCATGTACAATCCCTGGACAATTCCCGTTGATGGTACAGCCATAGCATCCCCCAACCTGTCAGCTGATCTATCTTCGCTGCCAGCAGACCAGTCCAGACTAGCTTCTCCTCTCCCAGACAGCTGTAGCAGTCTCCTCACTAGCCCGCTGTCTGCCCTCACGGCAGCCTCAACGTTCCTTTTTTCTTATTGTGCACCACGGACTGTGTAAACAAACAAGCAGACGAAAAAACCCACAACACTTAATTTGCATTGAATATATATACATAGTGGGATGGCTAATAAAGCTAATACATTTGTGCTGCCTTGTACCTACTGTTCTGTAGTATGAATGTTTTAGAATCTGTACAGCAATTTTCAATAATACAATGCATTGTTACTAACTAGATCCCATGTTGGCCATATTGTTGAACTTGTGCCCTCTGCCTAAATGAAATCCTATACCCTTACTCCAACATCTTCCAATCCACAGGTGGCGGCAAACACCATTCTACTCTGTATTTTTATGAGTTCATTTTTATTTATTTTACTTGTTACCATTTTCATTTGTTTGTTTGATTGGTTGGTTCGTTGATTGACTTTGGTTATTTTTGAGACAGGGTCTCACTATGTAGCTAGCATGGCCAGGCTGGCTTCAAATTTGTAATCCTAGCTCAAGACTGCTTTGGCTATTTGGGAATCTTTCATAGTTCCATATACATCTTAGTAGTTTTTCTATTTAAGTGGAAAGTGTCACTGGGATTTGATGTGATTGCATTGAATCTATAGATTGCTTTGTATAGCATGGATGTTTTCTCTTAATTGTTCCAATCCATGAACATAGTATACTTTCCCATTTATTTATTTCTCCTTCAATTTCATTTCTCCATGTCTCTATAGGTCTTCCCTTTCTTTAGTAAAATCTAAGCCCATGTGGGCTTTTTGCTTCCCTAGCTATTGCAGTTAGGCTGGTTCTTTAGAGAAGAACTCATCATTGGTAGATTAAACAACTGCTGATCTTCGCATGTTGATTGCTGTGGTTCGAGTGTGACGTGTTCACGACAGGTTGGTGTGTTTGGAAATTAGATCTTCAGATGGTGGCACTGCTTGGGACAGTCTGGGAACTTTAGAAGACATAGGTCCTAGCTGGTGTATGCAGATCACTAGAAGCAGATCTTGAGGGTTATAGCCTACCCCCACTTCCAGCTGAACTCTGTTTCCTAATCAGCCCAGGTATGGGCAGGCCATGCTGCAAGCTCCCACCACTACACACTGAACCACTGAAGCTGCCATGCCTTTCCCTCCATGATGGACCATATCCCGTGAACTGAGTCAGAATAAAGCTGCTGATATCAGATACTTGGTTCCAATGGTAACAAGAAAGTAACTGGTACATGGATGTTACAGTTTTAACCAAGAACAAATAACAAATAAACCACGGGTTCCGAAAATTCCATTAAAGCAAAATTGACCATAATAATCATAAAGGAAACATTTGTGGTATTCACTGTGTCAGCTTCATTAGAATTGATATGGACTTTGGGAAGTATATTGTTTGGCTTGATAATCTATACAAACTTACAATTTTTTATTCCTTTCCATCAGTGTTAGGTCCCTTCTACTCCATGGAAGTGCAGGCTAATGGTTGGCCCCTGAGTTTCTCCCACAGAGCATCAGTCTAAGACTCAGGGGGCTTCATTTCCTCCATAAATATTTACTGTGGCTGCTGCATGCTAAGCTCTGTGAAGAGATCAAAGAACATGGGATTCTTCCCTCCTGAGTCTTCTGAACTACTAAAGAATAAATTAAACAAGCAAACACATTAAAAAAAAAAAAAAGGACTGCATCAATGTCCTCCTTAGCCTGCCTTGTTAGAGTCACCCAAGAAACATGTTCAATGATCAACAGAAAGTGAGTTCTTCAGAATTTTATCCATCCCTTCCTTAAAGGGGTCCCCAGGCTAGCTTGTCTATCCTTGACTGCAAGATGCTTCTCATTTGAGTTACTAGCTGTAAGATAGTTCTCATCATTATCGGTATCCTAATCTGAGAAGCCAAACCTTCCACTGCCAAGAGATACTTCCCCTCTCAGAGAACCTGGATTATGACCTGAGGGAAAGAACTGTGGCCCAAGAAAAATGACTGGGGTCAGCCTGCTGCCCGTATGGTGTGATTTTTGCATCTCATGGATCTTCATGCATGATGTTAGTGTTCCATTATTGATTTCAAGAGCTGGGGCTTCCTAGACATGGTCCAACAGAAATATGGGCTTTGGGGCTCCCTGAATGCTTAAGATGAAGGAAGTGTGTGTGTTCTAAGTATAGAGTTGGGCTTCCCTCCTCTTCCGGTTTAACTAGGCAGCAAGAGTAGAGACCCACGTGCAGACACAGCTCAGTGAATCATCCATGTTCTGCAGTCATGTCACCTACAGAATGGCATTTGACACCCCTGGGGAGAAACAAACACCAATAAGAAATAACAAGCTTTCTTGGGCTCCATGCCTGGTGTTGCCAGTGATAGCTGGATTATCTCATGTATAGTTCCCATAGCTTAGAGGATAAGCACAGATGTTATCACATCCACTTCACAAGAGAAGAAACAGACACTGAGAGGAGTGAAGTGACATCTGAGCCCGTGGCATGGCTCAGATTCAAACCCAGTAGTTAACCGGGTTTCCCCCAGCCAGATGCACTTGCCATCTCTCGCCCTAGGGTTCCAAAGAGCCTAGCTACCCCCCTTTTACCAACCAAACCAAGTCCAAGGTACCAGAAAGCCTCACAAGTGTGTCTCTGGCAATTTGACAATAAATAAATAAGGAAATCTAGACAGGCTCCCAAGAGCTCTCTCTGCCAGGGGCATGGAAGCATGGTGTGTGCTTTACGTCAGAATCTTTGTGCATCTTAATTACAGTTGAGCAGAGAGACACAATGGTCTCTGGCAACGCCTTTCCAATCCAGCTTCTTACTGTGGTCTGTTCAAAGACGAGAACCCAAGCTCTCCATTTCCTGTCAAGATGGCTTTGCCAAAGTTTATAATTAAAGCTTACTTACCTATAATCTAGGCTGAGCCAAATACAACACGATAGGCCCCAGGCAACTGTAGGCAGGAGACTGGCCACCAAGACAATTCCAGCCCCTTGTGCAGGCTCCCTGGAAAGAATTAGGATGGACCTTGCATAGTTGATCTATTCCTAAACACGAAGTGCAACCGTGGGTTCCTGAGAGGGTTTTGTTGTTCTTCATTTTGCTTTTCTTTCAGTTTTGTTTTTCTTTGGTTAGTTGATTTGCCTTTTTGACACAGAGCACTTTGACACAATCTGTATTCTAAGCTGAAGCTGAACTCGCAGCAATCCTCCTGCCTCAGCCTCCCAAGTGCTGAGATTACAGATGTGAATCACCATGGCCTGCTTATCACCATCATCACCATCAGTTCTGCAGTGCTGGGAAGGAATCCAGAACCTCGTGTATACTTAACTCCTCTAGTCACTGCTACACCAGGGCCCAATTCTCAGCTTCAAATGTGTCTAAAGGGCCAGATTGATCAGCTGTCATCTCCAGTTAATAAGAACAGAGCTTGGGTACAGAATGTGCTTTTGTAGAATCCACACAATTCCATGAAGTAGATTGTGCTGGCCCATTTTACAGATGAGGTACAGCTGGGAAAAACTATGCAGTGGCACATAGTGAAGGACCCAAGCCAGGATCTAACCTTGATTCTCATTGTCCCTAACTTCCTACATCCTTCTGCCACCTACTGAGATGACAGCCTTTGACGTAGGACCAATGCAGTCCCTAGTTAATCCCGCTTCACTACTTATTCTTGCAAAGGCATATTCAGAATACTGAGATAGGAAATCTTACAAATCTTATTGTAAGATTTGATCTATTGTTATTGATGTTGTTGTTGATGGTAATAGTAGTACTAATATCAGCAGTAATGTGTGTGTGTGTGTGTGTGTGTGTGTGTGCGCGCGCACAGATGCATGCATGCTACCATATGCATGTGGAAGACAACTTTTGGAACTCAGTTCTCTCCTTCCACAAGGGGTGGCATGCAGGTCCTCAGTCTTGCATGGCAAATACTTCACCTGCTGAGCTTCTTGCTGCCCTTCTAATGTCCATCCCTACACTGCAGTTAATCATTCACAAGGTCCCTCACAATTTGAATGGTGCCAGTAAAGCACAGTAAAAAATAACCCATCAAGAAGATTAGCTTCATTCAGATTATGTTATAAAATAACTGCATTGCTGGCCCAGAGGTTATCAAGCACTAGGGCTCTGTAGAAACATCCTGTACTACTTTACTGTTATGAACAGACTTGGTTCCAAAAGCTTTCTAGGCAAAGTCCACCACCCTCCACTTTTTCCATCAGCTCCTAAATGCTCTACATTATCATGCAGTAAATGGAATGTTACATAAAACAAGGTGTGACATGTAGAACAGAAGTCGAGATAAACTCTAATTTCCCGACACTGGTGTATGATTGAGATTCCATAAAATACTTACCGTCATTACTTCTAATAGTTAATAGAGAGGAACGAGGAGATAACTGTTATCCAGACTATTAAGTACTCTGGACAATCTTAACTGGAGATTAACCACGAGAATCAGTTTCTTCAGTCTGTGTCCACAAAGGCCCTAAACTTTGTGCTTTATTGATTAAGTTCATAAAACTATTATAATAGTTAATATTTGGGGAGAACCTTTTACCTGATAAGGAAAAAACAATTATCCTGTCCCGAAATCTTGTATGACATCAGAATCAAGGGATCTGACTGAGATGGGTTTAAGATCCATTAGGCATAGGGATACACACCTTTAATCCCAGTACTTGGGAATCAGAGGCAAGAGGTTCTCTGAAAGTTGAGTTCTAGGCCAGCCTGGTCTACATAGTGAGTTGCAGGACAGCCAGGGCTACATAGTGAGACCCTGTCTCTATAAATAAATTAATTAATTAATCCTAATGTGGGAGCTGGTAAGGTGGCTCAGAGGCTAAAAGTACTGGCTACTCAGAACCCACAAACAACCTAGATGTCCCTCAACCAAAGAATGGATAAAGAAAATGTGGCACATATACACAATGGAGTACTACTCAGCTGTAAAATACACTGACAGCATGAAATTTGCAGGCAACTGGATGGAACTAGAAAATATCATCCTGAGTGAGGTAACCCAGACTCAGAAGGACAAACATGGTATGTACTCACTCATATGTGGATACTAGATGTAAAGCAAAGGATAATATATAACCCACCGCTCCAGAGAAGCTAGGAAACAAGGAAGACCCTAAGAGGGATGTACGGACCACCTTGGGAAGGGGAAACAGATCTCCATGAGTAAACTGGGGGTGAGGAGGGGCAATAGAGGGGAGAGGTGGGGGATGAGAATATGAGGGAACAGGATGGTCAAGCTGGGGGAGGGACAGAGTGGGAGAGCAATGAAAGAGATATCTTAATAGAGGGAGACATTATGGGGTAAGGGAGAAACGTGCTGCTAGGGAAATTCCCTGGAATCCACAAGGATGACCCCAGCTTAGACTACTAGCAATAGTGGAGAGGGTGCCTGAACTGACCTACCCCAGTAATCAGATCAGTGAATACCCTAACTGTCATCAGAAAGCCTTCATCCAGTAACTGAAGGAAGCAGATGCAGAGATCCACAACCAAGCACCAGGCTGAGCTCCGGGAGTTCAATCAAAGAGAGGGAAGAGGGGGAAGGGGAGTATATGAGCAAGGGGGTCAAGATCATAATGGGGAAATCTACAGAGACAACTGAACCAAGCTCGTCGGAACTCATGAACTTTAGATCGACAGCTGTGGAACCTGCATGGGACTGGGCTGGGCCCTCTTCATGTAGGAGACAGTTGTGTATCTTGGTCTCTTTGAGGGGCCCCTGGCAGTGGGATCAGGATCTATCCCTGGTGCATGAGCTGGCTTTTTGGAGCCCAGTGCTTATGGTTGGAAGCCTTGCTCACCCTTAATGAGTGAGGAGGGGCTTGGTTCTGCCTCAACAGAATGTACCAGACTTTGCTGACTGTCCATGGGAGACCTTACCCTTTTGGAGGAGGGGCTAGGGAGTGGGTCAGTGGGGGAGGCTGGGGAGAATGGGAGAAGGGATGAGAGGGGGACCTGTGGTTGGTATGTAAAATATAAAAATTTATAAATAAAACAAATTACCTTTACTTTAAAAAAAAAAAGAATAATGTCTACTCTTTCAGAGGTCCTGGGTTCAATTCTCAGTACACACATGGGATCTCACAAATTGCGGTCTGTAACTACAGATGCGGGGCATCAGGCACGCCTGTGGTACACCAACACCTACACACTAAAACGAAATGAAATAAACTGCAACATGCATTCCCTTCACTCTGCTGTGAGTGTGAGTGAGCACAGAAAACACTATGTAGAAGAGGCAGAGCTGGCCTATCCCTGGACAACAGCCAACAATGCCCAGGGGCCACCAACAGTCTGCTGCCGGGAACAACTCTAATTGACCCAGCCCTGCCTCCTAGTTTCTTTTCTAAGCCAAGGGCTAAAGTGTAGTGATAAACTCCGCGTTGTTCGTTGCGGGGAAAGGCTAATGTATCCATTAGCTCCCAGAGAAGGATAAGAGTGTATAGCTCACAAAAGTCAATGCTGGCCTATTGAACTCTGCTGTCCTATTTTCCTATGGAAACAGTTTCTCACTGTGTAGCTCAGGCCTTGGACTCACAATCCTCCTGCCTCAGTCTCGGTGCTGGGATTATAGACATGTATCCCCACAAATGGCTACAATCATCTTATTCCTCCCTCTAGCCGCTCACCAATTTACACTTCCCTCAGATCTCCTGAGGGGCACACACACACACACAAAAGGACAGCAAATTCTCAAAAATGTCTCTGCTAAGTAGACACGTGTTCCCGGGGAAGCAGAGCATTCATCTGACTGGAGAAAGGGATACCCAGGCAGAGAGAGAAATCACAGCATAATCACAACCCATTCAACCCATTCCAGTTCCCTGTACAAACTTATTATTTCACAGCCCTTGAGGTAGGTGGTGCAAAACAGATCTTTGGAGCTAAGATCAAGGTGTCTGCGGAGTTCACTCGTTCTGCAGGTCTTAGGAGTAACTGTCGCGGCACAGATGTGTGGGTTCACTCGGATCCATGGAAAGAAGACTCAGAGGCAGAGGCATCTTAAGAATGAATCTAGCCTTTCATGGCTGTGTGGGGGGGAGTCTAACCTCAAAGACTTGAAGTCTTTCCCTTAGCTTTAATTTATTTTTTGTTTAACGGACACCTTTTGTTTCTCTTATACCTTTTGTTTCTCCTATCACCCTATGTGAATCTTGTCTGAGAGTCTCCCAAGGACCAAAGGCCTGTGCAAAACTTGGTTCAGGAAACCCGGAAGACTGTGGTACCTGAAAAATCAAGGAATTCGCACTTGGCATTTTATCTCTGGGAGCTCCTTTCAGGTTGCTTTGAAGGTATGGAAATTAACTGGCTAAACTGTAAATAGAGAGAAAATAAAAATGCCCTAGGCGAAGGGAAAGTGCTTCAGTCCTTCGAGGCTGGACCTCCCTGCAGCCATGAAAGGCTAGGTTCATTCTTTTTTTTTTTTTTTTTTTGGTTTTTTCAAGACAGGGTTTCTCTGTGTAGCTTTGCGCCTTTCCTGGGACTCGCTTGGTAGCCCAGGCTGGCCTCGAACTCACAGAGATCCGCCTGGCTCTGGCTCCTGAGTGCTGGGATTAAAGGCGTGCGCCACCACCGCCCAGCTAGGTTCATTCTTAAGATGCCTCTGAGTCTTCTTTCCATGGATTCGTGTGAACCCACACACCCGTGCCGGGACAAAACGGGACAAGAAGCCATCTGTTTACTTTTCCCGCTTCTGAAGGCCATGTGGTTTCCTTGGCTCTGGCCTCTTCCTCCATGGCCTTCAACGCTCATCTCTTCAACTCTTGCTTCTGTGGCCACTTCCCTTCTGCCTTCTGACCCTCCTGTCTCCTTCTGACAGAGAACTTGGGATACACTGCACCCATCAGATAATCCAGAGTGATCTCCGAGTTTCAATATCCTTAATCCAGTCACACACACACACACACACACACACACACACACACACACACACACACACGCACACACACACAGCCACCTTTGCTAGAGTGAAGAACACATTCACAGGTCCTGAGAACGAGGATGAGCAGGGGTTTTATTTATTCCACCCCACAAACCAATGCTAGGAATCCAGAAAACAGGGCTGGGAGGAGCTTCTCTTCCCATGGGTGTGACAAGTGTTGACTTTCTGGTAACAAACTAAAGAAACAGTTCCTGGGGACTGGAGAGACGGCTCAGTGGTTAAGAGCACTGGACTCTCTTCCAGAGGATCTGGGTTTGGTTCCCAGCTCCCACATGGTGGCTCATCACCACCTTGTAACTCAGGTCCCAGGGCATTCCAAGCCCTCTTGCTGATATACCTGCCAGCCAAACACCTAAACATACACATAAAAAAAAATAAAGGTTAAAAAAAAAAAGAAAAAGAAAAAGAAATGGTTCCTGAAAGTATAATCTTACAGTGTTGACATTCTAGAACAGTGTCAACCTCATCATGTGAGATAGGCCAAGTGAGGTCACATTTTAGAATCTAACCTGAGGCCTTAGTTTCTTCTTCTGTAGACAAGTTATTAGCCTATAATCCAGGCTGGAACCCAGGCCAATTCTCCCCAGCCTCCCAAGTGCTTGGGATTATGGGTATGCACCATGCTCAAATTCCTTACACCATAGGTATATTAATATTTATTTCATGGGCTTGCTCAAAGACTAAGGTAATATATGTAAAATATCCTCACAGTGTGACTAATGTGTAGGAGAGAAACGCTGGAGACTTTGGAAACACCACAGATGACATTGGCACTCATTTCTCACTACTCTCCCCAAGGCTGAAAGGGCACAGTAAAAGAAATTACCAACGGAAAATACAGCATCCGAAAAGAGACCACAAAAACACGATGAGGTGCCATTCTCCTTCCCAGAAATTTTAAGGGCCCCATCCAGTGGTTAAGGTCTCCTGCCAAATCCGTTGGCTATTTCCATTCCGAAGGAAAAGCTGGAGGTGTGGTCAAGCCAGAGGGAGATCTCCGCTCCAATCGGGAAGCTGTTTCCCTGTAACCTAGCACCAAGCTTGGCTTCTCTGCAAACAACGGGCTGGGTTCATGAGAAAAATAAGTGTGACAAGGATTGTTGGTTTCAAACCCAGAAGTGGCTGGCAGCCTGGGATCCCCCTATTTGCCTCCCAAACATGAGGGTCTGAGGTCCGGCATTTGACATTCCCATAGGCTGAATGTCTGTGTCCCTATGCTGAAGGCTGGTCCTCAACATGATGCAATCTGGAATCAGGGCTTGTGATGATTGATACTGTCACCTTGATGGGGGGATCCAGAATGACCACAGAAACAAATCTGGGGCATGGCTGTGAGGGAGCTTCAAATTAAAGTAAGAAAACCCCACCATCCTATGGGCTGAGGGCTGAAACTGGATAAAAAGGAGAAATAGAGCCGGGCAGTGGTGGCATTTGCCTTTAATCTCAGCACTCAGGAGGCAGAGCCAGGCAGATCTCCGTGAGTTCCAGGCCAGCCTGGTCTACAGAGCAAGATCCAGGACAGGCACCAAAACTACACAGGGAAATCCTGAATCCTGTCTCGAAAAACAAACACACACACACACACACACACACACACACACACACACACACACACACACACACACAAAGGAGAAATAGAGCTGAGTATCAGCATCTTTCTCTCTCTGATTCCTGACTACAGATGCAGGGTGGCCAGCTGCCTCAAGTTCCAGCCACCATGGCTTCCTACCATGACAGACTGAACCCTACAACTGTGAGCCCAAACACACCCCCTTCTTAAATTGCTGTGGACATGTAGTTTGTCACAGTAACGAGGCAAGTACTTAATACGGATTTATTGGGAGGTGATCAGGACAGGAAGATGATGGAATTAACACCTACTAGAGCAGTGGTTCTCAAAATGTGGATCGCAACCCCTTTGGGTCAAATGGCCCCTTCACAGGGGTCACATATCAGATAGCCTGCATATCAGGTATTTATATTACCAGTCATAACAGTAACACAACTACAGTTATAACAGTAACAAAATTACAGTTATGAAGTAACAACGAAAATTATTTCGTGGTTGGGGGTCACCACAGCATGAGGAACTATATTAAAGGGTCACAGCATTAGGAAGGTTGAGAACCACTGTACTAGAGGGACCCCAGATAGACCCTCTTGCTCCTGTGAACACATAGAGAAAAAAGATGGCCTCCTATGAACCAGGAAGATGGTCCTTGCCAGACACAAAATCTGCCAGTGCCTCGACCTTGGGCACAACTGGGTGGCTGAAGGTGGGGCAGGGAAGGAAACAGTGAATTTCCTTCTCAAGTAACATGATTTTTCTAGTAGTGAGGTGTGACTGATGGAACCAGGCCTAGATATTAGGGCATTTCCTGGAGGCTTGGGCTGGACCGTTCTCGGGATTGCGTAAGCAACAAGATCAGTTACAAACACAGGTGTCTGCCATCTGGGAGCTGATTGCCCTCTCTCCAGCCTGACTGAAGTGATGGGACGGAGTCCCTGGCAAGTCCAGGTTGATCCTTTTAACAAAGCCACAGCTTGGCCCTTCTTAAACTTCAGATTGAATTTCCCTCATAGCTCCTGCATTTTATTGATTCTGGTATCCCACTGCCCACCAAGGCATCAGAAGTGGCTTAGGATAAACAACACTCGTTTTGAAAAGGAACGCTTGAGGACATTGCAGCAGAGGCCGTTGTGGGAACCAAGGGAACAGACTCAGTGCTGGTGTGGGTCAGAAGGCTGTTTGGAGGAGTTAAGTCAGCCGGGTGCCATGTCTGGAGGAGTCAAGACTCCCTTTTAGTTGCAAGAAATGGAATCTTAACTGGAATCACTCAAGCACAAAGGACTCATTCATCCAGGGTATCCCACCATCCCCAGTGGGCAAGATGGAGCCGGACTCCAGGAGTGGATGGGAACTGTGGACAGGTCCTCTCAGGACTCTGTCCCTCCTCATCTCTGCTGCTTCAGACTGCAGCTTTGAGGGAGTGCTAGCCATACCCTTCCTGATCGGTTTTCTCTGCTGCTCGGAGAAGCCTCAGACAGCCCACAACTCTCAGACCATTGGGTCTGTTTGCTGGGAACATAGAGGAAAGGTCTTTGCACCCACACATCTTGGAGAAAACCAGGAATATTAAGCACCCAGGATTGTTCTTTCAAAGGGATGGATATAAACCTATTTTTCCAGAAGCTGGAAATTAGAAGTGACTAATATCTTGGTGATCTGTGTTATCTGTTGGGCCAGGCCATATCAAGCTCCTACAACCAGGACTGGAGGAGGCTAGTAATCTAAATGACCCTTACAGTCATCCAAATGACCTCCACACCATCTGTATGACTGAGACCAGGCCAGACCCATCCCTAGGCCCTTAAGCTAGTACAGGGAGCAAATCTCTAGAAACAAGTTACTTACATGGAAAGGACATTGTTGTTCTGGTAGAAGCTCTGCCTCAGCCTCTGGCACCCTGGCATCCATGTACCCAAAGAGTCTGGAGTGTTCTGGTGGAAGCCCCACATCTCTGCCCAGACCTTGCCCCTCAGAAAGTCCTGCCAAGGCTTCTGGGAATCCGGTGCCTGTGGTGCGACACCTTGCACAGCCTAGGTGCAGTGAGAAGAGGCTTGGACCTACCTAGGCTCAGTGTGCTGGGCTCTGCTGACTCCCCATGGGAGACCTCGATTTGGGAGATGTGAGGATTCGGGGTGGCTTAAGAGGGCTGGGGGTGGGAGGAGGGAGGAGGGGGGGTCTGTAGATAGCATGAGGCGTGAGTAGAAAATTTATAGATAGATAGATAGATAGATAGATAGATAGAGAACTAAAGTTATGGCCATCAGTGCCAGCCTTTGAGTTTGTGGATTTATATTTATGCTCTCTACTATCTATAAACCTCACAGCAACTTTGAGAAGTTAGTAATGACATTATTCTTTATAAGGAGAAAGTAATTGAAGACAGAAGTACTTAAAGCTTTCATATATGACTTTCATAGTAAAGAAAACTAGGGGCTAGTTTGAACCTTGAAATAACTGGTTCCTTTTTTGCACTTTTTCCATTTCTCAAATCTGGGCTGGGAGGGATTTATTTATTTATTTATTTATTTATTTACAATTTACACATAATTGTAAAATCCTCCCTTTGGTGGCTGTCAATCACTGTCAATGCCAATGCTCCCATTCCTGTCCCTTTAGGTTGTTTACAAGATAATAAATGCCTAAATGTTTGCATTAAAATACTTTGTTTCATATAAGTAGACCAAAGGGTGTGGAAGTAAAGATGGCTTACACCTGAACAGTACATGTAACTTCAGTCTTTGCCTACGTGTAGCTATTGTTGAGTTGTTCTTATAATTCAGAGAGCAATCTCTTTATGTCATTTCTAGCTTTACAACAATAATAAACAATTATTGATCATAAAAAAAGTAAGTCCTGCCAAACATGGTTCCTCCCCCAGAGATGCCTAAGACCACTCCCACAGAATATTTAAACTGGCCCCCAGAAAACAGTCATGTGGTTTTTCGGTCTCCTGTCCCTGTCTCCTCTGGGGAGGGGTGGGGAGCAGAGAATCACCTGAGCACATTGCGCATTAAACCAGGGCTTTTTCTAATTCAGTCTGATTTAGATTGTTGTGTCAGTGGAGGGCCTTATGGGGGTGCATAAAACTTTTCAATTATGACCACCAAAAAAGAGGGGCATGAAGACCAACCAGTTCAGCAGCTGTTTCTGCCCCATGTGGACCGGAACAGCATCAATATGAAATATTCCCCTGTGACTCATGTCCTAAATGCTTGCTTCCTAGCTGGTGTTGATATTTTTGGAATCTATGGAAGGTGTTACCTCAGTGCAAGAAGTAGGTCACCACTGGGCTGGAGAGATGGCTCAGAGGTTAAGAGCACTGGCTGCTCTTCCAGAGGTCCTGAGTTCAATTCCCAGCAACCACATGATGATTCACAACCATCTATAATGGGATCTGCATGCATACATGCAGACAGAGCACTCATACATTTGAAAGGGGGGGGGGTAGGTCACTGAAGGTGTGCCTTCAAATATTATACTTGGTCCCTTCCATGTTCTCTACTACCTGGCTACTACAAAGTGAAGAAGCCCCTCCTCTACACACTCCCATCAGGGTGCCCTGCTTCACAACAGGCCCAGAACCAACCTTGCCAAGGACTGTGAACTAAAGCAAGAGCTCAGCTCTGCCCTCCCTTAAGTCATTTGTGTTCTGTGATGAGAAAGCTAACAGAAAAACCATCATGCTAACTGCCACCCTTCCTTCTATGACCCCCTCTCTCCTTCTGGGCCCTTGCAGCTCCAACCCTGAGTAGCAGGAAAGACTCCAGAAGTCTAAGGAAGATGGACTGCTTGCTCAGCCTCCTAGAAGTAAATGCCCTTCCTAAATGCCCACAGAAAGAAGATGGAGAAATCTCACACTAGTGACTTAAGAGGACACCTGAAAGCTATAGAGCAAAAAGAAGCAAAGTCATCCAGGAGAAACAGATGCCAGGAAATAATCAAATTGAAGGCTGAAATCAATAAAATAGAAACAAAGAGAACAATACAAAGAATCAATGAAACAAAGAGTTGGTTCTTTGAGAAAATCAACAAGATAGACAAGCTCTTATTCAAATTAACCAAAAAGCAGAGAGAGAGCATCCAAATTAACAAAATCAGAAATGAAAAGGGAGGCATAACAACAGACAACGAGGAAATCCAGAGAATCATCAAGCCATACTTCAAAAACCTGTACTCCACAAAATTGGAAAATCTAAAAGAAATGGGTGATTTTTTGGATAGGTACCACATACCAAAGTTAAATCAAGACCAGATAAACTATTTAAATAGACCAATAACCCCTAAGAAATAGAAATGGTCATTAAAGCCTCCCAACCAAAAAAAGCCCAGGACCAGATGGTTTCAATGCAGAATTCTACCAGATTTTCAAAGAAGAGATAATACCAATACTCTTCAAATTATTCCACACAAGAGAAACAGAAGGAACACTACCAAACTCTTTTTATGAGGCTACAATTACCCTCATACCCAAACCACACAAAGATGCAACAAAGAAAGAGAATTACAGACCAATCTCCCTCATGAACATTGATGCAAAAATGCTCAATAAAATATTGGCTAACCGAATGCAGGAACACATCAAAAAAATTATCTACCATGACCAAGTAGGCTTGATCCCAGGGATGCAAGAATGGTTCAAAATCTGTCAATGTAATATACCATATAAACAAACTGAAAGAAAAAAAACACATGATCATCTCATTAGATGCTGGAAAAGCCTTTGACAAAATCCAACACCCCTTCGTGATAAAGATTCTAGAGAGATCAGGAATACAAGGAACATACCTAAACATAATAAAGGCAATTTACAGCAAGCCAACAGCCAACATCAAATTAAATGGAGAGAAACTCAAAGCAATTCCACTAAAATCAGAAACAAGACAGGCTGTCCATTCTCCCCATACTTATTCAACATAGCACTTGAAGTTCTAGCTAGAGCAATAAGACAAGAAAAGGAGATCAAGGGGATACAAATTGGAAAGGAAGAAGTCAAACTTTCCCTATTTGCAGACAATATGCTAGTATACATAAGTAACCCCAAAAATTCTACCAGGGAACTCCTGCAGTTAATAAACTCATTCAGTAAGGTGGCAGGATACAAGATTAACTCAAAAAAATCAGTAGCCCTCCTATATACAAATGATAAATGGGCTGAGAAAGAGAAATCAGAGAAACATCACCCTTTACAATAGCCACAAATAATATAAAATACCTTGGGATAACTCTAACTAAGCAAGTGAAAGACCTGTATGATAAGAACTTTAAGTCTCTGAAGAAATAAATCAAAGAAGATATCAGAAAATGGAAAGATCTCCCATGCTCATGGATGGTAGGATCAACATAGTAAAAATGGCAATCTTACCAAAAGCAATCTACAGATTCAATGCAATCCCCATCAAAATCCCAACACAATGCTTCACAGACCTGGAAAGAAAAATACTCAACTTCATATGGAAAAACAAAAAACCCAGGATAGCTAAAAGAATCCTGTATAATAAAGCAACCTCTGGAGGCATCATGATCCCTGACTTCAAGCTCTACTATAGAGCTATAGTAATAAAAACAGATTGATACTGGCATAAAAACCTACATGTGGACCAATGGAATGGAATTGAAGACCCTGACATTAATCTGCACACCGATGAGCATATGATTGTCTACAAAGAAGCCAAAATTGTACCATGGAAAAAAGAAAGCATCTTCAACAAATGGTGCTGGCATAACTGGATGTCAACATGCAGAAGATTGCAAATAGATCCATATCTGTTGCCATGCACAAAACTCAAGTCCAAGTGGATCAAAGACCTCAATATAAATCCAGTTGCACTGAACTTAATAGAAGAGAAAGTAGGAAGTAGTCTTGAACGCATTGGCACAGGAGACCACTTCCTAAATATAACACAAGTAGCACAGATACTGAGAGCAACAATTAATACATGGGACCTCCTGAAACCGAGAAGCTTTTGTAGAGCAAAGAACATGATTAATAAGACAAAATGACAGTCTACAGAATGGGAAAAGATCTTCACCAACCCCACATCTGACAGAGGGCCGGTCTCCAAAATATATAAAGAACTCATAAAGCTATACTTCAAAATACTGAACAATCCAGTTAAAAATGGGCTACAGAGCTTAACAGAGAATTCTCAACAGAAGAATCTCAAATGGCTGAAAGACATTTAAGGAATTGTTCAACATCCTTAGTCATCAGGAAAATGCAAATCAAAATGACTCTAAGATACCACCTTACACCTGTCAGAATGGCTAAGATCAAAAACACTGAAGTCAGCTTATGTTGGAGAGGATGTAGAGCAAGGGGAACACTCCTCCACTGTTGGTGGGAATGCAAACTTGTACAGCCACTCTGGAAATCAGCATGACGGTTTCTCAGAAAATTGGGAATCAATCTTCCTCAAGACCCAGCTATACCACTCTTGGGCATATACCCAAAGAATGCTCAATCTTACCACAAGGACACATGCTTAACTATGTTCATATCAGCATTATTCATAATAGCAAGAACCTGGAAACAACCTAGATGCCCCTCAACTGAAGAATGGATAAAGAAAATGTGGCACATATACACAATGGAGTACTACTTAGCAGTAAAAAACAATGATACCATGAAATTTGCAGGCAAATGGATGGAACTAGAAAATATCATCCTGAGTGAGGTAACCCAGACTCAGAAGGACAATCATGGTATGTACTCACTCATAAGTGGATACTAGGTGTAGGGCAAGGTATGGCCAGACTGCAGCTCATGGCTCTAGAGAGGCTAGCTGACAGGGAAGGACCCTGAGAGGGACACATGGATAGCCCAGCAATCCAGTAGAAGTAGATGGGATCTGCATGAGAGAGTTGGGAGGTGGAGGGCATGAAATGGGGGGTGAGAACATAGGGAAATGGGAGGGTCAAGCTGGAGTGGGGACAGAGTGGGAGAGCAGGGAAGGAGATACCATGATAGAGGAAGACATCATGGGAGTGGGAAGTGGCAGGGAGCCAGGGAATCCACAGGAATCCACAAGGATGACCCCACCTTGGACTGCTGGCAGAGATGGAGGGGGTGCCTAAACTGGTCTGCTCTGGTGACCGGTCTAGTGAATACCCTAAATGCCATCATAGAGCCTTTATCCAGTGACTGATGGAGGTGGATGCAGGGATCTGCGGTTGGGGACCAGGCTGAGCTCCGGGAATCCAATTGATGGGAGAGAGGAGGGATTCTGCAGGCGGGAGACATTAAGATCATGATGGGAAGATGTGCAGAGATGACCGACCACACTGGTGGAGACCCATGAACTGTGGACTAGTGGCTGTGGAGTCCCCATGGGATTGGACTAGGCCCTCTGGATATGGGAGACAGTTGTTTAGCTCGAACTGTTTGAAGGACACCCGGGCAGGGGGATTCGAAGATCCATCCCTGGTGCATGGGCAGGCTTTTGGGAGCCCAGTGCCTGCAATGTGGCACCTTGTACCGCCTTGGTGCGGAGGGGAGGAGCTTGGACCTGCCTCCACTCAGTGTGCCAGGCTCTGCTGACTCCCCATTGGAGACCATGATTTGGAGGATGTGGGAATGGGGGTGGCTTGGGAGGGAGGGCTAGGAGGTGGGAGGAGGGAAGAGGTGGGATCTGTGAGTGGTATGTAGGGTGAGTAGAAAATTTCTTAATAAAAAAAAAATGGAAAAAAAAAAAAGAAGAAGTAGTAAGTGCTTCACATCACAGGCTGAGGAAGCAGCCATGGTGGAAGAGCCTTAAGGGCCTTGAGAGGGGGCAGAGATGGTTATAAAGACTCATCATGGATTATACATACATTCTTGATTGTACACACACACACACACACACACACACACACACACACACACACACAAAGAATCCTGGCTGAGATGGCTAGATCTAATCATTCTTATCATGCTGGAGAAGCCAGCATCTGCTGGTTCTCAGCTCTTTTCCTGAGAGGAAGGGGACCCAGAAAGAGAAGAGAAGGATTGTAGGTAGTTGGGCTTTTCCCCCCAAGAAATCTAGGGCTAGAAGGAAAAAGAGGCTGTAGCCCAGTACCAGGCAGAGGAGGAGCTTCTCTCTGGGGGGTGAAAAGACACTTTACAGTGTCCAAGCTTGTCAGCTCACTTTGCAGGAGAGACTGGAGCTGGGGTGATGATGGCTCTGTGATGAGCAGGGCCACACCTTGACCAAGGCTGCTTAATTATATATGTCTCTCACCTTCTGTTTAAACCCCACCCTCGAGTTAGGACTCTGAAGACTTTTTGTAGGGGAAGAGAGCTCTTGCTGGACCTCTTTGCCCCTCCTCCCAATGTGGCCACATTGAATGGATTTCCTTTTCTTGCTTCTTACTGTTAGCTATTTAATTGACTTATTAAGGATGGTGGTTACACGTTAAGTGGTATTTCGATCTTATTCTGATGCTCTCAAGACTGGCAGTAAAGTCTGTTTTGAATCAAAGGGTGGAGCTAGCTACTAGCTGACCAAAATTAACCATAGAGATTTTGGAGGACTGAGGGGACAGATAGAGAGTCAGAAAGTAGTAGGGTGGGGCTTAGAGAGGGTCTCTGTCCTTTCAGATGGAGGAGAGACAGAGGGAGAGAGAGAGAGGGAGGAGGTTACCGGTCACTTCCCTGCTGATTCTCTGATCATTCAGGCTCCTACCCTGTTTTCTAACTCCCTTATTGTTTTTATTGTTAAAGAATAATTAGATAAATGCACCAGATATACCTGGATTATTGGCACTGTCAGGGCCCAGGATCTGACTCTTAATAACTCTGGTCACAAGCCCTTCCCCTGGGGGAGTTCTCGTTTCTATTTGCACATCTATCTGCAGATACAATCTAGGGTAGATAAGGGTGGCTCAGGAATCCAAGCTGGAGGGGATTCCCAGATGGTATGATCCCTATGAACAAAGGTTCAGACTGGAGTGTCTCGGTGTCACCAAGGAGATAAAGCCTTGCTAATTTTCCCGTAAAGGAGACACTTTAGAGGAGTTCCTTAACTCTGAAGATAAATGCAGAGGGATGTGACACCACTCTTGGAAAGGGACCTCACAAGGTTCTCTTGTCCTATGCAATGTCCTCTGCCTCTCAGGTCCTAAAATACGCCCATATTTCAAATTGCCTAAAGTCGGGAGCAGCAGGTATTTCTTTTAGAGTGAGCCAGATATGGAGATTTATTTATTTATTTAAGGCTTTTCTTCTTCTTTTTTTTTCCCCCTTTCTTTCTTTTTCCTTTTGGTTTTTCTAGACAGGGTTTCTCTGTGTAACAGCCCTGGCTCTCCTGGAACTCACTCTGTAGACCAGGCTGGCCTCAAACTCCTCCAACTTACAGGTCCGAATGCTGGGGAAAAGGTGTACGCCATCAGTGCCAGCTCCTCGTGAACTTCCTGTACTGTTTGTGTCCTGTTGCATGTTTATGTTGGTCAGATTGTCACCGTTGTGACTAAATGCCTGGTGTAAACATAGTAAGAGGAGAAAAGGCTGCTTTGGCTCAGCAGTTCCAGACTTCAGTCTTTGGTCCCTTGGTACCGTGGCTCTATCCCTGAAGCAAGGCTAAATATCACAGCTACGGGTGTGGGCAGAGCAGGAAGAAGCTTGCCTCATGACAGCCATAAGCAGACAGAAAGTGTCAGGGACAAGATATGCCCTTGAAAATTGTCCCCAGTGACTCATTTCCTCCAACTATGGACTCTCTTCCATACCATCAAATTATGTCTCCGTCGACAGATTCATCCATCCGCTAGGTCAGAGCTCCTCACGATCCAGTCACCTCTCGGTGATTAGATCCACCAGCTGGCGACCAAACCCATAGCCAACCCCATCACTTCAGGGAAACACTTCGTATCTAAAATACCATACTGCTCCATGCTGTTGAGACTGAAGAATCCACACTTGAGGTCCTTACTATCATGGGGCTTATATTGTAGCAAGAGGAACTAGGAATACTCAAGCGACTGACTGAGGTTGGCGTGTACAGGAGGTCAGTGTGGCTGAAGCAGGGGAAGGTGGAAAGTGGACTCCGGGTACCTGTCTGAGGTCTGACCATGCTGTCCTCCACGGTGGGGCTGTAGGAGGTGGTGCCTGCTCTGGCTACCAGATTCACAGCTCCTTCTCTCCCCCTTCCTCCCTCCAGGTTTGTCACCCTTTCACAGCGATGCCTCCCTGGAGTTCTGTGAAGCCAGTTCACCACCTAGTGGACAGACACACAGCAGCACCGGCGCGATTTTTATTTCATTTTGTCCCCTCCTTCCTAGCTAGCAAAGTAAGAAATAGTTTAAGTGCCCTAGACCTCGGATGCCATATGCCTCCTTCACTGAATAGCTTAAGGGTCTACAGAGAAACAGAAATAAGAGGATGTATTCAGGGATACAGAAAGACATGGACTATGAGGGATGGGCTCGTGGTGGTGGTGATATATTGTGTACCTTAATAAACTTGCCTGAGGATCAGAGGACAGAGCCAGCCACTAGATTAGACAAGGAGGTCAGGCAGTGGTGGCACACACCTTTAATCCTAGCACTCAGGAGGCAGAGATCTGTCTGGATCTCTGTGAGTTCAAGGCCACACTGGGCTATATGAGATTGATCCAGTCTAGGAGAGAAACAGAGCCAGACCGTGGTGACACACACCTTTAATCCCAGCACTTGAGATCTCATGCCTTTGCTTGGGAAACACACACGCCTTTAATCCCAGGAAGTGATGTCTGGGCAGAGAAAGGTATATAAGGTGTGAGGAAACAGGAACTCACTCTCTTTAGGCTGAGGATTTCACAGATGTAAGGACTAGTGGCTGGTTGTTCTGCTTCTCTGATCTTTCAGCTTTCACCCTGATATCTGGCTCTGGGTTTTTTAATTAAAAGACCATCTAAGATTCGAACATAATGATGATACAGGTTGGTAAGTCCCACAATTACACGTGCAAGCTGGATTCCCAGCAAAACAAGTGCTATTGTCCCTGTCCAAAGCTGAAGTCCAAAAAGCAGGAACACTGATATCCAAGAATTGAAGACATGTGTCTCTGCTCAGCGAGAAAGAGAGGGAACTTCCTCTATTTGTCCTGTTGGCTCTTGGTGGGTTGAGTGATGCTCACCTACTGTTTTAGGGGCAATCATTTTTATTCAGTCCACTAATTTAAAAGCTCAGTTCCTTTCCTAACATAATCAGAAATAAGATTTTTTTTACCACTGTCTGGGCTCTCCTTAGGCCAGTCTTATAAATATACATAAAGTTGACTATCCCACCCACCATGATGAAAAGGGACTGGGGCTATAAAATGAGCCAGGGAGAGGAGGGGCCCTGTGTGAGCAGGGACCAGACTAGCAGATTTACCAACCCAAGGATCCCCTAAAAGCCCTTGGTGGGATACAGGAGGAAGAAAAGGGAACATGCTGTCCAAGCAGGCGCATCTGGATGGATTGATGAGGCGAAGAAGCAAGAAAAGCAACTGAGAGGCCAGCAGAGAGGGCGCGTGGCTGTGTGGAGGAGGCCGTAGTCATTGTCACAATGATGGGCCACTGTCCCCCTCACCACCTCAGGAAAGGTGTACGTGCCCCTAGTATAGGAATACGTGGTGAAGGTGGCCCACCGAAAACCCTACAGCTCCAAGCAGGCACAAAGCCCAATGTGTCCATCTGCCTTCTCTGTTCCCAGGGACTCCTTAGTCCACAACAAATTTTCTTTCACAGGAACCTGTGTTTCTACCATAGGAAAAGGGTGTGGCCAGAAGTAGAGTAGCAAGCAGAGTAGAGTAGCAAGCAGAGTAGGAAAGACACTTGGAGCCCCGTGGGAGCCATCTGCCACGTTTCCAACAATTCCAGTAGGGCTTTTCCCTTCTCTTTCAGGTTCATTTTACAAGGATAAGCCTGCTGGAGTCTCCTCCTCCTCAACGAGCCCCCCTGTGCTCATCTTCGCCTGGGACAGGTCTTCGATCTGCAGGATGGCCCAATACAGGTTTTGGCAGAGGGTCGGGGTGGGGTCTCTGGGTCAGTCAGGCCCCTCCCTTGGGATCGATTACTGCCTCTTATTGTTTACTTTAAAAAAAAATCAGTGAACTGTATCTTTAAGACCAGTTTAGGTTCACAGCTAAACTGGATATACAGTATAGAAAATGCCCACATATGCCTGGCCCTCTATCTCTCCCACTGTCAACAGCCACCACCAGCTGCATCAACCTCTCACTGTCACCCAAAGGCCACAGTGTCCTGTAGGGGACACTTCTCATGTTGTCTTTTTTCTTCTTCTTCTTTCTTCCTTCCCTTCTTTTTTTGAGATGGACTGTCTTGGAACCCACTGTGTAGACGAGGCTGGCCTCCAACTCACAGAAATCCACCTGCCTCTACCTCCTGAGTGCTGGGATTAAAGGTGTGCGCCACCACAGCTGGCTCAGTGTATGTGGGTTGTGTGTATGTGGGTTGAATATATGTGGGTGTACATGCCTACACATGTAGACACCAGGAGTCAATATCAGCTGTCTTCTTCAGTTACCACCCCCCTTATTTTGAGACAGGGTCTCTCGCTGAACCTTAAGCTTGCTGTTTAGACTAGCTGGCCTGCAAGGCCTTAGGATCCACTTGTAACTGTTCCCTGCTCCCAGCTCCGGGGCTGCCAACATATACCACCACACCTGGCTTTTTCATGGGTTCTGGGGACCCCAACTCAGATCCTCACACTTGCTCAGCAAGCTCTGTACCCACGGAGCCATCTCCCCAAACCCGAGTGTTGTCCTCCTATGGGTTTTGTCACCTGTATGCATCATGCTGCATCTCCCCCATTACGATATCATGCAAAGGAGTTACCTTGCCCAAAAGCTCTCTGCATCCTTAGTCATCCGTCCTGGCTCCACTTCTAGCTCCCGCTGATCTTATCTTCTGGGACGCCCTGAACTGGAATCCCCTGAATGTGGCTTCTCCCAATCAGATTCTCCCAGCAGCATGCATTTTGGTCTTCCTCTGTCTTTTGTCTTGTCATAGCTTAACAGCAATCTGTCTTGGCACTGAACAAAACTCCACTGTATGGCTACACTGTAGTTTGTTAATTCGTTGACTATTGAAGGACATCTTTGCTACTTCTTATTTGGGGCAAATGTGCATAAAATATGAGTTTTCTGCTCAACATTGATTTTAAGTACTGCTGCTCCCCAAGGCTAGCCTCAAAGTTGCTTACACTAAAGTTGGCCTTGAACTCCTGGTCTTCCAGTCTTCACTTCTCTGGTGATGGGATTACAGGTATGCAACATAAAGAATTAAAAAAAGCAACACTCGGGAGGCAGGGGCAGGATTGGTCTGCAAAGAGAGTTCCGGGACGGCCAGTGCTACATAGAGAAATCCTGTCTCAAAAAAATTTTACATATATATACACGTATGTATATGTATTTTATGGGTTATTGCTCAGAGTATTATTTTAAGGGCTAAGAGAGGGCTTAGCAGTTGAGAGCACTTGTTACTCTTGCAGAGGACCCAGCTTCAGTTCCCAGCACCATAACAAATGTCTACACCTGCAGTTCCAGAGGTTCTGACGTCCTCTTCTGGCCTCCACAGGCACTGCATGCATGGGGTGCAGACATACATGTAGACAAATCACCTATACACATAAAATAAAAAATAATTTTTTTCAATTATTTGATTAATTAATTGTGCATTGCCATTTTGCCTGTGTAAGGATGTCAGGTCCCCTGGAACTGTAGTTACAGACACTTGTGAGCTGCCATGTAGATGCTGGGAATTGAACCCAAGTCCTCTAGAAGAGCAGTCAGTGCTCTTAACTGCTGAGCCAACTCTCCAGCCCCATAAAAATAATTCCTAAGACACTATTTTAAGTACTTTTACTGATGAGCAAACTATGTTTGATGAATGTTTACTCCCTCCCAGGCTCCAAAAGCATCGACAGGGGCAGGACTGTCTACCTCCTGATCATTAAGCCAGCCAGGACTGCAGGGCCTAGACCACCTGACGCCAACTTGGCAACGGCATTGGGAGCCAGCTTACAGGTCCTGGAGGCACACAAGCTAGCTCCTACGCTGGTTTCTGTAGCTGTATACACTGAGCAAGGGAAGATGCCTCTCTGAACTTCTGCTCTCTCCACTGTCAAAAAAGCATCCACACATTGTCTGTGGCATCATGGGAAGTCAGTGGATGGATGTAGCACAACTGCACCCTGGTGCCTCTCCCAAGAGCAGGACATGACCTGACCACCCCCCACCCTGGTCCCTGATGCAAAGACTGGTGTCTTGAAACCTCTGTTCACCTTGATCCACTTTCTTCTGTGGCTGTGATAAAACTCTCTGACCAAAAGTGTAGCTAGAGTTTTCCTGCCTGGCCCACAGTCAGGACAAATCTCTGTCACCCGCCAGTCCCACAGCCACTCAGACCCAACCAAGTAAACACAGAGACTTATATTGCTTACAAACTGTATGGCCGTGGCAGGCTTCTTGCTAACTGTTCTTACAACTTAAATTAATCCATTTCCATAAATCTATACCTTGCCACGTGGCTGGTGGCTTACCGATGTCTTCACATGGTGCTTGTCATAGCGGTGGCTGGCAGTGTCTCCTTCTGCCTTCCTGTTCTTTCTTTTCTCCTCTCTGTTAGTCCCGCCTATACTTCCTGCCTAGCCACTGGCCAATCAGTGTTTTATTTATTGACCAATCAGAGCAACAGATTTGACATACAGGGGTAAGCAAAGATATGTGGCTTACACTCCAGGCCACGGTCCTTTGAGACATCAGGGCAGGAACTTAGATAGGAACTTGAAGCAGAAAGCATGGAAGAACATTGCTTGCTGGCTCAATGATGGGCTCATACTTAGCTGGTCTTGTAATAAAACTCAGGGCCACCTGCCCATGTCAATCAACAAGACAATCCCCACAGACATGCCCACAGGCCAACAAGACAATCCCCCACAGACATACCCACAGGCCAACAAGACAATCCCCCATAGACATGCCCACAAGCCAAACTGATTGGGCAATCTCTCAATTAAGATCCCTTTCCCAAATGACTCTAGACAGTTAACACCAGCTACAACACCATCTTTCTCAATTTCAGTTTTTACACCCAACAGTGACTGAGGAAAGAGCAAGAATTAACAGGGCAGAGTGGTTGGAGAGCAGGGAGTCTGGATTGTGGAGCAGTGGAGGAAGACGGAGCTGTGCACACAATCTGTCTTGTTTTCTTCTTCCAACAACCAAGAACACCTTCCCTGAGCTCCACATCAGCCAGGGGTCTAAGCTTACAGCGCCTGAGCTTCGACCTGAGGTTCCTTCAGACTTGGGGTTCCAAGACTTCACGTCCAGGTCCAATGAGTTGTTGGAAGAGAATGTGGTAGACACTACAAGCTAGACAGTCTATCGCAAGTTCATGGAACCTGGGTAGCTGCCCAAGTTCATGGAACCTGGGTAGCTGCACAAGTTCATGGAACCTGAGTAGCTGCCCAAGAAAAGGTACACCCACCTGCTCCTTCTTCCTTCCCCTGTGGAACCCAGTGAGAATCCAGCTATCTGAAAACTTGGTCACACACCTACCCTAAGCCTGGATCAGGCCAGCTTTTCTTTAAAGCTCCTGAGATGCCAATGTAGAAAGTCAGTCTTCAGTGACAAATGTCACTGGGAATCGGACCAAGGGGATCACAGGTTAAGGGAGAAGGTTCTGGAGCTCAACGCCATGGCTTCCATTGTGTCAGCTACCTTTCCTCTTCGTGAGTGACTTCAGGCTGGTCACTGCACTGCTCTGAGCCTCAATGCCCTCACGTGTCAAATGAGGATCCTAACATGACCGTCTCTTGATGTAAGGAGGCTGTAACTACCTTCACAGCAGTCTCCGTGGCTGGTGGTGAAGAATGATGGTGGATGAGAAGAGACAAGGAGACTGGTGGATTCCTTAGCACGCATGTCTAGCTTACTTACCTGGCCTACATAGAAAGCTGTCACTAGACAAAAGATGAACCCTTTTTAATTTAAACTGTAAAAAAAACATGCATGTGTTAGTGTTTGCTGCAATTGATCTTTGCTGGCTCTTGGCAGGGGCCCACACTGAGGCAACTGCTTCGCAAAGTTCTAAATAAAACAGGAAGGCCCCTCCCCTGGCTCTGCCCCACCTTCATCTCTATGGAAGCACCAGAAGGCCCATGAGTCCAGGCCAGCTGGGCCCCAGACACTGGACGACGCAGTGGGCAGACCTCCAGCTTAGCTCTCCCAAGGCCAGGCTGGGTGCCCTGGAAAGGCTGGCCCCTCTGATGTGTGCCTGCAGAAGACAGACACGATTGGCTTCAAGCACTGGCATCGAGCTTGGCATTTGAGCTCCTTTCATGCTTCTGCTAGGCTGGAAGTTGGGGAGCGTGGTGTACCCACCTGGGAGCCAGCTGTGTGGCCAAATGAGGCTCCAAAGAGAAGCCAGATCCATATATGCCACAAGGTGACTTGTACAATTTCTCCAGGGATGTGGGAAAGCTGTTGCGTACACACGGTGATGTAAAGCTCCAAGCAAGTGAGAAGGTGATACGGTGTGAGGACTCTCAAGCCATATGAGCACTCACATATTGGCAGTGTCTAAGCCTCAACTGGCCATTCCTTTCCTGGTTTCACGGAACTAGGTAATAATTATAGTGAGGAGACAGGTAGGTGTGGGGTTGAACCTGGCCCTGCCTCTTTCCAGGTCTTTGTGCTTCCATTTCCACTCCCAATAAGTGAATCCTTGGCACATGTTAATGTTCACTCTCCACACACTCAGAAGGGACAACAGATTAACGATGATGGATCTGGTTATGACGAGCACACTCACGTTTCTATGCCTCCTGCAGTATTCACCGCCTATTCAGACCCCAGGAGTTGTCCATGTAACTGTGAGTTAAATTATCAACTTGACAGTCCAGAAAAAAACCACCTGGGAATTTAAAAGGTCTGAATGAGGAAGTGTCAAGACGGGGCTAGCCAGCAGCACGTCTGTGTGGGGTGGCCCTGACTGTATTGATTGACAAAGGACAACCCAGTTCATCGTGGGTGGCTTCATTCCCTGAGCTTGGGTTCTGGATTGTATAAGAAAAGGAAACCCAAACCCAGAAAGACAGTCCTGGTATGTACTCACTCATAAGTGGATTCTAGATATAAAATAAAGATCAGACCACAACCCATAGAACCATGGAGGCTATATATATAGCATGGAGGTCCCTAGGATGACTGTGGCTTATAATAAATTTCGGTTTTACTCAATTATTGAAAAAAAAATAGCCAAATGAATGGAAACACATGAACTATGAACCAAAGGCTGAGGGGCCCCCAGCTGGATCAGGCCCTCTGAATAGGTGTGACAGTTGATTGGCTTGATCAGTTTGGGAGGCAACTAGGCCGTGGGACCAAGTCCTGTGCTCATTGCATGAGTTGGCTGTTTGAAACCTGGAGCTTATTCAGGGACACTTGGCTCAGTCTGGGAGGAAGGGACTGGACCTGCCTGGACTGAGTCTACCAGGTTGATCGCAGTCCTCGGGGGAGGATTTGCCCTGGAGGAGGTGGGAATGGGGGGTGGGCTGGGGGGAAGGGGAGGGGGTCGGAGGGGGGAGAATAGGGGAACCTGTGGCTGATATGTAGAACTGAATGGTATTGTAAAATAAAATAAATAAAATTTAAAAAAAAAAAAGAAAGGAAAGGAACTGAGCACTAGCATTCATGCATTCCCCTCTGCTCTTCTGTTTTGTTTCTGTTTTTCAAGGCAGCATTTCTCTGTTACAGCTCTGGCTGTCCTAGAACTTGCTTTGTAGACCAGGCTGGCCTCACACTCACAAAGATCTGTCTGCCTCTGCCTCCCCAGTGCTGGGATTAAAGGCGTGCACCACCACACCCGGCTCCCTCTCTGCTCTTGACTGTGGATGTGACCAGTTGCTAAAATTACCTTGGCTGTCTTCAGTCCCATTAATAACTATTAACCACCCACTTCTGTATCTGACCTAAAATTCTTTTGGCTACCTGGTACAATCTTTAAAAAATTAATTAATTAATTAATTAATTAATATATCACTAGCTTCCACCAACCCAAAATTTAAGAATGTCATTTGAGGCCAACAGCAGAGACCCCCTGTTGCCTATACCCCACCCCAACTAACACACAGACACAATGTATTTGCAACAGCATTGATTTATGACCTCTTTTGTTCTGTGACCATTAAGAACTCAGATAAATGTGTCCATGATGGAATATACGATTTGGGGCAAACCAAATCCAAACTCCCAGGCTATGGTCACCCATATTTGGCTCAGAATAAACTGTCATTTACTCCTTTTGGACCAAGAGCTCTGTTTTGCTACAAGCTTGTCCATAGATGTGGATCTTGTCTGTCTGCACAAGGCCTGTGGCTCTGTCTTGGGAAAGGCTGCTTGGGCTCAGAAAGGATGTCCTGAAGTAAACTGCAGAACAGAACTCGGGTACCGTGACCTCCCCTGACCCACAGCTTCCTGAATCTCTAAGCACCTTTGACCTTGTTGCTTCTCTCCCCAAGGGTGGGTTAAGGTTTCTTCTTGATTTCTTGAAAGTTCCTTAATTTGAGTAAGAACACTGCAGGGACTCCACCCAGGGGTGCAATAGCCAAACTGGGAAGATTAACCACGAAAAGACGTGACAAAGACTAGCGTCCTCCCCACACCCAACAGCACTTTTCACCTGCTCCTCTCAGGCAGACAGCCTGGGAGATCCCATTCACGGGATGCACAAGGCCAGGGCTGTGGGCTCTAGGCAAGGGGCCACCGGAGGACTGGTCCGCTCCTGGAGGCAGATGGTGGAAAGACAAGAGGGTCTGCTGTGCAGAGGGCAGAGAACAGCATGCTTTGGGTCAGAATATTAGAGAAATAACAGCCTGTTAGAAGTTACGGACCTGGTAACAACAGCATGGACTCACCCTGGAAGGAACAGCTGGGAAGACAGCAGGGGTCCTGGGGAGATGTTAAGGCCTGTTTGGAGGGCCTAAAGTCTTAGCAGTGTTTACCTGTACTCCCAAACACCTGTGCCAGAGGGGCCTGAACTAGCACTGTCCATACTGTCCCTCTTTTCTATACATGCCCACAAAACCACATCCAACACCCACCAGTGACCAGCAGGGTAGCCTTGGACAAGCTACTTCTTGCTGGTTGTCATTTCTACACCTATAAAACGGGGAAGCAGCAGCCCCTATTGTTAGTTACTGGGGGGCTAACAGAGGTGTGTGCAATGCCCACACTGTGTTGGCACAGACATCCTTGGCCATGGCATGAGGATTTCCCACCCATTGCTCTAGGTATAATCTGTTGTGTCCCCAGACAGATCCATTCCCTTTTACTATTTCCTCTCTCCCAGTTTTTCAGTGTGAGTGGCATGAACCTCCCTTAGGTTAAGGTAACAATGACTTCCCCCCACCACAAACCACCAGCATGTCCACTACCCTACTGTAGCCCCTTAGCCCCCAGACCTTCCAAGGAACACCTTCCCGATACATCTAAGGATGAACCTGAAAGATCCCTTCCCCCTTAAGAACATAGAACACATGCTAAGAACCTAAACACTGTCTGGATCCTTTCTGACAGGCCTACATCACCTAAGTAGAGAGCAGAAGGCTGGACTGGGATGCAAGGACCACAGGATACCACAGATGCGAGCGAGGACCAGATTTGATGTATACTTTGCTTAACATCAAAGACCCTGCTATCTGGCCTTCCACAGCCTCTCCAGGTACAAAACTGGACCTTGCTGGAGAGAGAAAACTCAGTCAGGACAAAGAAACTTCTCTCCAGTGCCAGGACCATCTCGTGGGTATTGCTAATTACTCGACTTTGGACAACACCTCTCACACACACACCATGTATTCTCCTCATGGGGACCGAGGTATGTGTACAAGTCAAAGCAAAGTCGTGCAATGGTTTTCTTGAGTCCCGCTGTCCAGACTCTTACTGTAAAGCTTTCCCAGAAAGAAAGGAACCCTGCTGCTGTGGAGGCTCGAGCTGTGGGAAAGCAGGCTGAGGGAGCCCTCTCTAAATTCCGGAGGATGGAGTGCTTGCTCTTATTTTGGACCCAGGATAAGTATTTGCAGAAGCTTGTGCATTCTGCACACTTAGATCAGGCCATTCCCGTGCACTAGTCTAAAAAAAACTGGCTGGCTTTCAGGAGCCCTGACTGACTAGAGAGCACATGGCTTGCATCTGTCCTGTCCTGCTCTGGCTGTCCTCCACACTTGACCCACAGCAGGACAGATGCAAGGCCTTTTGGCACAGAGCAGAGGTTCCCCAGGGAGATCGTTGTTGACTGACTGCATGATGTATGAGATCGACAGATTCTCCTTAATTTAACCAGCTCCAGATTAAAGTAAAACTGTCCGTTCAGTGAGCCAAGGTGGCCAAATAGGGTTGTATGACGCTGGCAAATCCCAAGGGGAGATATTGAAATAACTCGTGGGGCAGAAAGCTCAGCCCTGCATGCACAATGTGGCTGAATGAGGAGCCCACTGACATCAAGGCCATTTCAAAAGGACTGCAGCCAGACGGTAAAAGAAGCACACCGAAATCCAAGTATGAAGAAGTACTTTAATAGCTGAAACTCAAAGTCATTGTGCTCCTGGTTCCAGGATTCCTAAGAGGCATCTTTGGCCATCTCAGAAGCCAGGGTCACCCACCTATGGTCTCAGGGCATCAACTTCCTCTGGGTGCTGACTTGGAGGAAAGTGTAAACACATCCAAGACCATGGCTGTGAGGACCTTCCTCTTACCTGTGCATCCAGTCAACTGCATTAGTTGGACAACTTGGGCTAAGGGAAGAGACAAATGTTGACTGCTTAAGCAGGAATAGCCCAAGCTTGTAAGGAAAAGCACGCTGCATACATAGCATTCAGAGGGTGGGGTCTGCCTGTGCACCTGCAACATTACATCTGTTTTGCCTGCAAACTACCAAGGAGGATTCTGTCGGCAGGGGCATTCCCTGAACAAGCAAAATGTTGGACAAAAAAGTCCTGGATGTCCTGCGTCACCAGCTCAGAGTCCTCATGCATCATCCACTGGAGAGTTTTGAGGGGAACATGAAGTCATGGCTCCTGCCTCTGCCTAGGGGTCAATTTCTTCGGGAATCACTGTAATCATAACGTCTTCATTGCCCCTGCGGACAACCATGTTCAGGGTGTTTTCCTTTTTAATGACATCACTGACATCATTGACAGTGACGATTGACTGTCCATTGATGCTGATGATGACGTCATTTTCTTTGAGCCCTCCACTGAAACACAAAGGGAAACACACTGGTGACATTTCCATTCTTCCCAGTCATCAAGAAAGGCACACTTTAGAACCCAAAAGCCCAGAACATAGGGTTTATAGGAGACGGTGGTGAACTCAGGCAGAAATGACTTCAATCAGAGTAGATGGAATTTCCTGTCAAGATTTTTGTTAAGGCCAAATCAATAATGCTCATTGTAGAAATGTCTATGATATTTGTATCAACTATGATCAGCTGTCCTCAGAGGCAACATGGAAACACCAGGTACTAGGACCACGGCCCATTTGCTCATAAATGGCACTGTAATTCAGAAAGTGATTCTTCCCGGAATACTGAATGCCTCTATTCAGAGAGAATTCTCCATGCTGTGGCTGGAACTTTTGTGCCTACATGACAGGGTCAACTATTCTACCACAGTCCTCCTTGTCCTAACGTAAGTCTACAGACTTCTTCCACAAAGCCCAGATGGGAAACAGCTTAGGCCTCACAGAGTATTTGGTTTCTGTGTCTTAGCTATCCAATTCTGCTGCAGCAGCATAAAAATCACTCCAGACAAGATGTCATCTTGTCTGGGGACACGGCTGTAGTCCAATAAAACATGTGTGCACATTTGCATTTCAGAGAATTAACAGTATCACAAAACAGTGTCATTTGGATTTATTTTTTCCCAACCATGAAAAAATGCAAACTCTTTTTTCTCAGCTCACAGGTCATTGACAAAGAGGCAGCAGGCCAAGCCTGGCCCCAGGGCCGCATATCTGCAAGCTTCAGTCCATATTGCTTTCCAGATGTCATGGGGGTCCAGGTAACAAACCTAACTTTGTCTGAACTGCTTCGTTCACTATTTGGATGGTTTTCTATAGGGGTTGATGGGTATGACTTCACTAGTCACAAACACAACTAGAGAAGGATGTGGGGAGGAGGAAGCCTGCTCCACAGAACCTTCCCAACGGCCAGGCTTCCCAGGGACTCCCAGCAAGCACACCAGCTGAGTGCTTTTCCTACATGGATGACCCCAGAGATGACCAAGGCAAGAAACCTGCTTCTGTGGCAAGCGCTGAGTCCAACCCAGGCAGAGGCCCTGGCTGTTAGGAAACGGTGGGCTGACATGGTCATCTGAGCCAGCACATGAACACTGCCTCCTAACCCACAAGCCACACGGATATTAGAAAAGGGGGAAAGGCTTCTCACTCACGCTTCTGCCGGGGTGTCAGGGATGACTTCAATGATATACGCCCCAGAGAAGACATCTGGGAAGTCTCGGTGGCGGTCCTTCAGCTCTTTGGCCTTGCTGCTTAGGAGAAAAAGCCCTTGTGTTAATATGAAGCACCCACAGCTTTCCTGGGCCAACAACTGGCTCTCGCTCACCAGATTCCTTTCTTATTCTCAACGTCAAGTCTTCTGATTTACTTGATCGTGACACATACAATACACATACACACAGGCTCTGACACAGCACAACACACATGTGGAGGTCCGGGGACAACGTTAGTCCTTACCTTGCACCTTGTGTAGCTAGAGTTTTCCTGCCTGGCCCACAGTCAGGACAAATCTCTGTCACCTGCCATTCCCACAACCGCTCAGACCCAACCAAGTAAACACAGAGACTTATATTGCTTATAAACTGTATGGCCATGGCAGGCTTCTTGCTAACTGTTCTTATAGCTTAAATTAATCCATTTCCATAAATCTATACCCTGTCACGTGGCTTGTGGCTTACCAGTATCTTCACATTCTGCTTGTCCTGGCGGGCAGCTGGCAGTGACTCCTTCTGCCTTCCTGTTCTTTTATTTCTCCTCTGTTAGTCCCGCCTATACTTCCTGCCTAGCCACAGCCAATCAGGTTTTATTTATTGACAAATCAGAGCAACACATTTGCCATACAGACCATCCATCCCACAGCACAGCCAAGTGCAGACCATCTCAGACACCTGCACTCAGGCCCGTGGTCCTAATCATCCTCTATGCGGACCTGCTGGGTAAAGCCACGAGGAACCCAAGGACGGGCTCCCACAGGACATACAGAACATCAACCACAGCAACCTTGTTTGGGGCAGGGTCTCTTGCTTGCTGCTGCACACATCGGGCTAGCCAGCCTGTGATGGGGTTTCTCCTCTGTTTACCTCCTTATGTTTATCTTGACATAAATAACATTGGAACTACAGACATGTATTGCTCTGCCTGGCTGTCCACAGGTCCTGGAGATTTGAACTCAGGTCTTCATACGACCATAGCAAGCACTTTTACCCACGGAGCCATCCCCCTCGCCCCCAGTTCTCCCTTAAAATGGCCTGCCGACTAGCATCCGCGGTTGCTACAGAATAGTCAGAAACTAGTTTAGCCACCAGCATAAGCCAGCTGCTGCTACAGCTGGCTGTCACTGCCGAGTATGAGCTGGACCTGACGGTCGATACAGTAAGCACACCCACACTGTTAACCTCATCCTGAAGGGGAGGGCGCCGAGCACCCAGGAGAGTACGCTGAAAAGCACAGGAGCTTGGGGGGAAACAACCCAGAAAGGTGACCCCCAGAGCCTAGCTTCCTTCACCCACACTTCCATCTCTCCGGCTCGCAAAGACAACCAGCGTGATTTCAGTCTCTGCAAAGCTGTCCCATCCTTGGCAACACTAAGAAAAGTACCATTGTTCATAAGCTGCACGGAATGTCTTCATATTTTGACAACTGGGTAGAATAGTACTATCAATACATCCTGCTCTTTAGTGACTCAGACATGCCAGTCAGCTCGGTTTCCTGTATTTCCTGCAGGATTCCCCCCAACCCCCTCCAGTATGGCATGAGCCTGGCAACTCCAGGCAGCAACTTCCACACTCAGGAAAACAAGTCCATCAGTCATCAGTACCCTGGGGCAGGGCCTTGCCCTGGCATTCCCGCAGCCACACCCCACGCTGCAGCGTGCAGGGGAGGCGGGTGCTCCAGGCTGGGGTGGGTGCTGGGGCACTCCTGGAATGTGAGTTTCAACAGAAGAAGCGGTGAGAGGCAGGCACGAGAGTGTGCAGGAGTGAGCCAGCCGTCTGCTGTCCGGGCCTGCCTTCGGGGAGGAGGGCAGAGTCTGCCGGCGGTCAGAATGCACAAACAAAGAGACCCAAAAGTCCCTCCCCTCCCCCAGTGTGACTTACTTCTAAGCAGAAACCTAGATGTCTGAAGGAAATAGTTTCCCTTCAAGAATGCCCATGCGGCCTTGTGATGTCCAGGTTTATATAAACACAGGGCAGATATTCATATTTCTATAAGTATGTGTCCTGTTTACCCACCTAGATGTGAGCGACATCATTCGGATCCCAATATACTTCTTCTTGGTGACAGCTTTTCCTGGTATGACAAGAAAGGGACAAAAAGTCGGCCCAATTGGTGGAAGTATTGGGACACAGGAGCTTGAATTCCAATGCTCCAGTTCTGTGGCATGAGCCAGAGGGGGGCACCCAAAGACTGTGGTTCAGTCCTGGCCTGGATTCCCAATCTACAGTGGGACTTTAGAAACTGTCAAAAACTCGGGCATGACCCTTCATTCCTAACCCCTAAGAGACCCCCTCTGTTCACTCTCCACCGCCACTACCCTGGTAACATACAGTGACTCTTGAGACGACTGGTCTTAGGAACTGTCCTCAGTGGGCAGCTAAGCCTCAGGACTGAACCTACAAAGGTCCCCGGGATGCCTGGACCTGGTTACCTTTGGCCTGTCGGTCGTGGGACTCTGTCAGGAACTTTTTTATCTTATCCGATGGAATTGCAAAGGAGATGCCTGCTGTCACCTTCAATGTGTTAATTCCGATCACCTCGCCATCCTGAAAAACAAGATGAGACCTGGAGACTCTGTATGACAGAAGTCTTTGAAATGTGTTGCCAGGTGTGGCGCCTCACACCTGTAATTCCAGCATTCAAAAGCAGCTGAGATAGGATCACTGTGAGATCCTGGCCAGCCTGAGCTATGGTTTGAGGCCTACTTTCAAAACACAAGATTGAGAGGAGGTTGCTATCTTCACTGGCCATCACGTATTCTACCCCACAAATGTGTACAATTAAAATAATAAAAAGGAAAAAAAAAGAAGCGTGGGCTGAGAAGACGACACCGTGGTTAAAGAGCTTGCCAAGCAAGTGAGAAGACTGGGAGTTGGGATCCCCAGGAACCCATGGAGATGTTGGGGGGGGTGGCAGCTGGCCTGTAATGCCAGCCTCAGAGGCAGAGGTGGGATCCCCAGAGAAAGCTGGCCCATGCAACTAGCTGTAGCATGTAGCTCTGGGTTCCACTGAGTAAGGGGGAACATGAATGTACAGATGATTTCAAAGCCATAATATGTGCTCTTTTTACAGGAAGACTGTTCCCAGAATCTCTGAGTCACTAAGGTGGCCGTTACCCTTCGTTGCTCTCCTTTTCCAATGACCTTACGGTGACTAGAGATGCTGAGGTGAGCCTGGACCCTCGGGTTCTACTCCCACCAGCTGTCCCAGGGTATGGTGGGGGCAAGTGAGGATGTTGAGGAACAATTGCTCTTGGTGTACTTCATATACATCAGTTTCTGACACCAAGGGACCCAGCGGGAAGCATTGTTGGGTGGCCTCAGTCCTATGCTCTCTTAATCAACTCCCCAGCTCTGGCATTCTGTGACCTTCAATTTTATGATGAGGTATTAAAGTTTAGGTTAAGTGAGACCTCTGTTAGCAAACAGATGGCTCCCCGTCATACCCACAGGCATTCAGGGAGGGTTCTGGCATGGAGACAAGTCAGGCCAGCTCATCTCCACTCAGCCACCCTCGAGGCTGCAGACAGCCTTTCTGGCTAGAACTTCATGGCGTCCACCTGTGGCCTGAAACACAGGCGTGTCCTCTGGCCTTACTGCTTCCAGAAAGGGCTGGTGGGGTAAGGTGCAAAGATATAGTCCACTCACATAGCGCACTATAAAGCTAATTACGTCATGCGCTCTGACCAGCTCATGTCCAAAGAGAAAGCGAAGAAAATAACATGCCCACTGAGGAAACAAACACAGCATAGGAACTGAAAGGCCTTACCAGGTTTACTAATGGGCCGCCAGAGTTTCCATACTGAAATAGAACCAAAAGGGAGAGGTCAGATCCGTTTCATATCGCCACCTAACTGATGTCTCTACCCAGCTGATTTCAAAGCACTTCAGGGTCTTCCCCAACATTTGTCTCTGCTCACCTAAGAGTTGGCTTAAAAAAGGGTCTTGACCGTTTTCACAAAGCTTGGGATGTGCCATATGGGATTATTTAGCTCCAGGCCCCACCGTGAGCACCTAATCCATTTTTACCTCCTCCTTGGAGGAGACCGGCTACCCACTTGCTTCAGGACCCCATAGTTTAACTCTGTTCAGTCCCAAGTAGGCCACCGCCACCCCCCCACCCTCTCCCACCCCCCACCCCCCACACACACGCCCCTGCTAGGACTACACTCCATGTGGTTCGTTCTAGTTCTAAGAATTCATGCAGACTACAAGAAAGTTTGGGGAAGTTTCCTCTGGCAAAAACTTGTCCCCGCCCCAGCAGGCAGAAGGAACAGAGGGCTTGCTCACATTGATGATGGCATCTGTCTGAATGTAGTCCATATCGGAGTTCCGGAGCCCCAGCTCTTTGCCGCCTCGTTGGGTGGTGCTCACGATCCCTGTGGTGACTGTGTTTTGAAGAGAGAAGGGGCTTCCAATGGCTACCACAAACTCTCCCGGTCGCAGCTCCGAGGAATGGCCAAGCAGCAGGACTGGCAGCTTTCCCTACGAGCACAAAGGCAGGCAGGCATTGCCACACTCCGCTTAACAAGCTAGAGAATGTAAATACAGGGGCACAGGGCAGACCCGGCCCCTAGGGGCTGAGCTCTGGGTTAACACTCCTCTCTCCTGAGGGCCAAGCCCCTGCCATAATCCACACACCACAGGCCATTAGGGAGCCAATGAAACAGAAGACACTCATGCCAAGGAAAATGGGACAAAGTGACAGACCATTTCTAGGTCTCACATATTAGAACCATCCACGCAGCTGGACAGAGGACAAGGGAGACAATGTAGACTTAAGATGGTCTTAGAGGTCAAAGTCCCAGGTGCCTTAGGGGAAGCAAACAACCTCGGGCCTACTTCCCACAGGCACAGCCTTCCTGAGGCCTGGGATGGGAGGAAGCCTGAGGGCAGGCACTCACACTGAATTCCTTGTGCACCCCGGTGGTGGCATGGCACAAGGATGAACAGAGGGGCTGGCAGCACCCAGGACCCCAGTGTTGGTCTGTCTCTCCTGCCTGCCCTGGGAAGGTCCCTACGCTCCCATCCTAGGCAGGCGGAGGATTCAGCGGAAGGAGTCCCATCTCCCATGCCCTCTAGATAATGGGCAAAGTCATGAGCCCTAAATAACTCCTCATAACAAGACAGAACCCTCCGAAGGCCATTGAGATTGATGGGCTGGGGAAATGGCTAGAGGCTGCCTTCCTTCACTAGCAAGGCCCCAGGCCCTGCTTTCTTCTTTCTTTCCATACAGCCCAGCAATCCCCGGTGCTGCTCATGGAGTTCAGGAAGATCTAGTCCCAGCTGCCTGCTAAGGGAAACTCTAACATTCATTCACCTTGAAAAAGAATAAGCTTTAAAAGGGGGGGGGCTAGCCTGGGCTACCAAGTGAGTTCCAGGAAAGGTGCAAAGCTACACAGAGAAACCCTATCTCAAAAAAACAAAAAAACAAAAAAAAAAAAGGACACAGTATAGGTAGAGATGGGATGGGTAGAGACCAGTGGCTTTAGCATCCCCTTAACAAAGAGAACTGAGCTGATGAGCTGGGAAACTTGTTTAGCAGACAAGGGAGGCTCCAGGGACCTGGGTGACTTGAGACAGTGCAGAGCACCACATACACACAAAGAGAAAGAGAGGGAGAATACTGGATAAGAAAACTCATGATGTAGAGAGTGCAAGTCCTCACCAGCTAGGAGCGTGAGAAGCCACACCTTTGGACTCTCAGATACCATACAGCCCCACAGAGCACCAGCCATCTGTGGCACAGGCTGAGGCCAGGCTGCCAAACTGAAATTCTGCATGAGCTTACAAGCCATGAACTCCTTATGTGAGAAGTGGGAATAACACAGTCCACCAATCTCACTTGTGTCTTACGAGAACCTGATGAATTCCGAGCCTGACCAGCTCTCTGGAAACAGCCTGCTTGGCTGGTCTATCAGCTACTTACCAATATCCAAGTGCCTGAAAATCCGATGAAGGATTCCAGCAACTGTGCTGTAACAAGCTAGCGTATGTCACCTTTCCAGACACAGTCCCACCCTGCCTTTGACCCTTTCACTTGAAGGTCACCTGAGGCCAGGGCCTATGGCATTCCCCAAACAGACCCACTCAGCATCCCATGGCACGTAGCAAGCTCAGCGCAACGTGTTTACCCTGGGTGGGCGCCAACAACAGTCCCTGCCAACAAGCTCTGCCAAGAATGACCTCAGCAATCACTGCAGGATGAGGCAGAGTCTGGCTGCTGATGTGTGCTCGGCCACACTGGAAGAGGCCCACCAGGACAGCACCATGTCTTCGGGGCCCGGGGCTGCCTCGAAGTCCTGTCTTGGAGGCTTTGGGGATAACTGAAGGGCAGGCAGAAGGGGTGGCCAGGGCCAGCAGCAGGTCAGCTTGGACATCCGAGGAAGCAGAGCTACACAGACAGAGTCAAGTTGAACTTGGAACAGTGAGCCCAGCTACACAGTGGGGACCCTAGCAGGTCGGAGGTAAGTAAGATCCACTGGGAGAATCAGTATCAGCATTTGGCTTGTACCACACCACATCCCAGCCACTGCTGCCTGCTAGGAGGAGAGCCAGATGCAGGCTTTAATCCTCAGGGTCCTCAGACAGCAGGGACATAATGACAGGGACATAAAGTCTGTCCCGTGCTTCTGTTCCAAAGTCTGAGCTCAGGCCCAGAGGATGCCAGGAAGGAGACAAATGTTTTGGGGGAAGCTGTGTGGACAAACAGTAGGAGCCTCTACAACGGCAGGAGATAAAGGCCTCTGCGTTACAGAGTGCTCAAAGGACATGCCAGGCTCAAGATCAATGGACTCATCCATTGTCACCGAGGTGACCATGTGGACACCAATGATGAGAACCCACAGGAATGCCCATGTGACCACCCTGTCACACCTGCCCAGGTGGGCAGTCCCAATGATCGTGTCTCATTAACTACATAAATCTTGAAGGGTAATTGTAAACACAAAACTAAACAGGCAGACATACAATGGCAGGGTAAGGAGACTGGGTATCATAGTCCAAATCCTCAATGTATACGAAAGGAATCAATCTTTCCCTGCCAGATGACCAAGATCTTACAGGGCACTCTGATGACCTGGGGGCATAATACCCCCCTCACACCATTTTACGGATATGGAAACTGAGGCTCGGGATGGAGACGCTTCTCTGAGAAGCCTGGTTAAGGAGAACTGGCTTCTAGCCTTGGGTCTCCATCCCTATAAGGCAGGAATTGTAATTGCTGGACTCCAATTACAGGCAGAAGTCCCTACAAGGGGGAGTGGGGTGGTGCCGAGATGGCGGCCAGGCCAGATTTATGGCTCCATGAGGTCAAGCTACCTTACGGGGGCCCTTTTGGCCCCTGCTCCCTGCAGGTGCTGGCTGATTGGCTATGAGCCTCAGGCTCCTTAGGCTTATTCAGATCCAAATGGGGCTCACTCTCAGCCATAATCCTCACCCAGGCCTGTCTGCTCGGTAGCTACGCCTTTGCTGGCCAAATTCCTGCTCAGTAATTGAGCTTTTAATTCTATCCCTGTCTAGACAGCCACACTCTCGGGAGGACAGAGGAGATGAAATGTACATGGCTGGAAGGCACAGCCATGCTACAGCCTTGACCTACAGGCGCTCTGCCACACTTCGGGGTCCCTGTTCTGTGTCCACAGGCTGCTTCCCATGTGCCCACATCAAAGCTGTCTCCAAGCTCCTGGCTGCAGACGCTCTGTCTAGGGTTCCCTTTGAAGCAGCACCAGCCACAGGCCCTCCAAGAGACCGGCTCCTCTCCTGACAGACACTTCCCATATCCACCCCCGTCCTGCAACTCAAAGCTCCCCTAAGAAGTAGACAGGACAAACATCCATTCTGATAGTTGCAAAAGCTGAGGAGAAGAAAGGGACCCACCGCTCCTGTTGGCCTTGTTGCTGGAGAGGCACGAACATGCCTTTATGAGAATAATAAATAAAGTCATGAGATGGAAAAACAGAGCTCTGAGGCTCCATACCATGAAGCCAAGAAGGAGCCCTCAGCCTCTAACAGGAGGGCCGGCAGCTTACACTGAGCCAAAACTCAAGTCCTTCGAGGGTGAGGGACATGGCACGGTGAATCTCTCACAATGAGTTCTCACCAAGCTGGAGAGAAAAAGTAGCCTAAGAGGCCAGCAGACGAGAAGCAGGAAGGTGCATAACCACCACATCTTCAGGGCACTGCCTCATGCCAAATGGTATCCCCAGCATCAACAAGAGAAAGAGAAGAATTCCTCAGGGCCCTGAAAATGGCTCAGCCAGGCAGCCTGATGACCTGAGTTTCACTCCTAGAAATCTCATCAAAAGCCACATATCTGTAATCCCAGCACTCCTACTTGGAGTTGGGAGACAGAAACAGGAGAAGCAGCCAGCAGCTGGTAGACCAGTTAGCTTGGATGTACAGTGTAGTGGCAGAAACAAGAGGGGTCTTCAACAAGGTGGAGACAAAAACTGGCACCATAAAGTTGTCCTCTAATCTCCATGCACACATTTGTACACATATGCATAGGCGCGCGCGCACACACACACAAATAATAATAATAATAATAATAATAATAATAATAAAAAAGAACTCATAATGCCCAAGTTATAAGCACACTGTCAGCTGAGTAGGTGGAGAATGAGCTCAAGGGAGTGTCAATAGTCCTGGACATAGACTCCAAGCTTACCATGTCCATACAAATTACTAAATGCCAGCCAAAGACTAGATGCTAGTTGTGAAGTAGGTCAAGGTCTTGGTCCCACAGCATGGTTCTAGAAGGCTCTTCCTAGCTAGTTCAATTATAGCTATCACACAAAGCAGGCCCAAGAGCTTTGCTTTCAGGACACTCTGCCCACCTGAGAGGGAATGGTCTCAACAAAGAGTCTTCCCAGTGCCGGGCATAAAACTTCAAAGACCTATATATCCAGTCCAGCTCTCCAGGCTTCCTGTCTGATGGGCAGAGCATGGATGAATCACCGAGGGCCAAGAGTAAAAGGGGAAGGAATAGAGACCATCCCCTTGCTGTAGGCAACTGGGCACAGTCTACAGTGCCAAACACAGAGCAATACTGCAGGGATCTACGTCTGTCTCACATGCAAGGAACAGAAAGCCGAATCCAAAATGAGCACAGCCATGTGTCTGAGGCCAGGGTTGCACTAAGCCTGAGAAAAAGGAGAAGTACTTTGTGAGGTGAGTTAGGAGTGGGCTCGTCCACTGTGCCCAGGCTTCAAAAGCTCAAGGACATCATGAAGAATCAGGCGCATCCTCCTCTCTACTCCATCAACGTCAGTGTGCTCTCCTGGTTACAAGACAGCCACCACCACTCCAGACATCACACAAAGACAAGGAGACGCCTAGTAGCAACACGACAAAGAGGGCCAGTAAAATGGCTCATCAGGGAAACGCAACTGCCACCAAGCCTGATGACCTGAGTCAAGGCGCAGGGGAATGAGCGGAGCCTGGCCACAGTAGACAAGCTCACTGCTGGTTCACCTCACACAACGGCTTCCTCCTGCTTTGCTGCACAGGAGTTGTTTACAATAAGCACTCTGCGGGACACACAAGGACAGGCTTGTACCCAATGGGCTGGGGGTACACGTGTGTGAGTTCGACACTCCCTCCCTCCTAAGCCTTGGCGGTAGATCTACCCCAGCCCACCAGCCCAGGATGCAGATACTCAGAGCCAGAAGGCCAACCAGCAAGGAAAGAACTGATCTGTGCCCAGAGGAAGGGGACAAGGGCCAGGGTAACAGAACAAAGCAATGACGGAGAAGTTAAAGAACCATGAAGTAAGCCAGGAGATGGTGGCACATGCCTTTAATCCCTGCACTCAGGAGGGGCAGAGGCAGGAGGATCCGAGTTCAAGGCCAGCCTGGTCTACAGAGGGAGATTCAGGACACCTAGGGCTACATAGAGAAAAGAAACCTTGTCTTGAAAAACCAAAAAAAAAAGTAAGAACCACCTAAGAGAATAGAGGAGGTGGAGCTCAGCACGTGTGAGACCTCGTGATCTATCCCCCACACAAGGGAATTTTCAAAAACAACCATCAGATGAACCAGCCAACATGAGCTGAGCTAGTGGTTCACAAGTAAAGGGTTGTCCCCACTTGTTATCTCACAGTACCTTTGGGGGAGTCTGTCTGATCCTCAGCCAAGCCCTGGTAAGCTTGATCTTGGCTTCAAGGCACCATGTACTGTAGTTTCAGGAGTGAGCAGAGGATGAACCCTGACTACCAGAGCTCCTCAGGGCAGGAGCAGAACCTGTGCCAAGTGACACTCCATGACGAGGGCTGCTCATCTAGCGCTGGAGGTCCAACGTCAAACAAGCCGATGCCGAAGAGAAAATCAGGCAAACATGCTCCCGTGCACACACACTCCCCAGTGTGTTTCCTGTTCACGGGGGAAGCGGACATCTGGGTTTGGGCTAAGTCCTGTATATTCAAATTTTACTGTGTTACTGTGAGTGTGTATGTGTGTTCCAAAGCACATGTATGCTGGTCCAAGGACAACTTTGTGGAGTCAGTTCTCTCCTTCTTCCTTTATATGGGCTCTGGACTCACAATCGGATCATCAGGCTTGTGCAGGGAGCGCCTTTACCCACAAAAATCACCTCTCTGGCTCTGGGTCCGATATTAACTCAGTCTGTTACTTGATTGATTTCTCTGGACCCTGTACTTGCACCTCCTCCACAAATAAAGGAGTTGAGGCCAGTCGGTTACGATGACTACGGATCTTGCCAGATGTGGCTGTTGCTGAAAATTCCATTAGCGGGAGTTAAATGGATAAAATCCAAAAGGGAATGGGGACCTGAAATGGCAAACAACTCCTGATGAGGTCTCAAGATCCTTGCCAACTTCTGAAGCATCAGGAGGAGAGATGTCTGGAAATCGTGAGGTGGTGGTGTGACCAGCCATCCTCTCACAAGGACAAGCTACCAGCTCAGGCACTCACCTCATTCCCTGAAGCGTGAAGTGAAGAGCAATACTAGGAACCAATGAAGCCAAAATGAAGGGAAAGCTGCCAACTTGTTTTTTTCTTTTAAGCCTAATAAGCCAAGTCAATCACTTCTTTATCTCTCCTTTGAGAAGTACAACAGGTTCCTCAGTCACAGAATAATATTTTTGTTGCTGAGTCTGCAGTTTTACTGCGTTTGCCAGCTGCCCGACACACTCCTGTTTAGGGCTGGGGCTTTCAGCCTGGGCCTCTTGTTGGCTGAAGTTTTCTTCAAAGGCTAATGTTGCAGCCACTGGCTGCAACTCAACTGAGTGATTCAACATGCCTTCTGGAAACAGTTATGTCAACCTTTCATTTTTCTTTAAAACTATGCAGTAGGGGGAATTGTGCGTTCCCCCACACCCAGAAAGAGGAGAGTGGAGGGGGCTAGGAAGTCGGGGGGGGGGGGGGTATATACCATCTAAGAACTTGCCTAAAGGTGAGGGGAGAATATTCCAGACTGGGTGAGGAGAGACACAGCACGTGACCAGCAAGGGTGGTAGAACCACAGGCTGTGGACCAAGTATAGCATCTGCAGAGCAATGTGAAATCAAACATGGTCCCTGGTTCAGAGGCTCTTTCCTTTTTTCTACATACTCTCCCCATAGCTTAATGGTTTATATTTGCTTTGGTCCTTGAAAAACAAAGAAATTCTTAGATTGGCAAGTGCAAACACCCAATTGGCCTCACAACCCAGCACTTTGCCACACAGCTATGTAACCTGCACACTGTACCAACTGGGGCAGAGAAGTAAAGCCTGGCATCTCTCCAAGGTTCAACCCATAGATGATGAGCGACTTCACGGGCTTCGGCATTACCACCACTGTGTTTATATGTTGGGTACCTAGATCAGAGTAGAAGCTCTCCTTGCCCAGTGACCGGCAGCATTAGTCTGTCACTCCAAGCCCTATATAACTTGCTGCCCTAAGATCTGTTGAGTGTGACAATAACTCCAATGCCCATGCCTCTTCCAGGCATGAGAGATAGTTATGAGTATACAAAGAAAAGGGGGCAGGCAGGGTCAGAGGTCCCTGGAACAGGGTAGTGGGAAGCCCAGGACTATCTTGAGGAAGAAGCAGCACCTGAGCCAAGGCTCCAAGCCCACTCAGCATACATCACTGTTCCACTAGGTGTCTAAGACAAGACACATATACAAGGATCAAATTGGGAAATGGTCTCAGAGCATAGGACCTTTCTGAGCCCAGGGCTTAGAAATGCAAATCACATGTCCATAGTCAACTGCCAAGTGAACCAAGAGTGAGATGCTTAGAATTTATATTAAAGAAGGCTATGAATGACATCAAGAGTATAACCTTGACAGAGTCAAGGATGGCTGTGGTGAATAAAGGGATGAGACTAAGGAGCTAAGAGGCCAGGGCAAAGGAGGACCTGCTACAAGGGTACTGAGACCACCAATGTGTCCAGGCTCAGGAGATGGGTGTCGCTGTGTCTTCAGCATCCATTTCCCCATCGGACATGTTACTGGTGTCTGGGGGTGTAGGACACATGAGAAGGTGGTTGGAAAAGAGATGGAAGAAGTGAGAAAGATGGAAGGAGACAGGAGGAGAAAGAATGTAAACAAGAAAAGTGCAAACTCCTTCCTCCCACTGTTTATGAACACCACCATAATATTTAGTCTCCTGTAAGATATATCAAGAAATGTTTGCTACTTCAAATATCCTCTTGCTCTATTTTGGACCACAAAATGTCAACAGCTCTGTATGGGAGCCAGCAGCCAGAGGCTTTACATTCTGTGGCACCCACAGGAGAAGAAACAGGATGTTGGTCAAGTCTTCTCTATACATCAGCCCCTTTGACCTCAACATGGCTGCTGATGCAGTGTTGGGTTATGGCAGATGTGCAACAAATATCTAGGGGGAAAAAAATCAATGAATGACCTTAAAAGATCCATTAGGGTCATGGATTGGGGAGAGGTACTTATATTAGTTAATGCTTAGCATTTTGGTCATGGTAACGGACTTGAAATGCCTTGGTTTGCAATTATCTATAAAGTGTTCATGCTATGAGATTTCAGTGCCATGTTTAACAAGTGTCTTTTCAATTAGTGTGTTTATTAGAACAATCAGTATTCAATCTACCACAAGGTTTTGCCTCTCCCTTGCCATAGAAAGAGGTCTGAAGGGTTCAGAAACCAGGTAGAGGAAATTGTGTCCTGTGACCAGATAATTAAGAACTCTTTCCATTTTGAGCCTCACAGGAAATTGACTGCATAGTTGACCGCGAAGAAGGCCTTGGAGGTTCCCAGAAGAGGAGCACTCTTTGCAGGGAATTAGAGGGAAAATATTGTGGTCCAGGCAAAGCAAGTCTCAGATCATTGGGAATGCCTCCTGGCCTTCTCACCTAGGGGAGACATTGTAGGGTCTGTCTGAGTGCTGTGAGCATGACCCCTAGCCAAGGCCAGTCAGAAGTATAGACAATACAAAGAGATAACAGCTAAGCAGAAACACTGGCCTTGTATTCTAGAAGTTATCAGGAACTCACTAGAAAATAACTGTTTATTCATAGTCCAAGATCCAGGACCTCCAGGCTGTGCAGAAAAGAAGAATGAAGCCATTTCATCCATCATCGCCCACCTGTCCCCATGGCTGGCTCATGGCATCCCATCTCAGATGGACTGTCCCTTCTGCAGACAAGTTCCCCCACCTACACCACCTATGGAAGCCTTCCAGCCCAGGGAAGACTCTTGCCCTTCTTCCCCTTGTCTCCTTCGCTGCCAACCACCCGACTCCTGTCTCCTACAAGCTCCATGGCTTGTGCCCACCACTGCTCCATGCACAAACCTAACAGTGTTTGGTCGAGACCGGTGTTCAATACACACATATGACACCAGCAAATGAAAAGGGACCCAGAGGAGCTTAGAATTGGATAGTAACTTGTAAAACAACTTGTGATTCTAGTAAATTCCTTTTTACCAATACCACAGAGAAACGGACAGACCTAACACTCCTCTCTGCTCAGTCTGGCAAAACCAAAGCCTCATTTTCACAGAGGCAAACTCCTCCCAAAAGAAAGACAAGGGGTGCCGGGCAGTGGTGGCGCACGCCTTTGATCCCGGCACTAGGGAGGCAGAGACAGGTGGATTTCTGTGAGTTCGAGACCAGCCTGGTCTACAGATCGAGTTCCAGGACAGCCAGGGATACACAGAGAAACCCTATCTCGAAAAACCAAAATAAAAAAATATAAAGAAAGACAACAGAAGTCAGCTTCACCGCCTCCATTTCTTGGTCTCTTGGTGTCTCTCCTAGCTTGGTGCCTCTAAGCACATTCTTCCCAGGCACTTCCTGTCCCCTCAGAATGAGCAGTCTACCGGCCACTAGCATTGACAAAGTCTCACTGTGAAGCACTGGAAAGCAAATCATTCTGGCTTCCCTTGCCCTGTGGTCTCCAGGCCAAGTATGCATCGCCTTTGGTACAGAATGAAAGCAGCCGTAGACTCTATAAATGAACAGACATGGCTGTGTCCTGATAAAACTTTATTGACAAAACAGATGGAGGGGCAGATACAGACTAGAGGCTACCGATGAGCCAATCTGCACTCTAATGCATGGTCATGCTCACAGCACTCAGACAGACCCTACAATGTCTCCCCTAGGTGAGAAGGCCAGGAGGCATTCCCAATGATCTGAGACTTGCTTTGCCTGGACCACAATATTTTCCTTCTAATTCCCTGCAAAGAGTGCCAAAGTGAAAAAAGGCATTGCCATATTAAGAGAAAAACGGAGCCAAAGAATTTCCTCAACCATCAACGAAGTTCTTGAAACGGGGCCAGAGAACACAAAGGGCTCTGCTTCTGAGTTTGGGGAAGTGAAATATTTTCACATGCCAAAATGAACTATAGTCAGAACAATGCGGAGCCATGCCGCCATTCACTTCTGGACAAAGGGCTGGCACTGCAGAATAAAAGCCACCCTCCGCGTCCCTGTCTGCGCTTCTTTCCTCATGAAATATTGATGCTCACCTCCCTAAAAAAAGGTAAGTATCAATCCAGTAATAGGAGCCTTGTCCTATCAACAGGCTCTGTGGCATCTTTGGCAACTGCTGCAGAAGCCCTCCTGGTTCTGGGAGAGAAGACCACGGAAAGGAGCAGCAGGAGGGGGCACAGAAAAGCCCCCCAAATGGAGAAAAACACAAAAGCCAGATAGGAAGGTTCCGGGGTGGTGCGAACCCACTCCAGGCTCCAGTTTACTTTATGGGAAGATCGGCAGCATCCACGGGATGCACAGGCTTTGGTTATCTGATTTGCTTTTGGAAGAGTCCAGGGGCTTAGTCAGCATCCTCTGACAAGTCAGGTTGCCTGAGGAGAACCCATGTGAGTCACACCCAGCTTCAAGCCACCCCGCCTCCCTGGCTCCTGCCTCATCCCCAGGGGCTGCCTGGGCCTTCCTCACTCAGATCACCAGTGGCCGACTCTCCACACACAGGGCCAAATTGTGAGAGGTTTAGATATGAAAACCCCAGTCCTCACACACACACACACCCATGTGACCCTGCTCTGAACTCCGCGATCAAGCATCAGCCTTCAGGCCCTGTCAGCAGGCTTAGCAGTAAGAGGACCCTCAGTAAACAAAGAAACCGGTACCCAGAGGCTAAGCCTCAGCCACTTCAAACAGGTCTGTGGGACCGATGGGCCAAAGGTGGCAGGGCACCCTGGTAGGCCTTGGTGGGGAGGAAGAAAGTCACCTCAAGCCTGGATAAACGCTGTGTCCAAATATTTACCTGGTGGTTGGCGTCAGGGAAAAGAACCCACAGGAAACTTCATTGCCTCATCAGCACTCTGAGGTACCAAGACCACAGGCTCAGTGTAGCCCTGGCACAGGCTCTATCCGGCCAAACTCCCAAACCAGGAGATGGAAGCAAGAGTGAGCAGTCAGTCTGCTGCACAGTCCGCCTCATCTGAAACTGCTTGAGAAGAGCCAGGTATTAGCCCATGGTGTTTCTCTTAATCCATCACCCTTGGGAGTTGTGGGCCTGGCTTTTCTCTGAGCAGATGCTGGGTGTCTTAGTTACGGTCACTATTGCTATGATGAAACACCATGACAAAAAGCAAGTTGGGGAGGAAAGGGTTTATTTGGCTTACGCTTCCACATCTCTGTTCATCATCAAAGGAACTCAGGATGGGAACTCAAACAGGGCAGGAACCTGGAGGCAAGGAGCTGATGCCGAGGCCACGGAGGAGTGCTGCTTACTGGCTTGCTTCCCCTGGCTTGCTCAGCCTGCTTTCTTATAGAACCCAGGACCACCAGCCCAGGGATGGCCCCACCCACAATGGACTGGGCCCTCCCCCATCAGTCACTAATTAAAAAAAAAAAAAAGCCTTACATCTGGATCTCATGGAGGCATTTTCTCAATTAAGATTCCCTCCTTCCAGATAACGCCAGCTTGTGTGCTGAGTTAACAGAAGAGTAGCCAGCACAGCTGTCCAACACCCACGGCCTGACCTGAAGGCCGAATGAAATGTGTTCCTCACGCGGAGGAGAGTGTGAAAACAAATGAAGAGTCAGTCAGTAAAGCGCTTGCCAGCACAAGGATCCGAGTTCAATCCTCGGAACCTACAAAAAAGCCGGACAGCGAAGTGCACACCTGGGATCCCAGTGCTGGGGAGACAGAGGTCAGAGATCCGTGGAGCTTGTTCACCAGCCAGTCTAACCAAATCAATAAGCTCAGGTTCGGCAAGAAGAAAGCAGTTGAGAAAACACCTGACATCAACCTCTAGCCTCAACACACACACATACAAAGAGAAAGAGACAGAAACAGAGAGACAGAAATCAAAATCAAAGGAAGCTGGGCACAGGGTCACATGCCTGAATCTTAGGTATTTGGGAAGCTGAAACAGGAAGATCACTTGAACCCAGTAGTTCGAGGCTATTCTGAGCAACATACTCAGCCCACACACCCAAAAAAACAATGGAAAATTAAACTGTAAGTAGCGTCCAATTCCTATTTAAATGAGGGAGGACAACAAATGCAGAATGTATGGAGTCTTGAGTCTCGTCCCTCCGTGGTGGGGGATGTTGAGGGGACTGGGATGCGGGGAACTACTTTATGCAGTGAGTCAGACCAGGATGTGATCAAATACCTGAAGCACAAGGGAAAGCCAGAAAGAGAGGATGCTCTAACCCAGGGGATCTGTGAGGAGATGCGAGGGGATCGGAAGGGTGAGGGAAGGGTGAGGAAGGGGCTCCAGATCAAGTCAGGTGATCCTAAGAAGGAGTTCGGGACACTTTGAAAGAAAGGAACCTACAGAGGGTTTGCATGGGATGGGCGGGACAGCGGCCAGAGGATGCAGCACAGCTGGAAAAACAGCTGTGTGGCAAAAGGCACCTTCCTTCTACCTTATGAACACTCCCCGGTATTTCTGCCCAGGCTCCTGCTCCAGACTGAAGATACCCCATCAGTTCACTTTCTATGTTTCCCTCCATCTCTCATGGCTCTATCTTCCTCTTAAACTGCTCAGAAAAAAGCATGAAAAAAAAAAAAAAAGAATCCTGCCTTTGGATAAAAGTTAAAAATATTCTGTACACATGGCCAGTGGCTCGTGTTAAACACATTTGGAAGTACTTTGTAGCCCAAGTTGAACTAGTTTGCCCTCAAAGCTGCTTTCCATTAAAATGTTTACATGTGTGATCCCCACCCGCCCCCCAACCTCCAGACCAACACTGACCCCATTGAGGATCCTTAGTTTCAGCTCTGGGGCAGGAGCATCCCATGAGGCTGAGGGTAGACCCACAGGGCTCATGCTCTCCTCCAAGGGGGTAGATCAGTAGTCTGGCCCACAAAGCTTCCCCATGTGAACCTTTCCCGCTAAGTCCGTTAGGGTCTCAAAATGCAGCCAGCAGAGTGAATGCACATGTGTCGGCTCAGCAGAGAGAAACAAAAGAGTCCTTTGGTCACAAGCCCAGAAACCTCTCTGGCAACTGCAAGCCAAGCAGCTTTAAGCCCTTAGAGATGTGAGGCAGGCTCTGAGCGGGAGGAAGTGAAGTTGCTCGGGCAGGGCCTACGCCGCCGGCCTCACACACTGTGTGCCCTTTCTGTGAGCAGCACGCAACCACAATTTGCAGTTTTAAGTGCTCACCCTACTTGGGCCATGGGGGTTGAGGGACTGTGGCTCACGGCCCCTCCCAGGCTCCCCAAGGGTGGAGGAGCAGATCCAGCCAAGGAAAGGATGGCTTGCGCTCTCTAAAAGGGAGATGCACATCAAGAGGACAATGACATCAGGTTTCAACTGCACCTTCCATTTCATGACACACATGTTCAAAAAGGACAATTTCAGGGTGAGTCACAGAACCCTTCAAGCGAACTCATGATGCTGATGAGACACTGAGCCCAGATGACCAGCCCTCGAATTAGTCACTAGACTTGTGCATGTGGTGCGTGGTCCAACGCCAGCTTCGCTGGGCTGTTCTTAAATGGCTCTGGGGAAGTCCAATCAGATTCTCCCAGGACAAAGCACCCTTGGGGGGTGATTTTCCTGCCTGAAGTCCCGGCTGACCTCGAACTTGATGCCCTTAAGCTCCTGAGCTTGCCTTCACACACACACACACACACACACACACACACACACACACACACACACACACCCCCTTCCTCAAATGTGGGGACTGTAGGGATGCACCACCACACCCACAATCCTACACTGCCTCCTCTGACCTTCCACAACCTGTTTCTTTGTTGTTGCTGCCTAAGAGGACATGATACCAAGCAAGCTCCGCTCCCATCTACTGCCCACCACACGTTGATCACACCACACACTGAGGGGTCAACTCGGCAGGAACTCAATTCACCTGGGTGGCCAGTGCTTTCCAAATCAAGCTTTGTTACAAGCCAGGCCAGACTCTCCCCACAGATAACCTTCATCAGAACAGAGACAAACAGGAAAAGGGGGGGGGGGGGGGCTAGTCGGCAGAAATCAGGCTTTGATGTGGGCATCTGCAATGTAATAGCCTTTCATTTTCAATTCCACTTTCAAAAGCTACATCAGTTCATTTTACATTTCCAAACATCCTTGTGTGGTGGGGATGTGCAGCACAGGTCAAACATCAGGCTTCTGGCTAAAGAGCGCGACTCCTAGGGACTGCCAGAAACCCTTCACACAGCTCCTCCGTTGAGAGCTTCCACATTCTGCCTGGATATGCCAGAGGTGACACGAGGCTCCTGTCTCCATATTGGCTCAAAATCAGAAAAGAATATCCCTGGGCCGGAAGCAGTCACATGGTATGCACCCACGCATTCCAAACATGAAATTACTTGAGGAGACAGCTCACACACCACGCAGGCCAGAGCCCTGCCTGCAGATGGCCAGGAAGCCCCTAATGCTGGCTGTCTTCCATGAACTCAGTGGGTCTGAAGGTCCTACATGTGGCCACTGGCTGGGCTATTCTGGCCAACCTCCTTCCGGTGCTACAGCCACGTTGTAGACACCTTGCTAGCAGCATTCCTAAATGGGGATGTGCCAACCTATTTAAGGTCGTGCTATTCCATCCCATGTATAAAGGACAGGCTCTGTCCCTGTGGAGTTGGGTACCTGGAATCTGCAGCCTGGCTCTGGGGAGGCTAGGTGCGATCAGGAGCAGGCACATTCTCTGAGCATTCTATCTTCCTTTATAAAGTGGGAATAACACAGCTACCCTGTATATTAGAGAATGGTTAGATGTGGAGGCAGAGCCTGGCCCAACTATCTTGGAACCAATAAACACATTTAGAAAGATGAACTCTTGATAGAAATTCCACAGTAACCTAGCAGAAATAACACACAACTGCGACCTCACTAAAGTCAGTCACCCACATGGGCACAGAGCCTGTGTCTACTACTGCCCCTTCAGTCCCGGCCTCACTACTCAACCTCTGAGAAGGTAAGGGAACGGGCCAGGTGTGGGGGAGAATGCCCGATACTATTTTTAAAAGGATGAAAGGACCCAGCGCCCTACTGCCCAAACAGTGCACTGAGATGTCTCTATCCAACAGCCAGAGCACACAGTAGGACTTCACCCCTAACTGACTTCATAGGTAACAGTCAGATGAGGAGCAAGCAAGAGCTTCACAAGAAGAAGCTATGCTTCATTAACTACTGGGCGGGCGGGTGTCTTTTACTGCGACAACCACAAATTCCCACTGACCCTCCTACCTTCCATCTAAAGGAATTTCTGAGGACAGGAAGAAAGTAGAAACTGCCGTCTCACCACTGTGTAAACAGAGATCACATCACCATGTGATCTACATGAGGTGGGGTGGGAAGTTCTGCTGGTGATCCAGTAAGAACTGGATTTAGTGTCAGGTGTGAAGACTTTGCTAAACAAGGCTGGAAGATGTGGCCCAGTTGGTAGAGTGCTTGCCTAGCTCCCACAATGCTCTGGTTTGATTCGCAATACTGTATAAACCTGGCTTGGTCCTGCATTCTCACATACAGAAGGTAGAGATGGGGGAATCAAAGGTTCAAAGCCACCTACAAGTTATAAAATGTGTTTGAAGGCAACTTGTGCTACATGAGACTTTGCTGAGCAAAAATAACTGCAAACAGAATATCAAATTTAAAAAAATGTTCTTTTCCTTTAATTTAAAAAAAAAAATGCAAGCGTGCTGATGCACACCTTTAGTCCCAGCTCTTGGGAGGCTGAGACAGGTGAATCTCTGTGAATTTGAGGCCAGCCTGGTCTACAAAGTGAGTCCAGGGCAGCCCAGGCTACACAGAGAAACCCTATCTCAAAAATCACACACACACACCCCTAATTAATTAATTAAAAAATTATTTAATTAATGCAGGTAAGACTAGAAGCAGAATCTGAGCTGCAAACACCCCCAACCCCTAAAGCAATTTCATATAAGCATTTCTCAGATTGAGCTCACTTTCACTGTCTTAGTTCTATACCCTGGTCCTGCCTCAAAGTCACGTGCTCATAGAGAATCATAATTTGGGCAGATACTGCATTCTAGCCCTTTTGCAGTGGGCTATGTGCACATCAGCGCACGAAAGATTCTAAGGGGCTCAAGGAGAGATGTTAATTTTGTCTTAAGGTTCCCAAAACCTCGAGTATAGAAAGCTTAACAAGGAGCTAGAGAGATGACTCGGGCTGAAAGAGCACACTGCTTTTGCAGAGACCCCGCGTCACAGAGATTCAGCGTCAGGTGGCTTATAACCCTGTAGCTCCAGCTCCAGGGTATCCAACATCTCTAAGTACATACATACAAACTCAACACATGATTAAAAATAATTCTTAAAAATCTTTTTAAATCCATTGCATACATACCGAGAATCCAGGACACCTCCAGTTATGTGTATGGAGACAAATATCTTTGTAACAGATGCCTCACCATCAGGGATACGAGTTTCTATTCTCCCCAGTTACCCATTAACTTCTTTAGAGTCTGTTGTTTTATAAAGATAAAATGCTCCCAATTAACTAATTAATTAAACTTAACACCTCTGATCTGAGAGCCAGCTTCTTCCAGGGGCTTCCCGAGTCCCTCCTCTCCCGCCCAGGCCCCTCTGGTGAGAGCTGCCTGGCCCTGCAGCTTCTGCATCGTTGCTGCATGCTCCAGGGCACCAGAGAACCCTGGTGTCCTCACTCTCTCCAGGCCTGGCATCTGAGAGCTGGGCTGTGCAGGCTGGGGAGGCACTCGGGCCTCAGGAGCGTCTCACCTGATGGTCAATTTTGATAAGAGCGATGTCCGCCTTTTCATCCACATCCTTGATTTTGGCTTCATAGGTAGCTCCGTTCTTCAGCTCAACCTTGACCCGGTTTTTGTTGGTCACCACGTGAGCGTTTGTCACAATCAGTCCATCCTCGGACACGATGAATCCAGACCCACTAGCCACGGGCACCTCCCTCTTCGAAAAGGGAAGCCTGAAACAGACATTAGTTGAGCTTGAACACCTCAAAACACTTACACACACAAGGAAAAGACTCTGCAAGAGCAGCCCACGCACATCTAGCAAGTGTTTAATGTTTTAAAAATAACACAAAGCTACTTTTCGGAATGAATCAAAAATTCCACTTAGAAAATATTCCCTGGGAATCTCTTCAGAGCTAGGAAGTTATTAAAAGAAGGGCCAAGATTACAGATTTAAATAGGAAAAAATTCCTAAGGCAGGGAACTCTATCATAATATAGGAATCTACCCAGTGACATTCCTGACACTTTAATGTGCTTCAAAAATAGCTCTGTCCTTTATTAGTGAGAGCTTCAGACATTACGGGAAAAGGAAGGCGCTCCTTACTTGCGATATAGTTCAATGTGAACCACAGCAGGAGCGATCTTCTCCACCACGTCGGCAATAAAGTTGTATTTATGGCGCAGACTGTTGGGATCTTCCTGCCCTGAGAACCAAATCAAAGAGGAGACAGTTGAGTGATGCTGGGCCTGTGCTGGGGCCTGGAGCAAGATCTGGGTAAGAGGGCGCCACAATGCACTGAAGTATCAACACACACACACACACACACACACACACACACACACACACACACTTCCACACATGCCGACACACACACATACAGAACATATATGAGCATATGCACACATATACACATTTGCATGATCATACACACATGCACATTTGTATAATCATACACATGAGCATTATGAGCATATGTGCACATATACCCATCTGTATATTAACATCACACACAAACACACACATACACACACACACATACTCACACCCCTCTGTGGAAGGGAAACCATCATTCCCTAGGCTCTGGGCTAAGAACTGGGACCTTTCCAGTCCTCTTGTGACCCATCACAGCTGCATGTCACCAGGCTCCCCCAGAAGTTCCAGGGCATCTGTGGATCATTCTTGTTTCACTAAGGTTTGCGGTACTCCAGCTGGGCAAAAGGACATGCAGGAACCAGCTTCCCATGCTGGAAGGGTGCCTCCAAAAACAACGAGGCCTCCAGTGCTCTCTTGTTCCCCCTCAGCCTGGTTCCCCTCCCTAAGCTGCTGAACACAGACAAGAAATCTGATCTCTCTTCCCACGGTGTGATGTTCTCAGGTTCAGGAAAAGGACTACATCTTCTAGGGAAATAAACTAACTTGACAAATTCATGACAGAAGCATCTTAATACGTCTGCTTTCAAAGCCTTTTAACTTTCTATTTTCTTAGGGACTTTGAAAATAAGTATTGTTACCATACTATATTTGGGGAAACTGAGGCAAGGATTTCCCCATGAATACCAAATGGTCTTAATAATGAACATAAACAACAGGAACGTCTGGGAAGCGCCACCCACTCCCCCGCAACTCCATGGTTTCATCAAATACACAGGTTTTCCACTTCACAATGGCCGCCATCACATGGATCTGCTTCTCATCAGTTACCATGATGAAGGCACCTTATGAAAGGAAGTGTTTATTAGGAGTTACATTCCAGGAAGATGAGAGCCCATCATGGACTGGGTGGCAGGACCAGGAAGCCCAGAGCTCACATCCTCAACCACGAGCATAAACCAGAGAGAGAGAAAAAACTGGAAGTGGTGAGAGGCTTTTAATCTCAAAGCCCATCCCCAGTGACGTACTTCCTCCAGCAAGGCTGAACCACCAAGACCTTCCTGAGCAGTGCCACCAACGGGGAACCGAGTGCTGAGGTGGTGGTGGTGGTGGTGGTGGTGGTGTGTGTGTGGGGGGGGGGAATCCTTATTTAAACTACCACAGTTCCTCTCCCTGGTCTCTATGTAGTTGTGATTAGCTGTCGTGTCCCCTGAACACCCAAATAGAAGATGGAACTATGGGAGTAGAACATTCACATTCCTTCTGAACAGAGTCTGGCAAACATCACTGAAGACAGCTGTAAACAAGTGCATCTGGGCTTCCTGGGACCAGCTTCCTGGGCAAGGACCAAGTAGAGGTTTAACTCCAGCTGGCCAGCAACCAGAGGGCACGTGGTATTCCAAAACCACCAGAAGCACAGCTGTGGGACTCCTGCCTTGAAGAATAATTAACTCGCTTCTCCTTTCTGATGTGCCATATTAGGTATAAGACAATCTGCCCACATAAATATGAACATAAATATGGGTTTTTCAGGCTCAAACAAGAAGCAGGTGCCTTTCTCACGAAGAGCAGGGCAAGTGGCTCCAAGGTCTGTCCACCAGAAAAGCTACAAGAAGGATCTAGCTTAGGCACATGAAGACCTGAGACCCATCCTAAGTCTACAGGGTAGCCTCCATTTTCTCACCAATAAAATAGGACTGTTGCCGCCAGGATGAATTGTGTGTGTGTGTGTGTGTGTGTGTGGTTTGGTCCTGATGGTTCATGACTAGAACATGCAGCCTGATGGGAAGCATCAAGACAAAGAGCCTGTGGCTCTGGGAATGGGTGCAGGGCTCTCCCATTCTGTAGATGAGACAGAAGGAGCGGAGAGAGAGGAGAGATAGACAATGACAAGCCAGCTGCTGACTTCCATTACTGTCGCTTGGTCGACATCCATGTAGAAACTGAACAGAAGCAGCTAAACACAGGAGGACCCACAACCGCTCAAAGATGGACAAAACGTCAACCCAAGGAGAAGAGACATCAACTTAAGAAGACATCAAGGAGAAGGAACATCAACCCAAGGAGAAGAGACCTCAACCCAAGGAGAAGAGACATCAACCCAAGGAGAAGAGATCAAGGAGAAGAGACGTCAACCCAAGGAGAAGAGACCTCAACCCACCTTCTGTACCTGCCGTGTCAGAGCACCTTCATATGTAAAGCAGGGTGGTTACCCCCCACCCCAGCCCCATTTCTCTCTCATTCAACTGGAGGGAGCTGCTGCTGCTGATGCTGCCTCCTTGTGTCTACAGACACCCTGGTGGCCCTGCTGTTCTGGTCTCCACGACAGTCCTCCGACCCCCTTGTGAAATGAAATGGTCAACTCAGACAGACACCCCCTATAGGTGAAGCCAGGATGGCTCTGCCAAAACCTGCTCTCCCTGGGAATGCAGAGGGCTGGAGGTCGCTGCATCTAGACCCCTCATCGGGAAGAATGCCAAACACTAGCTCTGCACTCTAGTGGTCATTGATGGTTCTGGGCACCACAGCCGCTACTGTGTGGCCTCAGTCACATCACCATGCTCAGTATCTTATCAGAGAAAAACAAAAAAGTGACCCTAAGAGCACAGAGCTCAGTGTTTGCTTCACAGAATGAGAATGTATGACCCCTGCCCAGGAAGCGCTTGATGAAGCCACAGAACAGAGCTTAAGAAGAGAATGGCTGTTCAGGAGGCTCTGGGCAGATGTGAGCACTTTGGACATGAATGGAAGAAGAGGGTTAGGAGGGAAGCAGAGGTGTAACCTATGCGAACACTCTGTGGGTCCTGGAGCTCAACAGTGTCAGTCCTAGTGGCCACTCCTGCACTGGTCTGAAGGGTGACCTGGGATCATAGCCTGGGCCTTTCCCAGCTCACACAGCTTACACAGCTTGATGGAAGAGGGCCAGCGGTTGGGTCATACATGCTCTAGCCCAAACTGCAACCCAGGTGGTCTTTCCACCCCAAAGGAGCGACCCACCAGAAGGCAGCAAGCCCAGCACCCCCTGAGGATGATGACCCCACGCTCTTTCTGCAATGTTCCCTTAGTCTAGAAGTTAGGAGGAGAGAAGTCTAGGGGCCGAGGCAGGCCCTTCCTAACGGTTCCATGGCTACACAGAGCAGAAAGCTGGAACCGGGGGATGCCCCTACAGTGAAGCAAGAGAGGAAAAAACAAAAGGCATGGAGTTTGGAAAGGAAGACATAAAAATTGCATTTATTTGCAAATGACATGATGGTCCCTCTAGAAAAGTTTTAGGAATATATAAATAAAATAACAGGGTAAGTGAGTTTCAGTGCCAAAAGAAAACAGATTCATTAGATTTTGTATATTTAGCAATAAATAATCGCAACAAAAATCTTTAAAATATCATAGTGACATCAAAAGAATTAAAATCCTTGGGAAAATATTTAACCAAGGTTGTCCAAGAACTGTTCATTGAATGCTCCAAAAGAGTGTCAAAACAAATTAAATAAGACCTAAATAAATGCAGAGAAATACCAGACTTGCAGTTTGGAGACTCAAAAGTTGCTACATTTTCAATTCTCCCCAGGAGGATGTACAGACTAAAACACACTTCCCACGGAAAAATCTCAGGAGTCTTGGTAGAAACTGATAACCTACTTCTGAAATGTATGTCAGCAGTAAAGGCCTCTAACGTACATAGTGAGCCTCCGGACAGAAAACCTGAATGACTTACAATAGGACTTCATTTTTAAACAGAAAATTCTAAATAACCAGGATTAGCAAGCGGAAAGATGAGTCACAGCAACTTACAGAGATAAATCTTTCCACTTAGCTAATAAATATTTAGTATTACTGATTTTAACACAACAAATGGCCCATTAAGTAAAGCCAACAATTTCTTATAACTTTATGAGCTCATGGCTGCCAGGATTCAGTCCCAAGAAAGCAAATGACCTGTCTCTCTCCTTTATAAACTATTAGGCACACCACTTCATAAATGTCAAACCCATCATCTCTGGAGGTTTATTGAGAGTGTGTATTAACCACTTTCATTTATTTCTTTATGTTTTTGACTCAAGGTACATAGCACAGGCCTGGTTGTCCTGGAACTCACTGTGTAGACCAGGCTGGCCTCCAACTCACAGAACTATGCCTGCCTCTGCCTCTGGAGTGCTGGGGTTAAAGGCATGCTCTAGCCTTTTTCAGTCTAGTTTTTCTTTTTGTTTCCTTTGGGGGAAAGGGGGAGTATCAACTACTTTCAGCAACTTCCTTCTATGAGGAAGGAGAGAAACACAGTTTGGAGAAGCTTCCATACCCGTTACAGAATGCTTACTGAAAAGAACAGGTCCCCCAAGTTCAGAAACTGACCCTCAGCCTGATGGGGGACGGGTTCCAAGAGCCTCAGCAGATGCTTATGTTCCTTAAGTAAAGGGCATGGTGTGTTTCATGGAACTTACACATCCTCCCACGCATGGTAAGTGGGTTCTAGATATCTAAACGTAGCCAATATGGCGTAAATATCATGTAAATGGTCACTATCCTACTGCTTAAGAAAGTTTCACAAGGTGGAAGCCTACACATGGCCAGTACAGATAAGTTTCTTCTGTGCATGTAAGAAAACTAAATATACATAGATATTTCCATTAACTATATATAGTGTATGCATACAAGAAAACTATACATATATATACACACACACACACAGTGTGGGGGAACATATAAATGATAGATGGCAGACAGTTAAGTGACAGATGACGATGACATCACCATGGTAATGTAGCTCAGTGGGTAGAAGGCAGGGCTAGCCACCAGAGGCTTTCAGCTCCATCCTCAGCACTGCCTGACGAGGGAGGGCAGAGTCACGGTCTGTAACCCTAACCATTCTAGAGCTGGAAGCTGGGCGTTGAGGACTTCAAGCTCCTATTCAGCCTCAGCAGCCCTTGGCCCACTTGGCTCCATCTCTAAATAAAGAAAAGGTAAATAAATTGACGATAGCTGACTGATACCCAGAGAGAGCCGTTGTGTGGCCCACTGAATCCATGGATGAGAAGCCTGAAGACACACAAACACAAAGCTGACTATCTGACATCATACATGATCATGCATGATCATGTTTACGAAAACTGGTTACAGTAAAAATGAAAAAAAAGAAATCACAGACGGACTTTTTTGCTTGTTTCTTTTTAGTAGCTCTCAAAACAATACACACACAGGAGGTATGTGGTTTAGATGAATGAAAATCTGTGTTTCCTTCACCTCTAAAGTAGGAACGCCATGCGGAGATGAGAATGGAGTCATAGAGAAGGTCATGATGAGCTCAACGCCATGATTCTCATATCTGTTACAAGGCGCCCCAGAGCATATGGCAAATCCATGGGATACTCCCCCTTCCTGGTGACAGCAGTTATCTAGGACATCTTATAAACTGTGTGTTACCACATTCCTGGGATGATTCCCTATCCCCACAAGGTGAGGCCACTGGCAGTTGCTTTGATAAAAGGAACAGAGTGCAGAGAAATTACTCAACATTGACAACTGTGGAAGCAGTCCTGACTATAATACTGGAAAGGTCAAGGGGCACTAGTCTCATTTGCTTTCCCGTTGTTTTTGTTGTTGTTATAAATACCACAACCAAAAGCAACTTGAGGAGAAAATGGGTTCTTTCATCTTACAGTTACAATCCACCACTCAGGGAAATCAGGGCAGGAACTCTGGAGGAAACCATGGAGGAATGACTGCTTCCTGGCGTGCTCTCCCTAGCTTCCACTTGGCTTCCCTAGCTAGCTTCCTTACACAGTCCAGGACCCCTTGCCTAGGAATGGTACTGCCTGTAGTGGGCTGGGGCCCCCTCTATCAATTAGCAATCAAGAAAACGCCCCACAGAGCCATTTGATTAGCAATCCCCCAAGTGAGACTCCCTCAGCTAACTCTGGTTCGTCTAAGTGGATACCTGAAGAGTCATCAAGAGGTACATATGTCCCCTTCATAGGAAACCGTGGTGACTGTGAAACGAAAGGTAATTGTTTTTTCCCTAATGACTACTAATTAGTTGTTTGGATATGGAACTCTTTGGTATAATTTTGGCCTGGGAATGCCATAAAAAAAATTACTGTGACATACTGTCTTCTAGGAAGGAGAGGAACACACAGTTCAAATTCACTGAGGTCACAAGCCAGGAAAGTTTGGGAACTTCCAATACCACTGAATCCCTCCACCCGGTGTGAAAGGCAGAGCAGAGAAGACACAATGAAATCTCCCAAACAAGGCCCCATGGACAAGAGGTCCTGGCAGCCCCCAGTGCAAGGGCTACAGCAAAGCATTAACATGTGGAACGTGTGTAGAGGTAAAACAGTTCATCTGCTGCAGCGGCTTGAGTATTATGGGTTGGACACAAAGTGTTGCCCTCAAGGCTCATATGCTGAAGGAAGGTTGGTTTGGTCTCCAACTGGTGATGGATCCAGTCACTAAAAGACTTTGACTTCACCAATGGGCTGACCCACTGATGAAGTAATCGTGTGGTGACATCATTGAGGGATAGCAGGAGATGGGACCTGGCTGAAAGGAGGCCACTGGGGTGCATCTTTAGGTCTCCAGTTCTTCCCCTGCCCCCTCCCTCCCGCCTCCTTCTCTCCCCCATCCCCTTCCTGCAAGTGTCTCACAAGCCCACTGAGACAGAGCCAGTTCACCACAAATCTTTCCTCCCTTGGCATTGGGGATGTAACTCAGTCAGCAGACTTCTTGTCCACCATGAAGTGAGCCCTAGGTTACCGGGTGCAGTTGCTGGTAGCATTCCAGGCAGGCCAGAGGACCAGAAACTCAAAGTCATCCTTGGCTACAATACTGAGTTCAATGCCAGCTTGAGATTCCTAAGATCTTGTCTAAAAAAACGACAGAACAAAAACCACTCTCCTCCCTCGAGTTGTTCGTAGTAAGTATTCTGTCACAGTGACAAAAACCTAACAAAGATGTCACAGGCTCTGTCCTTCTGTCACACAGCAGCTACCCCGAGTGACATACGACACAGAGAGGCACGAGTGCCCAAAGCCAAGGCCTCTGCCATCATCGGCTAGCTCTTGCTTTGCCAACACTGGGGGCCAGTGCCTCACAGCTCCAAGGGGCTCTGCCTGTGTTTCCGGATCTTCTAAGAATGTTAGTCTCCTCCCTCTCAGTCCCCCAAACGCGGGGCTCCACTCCAGCCCTCTGTACTCACACCCGTTTTGCTTCCTGCCTGGAATACTTTATTCTTCCCTACAGCTAGTCAAATCCCACCCAGCCTTCAATATTGGCAGTAAAATACTAGGCATTACTAGCCAATAAGACTATGTGCTTAAGCACAATGCTAGACACAGATGTTTCCTCTAGTTTTTCTTCAAAGCCTGCAGGGTGGCTCTTATGCCTGAATCTATACAGAAGGAAAGTGTGTTGCTCGAAGCCCCAGAACTGGGTTAAGGATGTCGTTCAACGGCTAAGAGTGTTTGCCTAGTATGCAGGAAGCCATAGCTTGGGTCCCCAGTACCACACAGTAATCCAGGCGTGGTGGAACCACACCTGTAATCCCGATACTCAGAAGATGAGGACAGGAGGATCAGAAATCTAAGGTCATCCTTGATGCCTATCAAGTTCCAGGCCAGCCTGTGCTACAGGAAACCCAGTCCCTGCTCCCCACCTCCCCCCAAAAAGCCTCAGAGCTGGAGGGAAGCAAAGCAGGAGACTGAACCATGCACAGAGACTCCCTGATTGATCTCTGCATTCTACATTCACAGCCTCCATCCCTAGGCCCAGCTCTTTCAACCTCTTCCAGCCCACACCACTGTGGGAAGCCAATTCACACTTCTGAACTGGAAGATCCGGGCCAGGGTGCAAATCCAGCAGGCCAACCTTCACTTCCAGCAAGAACAATCCCGCCATCTAATTTCTCTGCAGAGTTGATACGTACAGCTAATTTGGGAAACAGAACACAGTGTATTCGAGGGAAAAGAAATGAATCCTCCTTTATTCCCAGGGAACGGCCTGTCCCCCAAATTCAAATCAGCTGCAAGTACAGATTGATCAAATCCTTGGCATTTTAATGCCCTGTCCTACATTCAACACTACATCATCTACAGGGCCCAGGGCAAAATGAAAATGAAGCTTTTGTTCAAAAGACTGAGAATCTCAAGGCAGCGACTGCAGAGCATTAGAACAGGTGGAACCCTTCTGACTGTAGCTACGGCACCCTGTGTGACTAGATGGGTCCATGCCCAAAGGCGTCAGTCTGTCAGGATTTCAAGTTCTTCTGACTTTGAAAGCCATGCTAGGGTTTCTAGAGGTCTGGCCCACTCTGTGGAGCCAAGGAAGCCCACTGACCGTCTACAGGGGCTCACATCTGCTGGGAGACGAGGAGCCTTCCTTGTCCTTGGTGATCTGCAATGTCAGGAAGTGCCCACAGACAGAGGCAAGCTATAGAACCACAGGCAGACCCCCTCCTCAGGCTGGGGCTCCTCTACTTCACAGAGAAAGAGTCCTGCCTCTATGGAACCTACTAGCTCTCAAATCAATCCCCCGCCCCTAATTTCTTCAACTCCAATAGTAACACAGGCAGTTATACCTGAATTCATATCTGAAAGACTTCAAATGTGGGTCATTTACGACAGAAACCAAGACTCAAGGAAAGGAGAGGTGTGAAGAAAGAGGAAAAACACACAAGGGTCACACCAGGGCCTGCTCAGCAGGAGGCCAAGGGGATGAAAGGGACTGGGCAGGCCCATGAAGGGACAATATGTCTTCCTCTCTGGTATTTTAAGTTCAGATTGACTTCCTTCGGCCATATAGGCCTGGCCAAGTAATACAAGTCATTTCAAGGCACTAGAATGCCTTGGACAGAAGTCGGAGAGGAAGGGCCAGTGACACTGGAAGGACCTTGACCACCCTGATCCCTCGACCGCCTGAGGTCCAGAAGGCATTATCCAGGAGACTGCCTCTTGCAACTTTGGCTGCTGTGAGCCTGAAGTCCTGCCCAGGAGTCTAGAAAAAAATCTTCCCCGGGCTCCCACAGACACAAGTAAGCATTCTCCCACTGGCAAAGCAATTAGAAATAACGCAGACAAACACAGCGAGCCCCCTGCGGGTGTGGAGGAAACCAGGAGTGATCTCTGGGAAAGGTCCAGTGTGTGAAGGGGTAGGACACACTCCTCAGCTGTCACCATCACCTTCGAAACAGTCACCAGTCACCATGGGAGGTCCAGCCTCTGGGGCTGCAGCCTTCAAATGCCAGCAGATCTTAAATGCAGACAGATCAGATGGCCCTGCTGAGAATCTCCAGCCAAGTGGGTACACATGGAACATGTCCTCTTCTTCATCCTCGGGCTGCCCCAGAGTCCTGTGCTGTATTTGATATTTGGGTGAGTCTGAAGCACGACCTAATGACAAGTAACTACAAAGAGCTAGCTACTAAGTCAACGTAGGCCCAGGAGAAAAACTCCCCCCACTCCAGGGGCCCATCTGCAAGTGGTCCCACCTGCACCAATCACAGGGTAGCATCTGTGCGGGACTCCAGGGCAGAAGAGGGCAGCTGGGGGCTGGAGTGCAACTTCAGCCAAGCCCCCAGCATCCCAGCTCAAGCCACAGCCCTCACACGTGAACTGCCTGCTCACCCCTCCCCTCCCCCCCCACTCTGTTAGCCTGCACACGCACACGGATACATGTGCACCGGGGCTAGAGGGAAGCCACGGATGTTATCCTTCAGAACAGCCATCATCTTGTTTGTGTTTGTTTGTTTTGAGATGGGGTCTCTCACTGGGACCTGGGGCTTGCCGTTTTTGCTCGGTTGGCCGGCTTGGCCTGTCTCCACCTCCCCAGGGCTGGGGTTACAAGCATGACACCCCGCCTGGCGGTTTACGTAGGTGCTGAGAGTCAGCTCAGGTCTTCAGGCCTGCCTGGCAAGCACTTGACTGCTCAACACACTTCTCTGCTGGGGGGACGAGCACTGAATGAGACACACAGGCCAGCAAGAAGGAGCAACCTGCAGGGTGACATCAGCAACGCCAATTGCCGGAACCAGCCAGTCGCTGAAGGAAGAAGACAGTGCCCCCCCACCCCGAACATCCTTACGCAACACACTGAGTCCACACCTCGACATCCTCACACAGTACAGAGTCCACACTGTGACAATCCTCACACAGCACACTGAGTCCACACCTCGACATCCTCACACAGCACAGAGTCCACACCGTGACATCCTCACACAGCACTGAGTCCACACCGTGACATCCTCACACAGCAGAGAGTCCACACTGTGACATCCTCACACAGCACTGAGTCCACACCGTGACATCCTCACACAGCACACAGAGTCCACACCTTGACATCCTCACACAGCACACAGAGTCCACACCTTGACATCCTCACACAGCACACTGAGTCCACACCTTGACATCCTCACACAGCACACAGAGTCCACACCTTGACATCCTCACAGAGCACACAGAGTCCACACCGTGACATCCTCACACAGCACAGAGTCCACACCATGACATCCTCACACAGCACTGAGTCCACACCGTGACATCCTCACAGAGTACACAGAGTCCACACCGTGACATCCTCACACAGCACAGAGTCCACACCTTGACATCCTCACACAGCACACTGAGTCCACACCTTGGGACCTTCCTTGTCAGGGTGGAAATACAGGCAACTGAGACCCAAGGCAGGTTTGAGTAGCATGTTGAGACAGAACCAGAACCAGCAGCTGGGGGGGAGGGGGGGCACGTGCTGCAAAATCAGGAAGGGGAACACATGGGGAGGAGTGTGCAGTACAATCATGGAGGGGAACAGACGATTTGTCCCCAAGAAAAGCTCCCTTTGTGAGAGTCCTTGCTGAATTGGAGAATGGCCTGGGAGGCCAAAGGCAAAAGTCCAGATGAGCAGAGTGGGGAGGAGGGTTGGAAAGCGCCGAGGAAAGAGGCGTGGGCCCAAGGGGAACTTGCAGGGCTCCTCCTCTGACAGTGAACTCGGACTGCTTTCTCTGAGGGTCAGGGAAATCTGTAGGCTTGATGAGGTATAAAGCGAGTTGGAAATGGGGCTTCCTGTTATAAGCAGATGTGCCTGGAGTAAGAAGAATAAGAAAAAGTATAACTCAGCAATCGCTGCAAAGACGTCCCACCAGGTTCACAAGCCTCCAACTCAGTCTGGATGGCTGTGTTCTGTATGCCCCACTGTGTTAAATTCCAGTGCCAGCTTCAGTCAGCACGGCTCCAGTGAATGCTGGGACTGAGGGGAGAAGGCAGAGAAACACATTCCAGGAAACCAGAACCCCTTTTCTGAGTGGGGCTGTGACTGTAAAGTCCGGGGTGTTGAACATGGGCTACAGGCAAGAGGAGGCGGGCCTGGGCGGAGAAAAGATGCACAAAGGGCAGAGGCTGAGCAGCAGCAAGGACAACTGGCGGGAGGTCTAAGATTAACCCGAAAACAAAACCCTGTGCCATCCTCATCCGGTATCGCCTGCAGATAGACACAAGAAGGAAACAGTGGAGACACGCTCCTTGGTGTCCCAGGGGTGAAGCTCATGCAATGAGGATTTTGTCCACTGAGCCATCTTCTTTTTCCCCCTTTTGGGGGGGTGGGGTGGGATGGGGTGGGAGGACACTCAAGGTCTCACTATGTAGTCCAGGCTGATTTGTGGCAATACTCTTGCCTCTGCTTCCCGAATACTAGGGTGACATACGTGTGCAACCACGCCTGGTTCAGTTATTTCTTATGGTTAAAAACTGGAGATGAGGGCACTAGGGATGTGGCTGTTGGCAGAGCATCTTAGTATACACAAAGCCCCAAGTTCAATCCCCAATAGGAGAGGATCTGTAATCCTACCACTCAGGAGGTGGATGCAGGAGGATCAAAAATTCAAGGTCATCCTTAAATAGGTAGTGAATTCAAGGACAACCTGGATATACGAGACCTTATCTGTGCCCCCCCACCAAAAAAAGGTGGGCTCTGCCCCTGTCTTTTGCATAAAATTCCTGAGAGTTTCCTGTGACCTCTTTCTTTCCTCCTAATGAATAAAGAAGGAAGAGGAGGTGGAGCCAGGGAGCCTGGCCTTGATTTCCAGCCCACACTGGCACTTCCAAGCATTGGCAGCCCCTCTTTCCGGTACAGTCTCCCAGACGGCTCCACGTGGGAAAAGCTTGCCCTATGCCAGACCTCAGGCTGTGATGGCTGGGGGTGGTGTAAGAGACTGTCTGCAGGGGCCAGGGTGAGGCCGCAGTGCCCGGTGTCCAGACGCACAGCAGGTGAAGTAAAGGGGGCCGGGTCACCCAAACAAGCCTAAGGCTGTCTCCCCCAACTGGGGGCACCCGGCCAGCTGGCCTGCAGCCCCTAATTGTGCTGTGACTCACAAGCTCAACCTAGTTCTGTAGCTTTGGCTTTCCTGGGAAAAGGTGCCTTTTACAGAAGCGTGTATCGACGTTGAATGACACTTTCATTGAAAAATTACTTTCAGTCTCAAGGGTAAGAAATAAGAAAATGATGGGAACCTTGTTCGCATGCCCGTGGTGAATGCTTGGGGTTGATTGTCTTTTGGAGATGTCTCTGAATGGCCAGCATGTGTCTATTATAACTGCAGGGAGACAGCTGACAGACAGTTCAGTCCACACCACCTCCATCCACTTTCCCTGATAAGCATCTGGCTCTAGCCCTGACCTTCATGCTTGTCCTGACTGAGCTGTCTTCCTGCTATGATTCCTCTGGTTGTTTTGTCTGGGGCTGCCTGGCTGTTCAGTTCCTGAAACTCCAACCTCCAGGGCAGGGCTGGGAGGTGGGGCCCAGGGAGTCTAGAGGCCAGAGAGCTGAGGCTAGAGCCAAGAGATGGGAAAAGTCCTGCCTCCAAGAAGAGGCCCGAGATGCACCAATGCCCACTTGCCAATGAGCTGCTGTTCCCATGGACAAGCCCAACAGCAAGGGAGGCTTATAAACCTGAACCATACACCAGAAGGAAATGTCTCAAGCAAGAAGTGGAAAGGGGGCCTGGGTCCAGAAACAAGGCACTTCCTCTTTCTAGGCCTCAGTTACCTTGTCTGTCAGATGAGGGAAGAGGCTAGACCATTTCTGCCATCCATTCTATACCTACAAAGAAAGTTTTATGACCTAATAAATCTGAAAGGTACATTTCCTGATCTTTTCAATGTTGGATTCTCAACCTTATAATTCTGGCTTCCTGTGGTTCAGGTACCAGTCTCCTCCCAAACAACCACGAATACATTAATACTGCCTGAGCAGTTTAGACTGTCAGGGCTGGGATTTATGTGTCCCCAGCAGGGAGAGATGGCTTCCCATAACCACACAATGGGAAGATTTTTTTTTATCCGTCATAAAATGATAACATGATGCCAACTGCTAGACGTCAGTCCCAGCGGACCATGTTATAGGACCACTTATAGGACACATCTTAAGAAAGGGAATTCTCAGAGACAGGAAGTAGGCCGGTGGCTGGCTAGAGCCAGGCAAAGGGAAGTCTGGGGTGACCACTGATGACTGCTGCGCTTATTTTAGAGCTGATGAGAATGCTCTGTGTTGTAGGAATTTAGCAGGGTCGCTGTATCTGTGGTAGACATTAGGATGAATAGCTGTTTTCTACAAGTACTTGGACCTTGAAGAATCATCGTGGTAAACAAGAAAGACTCTCTGTAGAAAACAGTGATTGTTTTCTGTGATTTGTAGAATTGTTTTACTGAAGGGTGTTGCAGCCATCCCATGACTCTCTGGTCACAAGATGACCCCAGCACACCTGAGGCTCTTGGGTTACTGTGTATTGCAAACGACACACCATAAAGGAGTCAAGTCATGAGGGCCTGTGATGCTTCCTTCAGAGAGACATCTAGATTAGATTAGGGACCTTGGTGTGAGGAAATACTTTACCCAAAAAACAACTTTGTGTAACTCTCAATAAACGTGCCTTTGTGCAGCTGTTCAGGGTTCAGTCCATCAGAGGCTGGACCTTCCTGCTGCCACATAGGCCTTAAAATTTCATCTTGGAGTGACTTCTTTCTTCAACCGACTCTTGTTACATAGAACACCCAACAGTTCTGGAATTAGGGGTGATAAGTCCACAGCTCTAAGGACATATAAAAACCGTGTATGTGAATTATGTCTTGAAAATGTTGCCATTAAAATGCAAATAATGTCCTATTTTTATTTTTTTTAAATAGAACTCTCAAACTAGAAAACTGAATTTATGTGGCTCATATTACACTCCTACATATGTCTAAAACATTTGAATAAACACATTCTTCAATTTTCAAAACAGAAACAGTCAGTCTGGCCTTAATCCATATCCTGGAAAGAGCTGGCACCTGGAAGGTTCCATGTAGTAAGCCCAGAGCTAGGCATCCAGGGGCTTGCATTCTCTGTCATATACTGGGCTAATGCCCTTGGACCTTTGGACCCTTCACTTGCTCCAGCCTCCTCACCCAAAAACACAAGTGATGAGCCGGATGACTGACTGATGTGACAGTCCCAAGCCCTTTCAGCCTAGATGGTCTGTGATCGCAACTCACCTATCCCAGGTCAATCCAAATTTCTGAAGTGCTCACTCCACCCCAACCCCGCTTCCCCTTACAGGAGATGAACTTGAAGGTACCCGACAGGCAACAGGAAAACCTGCCCACTGAGCGGTATAGCTGGCTCTGAACCAACGTCTGCCATTTATCGTGAAGATTTCCTTTGAGGGAATTTCTTGTTGACTTTCCGTGACTTGAGAGGTTGACATTCCATAGCTGGGCTGGGACGATATCTCAGTCAGTGAAGTGCTTACCACACAAGCAGGCAGGACCTGAGTTCAAGCCCCGGAATCCACAAGAACCCTGGTGGTGGGTGCTTGTAATCCCTGTCCTGGGAGGATCAAATAAGTGGACCCCAGGGGCTCACTGACCAGCCAATCAAGCCTACATGGCAAGCTCTAGGCCAATGAGACTCAAGTCTCACAAAAACAAGGTAGACAGCACCTAGGAAGGACACCAGAGGTTGACCCCCTGATTCTGGATCACCACAAATAGGTATGCCAACATGCACCCCCAGACACATACATTCATACTCTCCCACAATACACATTGAAAAAGAAGAAAAAAGAAATTCCATCATTGGTGACAAAATACTATAGCAACCCTTTGGAGAAAGAGTTTGACAATAAACACCATGGGCTACAGCACACCCATGCCCTCCTCTCCAGGTACCGTATTTGTTACCATGTATCCTAAAAGAATTCAACGCAGGAAAACACCCAAGAACATAAAGTGTCCATCCTAGAAGTGAAAACAACCATTGCCCCCTGAGGGCAGGAGGGGGTCAAGCTTGTGTTCCCTGGTGATTGCAGGAACATGAATCTCTTTCCTTGTGGATTTTGATGTGTTTATGCTTCTGATTTTCAAAAGCTGATAGAGTACAATGGATCATCATCAGACGTCTAGATGGATTCCCACCATGGCTAAACCACACGGAGCAAAGACCCAAGTCTGTGGGCCGAGGGGAAAGCAGGCTCATCCTGAAGAAGCTCAAACCCCAGGTTAAGACACTGAGGCCGCTGAGCCCTGATTCATTCACTATGATATTTACGCAGCTTTTTCCCTGAGGCAAGTGCACTGTAATTAGCATTCAAGGACCTCAAAATGCTTCAGGGGAGAAACCAGTTACCACACGGGTTGCTTTATAGTCTCTCTTTAAGGAGAGGGAGAAAAAAAATCTCTTCAGTGACATTTTGAAAAGTGAGACTAAGTGAAAACAGCCACTGTTTCTCAGACCCCAGGGGAAATGCCTCATGTGGACCCCAGCCTCCTCCAAGTGCTCCAGAGGAAGGAGAGGGCTGAGACAGGTTCATAGCATCAGCCCCCACCAACAAGCTCATAGATACACAATGGTTACCATAACTGTTCTGACAGATGAAGACATTTTTTAAAAGATTTTATTTTTTACTTTTAGTTATGTGTGTATGTATGGGTTTGTGCATGTGAAGGCCAGAAGAGGGTGTTGGATCACCCAGACTGGAGTTGCAGGCAGTTGTGAGTCACCCAGCATAGTGATAACCCAACTTGGGTCCTCAGCAAGGGCAGTTGACACTACTGAGCCATCCTCCTGCCCCCGACAGGACGATATTCTAAAGAGACTCTTGTGTCCCCACCTTTGACTATAAGACTATTGAAAGGATGGCCCCCAAGGAGTTAGAATTTTCCCAGGAATCTCACGCTGGAAGATGGGGTACAGAGAAGCCTGGTGCCAGACAGAGGAGGAACTTGTCTTCAGCAAAGAAATTTCGCACAACTCTGACATGTCAGAGCATCCTGCAAGAGAGACTGGAGCTGAGACCGTGATGGGTCAGTGATGGGTGGGACCACACCGTGACCTGGACTGCATGAGCTGTCTCCCTCTTGCCCTCTATTTAAATCTGATCTCACGTCAGACATAAACTTAGAAGGGTCACTGGGACTGTTTTGTCTCTCTTCCCAATGTGGCCATATTGAATATCTTACTTCTGCTTTTCACTATTAATTGTGACTTTTTTGACCTATTGAGGGCATGCAGCAGAATCTAGGTCGTTAGGGCTGCCAGGGCCCAGGCTCTGACCCTAGTAAGTCTAATAGCACAGCTTGTGAGAATCGAGTTCCCTTTAGGTGCCTCAGTTTCCCCATCTCTGAAGTGAAGAACTGGACTATAGGGTCTGCAGCACCTTTCAGCTCCAGGCTGCATGCTCTGGGAGACTGTCTTCCCTACAATCAGCTGGTGGCTTTGGCCAGCCTCTGGTATCTCCACAAGGCCGTGTCTTGGTCCACAAGAGCCAAGGAAACATGAACATGAGGAGCTGGTGTGGCTAGAGATGTGTAGCGGAAAGCACAGCAGATCCCCATGCTGGCAATGATAAGCCGCTGTGGCTTGAACATGTCCTCTGGGTGGTGCTGTGAGGAGATAGTGTGGGACCTTTAAGAGGCAGGACAACTAGATGACCGGGGTCTGGGGGACTGGCCCTTAGGGGGAGTTAAGGCAGTTCTCCTGGGTTCCTGGTTAGTTCCTACAAGAGGGTTGTTTTGGCAGAACAAGCCTGGCCTCTGTTGGTCTCTCTCTGACTTCCACGTTGTCTCATGATCTCTCCAGTGTCTCATGATCTCTCTCATGACTCCCACCATTATGGTGCCCCCACCATGGCGCCTCTACCAGAGTCAAGCGTATGCCTGAACCTCTGGAAAAGTGAGTAGAATAAACCTATCTTCTTTGTAAAGTACCCAGTCTCGGGTATTTCCTGACAATGACCATGGCCAGAAGAGACCCAGTAAGCATGCACCTTACTTTTTCATCTTTTCTGACTCTGTCTTGGTGGTTTTTTGTTTGTTTGTTTGTTTCCTTTTTTTCCTAGCAGGAGATCTGGAAGAGTCTGAAACTGCTGACTAGCAGCCCAGATCTCATATCAACCATTTGTATTCCTGGTTGACAAAGCCCTGTCACTATCTCGTTAGTTTATCTGACCTCACAGTATCCTGCTGCGTCCCCCAGGCAGTATCTTTGTCCTTGTGCAACACATCAGGAAACAGAACACACAGAGTCAGTAACTCATCCAGGGGTGGAGGTGGGGCCTCGGGAGATCCAGTTTTCTAGAACGGAGTCCCAGAATAGAGACTGCAGCTGAGGGCGCTTCAGCATCCATCCCACTTTCAGACCCCGCCAGCGGCGGTACAACATCAGTGTCCGGTTGACCTGAACAGCACTGCCAACACGCTCCATCTAACTGATAGCTGGAAGATATCTCTGGAAGATTCCAGCCAACACCAGCTGAACACATGCTCTTCGAGCCCATGTGGAGCAGTTACCAAGGCTGACCACATTCAAGGCCAGAAAAGACACTCTAATGAACTCAAGAGAACAGAAATCCCAAAGCATGTTCTCAGACCACAATGGAACTAAACTAGAAAGTCATAAAAGGGAAGAGGCTGGAAAAGGCTCCAAATATTTAAAGATTAATCAGCATGCTCTTAAACAACACACTTAAGTCAAGGAAGTCCCCCAAACAGCTTGGTAGTGAAGCAGAGCCAAGTTCAAATCCAGGCTCTCTGCTCCTTCCTGGGTGGCCCTGGGTGAATGAAATCTCTTGGAGCCTCTTCTGTTTCCTCAGCTAGGTGGCAGGGTTTAAGGCCACTGTCTTCCTGGGTGTCCATGAAGGAACAAGAAGACAGGGCCTGTTACACAATTAGAACAGTAGTGGTCACTTTTTAGGTCACCGTGGTGTTGGTGACATTTCCCCCATCCTGGCCCAAGAATATCATGTTCCACTTGCAGGTAGCTCACCGTGTGTGTGTGTGTGTGTGTGTGTGTGTGTGTGTGTGTGTGTGTGTGTGTGTGTGTGTGAAAGCAGCAGCTGTAACTGCTGGATTTGGATGAGCCCTCCCTCACCCACATCTGTGGGCAGCCATCTACTGAGGCAGCCCCAAAGAGCAGCACTCCGCGTCCATCTGTCCACACAGAGTGATGACCCTCACTTTGAGTACCGGCACCAAAGAGAGAACTCATCTCCAGTCACAGGGCGTGAGGTGCCACGGTGCTGGATGATCAGGTAGCGTCTTGCCCAAGACTGTGTGGAAGGGAATTCTACATCTCATCCACGCCGAGACAAACACGGCTCACTGCACACGCAGCCCAGCATCTAGAGAGCTTATTGCACAACCAGGGGAGAAGACGTTCCTGAGGTCTGAAAAATTGCACAAGGCTCTGACTCATGAAGACATGGCTTATTCGAATTTGGGAATTATCAGAAGTTCCAACCACGACACCAGCCCCCAGAGAATTCAGTGCACAGATGTGACGGTCCCGTGGCTAGGGAGCAGCTGCTGCCAAGCAATGCTGTACAGGATCATTTATGAAATATGCTAAGTCAACAAATTGTCCTAGCAATCAAAATAATAGGGCATTTGTAAACTCCCAAACTGTTCGGGTTATTTTTTCCCCCTCTTTTTTTAAGACATGACACATTTTTCCCTATGAGGATTTCCAGAACATAAAAACAAAACCAGGCCAGATCCAAGAAGGACCTGGAATGCCGATCAACTGTCATGTCCTGCATGTCACCGGCTCCATGAAGGGCAAAGGAGACAATGCGTGTAAAGACTATGTCCTGAGGGCTGGGGAAATGCCCAGGTCAGTAAACTGGAGCACAAGCATGAGGTCCCAGTTCCATGCCCTGCACCCAGGTGACAAAGCCAGACACAGTGGCACACCTCTGTCACCCCAGCACTGGGGGTCCATGGGGCTCGCTGGCCAGGCAGTCTAGCTGAGTCTATGAGCTCCAGGTTCAGGGAGATACTCCATCCTTAAATACAAGGTGGAGTGTGATTGAGGATGGACCACTGGTCTACACACACACACACACACACACACAGAGGGGGGGGGTTCCCATACATGCAGCTCGTAATTCAAAGGAAGCTGCATACTTTGCAAAAGATCAATCAGGTAATGCCTGGGGCCATCAGAGGGTATGGGAAAGTGGTACTTGACTCCCTCAGCCCAGAGAACCTTTCCGATCTGGTAAACTCCGTGTCAGCCTCAGGACACATGCTTCCATCACCCCTTCTCTGTGCATCCTTCATAACCCACCCACTCACCAGCCCAAAGTGTCCCATGGTATCCAATTCCCCTCAGGAGCCTGCCCTGAGGAGATTTCTCCCATGAGTGGCGGGGGTTACTAATCTGAGGGATATCAAATGAATCTACTTACACGACGCTCTTAGGTCCATTCACTTTATTCTTCTGAGACACAAGTCTGTCTACACAGCTTCAGTTCTGTTCTCATACTTAGCTCCTCTCTGTCCCTTCTCCTGTCCTCTCACAGTTCTAAGTTCTTTCCATCCCGTTCCCACCTCCCCCTGATCCCACCCCACCCCCACCCCATGACCCGTGTCCATATTCAGGCCCTGCCGATTTCTGGTCGGGCAGGGTAAGTCTGCTGGGTAGCTAGGAAGCCCGCCTCATAGCTTGATGCACCTGGTATGTAAAAACCCTTTTGTTCTAAGTAAGCTGCTCGAGGGTGCCACTTGGGCTGTGAGAGAAAGGGGAGTCTGAGCTTAATTTGCACAAGAAGCCTGGCCTAGGCGGTGTCTCCGTATGGATATTTACCTAGCAGGTGGTCTGGGGAGCTTATTCTGTCTGCTGTTTGTCCTTGGATGCTTTTGCCCAGAGCTGGCCCTGGCTCTGTGTGCTTGCTAAAGGAGATAATTGCAGAAGGCAGACGTCTGAATTCTAATGCTAAAAAGAAGAAGCAGGAAGCCTTGCCTGTATGACTGTATCCAAATACCTTAGTTGTATATGCCCAAGAAAGGATCAGTCCACACTGTTTAGAAGTTCTTAGGAAAAGAATCAATTGGGAAAGCTGCCATGGCACACAAGAAAATCATTGCAGGTACCGGATAATACCACCCAGACTCCCTGAGGCTTGTGGCTTTTTCCTCTGGAAGAGCTCTGCTTCTTCATTCCTGCTTCATATTTCCGTGGCTCGCAGCACCATGGGTCAAAGACATTCTAGACTTTACCTCTGAGATGACTACCTCATTGGAGCTTTGACGATGACGTCAATGGTTATCATTACAGCTGACAGGAATGAGTTCTATCTAGAAGGGCACCAGATGATGACAAACGCTTCATGAAACAATGTCCTTGCATACTGACAGCTCCAAGAGCTGTGGGCAAACAATCTTGTTTCTATTATGGTTTTACTGGTGAGGACACCCATCCCACATCCAGAAAGGAAAGCTCAGAAAGAAGCCTAGCCCACAGTCAGGCAGCCATCGTAAAAGCTGCTCAATAAGAAAGGCCAGCCAAACTGACCTCTCGTTCCCTTTATTTTGTATACTTCTGCATACACAGTAGTTGTTCAGTAAAGGCACTGGATGAATTTAGAATTTACATCACTGACCGCACCATACACATCCCTCATCATTACCGCTTATGTCTGTTTCTGAAGCACGCTGTCTTGACTAACGCTCCCCTGTGGTTCTAGACACCCGTCGTTTAACAGAACCGAATCACACCAACTTTCCAGCTGTTCCTGAGAACCTTTAGGGAAAGTATTCAGAATGTCTACTGCTCTCTCGGTTTCTCTGTTAGAAGCATTTTCCTTTTCTAATGGCAGAGAAAGTGGAAAAGCAAAAGAAATAACTCAGCGGGGATCTCAACCTTAAGGACCAAGAGGCAGGGCTCAAAGTCACGGAAAAAGAACAAAGAATTACCAGACTCTCTGGCATTGGTTCTAGGGAGTGGGCATGTAACTCCCATCATCTCCAGGAAATATTCATGAGCTGGCAGAAAGCTGACATGAAGGTACTAAGCACAAGATGGGGGCATCCATTCAGTGCCAACCTCGGCTTTTCCCGTCATAATATAAGGGACAGCAAAAGGCATCTCTCAGAGCATCCAAACCTTTGAAATAGATACAGGACCACAATCTCTTCACAGACCTGTTTCCTTATAAGACCTGTAAGCCATTCTAGCTCAACGGGATCTCAGAAGCCATGGATCCAGGCCCTTCATGGCTGTGGTCCTGAAGGGGCTGGTACTGGTCAGGTCTGGACCCACACAGGCCGGAGCCAGGGGTCGGTACTCAGCGCTTCCTCAAATCACTGCCAAGCGTGACCACTCCCTCACAACACGCAGGGCCAGAGCTATTTGTTCGTGAGAAACGTAAGCTCATGGAAAGTCTGATGTCTGAATCCAAGGCACGAAATTTGTCCAGCATCACCCAGCTCCGAACCAACTCAGAATTGGGCCCGCCGTGCTGAGGCATCTGGCCAGCTAGCTCACAGCCCTGCCATCCCGGACCAATCGTGGTTTTAAGTTCCAAGGCAATCTATTTATTGCTCCCTGGGATGGGATAAAGTAAACCAAATGCCTGGCTTTTGATCCTGTGAACTTACTAATTTTATCAAGCCTTACTAATTTAACACTTTAGCAAACCATCCATCGGGCAATAAGGGAAGACACCAGCCCAGGAGAAAAGCTGTACAAAGGCTAGGAAGACAGTTTCAGGTGACAGAATCCCACACAGTCTTTCTACCAACCCTGCCCTAAGATGAAGCCTAGTCCCCACCCTGTATGCATATTTTTTTAAGTGACAAGAGGTACATCCAATTGCCAATAGCAGACAGAAATGATTCTAGCGAACTTGCAGTAGACAAAAGGAAACAACCTCCAGTAGTGGAGGGCTGTCTTTATCCCCACTGTGTTCACTGTGAGCTCCCTCAGGCAGGGACTTTGGGCTATTTCTTGTATCTCTGCGGTCCAGCAAGGCCAGACACTAAAGCTCACGGTGAAAACCTGCTCAAGGCTCACATAAAAGAGCCACCTAAATAAAGTCAGTTTTACAAATAGTTCGTGCCTCCAAGAATTCTGTTCTGTGGCCTCTGCCTTCAGAGAGGCTCTGCAGTGAGGCCAGGAGTAAGAGCTTCTGAAAAGCTGCAGCTTTCCCCTTCCAGGCCTTCTCTGCCCCCACCTGAGGCTTGGAAAGCTCTAGGCTTGTCCCTTTGGGGTGTCTTGGATGTTTGGCCTTTCCTGGAGTGTATAACAGGAGGAATGGAGGGACTAGGTTTCTCCTCTCGGGGGAGTCTTTTCCTGGCTCTTTAGCAGACATCTGCAGCACCTCACACTGTGGTTGGTCTTTTGGAATGTCCCTTTCTTGCCCAAGAACGGTTTACAGTCTGGGACTCTGGCTCGGAGACACATCTTTACTACAACCAACCCCTCTTACACTGCACTCCTCCTTGGCCAGTAACCTTGCCCTGACTCCGGTGCCCATGGAAGGAAAGATCCATCCCTCATTATCCCACAGCCATGGCCATCAGGAGCACTGTTTATTTCAGCTATGAGCTGCTACTTAGCTGGATCTGGTTTATAATCTCCGTTGCTCTGTCAGCAGCACGGAGTGGTGGTTATGAATGGGCTCCGGATCCACGCATGGTCAAGGTGCTGCTGTGTGATGGTCACCTGTACCAGGGGAATGACAACACAGGCAGTGTTGGGAGGACCAAAGGCTTGGTAAATAGATGCCTGGTACAGACATATGAATTGTACAGCACCCTGTTGCTGCTACCTTATATTGATCAAAACTTTTTTTTTTAATTTGACACAGGGTCTGTTGCCCCAAAGTGGCCTCGAACCCTTGGAACTCTTGCTGGAATCACAGGCGTGAACCAGCACACCCATTTATTTATTTATTCTCACTTTCTTTTTTTTTTTTTGGTTTTTGGAGACAGGGTTTCTCTGTGTAGCTTTGCGCCTTTCCTGGCACTCACTTGGTAGTCCAGGCTGGCCTCGAACTCACAGAGATCCGCCTGCCTCTGCCTCCCAAGTGCTAGGATTAAAGGCGTGCGCCACCACCGCCCGGCAAACCAGGTCGGAGCTGAGGACCGAACCCAGGGCCTTGCGCTTGCTAGGCAAGCACTCTACCACTGAGCTAAATCTCCAACCCCTTATTCTCACTTTCTTTTTGCACATTCCTGGTCCATAACAACGGACACTTGTCCTCTGTATACTTGCATACCTCTCAGCCAAACGCCGCAGCACTGGTAATTTGTCTCTATTTCCAAAGCAAGAGATGTTCTCTGATGTTTTCATTAACGGACTTAAAAACAAGAGTTTCATTTGGCATGATGGCATTTGCTCCATCCAAAGCGCTACCATGACTCCCAAAGCAATGCCTGGGACATCTCCTCCCCCCAGATCCCCACCTGGCTCCTGAGCTTTCTTCCTGGATCCTGCCTCACAGAACCTCTCTGACCCCAACATGTTCTCACAGCGCCTCCCCTCATCTTCTACTCAGTGGTACTTCTCCAAAAAGGCCTCTGCGTCCACCCAGCTACAACAGCACTCCCATCTACCGTTCACACTGGAGCAGGCAGCCAATTCTCCTTATTCAGTTGTGACATCAAATGAGCTAGCTGCCCTGGGCACCAGCTGCTGAAAGCTGGAACCAGGATGCGGCTGAATGAAGGTAGCTGGCTCCCAGAGTCTGGTCCTGGAGATAGGTCAGGACACAGCTGGGAATTAAAGGCAAAGCAAAGCTATGGGGCCAGCTGTGTGTGCCAAGCATCTCCTATCTCTCTATCCATCCACCCGCATAACTACCAGTGCCTAAGTACCAGGTAGGCAGACATATTATGTTAGACGTAATACAGAGCAACAAGTATTTACAGAAGGATGGCTGGCCTGCAGCTCTCCACTCCCTTCCAAAGCCACCAAACTCATTCTTCCCTGGCTGTCTCCACAAAGAGGGGCCACTGGGGGCCTGGGCTAATGAGGGACCTGGCTTCCCGGGACAACTCAACCAGCCAAGGATTTGGACTCTGCGAACTCCAGGCCTTAACTGACTCAGCTTCACATGGTGTCAGTAACTCGGGGGTCCCCACGAAGTGAAGCTACAAACAGTAACAGGTGATGGGTTTTTCACCAAAACGTGCTTTTTTTTTAATGTCACCGCCACACACTCGGGTCCTTGAAGAAGTAACCCAGACTCCCTCCCTCCCTTCTACACTCCTCCTCTAGGTTAGTACTAGAACAGCCCTCCTCCGAGCATCACCTACTCAAGAACTATTCAAGCCAGGCGGTGGTGGCGCTGGCCTTTATTCCCAGGCGCACCTCTGTGAGTTTGAGGCCAGCCTGGTCTACAGAGTGAGTTCCAGGAAAGGCACCAAAGCTACAGAGAAACCCTGTCTCGAAAAAAACAAAAAAAAAAAAAAAAAAAGACTATTCAAGAACATCCGCTCGTCTGACACACCTGCCTCCCCAGGGAACTCTGAGCCACATCAGAGTCCGGATGACTTCTGAACATCTCTAGTTGTCTCCTGCAACATCAATCTATCCTCCACTTCAAAGAAGTATCCACTCCTCAGCTGCACCGTTTCCCACGTCTCCCCAGGGTGAGACGGCCATTCCAGTCCCTTGGAAGCCTCTTGCCTACAACCTTGGGGTCAAGCTCTGGCTTGATCTGAATGAGGCTGCCTGGGTTCCAGTTCCAGCTGAGTGACCTTGATCAAATTATTCAACCTCAGTTCTGCTTTGTGTAAGACAAGAATGATGACACAAACTTCCTCCTCTAGAGGCTGTGAGATCAAATACCGTCCAAAGGTAACTCACCTGCCACATGGGCTGGGGCTCAGTGGGTATGCCTCCTCACCGTGCCGGTTAGGAAGCCCTCTGGATCAGTCCTCTCTGGAAAAACTTTCCTCTCTCTAATGAGGCTGAGTTCCTGGGGCTGAGTCCAGCCCTGTGCTCTGGTGGTAAAAATATAAACAAGCATCCACCTCTTCCTACACCAACCACTCTAATACCTTCCTGACTATGTGAGTTAAATTTTGCCAACTCCAAAGTGGTCATACGGGACCATATTCCTATGAAGAAAAATCTAGATCAAATCCCTCTGTCCTGTGCTTTCCTATCCTCCCCACCACGTGCCCAGAGGGAGGAGGTGCTAGGTTTGGGCAGGAGCCCTATAACTGAAGCCAAGTGCACTACCCGGCCCAGCTGGCCGGTCCCCACACCGCTGGAGTGGCCAGGCTGGACTTACTGTTTTTCCACAGCCTATCTCTGCATTTAACCAAAGCATTTCTCAGGAAGGTCCGGCAGGAAGCTGGGCACTTCCCCAACCTCCTTCACCCCATCACCACCTCCCTGCCACTCCAGCTCTTGTTGGTACAGAAAGGTCACATAAGGAGCGGGGGAAGGGGGGCATTTTTCATCATCCCTAGCGGGCCTCTCTCCTCTACCTCGGCAAATTTTGTGATCCACTACCTGGCTGAGCTCATTCAAAAGAACCAAAGAACGAGTTGTGAGGCTTTGTTTTTTGTAAAGTTAACTCAAACCAATGGAAGCAAGAGTGTCGGGGTGGGGTTCTAAGCCGGTTTTTGCTTACGAGACCAGGGGAGGGAAGTGCGGGCTGACTTGGGCAGCGCTGTTCCCTCTTCCCAACTCTCCAAAGTGAAAGTTTTTCACTAAGGGGATCTACGAGAAAAATACTGCCTGGCTAATTCCAACAAGAAAGAAAGCAGCAGCAGAGGAGAAGGAAGGGAAGGCGACAGACAGGAGTTCTTGGGGTCCCAAAGCTACGTGTATCAACATGCTAAGATCCAGGTGTTGTGCGGCCCTACCCAACGGCCTGCGGGGTCACCCAGGAGAGGACCAAAGCGTGCAAAGCACCTGCTTACCCGATGCTGGACGCAGAAATTGGGTCCAAGGGAGCCCATGAAACACAGCCACCCAGAGTCCTGTCCCTCTCCCCCCTGACTGGATACCCAGAACACCACACAGTTCTTTGCCGTCCCTTGGCCCAGACAGGCCGGGTTGGGAGGGCGAGGGTGAGAAGCCACCCAGGAGAGCAGCGCAGGGTGGGGCGGATACCTTGGCCGCAGGCGCCGCGATGCAGGACGATGACCGGCGGCTGGCGAAGCTTCTCGGAGCGGCGGCTGGCGGCGCGCAGCTGGCACAAGTTGGTGTAGGTCTTGGCGTCGCTGCCGCACACCGGCTCGCTGCTGGCACACACGCACACGCCGGCCTGAGCGCGCCGTCGTACTGTGGCCGAGGCGGGCACCCCGAAGGGCACCACGCACTGCAGCCCCTCGCCGCAGGGACCCTCCTGCAAGCCGCATGCTGCACCCTCAATCCCGCCGCACACCTCGCAGCAGCCGCACGCGTCCCGGACGCGGCCGCCCTCACAGTCCGTGGGCGGTGGGGCGCAGCGTGTGGGATCGCAACGCTCCGGGCAGACGGTGGCAGCCGAGGCCGAGCGGCCGGTCCTGGACGGCAGCGCCAAGGAGGGCGCCGCCAGCAGCAGCAGCACTAGAGACAAGAGCGCGGTGCGTGGGGACTGCATGGCGACTCCGACGGCTGCGGGCGGGACCAGAGCCGAAGAACCGCGCTGGGGACGGCGTGTCGGGGTCTTAGGGACAGCGGGTGTGAGTGCGCGCGGCCGTGCGGCCCAGCCCATTGGCCTAGCGGCGGTGACGAGGCGCCGGGGGGACGGGCACGGCTCCTAGGAGGGGGGCCGATCGGGGACCGCCCGCGGGGACGAGGCGGGGCAGCGCGCGACTCCACCCTCTGGCCAGGCTCAGTTTCCCAATCTAGGCTTCAAAACCAAAGTAATAAATACTCAACAGAAAGAAACCTGCCCAGCCTCGTGCGATCGCCTGGGAAAGTTCCCGCAGGTCGTCCAGCGCGGAGGGCGGTCACATAGACCCCTTGTCACAGCTAGAATGGAGCAGTGGCCAGCATGGGGGACTGTGGCCGTGAATCTGACCCCCACCGTGGGAAGGCAGCGTCGGCGGCGGGGCTGGCAGAAACCCAGCGCCCAGACCTAGTTTTACGTAAGAAAAGCAAAAAGCCGAGGCAATTGACAGCATAAACCTTCCTGACGCTTCTTTTTTTTTAAAGTTGTTTCCGTAGTGTGGGTTGGTAGCTGGAAGGATTGCCGGGAGCGTGCAGCAGCAGCCTGGCTTTGTACGGTTTGTATTTTTGTTGTTGTTGTTGCTGTTTTGGTTGTTGTTGTTGTTCATCCTGAGTTGTTAGAGAATGTGTCTTTACCACACAGAAGCGCTCAGCCCCCCGCCTGCAATCCCAACACTTGGGCAAATCAACCAGGTCCCTATCTCAAACAAAATTTTCGTCTCTGAGCTCTCACGTGAGGATCTCAGTGACTTTCTTGGGATAGAGATGAGTCTAAGAATCATTTGGAAGAGCAACTGTGACCTTGGAAGGGGGGTCTCTATGCCTGGCGCACTTACAGGCCAACAATGAACACATAAATCTTGTATTGGAAGCCCAGAGAATTAAGCGATTTGGGCACGTCCCACCTGAATTACCCTCTTGCCCACTCCAACACACCCCCAAGACTGGTGGGTGGAGTGCTGTTGACCTTGGGGAAAGGAGGAGTCACTGATTCAGCTGATAAAGCTCTAATCTACATCTGGGTTGTTCTCTTGTGCACAATTCCTTTTCTAGTAAGAATACTTAAAAAAAAAAAAAAAAAAAAAAAAAAAAAAACCCAGATGCAACTCCGCTCAAAGCATGTCCCCCGCCCCCCATATTAAGTCTCAACTGTGACCAGGTCCCAGAGGGTCCCTCCCACCAAGGGGCAGCAGAAAGGCGCCTCCCATGAGAAATACTTTAGTGTCCCAGCTGGAATCCTCAGACCCTACAAGACCCTACAACATAAAGAGCCGATCAGCAAACTCTGTTCCATCCCAGTAAGCTGATGACATAAAAAAAAGATGTGGTGATAAATAGCGAAACTCCTCTTGGTTCAACTCCCTATTTTTCAGGTAAGATTGAAGACTTGAAAGGCTAAATGATTCCCCCAGGGACTCAATCATGCCCCGAGTTCCGAACAAAGAAGCCAGAAACCTTCCGATCTTGTATGTGCCTGCCAGTCCCACCTGACCCCACTGAGTCAAAACACAGTGTGGGGCCAGCGAGGCTGCTCACCATAAAGGTGCTTTGCCACCAGGCATGACGGGCTGACTTCAATCCTTGGGACCCATGTGGTGGAAGATGAGAAATGATTACTAAAAGCTGTCCTCTGAAGCCCAGCAGTGGTACCACACACCTTTAATCCCAGCACTCAGGAGGCAGAGGCAGGCAGATCTCTGAGTTTGATGCCGGCCTAGTCTACAAAGTGAGTTCCAGGACAGCCAAGACTATTACACAAAGAAATCCTGTCTCAAAAAACTATTTAAAAAAAGAAAGTTGTCCTCTGATTTCCACATTTGTGCTGTGACCCCGTGTGTGTGTGTGTGTGTGTGTGTGTGTGTGTGTGTGTGTGTCTGACACAGTGCCTGCCCTTCCTGCCCTCCACATGGTTTGATGTGACCTGAAGAATTGCTTGAGGGATTTGGGTCTGTAAAAGAGAATTCTGGAAAGAAGCTGTGCCTGCAAAGGCTGATTGATTAGAACTTAACTAATATGGAGAGGTTGGAATGTTGCAGGTCCAGAGCCTAATTACAGTTTATCTTGGGCTAGCTTGAGCCACCTAAATAGCCACCCCTTGCCCATCTCTATGTCAGATAAAAACTCTTTGGAAAGTACTCACTTGACAAAACCCGATTTTTTACCAATCAAAGAGCTAAGAATATGTCGGAACATGGAATCTGAGGTGAACAACATCTGTGTTCCCAGGCTGTGACCACTCATGTTTGCCTCCAGAATAAACCGTCTCTTACCCTCTTTGAGGTGAGAGTTGTGTTTTTGCATCAACAGTTTGAACCACATTTCTGGCTCTTAATTCTGTGGCTCTAAGCACACTGAGAACCTGGGGGATTTCGCCAGGAAAATGGCAGTGGCTACAAGTCTTCCTGAATGGCCAGCTTAGGCCCATCAACATTTGCATTTGCGACTCTCTCCTTGGGCTGCACACTCATCCTTTACCCTGGTACACACAGTGCCCGCCATTCTGTCTCTGCCTCAGCCACTCTCTTGGTAACTAAGCCATCTCCTCCAAAGCTGACCTTGTCACTTCATAGTGGGCCCCACCTCTTAAGGATTCCATCTTCACCACACTGGACCGAACTTCTGGCTTGCACTCAAATCACAACCAAGCCACACGCCTTTAATCCCAGCACTCAGGAGGCAGAGGCAGGCAGATCTCTGAGTTCAAGGCCAGCCTAGTCTACATAGTAAGTTCTAGGACAGCCAGGGGGCTACACAGAGAAATCCTTTCCCGATAAACAAAACAAACTCATATCCAAACCGCAGAGCGGGTCCTAATAAATCCTTCCCCAAAAGTCTCACTAAAGTGCTTTGACCCTTGACTACAGTTCCTCATGTTGTGGTGACCCCCGGCCATAATGCTTTATGTTTTCTCTCTTCTAGAGTCTTGCCCTCGGCAGCCACTTATAGAGACTGTTTCTTTTTTCTTTCAGTGCATTTTTTGATCCATCATGAAAACTCATTTCTCATCCCTCAGGTCTTGGCATCATTTCCTCGAGAAGTTTTTTTCCCAGAGTGAAGAGGGCAGCTTTGATGCCAAACAGGCAAGCTCCCTGCCATTCTTTCTCAACCCCAGCTTCTCACATTTAAGCTTCAGTTCTGAACAGTTGGTCTGTTCGTGAATAATGAATGATGAGACTGAGACGCCATGGCTGCCAAAGCCTTACTCAGCAAAAGAGGCTCCATAGTTGACCCCAGCAGCTAGGGCTACTGCGCAGCAGGAGAAGGGTCTGTCATCCACTTGGTGTGTGAGTTCACTCGTGTGTGCACAACACCCAGAATGGTTTGGGATCGGGATGCCTATACTTCATAAGGCCCAAGATCAGAGGAATTGTCTTGGTGATTTTGACTCTTCCTGTACTCTGAATACTCCACTCCTCTGTCAGTCCCAGCAGGATTAAGTCCAAGCTTCTCCATTTGCTTTTTCTGGACATTTCCAGTGTCCTTATGGCTCTCACCAAACTGCCCCTTGAGCCAGGCTGTCACTAATCCCAGGGCAGCAGGCAACCTTTTTGACACATCCAACCCACCCCACCTCACCCTACCCTGTAGTAACAGAAGCCTGCCACCAGATGAGACAACTTCTGAGCTGGTTTAGGCTTCCATCCTCTTGAGCACACCTCTCCCTCAATGCTCCAGCATCAAAAGGTCACACAGATGCACTCTGGCCATCTGCCCTGCAGCGATCCCGTATCTGTTCAGTTTGGTTCACCGGGAGAGCATTTTCTTCAGCATGTGCCTCATGGCAGGCAGGCCCTCAGCAAAATTCTGTGTGTAGCACTGAGTGACTGAGCTCAGCCCCCCAGAGCTCAAAGTCTAGCATTCCCTGCAACAGCGAAAATGTTAGCTGCCCCAGTTTGGCAGCTAAGTAGCTGAAGAGTGATTGGGGCAAATGAGAAACTGGGTTTTTATTTTTATCCAAGTTTAAATTAACTTAAATGAAAGCTGCCACATGAGTTGGTCCCATGAGCCTCAAGAAGCCAGCACCCAAGCCTGGCAGTGGTGGCGCACCCCCTTAATCCCAGCACTCGGGAGGCAGAGGCAAGCAGATCTCTGTGAGTTCGAGGCCAGCCTGGTCTACAGAATGAGTTCCAGGACAGCCAGGATACACAGTGAAACCCTGTCTCAAACAAACAAACAAAGGAAGCCAGCTCTGTCGAACTGCAGAGAGGGAGCATAAGAAGCCAACTGCAGGGTGATAGGTGGGGTGTCTGATGGGGGTTGGGGAGATCAGAGCACTAAGGGGTTGACTAAGTGAAATGAGCCGGGCATAGAAAAACAGGCAAACGGTACATGAGAACTCACATGTGCAAACCACAAATCTATCTCATTGAAACACAGTACAATGGCGGCCATTGGAGACCAGGAAGGGGAGAGAAAAGGGATGGAGAAAATGGGTGCCAAAGCATAGTTAGCTAGGAGGATTAGGTCTAGTGTTCGCAGCATAGTCAGGTGACTATGGGCTGTAACACTCCATGACTTGATGGTTAATCTTGATTTTCAACTCTACAGATCACCCAGGAGACAAACTTCTGGGAGTGTCTATGAGGTCATTTCCAAAGAAGTTCAGCAGAGGTGAGAAGACCTACCATGAGCTGGCGCAGTGGTGGGGTAGGGTGGAGGTGAGGGGTAGGGTGGGAGTGGAATACCATCCCATGGTCTGAGGTGCCAGCTACAGAAAAAGGAGAGAGTGAGCTGGCACCAGCATTTGTCTCTCTGCTTCCTGACTGTGGGTGCAAGGTGACCCACCACCCACCATCCTGCTGTGACATCCTGCTGTGACCTCAGACCTTCCTTAAACCACTTTTGTCAAGTAAGTCACAACAATAAGAAAAGTGACTAATATAATGATATAGTTCAAGATAAGGATAAGAGGGCTGGGGAGATAGTTTAGCAGTTAAGAGCCCTGGCTGCTCTTCCAGAGGATCTAGAGTTCTGTTCCCAGAACTCACATGGCTCAAAACCATCTGGAACTCCGGTTACAGAGTCTAAGCACTCTGATGCCTCCTTCTGGCCTCTGTGGGCACTGCACACATGTGGTACACATACATATACGCAGAAAAAAAATACTCATAAAATTATTTTCAAAATTGTTTAAAGAGCAAGAAACTTTAAAAAAAAGGAAGAAAGGAAAGAAGGAAGGAAGGAAAGAAAAGAAAGAAAGCTAGCTAGACCAGTCCGAAAGTCCCCAACATTTAGAAATGATAAGCATTTGAGGCAACAGAAAGGCTGTTCACGCTGGATTTTAGCACAACGCATTGTGTACACACATTGGATTATGCTCTTGTACCTGTGATTATGTACAAATATATAGCTACTACAGTATTTTAAAGCTTTTTAAAAAGAGGTTGGGCTGTATCTCCAATGACAGGGAGGGTTTGGGCAGGTAGAAGCATGCACCTGGGGGCAGTGCTATGGGTCCCCACAGGTGAGGAGACCCCAAGCTGAGCAGTAAGTGCAGCCAAGGGCAGGGCACAAGGCTGAAGGGGTGGGGCTGCCCAGGTGAAGGATGTGAAGGGCTCTCACTGCCACCTAAAGAATTGGGACTTGCCAGGCGATGGTGGCACATGCCTTTAATCCCAGCACTCGGGAGCCAGAGCCAGGTGGATCTCTATGAGTTCGAGGCCAGCCTGGGCTACAGAGCGAGATCCAGGAAAGGCACAAAGCTACACAGAGAAACTCTGTCTTCACTGGGAGGTAGTATTTTATGCCTTTAATCCCAGCACTCAGGAAGGAGGCAGAGGCAGGTAGATCTCCTGAGTTCAAGGTCAAACTGATCTACAGAGCTAGTTCCAGGACAGCCAGGGCTACACAGAGAAACCCTGTCTCAAAAGACAAAACAAACAACAACAACAACAACAAAAAAAACCCCACCGAGTCACAGTTAGTGTTGCCCATATCTCATGGGTTCAGGGCTATCCACAGGAGCATGGGCACCCCATCAGTAGCCACACCCTGAAGAACAATGACTCCCCTATACCCTACCCCTCTGCATGCATCCATGCTAGAACGTTGCTAGGGTAGTCTTGTGCAGGTAGCAGGTAACCCACAGCAGCTGTGAGTCTGCCAGTGCATTGTCCAGAAGACAGCATTTTACATTATTCCTCCCCTGGTTCCACGCCTGTTGCTATGAGCAAATACTCTGACCAAAGCACCTTAAGGGAGACAGGGTTGACTTAGGCTTCAGTTCCAAAGGGCTAGAATCCATCCATCATGTCAGAGACGGCATGACAGCATGGACATGAGGCTCTCAGTGGCCTGTTTCCTCAACCTCACCAAACAGCCCCTAGTCCTGCACCCAGCCACACACTCTCACTCCACAGTGCCACTAGCTCCTCCTCCTCCTCCCCCTCCTCCTCCTCCTCCTCCTCCTCCTCCACTGTGATGGCGTGCATCCTCTCAAGCCAGGAGCTGCTCTCCCTTAAGTGGCTTTGCCAGATCACCACAATGACAGTCACTAATGGAGAAGGTGAGGTGCAGACTCCAGCGGCTGGGCTAAGAAGGCAACAAAGGCCCAGCTGCCCCTGCCTGTGACCATGTCCTCCTGCTCAGTGATGAGCACAGACCCTCCCATGGTAGAAATGGAGGGTACACGTTTGACTGTTCCCCAACATCCCAGGTCCCCAAGAGATTCCTTGGTCTGTCTCCCACTTCCTCACAGCCCACTTGGTCCTGGAAGGGAAGGGTGTCTTGTGCCAGGGTGCAGAAGCTTGAGGCAGAGACAAGGGTACTGTCCTCTTGCCAACCCGGCTTACTGTCTCAGTCAGCCTGATGAGGTCTTCCCCTGCCAGAACACCCTGGCAATCCTCTCCCAGACTGTTGGGTGACCCTGGGGTGAGCATCCTCTTCTCCAGCTCTCAGCGTCCTTGTCTGCCCCAGGAGACGATGAAAGTCCCTGGTGCCAGAAAGAGTGAACAGACAGGAATTTGGCGGGCTTGACTAAGTTTGGTAGATCATAGTACTTAATCAAGATTGGTTTTCTCATTTTGATCATGTCATAAGAGAAAAATTTTGGTTTAGTATTTTTAGACATTATTAACATATGTTAATTTTATAAAATTATGAGTCTCATGATTTTTTTTATAAATGTATAGAATATCATCTGATTATATTCATGCCCATTTTGGGTTTTAAGAAAAACCTTGCTGAAGTATTTAGATATAAAGGGCCTATATGTTTATAACTTACTTTGGTTTGGGCTGTCTGTCTGTCTGTCTGAGATGGAATAGTGAGGCTGTGTAGCCCCAGACAGCCCAGGATTCGTTATGTAAATCGGGCCAGTCCCAAACTTGAACTGATCTGCCTGTCTTTGCCTTTGCCAAGTGGTGCAATGCAGGTGTCTGCCACCACAGCCAGCAACTCAGTTTGCTTCAAATGTTTCAGACAAACATTTCAGACAGACAGACAAGACATAAGGCAGTTTGGAGAGTCCAGACTGCCTAGGCCTGGAACTATTTCAAACTAATGAACTTTTTTTTTTTTTTTTTTTTTTTTTTAAGACGGGGTTTCTCTGTGTAACAGTCCTGGCTGTCCTGGAACTCCCTTTGTAGACCAGGCTGGCCTTGAACTCACCGAGATTCACCTGCCTCTGCCTCCCAAGTGCTAGGATTAAAGGTGTGCACCACCACCGCTCGGCTAAACAAATGAACTTTTAAGGGGTGGGGGGAGGAGCCAGGTGTGGCGGCAGCACATGCTTTAACCCTAGCACTTGGGAAGCAGAAGCAGGCAGATCTCTGGATTTGAGGCTAGACTCGTCTACAAAAGCAAGTTCCAAGATAGCCAGGGCTACACAGAGAAACCCTGTCTCAAAAAAAAAAAGACACAGAGAAACCCTGTCTCAAAAAAAGGTGTGTGTGTGTGTGTGTGTGTGTGTGTGTGTGTGTGTGTGTGTGTGTGTATGTGTATGTGTGTGTGTGAGGACCCCAATGAATGACTGAAAACCTCTAGGGGGCACCAATAACACACAAGAAGATGCTACACCAAGCAGCAGCAGCAGCCAACAAATGGGAACCTTCGAATGAAAGACTGGGCAATGCAGAGAGCAACCCTGAAAGGGGATGGGAATCAGAGTCCTGATTTGGGGGGGGGGGGGGTAAATAGTGCCATGGCTCCGAGGATAGACGGCCCTTCTTCAGTGAAACGAAGAGCTCACATATGACCCAGATATTTTACACCTAAGTATACATATAGCCAAGAAAAATGAAAACATGTCCACACAGAAGCTTGTGGTCACCATCCATAGTGGCATCATCCATAACAGTCAGAAAGTGGAAGCAATCCAGACATCTATCAACCGATCAGTAAGTAAACAAAATGTGGCATGTCCACAATGGAATACTATTCATCCGTAAAAAGAATGAAGGTCTGACCCATGCTACAACATGAACCCTAAACTGAACCCTGTCCTAAAGTGGAGAAGCCAGACACAAAAGAACACATTGTATGATTCCTAAGAAACACACAGAACAGAGAAAACTAGAGACGGGAGCTAGTGGTTGCTTCGGAATTAAACAGCTCACAGTTCGGGGCTGCTCTTACAGATAAAGAAAATGTTTTAAAGTTGTGTGTGGAGGTACACACCTTTAATCCCAGCCCTGGGGAGGCAGAGGCAGGCAGATCTCTGTGAGTTTGAGGCCAGCCGAATTTATACAATGAGACCATCTTGAAGGTAAAAAAAAAAGGAAGTGTCTTTGTTTTTTGCTTTGTTTTTGTTTTTTGAGACAGTGTTTCTCTGTGTAGCCCTGGCTCTCCTGAAACTCACTCTGTAGACTAGGTTGGCCTCTAACTCACAGAGATTTGCCTGCCTCTGTCTCCTCCTGAGTGTTGGGATTATAGGTGTGTGCCACCACCAACCGGCTGAAAGAGTTTTAAAATTATGATGGTTGCCAGGCATGGTGGGCTGTAACCTCAGCATTTGGGAGAAGCGTGCAGGAATATCAAGAGTGCAGGGTCATCCTCCGATACATGTCAAGTTTGAGGCCAGCCGGGGGCCACTCTGCCTCAAAAACTCAAGAGTAACACTAAGAAAAGTCACTGTGGTGGTTGTGTGTGTCTGAATCTACTAAACACACCAAACTGGACTACTTCAACAAGGGAAGTGCATGCCGTTGAAATGCTGTCAGCGAAGCTGTGTGAAAGAACTGCGGTGGGGACGGAGCAGCCCATGCTTCTCATCTGAAGACTCAGCCAGCTCTGGAGCAATGCTGAGAGCCACAGACAGGTCATTCTGTGTACTGACACCATGTGGAAACACGTGCATATATATTTCAGTCACTCACTCTGTATGTGTACATATGTGATGCGTGTGTGTGTGTGTGTGTGTGTGTGTGTGTGTGTGTGTGTATGTATGTATGAGTACACACGCCCATGTGGGTACAAGTACATACAGAGGCCACAGTGGGAAGTCCTCCTTTAGTGCTATCTACATTGTTGCCTTGAGACAACAGTGTAGAACTGGAAGTTCTCATTTGGGCTAGGCTAGCGGGCCAGCAAGCTCTCAGAAACTACCCATCTCTGTTTCATATTGCCAGGGATACGGGAACACCCAGCCATATCCAGGTTTGGCTCTTTTTTTTTTTTAACATGGATGCTGTGGATTTGAACTCAGATCTTCATGCTAACGGAGCAGGCACACTTACCCACTGAACCATCCAACTTACCCAGTTATTCTATAGCCAGGGTAATGACCTTAGAGGTCTAGAACTCTGGGACACTTGGTGTTTTAAATTAGCACTCATCTTTACTCAGCCATGTGTGTCCAGAGGGTGACTGCACTGTCCTCCCCCAACGTGGAAGTCTGACTTGCCCAATGTGTCCCTGGTCATACAGCAGGCTCTGATCTGAGGCTGCTGTATGAACAGATGCTCGGGGCCCCGCCCAGGTTCATCTTGACTTTCATTTAGTTTCTTTCCTCAAACTTCATTCCATTTTTGCCGAGACTCTCAGCTGTAAGCTGTATGCATGCCGGACGGGCAATGGTTCGGCACCAGCAGAGCACTGTCCCCGGTGATTCACGGCTGAGGTACTTTTCCACTTGGCCAGCTGCCACCCTGCCTTCTCCATCCTCCCCAGAGCCCTAGGGCCTTGTCTTATAGCATTTGTGTTCTTCCCTGCCTGGCTGCCATGTCTGGATGTTCTTGCCTGGTCCTGTACCTGGCACCAGTTAGGAAACTCACTCTCCATTCCTTTAAAAAGAATAGTCACCAGCTTGAGAAACCAGGACTTTGGAAGTCACACCCCCTTCCTTTCAGGAAGACTGACAGCTTGGAAAGAAAGAGGGAGAAAACCTACACCCTAAGCTTCAGGAAGACCCTGCCCAGACACTTGGGTCACTCAGAGGAAACTCAGGAACCCCTCCCCGATGGTTGAACTTTCCTGGTTTGAGGTTCAAAAGGAAGTCGAATCCCTACGGTGAGCCTTGCTGATCCACCAGGCAAGATGTAGTTTATGAAGCAACTGTGTGTGCTGCTGCTCTGTTTGAGAAAACTGTTCTCAGACCCAAATCCGGAAGGCCTTACTGGGGCAAGGGTGTGGCCCCCTGAATGGGAGAGACAATGGGTGGTGTTTTCTGCTTTTACTTTTCTATACTAATCGTTAACACTGGAGGAGGTTACCAGGAAGGAAAGGTAAAGAAAACCAGCTTTCCTCTGTGTCCACACAAGCTGGCCCTAGACAGCCCCCCGCCCCCCACCTTTGGAGGCCCCACCCGGCACAGGGCTCAGCTCCTACCTGCCCTCCTGCTTCTTCCCCCAGGCACTTCAGACCTAGCCTCCCCAACTCTCAGCTCTGCACCTGACTTCTCCCTCTGTTCAACCCACTCCCTCCACCTACCCCTGCTCTCCGAATTGGCCGCTCAGCTCCCGAGGGTACACCATGTGCCCAGTGCCAGAAGATGACCACAGGCTCCTTCCGAATCTCAGTATTCTCACGACTAACCCCGAGGAGATGGGCAGCTTCTTGCCAACATTTTCCAATGAGACATGTTTTGATTCACACTCTTTTTGATGACCTGAGCCCAACTAATCCTTATAAACAGAAGCTTCAGGGGCTGGGTAGATAGCTCTGTTGGTGGAATTTTGCTTGTGGTGTGAACATGAGGATCTGAGTTCCAACCCCAAGAATTTACACACACACACAAAAGCCAGGCATGATGGAGTGGACATATAATCCTAGTTTTGGGAGGCAGTGACAGATGAATACCTAGGCTCACTGGCCAGACAGCCTAGTTTAAGGGGGAGAGCCCCAGTCTAGTAAGAAAGCCTATCTCAAAACAAAAATAACTCCAAAAAAAAAAAAAACAAAGGTGGCTGGCATCTGAGGAACAACATCCAAAGTTTGACCTCATGTGTGTGGACCATGCATGCACACACATGCAGCTGCACACCCAAACACACACAGGCACACGCCAGCATCTTTAGCTCCTCAGAACAACTCTTTCCATATCTAGATGTGTCTTACTCTCTCCATTTTCCAGCTTCCCCTTCCCTGTGCCTCATGGCCGTGCTTGCTTCCTAGCATGAGGACACGGTTTGCAAGCAACCTGTCTCCACTGAGGTGACAGCTCCTGGGATTCCTCTGAAGGGGGTGTCTAGGTCTCACAACATAAGCTGGCAGGGTGGTGCTGGCACGCAGATAAAGAAGCCAACCGAACAAAAGGAGCCCAGGCCAGACTTGTGCAAGGCTAGAGACACTTGACTGAGCAAAGGCCTTGCTGCAATTGCATGGCGTGGTCTTCTCAACAGAGGGTGCTGGACCATTGCTACTCAGGTGGGGAAAGGGGAACTTAGGCCCATGCATACAGGACATGGCCATACAGGGCAGAAGCACTCATTCTAAGTAGATCAGAGGTCTAAATGGGAAACAAGGGAAGAGTCCAGGTGAAAAGGGTCTGCACAAGAAAACAGCACATCTGGGAACCAAGAGATTTTGAGAACAGGACATGAAAACATAACCTGGGAGGTGGGGGGTTGGGGGGTGGAGGGGAAAAGACCCTTATGTGACCTAATTAAAAATGAAGAATTCCTGCTCATCACAAATGAAGACAAAACAGGAACAGTAAAAGTATTACAAGTGGCTATAGAGCAATTATAACCAAAATATACAACTCGAAAATAAAAGGGCAGGTCTAGAGAGATGACTCAGCAGTTAAGAGCACTGGCTGCTTTCCCACAGGACCCAGGTTCTGTTCCCAGCATCCATATGGCAGCTCACAACCATCTTTAACTCCAGTTCCAGGGGACAATGGCCTCTTCTGGCTTCCATGGACACTAGGTATGCACACAGTATACATACATACAAGCAGACAAAGACTGATACACATAAACTAACTTTTAAAAAAAGAGGCAAAACTAAGGGGGGAAAAATCTTGGATAAAGGGGTCACAAAGCATCCAGTGCCACCAGGAAGACACAGGTTAAAACAATGGGTCACATGCATATGAAGAGCAAAAATGAAAAAGGCAAGGTGGGCAGAATCCTAAGGTGGCCTCCAAGGTTTCTGGCCTCTTGCTGGCCATGTCCAATTTAGTCCTCACCCCCCTCATTTGGGAACAGGATCTGCGGTTATAATGAAGGTCACTTCTGTGGTTAGGTTCGCTGGGGGTTGGGTTTTACAGGCATAATTAAGATCTCTAATGAGTGTAATGTGGAGTCTATCAAAGGGGAAAGTACTCCGGGTTGGCCTGCTCCAGTCAGGAGAGCCCTTTGAAAGAGAGGGGCTGAGCTGAGCATTTAGTTCAGCGGCAGAGGATTTGCACTTCTAAAACAATACAAAGCACGCACACACACACACACACACACACACACACACACACACACACACGGGCTACCCTGAGCTTACTCAGATTTTCCTGCTGGCCTTGAGGAAGCAAGCACATGTCACTCTGAGAAGTGTTTACATGACTGGCCAGCATATCTTTTCTCAGGACCAAGGAAATTAATTTGGCCACAATCCCAAGCACCTGTTAGGCAAGCACACCCAGCACCCTTGATCTTGTCTGTCAATCATCTATGCCCAATAGTAGAGCAGGCTGCCTTTGAGGACAGCCATCTTGTCTGTCAGTCTGGGCCATTGGCTCTCCTAGTACCCTGCCCACTGCAAGAACTCAGAATAGTTTGAAGTAACTCATTAAGGCCATCTGACCTCTACAAGGGCATGACACACACAATGACAAAAGACTAATCTTCTTACTATTGATATTTTGCAATTTTACTATATGGAATAGACTAAATAATTCAAAATTTCACTGCCCTCACTGTAGGATATTATATTAGGCTACACATAATTTGTTGTTGTTGTTTTTTTATCATTTTTTTTAAAACAAATAAAATGCCAACCTCATATGGTTCAACCCAACACTTCCCTGGTCTTTTGTTGTCTAGCTTGACTGTTATTTCCTCTGGCCAATGAAGTATGAACTTGGTGGCATGTGTCACTTGTGAGCAGTTTGAAGTTGACCCATGTACCTTTTCCTTCTTCCATGACTTCTAGACATTTCTCAGATAGAGGCTGACATATTTGCTTGGGTCCCAGGATGAAAATGACAAAGAACAGAGCCATCAGTAACCTGCAATGGACATCTAAGGATCAGCAAGACTGGGGTGGCTTGAATGACAATGTTCCCCCACAGGCGCAGATGTTTAAATACGTGACCTTCAGTTGATGACACACTTGGGGAGGTGCTGTGTGACAAAACTTTACCTGCAGAGACTCGGCACACGTCTAGTCATCCCAGCAAGGGAGCCCAAGACAGACCAAAGTATGGATGCCACCAAAATCCAACTTGGTGAGTTTTACTGGGGTCACTTACAGGAATATGGGTAAGGGGTTACTTACAGGAGCAGAAATAACTCAAAGACAGCTGCATCACCAAGGCCCACCCCAGCACAGGTAAGAGCTCACAAAAGCTGAGAACCAGGAGCACGCTGCACAGCCCACAGGCAGCTCTACAAGTTTGAGCATGTCCTTTCCACATGACTCAATTGATCTAAACCTCTACCAGTCAGCTCAGATGGTTTCGGCTTCTTGTAGGCAGCTGTTTTGGTCTCAAGAGTCTTTTTTGCAGCTTGTCTCGTCTCTCAGTCTTTGCAGCTTTTATTGCTTCTTCTAGCAGAAAGGGGCCTAGTGAATCTGGTCAGTTTCCTCCAGACTTCCTGAAGCTATTTTTGAGTCACTTACTTTCCTGTTTAAGGAACTATTCTGCAGGATGAAATGTTTCAACCTCCCAGGTTGCCCAACAGGAAGTTTAGGAGCCGGCCATGCTGGCTGAAGTATGGGGGTGGGGCTGAGGTTTCAAAGCCACCACCACTCTCACTTCTTCTCTGCTTCTTGCTTGTGGTTCAGGATGCCAGCCTCTAGCTTCCTGCTTCTGCCACCAGGCCTGCCTGTTGCTGCCGTGCCTGCCTGTCATGATGGACTCACCCCTCCAGAACCATCAACCCAAATAAATTCCTTCCATAGTTTGCCTTGGTCATGGTGTTTTAGCACCACAGAAAAGTAACGAACACAAAACCTGTATGTCACAACCCTCCACGACTGTTCCTGCAGAATAGCCTAGCATGTTCTTTCAATACCTATCTTGGTGTGCCCTATAACGGAGGTGACCTTTGTGTGTCTGTCTCTCTTACTACTCCTAATTCCCTGGGACCCAAGGAAATTTCCTGCCCATGAGAAGCCCTTGAATGCTGAGCAAATTGAATCAAGCACATTATTTCTTCTGCTGGAAAGAAACTGGCTGAGCACAGCCACAGACACTGTGCGGTGCTCATTAAGGCTTGTCCTAGTTTTAAGTTTAAGGACAAGAATCAATCATGAGCCAAGCTGTGTTAGGTCAGCAAAAAATCCCCTAACAATTAAGGCGCCATGAAAGCTGTCTTGGAACGGCTTCCAGAACCAGAATGTTCAGCATGGGAATGCTGGCTCCTCTCCCTGGGGGCCTTCCTGTCACCTTAATCAGGGTGATGACACCAAGCAAGGCAACAGAAACTGGAGCTACAGTGAAATCCTGGACCATGAGACACAAAGCAGTGGAATGCTATCAGAGGTGTATGCAGTAGAGTGACAATGTGATGTGACAGTGTATGTGTATGTGTGTTGTTTGTTTGGTTTTTGAAACAGTCTCACTATGTGGCTCTGGATAGCGTAGGATTCCCTATGTAGACCTCCTGGCCTGGAACCCACTGAGATCTGCCTGTCTTTGCCTCCCCAGTGCTGGAAATAAAGGTGGGCATTGCCATGCTTGGCTTAAATATTTAAAAAATACATCATGAGGCTAGCAAGATGGCTCAGCAGTAAAGAGAAGCTTTACACGGCAGCATACAGACAACTGTAACTTTAGTGCCAGAGGATCAGACACCCTCTTCTACCCTCCCTAGGCACCAGGCACACACATGATGCATTTACTTGTCTTAATGTTTCCATTGCTGTGATAAACACCATAACCAAAACAACCTGGGGAGGTAAGGGTTTGTTTGACTTACATATCCCAGGTCACAGCCCATTGAGAGAGGCCAAGACAGGAACCTGAAGCAGAGGCTTTCTCCCCATGGTTTGCTCAGCCTGCTTTCTTATACTACCCAGGACCACCTGCCCAAGGGTGGCAATACCCACAGCAATCACTAACCAATGCTCTTGCCTAAAGGCAGTCTGATGGAGGCATTTTCTCAACTGAGATTCCTCTTCCCAAATAATCTCTTAACTTATGTCAAGCTGACTTTTCTCAATTCCAAATTTGTTTATCCAACTGCCTGCTAGACATTTCTACTTGGATGTTAAGTATCTCAAACATAACATGTTCAGTACTGAGACTGTGGGCTTCTCCCTCAAGCCTGCCTACCTGCAGAGCCACTACCTCACTCACAGCTTCTCTATGCTTCTAGTTATTCAGGCCAATGGGCTGCTCCCCTTTACTGCTGGGGCCTCCCTTCCTCACACTTGCCACACATGACCCACTGGAAAATGTCTCACCCTCAAAATATAAACAGGTAAATGGACGAGTGAGAAGAAAGGATGAAGAACAGTAGGAATCAAACTAAAAATTAAAAACTAGATATATATATGGTCACCAAGCACAGATATCCCTGGGACCAAAGGCTCCCATTTGGAAATAACAGTGTGATGGTTAACTTTGATTGTCAACTGGACACAAAGTAAAAATCACCTGGGAAAGAGGCCTCAATGAGGGATTATCTAGATCAGGCTGACATCTAATGTGGGCACGTCCATGTGAACTGTCTTGATGATGTTAATTGAGGTGGGAAGATCTGCCCACTGTGGGTGGTGCCATTCCCTGAGTAGGGTATCCTGGATTGTATACCGTGGAGAAAGTGCTAAGTGCTAGTGTGCATGCATACACTAATTCACCGTTCCCTGGTTGACTGCAGATGTGTGTGACCTGTTGCTTCAAGCTCCTGTCACCCTCCCCTTCCAGCAGTGATGGACTATAACCTGGAAATGTGAGCCCAATAAGCCTTTCCCCTTATGCTGCTTTTGTTAGGGCGTTTTATCATGGTGCAGGAGAGGAAATTAAGAGGGCAAATAGCAGGTGGGAAGACTTAACTGCGCAAGCTCCTGAGTCATGGAATTCCCCCACATTCTCTCCCTTTCTTACCTTTCCCCTGAAGAAAACTAGGGCAAGGAGAAATGTGTGAGTCATAGCCTGGAAGAGAGAAAGCTCCTTGAACCTTGAAGAGAATGACTTAAATTCTCTAGCCCCTATTTGGACCATGGAGATTGCAAACCAACATTTGCAAATTCCTCGTCATGTAATACAGAAGTTTCCTAGAAGCCCCTTGCTCTTCTGGGGCTTGCTACAAGTCCTCTCTGCCACACCGCTCCTTACCCACGCCATCACTCTCTGACCATCCTAGCCTCTGGGTGAGTAGTGTTTTACATTAATGTAGTTTTCCACATCAGATTTCACCATATATTGAACTTTCTATTTCTTTTGGCAAATTTATCTCCTTAGGTCTGCTGTACATGGAAGACAAGAATCTGACTCCAAGAGGTCAAAAGATGAAAAACATCCACCAGTCACATATATAAAATGTTAATTTTTTTTTAAAAATTTATTTATTATGTATATAGTATGCCTGCAGGCCAGAAGAGGGCACCAGATCTCATTATTGATGGTTGAGAGCCACCATATGGTTGCTGGGAATTGAACTCAGGACCTCTGGAAGAGCAACCAGTGCTCTTAACCTCTGAGCCATCTCTCCAGCCCATAAAATGGTAATCTTTTTTTTTTTTTTGGTTTTTTCGAGACAGGGTTTCTCTGTGTAGCTTTTGCGCCTTTCCTGGAACTCACTTGGTAGCCCAGGCTGGCCTCGAACTCACAGAGATCCGCCTGCCTCTGCCTCCCGAGTGCTGGGATTAAAGGCGTGCGCCACCACCGCCCGGCTAAAATGGTAATCTTTATATTCACTCTCTATAGCTACATCCAAAGCCTGATGAGCTGTCAAGATGGCTCAGTAGGTAAAGGCACCTGCCACTAAGCCTGAGTTCAATCCCCAGTATCCACAGGGTAGGAGAAAACTGACTCCTGATGTTGTTCTCTGACCTCCACTCACATGCTCACATCCACATTAAAAAAAAAAAAAAAAAAAAAAATCACAGCTTGAACTCTTGCACTGTGGTTAGTAACAAGATATTTCCCTATTATTCTCAAAGTTAACAGAAAGGAATGTATAAAGGCATCTGTCATTTGAAATAGGTGTTTGGGGGGGGGTTGGGAGGGGAAGGCTGGGGCGGGAGGAGGGAAGAGGGCAATCTTTGATTGATGTGTAAAATGAATGGAAAATTTTCTTAATAAAAAAAGGTTAAAAAAATTTAAAAAAAAGAAAGAAATAGGTGTCTGGCAACAAACTGAAAATTCCATCACTTACCAATCAGGAGACATAAAGGGCAGTTCTCAAGACTCCTTCCTACACAGGCAGCAATACCAAAGGGACTCAGGGCCAAACTTCAGCCCCTGAAGATTGTTTTAAACCCTAATGTGCCTTTAGGTAACAGAATGAGTTTGTGTCCAAACCGTAAAACAACAGATGGATATGACTCTCCTAGGACAATGAGGGATCCTTGTAGTGATGGGACTGTTCTGTTTCTGAACTGTATCATGGTTATAATACTGTACTGTAACTTTATAAGAGATCACTGGGGGGAAACTGAGTAAAAAGGGCATACAAGGTATTTCTGCATTCTATCTTTTTAGGAGATGGCATCTCACTGTAGACATGTTCAGCTTTTCTATATTATTTCTTAGATATGTAAAGTTAGAGTTGCCTCCAAAAAAAGTTTAACTAAAATCATTTGGGAAAGGTGATTTCAAATTTCTATGAATTTCAAAGCTATCCTATGCTGCCACGTATCTCCCCTCATTTCCTGTAGAGTGAAATAAAACAGATGTCAGATTACTTTAAGTGTAGCAACCAATACCAGAAGGTGGCACTACTGTCACATGAACATACAATAGTAAGTCTCTCTTTTTAATGTGAGGAGAGTGGACTTCTGAGATTTCATCAGTTAGCGTTGTAAACGTTAACCACTTCAGCATTATTTGCAACACAAGCCGTTTAAAAGTTTCTACTTCATTTGGTGTGTGTGTGTGTGTGTGTGTGTGTATGAGAGTGTACGTGTACACAATATGTGGGTGTAGGTGCACACACGAGCACTTGTGGAAGCCAGGGGACTTCATGTGTCCTACTCTATAACACTCTGTTGGGTCAGAGTCTCTCCTTGAACCTGAAGACAGCCCGGCAGCCAACAGGCCCCAATGAACCTCATATACCTGCTCTCCACTGGCACTGGGGTCCTAGGCACGAGATGATGACCACAACTAGCTTTTTATGTGGGTACAACTGGTCTTCGTGTTGTATGGCAAGCGCTCTTATCCACTGACCATCTCTCCAGCCCCAAAACATATCTTGATGTTTGGGAAAATACATTTTTTTAGAATGTATATTTATTTTTTGAAAATTTCATACATATATACAATGAATTTTTATTTTATGAAGAAGTCTGAGGGCTACCTGCCCTGCCTAAAAGGTAAGGGGACCAAGGCATTTTAGAGAAAATACAATCTTTACAAATCATTTGAAAAAGGGAAAATTGAATTTTAGTATCTGTAATGTGAAAATTAGCAAATGAAAAATACAAAGCCATCTGACTAAGCATGCTTCTAATCATGTCTTGTATGGATTTTCAAACCCTTACCAACACCAAGCTTTTATATGAGATCTGGAATTAAGCTATTAGAACTTTGCTTTTTTTTTTTTGAAGAGACAGAGTCTTACTATGTAGCCCCAGCTAGCCTGAAACTCTCTATGTAGACCAGGCTGGCCTCAAACTTAAAGAGATCCATTTGCTTCTGCCTCTCAAGTGCCGGGATTAAAGGTATATACCACCACATCTAGCTCTATATCTTCAAATTTAATTAGGGCCTGCTTATAGTTTCAGAGGGTCAGTCCATTATCATTCTAGGGAATGTGGCAGTATGCAGGCAGGCATGGTGGTGGAGAAGTAGTTGAGAACTTATATCCTGATCCAAAGGCAGCAGGCAGAGATAAAGGGAGACTGAGCATGGTGTGGGCTTTCAAAATCAGTGACAGAACTCCTCCAACAAGGCCATACCTCATCATCTTTTCAAACAGTCCATCAACTCGGGACTAAGCACACAAATATATGAGCCTATGGGAGTCACTCTCATTCAAACCTGAAGAGGAGGTCAGGTTCCCTGGAGCTGGAATTAACAGGTAGTTATGTTGGGAACTGAACTCAGGTCCTTTGCAAGAGCAGTACATTCTCTTTTTTCTTTTTCTTTTTTTTTTAAACATAATACTTTTTTTAAAGAACTTTTTTCTTTTTAGATTTATTTTTTATTTATTAAGTATCCAGTGTTCTGTCTGCATGTGTCCTTGCTGGCCAGAAGAGGGCACCAGATCTCATTACAGGTGGTTGTGAGCCACCCACCATATGGTTATTGGGAATTGACCTCTGGAAGAGCAATCAGTGCTCTTAACCACTGAGCCATCTCTCCAGCCCCTCTTTTTTCTTTTTCTTTATGAGACAGGATTTCTCTGTGTTCATATGCTCTATAGGTAATTTTCACATTTAATTTTGCTTTTGAGAACATGCTTTTTTTTTTTTTTTAAGTAAAATAAGCAAGCTTTTTTTTTTTTTTTAACACACAGACATTTTCTTCCTACAATTTCACATGAAACTGTTTTAAGAATTCATGGATTGCCAGGCGGTGGTGGTGCACACCTTTAATCGCACCACTCAGGAAGCTAAGTCAGGCAGATCTCTGGGAGTTCAAGGCCAGCCTGGTCTACAGAGCTGAGTTCCAGGACAGGCACCAAAACTACACAGAGAAACACTGTCTTTAAATAAAAAATAAATAAATAAATAAATAAATACTTTGTAACACCAATATATCACATTCAGTCTTGATGACTTGTATTGAAATCCTGTCTTGTATTGAAAAAAAAATCAAAAAGAAAAAAAAAAAAGAACTCCTGGATCTGCTGGGCCTGGTGGTTCGTGCTTTTTTTTTTTTTTTTTTTTTTTTTGGTTTTTTGAGACAGGGTTTCTCTGCGTAGCTTTGTGCCTTTCCTGGAACTCACTTTTGGTAGCCCAGGCTGGCCTGGAACTCACAGAGATCCGCCTGGCTCTGCCTCCCGAGTGCTGGAATTAAAGGCGTGCGCCACCAATGCCCGGCAAGGTTCGTGCTTTTATAGCCCAGTACTCAGGAGGTAGAGGCAAAAGGATATCTGTTGAGTTCAATGCCAGCTTGGTTTACATAGTGACTTTCCGGCCAGCTAAGACTGTATAGCAAGTCCCTATCTCAAAACAAAACAAAAACCAAACAAACCTCAAGAATTCAAGAATCTGAAATTTCTTTTTTTTTTTTTCCCCTTTGGTTTTTCGAGACAGGGTTTCTCTGTTGTAGCCCTGACTGTCTGGGAACTTGTTCTGTAGACCAGGATGGCCTCAAACTCAGGAATCTGCCTGCCTCTGCCTTCCAAGTGCTGGGATTAAAGGCAATGTGCCACCACCACCTGATGTGAAATTTCTTATTTGTCAAAAGTAAGCAAATGAACTAACCAAAAATGTTTCTTACCAGTTCTACTGACTTGTTCACATGAGAACTGAACCAAACAAAATTGGAATTAAGTGAAAATGAATTCTGAGCAGTTTATTCTCAAGTCATTACAGTGTTCAACCAATTGGACATACAAAGATAGCAGGTGTAACAGTAAACATCAGGAGGCACATTCCTGTTCTGAAAAGAGATACATTATACACACAGAAAAAAAAATGCAGCAAATATTACGGTATTCAAAGTAAATGTTGACACTTCAGATGTGACGTATTTACAGGAAAGTATGTTTTAAAATAATTAAATAATTTCTGTAAGCTTATAAAAGAATTGAGATAAATATTAGGAGACCCTGACAATCACAAGAACATATTCCTACACTTTTGAATAAGGGTAATTCTATAAAAAGTCCCAAAATAGAGCTAATATTTTGCTACCATGAAATATATCAAATTACCAATACCAAAATATGCTAAAATGAACGTGCACTGGGGAGGCTGTACCAAAGGAAACAGCGCCAGGCTCATCAGTACTGCCAAGTATCTGTACACGGGTTCCTAGGTATGTTCATGAAAAAGGAACTTCCAAAAGAGCCTGGGTAATGAACAGGGCAGCAGAAGGGTGCTAACTGCTTAAAAACCTTGTTGTCCTATGGTTTTCCAATGCAGCTACAAAAGAGAAAACGACATAGAACTCTAACATATTAGCTTATGAATACAAAAGGTGAGTGGTGTGTTCTTGTGCTGGGCAACTTAATAACACATCTTAACCCCTAGGCTCCACGTGGTAGCAATTTTCTCATCCTCCAACAAGTAGTCTTAGAACATAAAAAGGCAAAACACTAACACCCAAGACTCCAAAACAGAAGTGTGTGGGACTGGAAATACCATGGAACAGCAGCCTGGGAAAAGCAAACACTTAAAACTTTGCCACAAAACAGTACTTGCTCAAACCAGTCTATCACTCAACATCAGAAACTGTGGGTGTCTTAGAGAGGTACTTCTAATTTAGGATATCCCCACAATTAAATGCATACTCAAATTTGTTTTTCAAGACATAAATATTGCACAGGTAGTAGAACACCAACATTCTGGTGTCTCTGACATAAAATGGTATCTTATTTAACATATCAAACTATACTACTGAATTAATTTATTCAAACATTTAAAGCCAATCATGTAGGACTTTGGAGCACAATCCTAAATGAGATGAGAAGACACAGGCACTTGAATATAGGCTATTAATGATGAAAAGGTAGAGGCTACAACAATTTCACAACTAAGGGCAGTTATGACTTCACATATGAACTGTGGTCTTTCACCAATCCAAATTCAGAAATAAGATCTAGTTACAAAAAAAAAAAAAAAAAAAAAAAAGCTGGATGTGGGTGGCGCATGCCTTTAATCCTGGCACTTAGGAGGCAGAGGCAGGTGGATCTCTGTGAATTTTTGGCCAGCCTGGTCTACAGAGCGAGATCCAGAACAGCAAGGGCAACACAGAAAAACTGTCTTGGGAAAAAAAAAATCAGATCTTCCCAAAATTTATGGTCAAATAATTTTTACTGAAATAAAATACTGATAGGTGTAAGTCTTAAGCTTTTTCAAATAAGTGTCTCAGGCTGTGAGACACAAGCCTATAATTTGGGAGGCAGGAGAGGCAGAAAGATCACAAGTTCCAGGACAGCCATGGCTACACAAAGAAACCCTGTCTCAAAAAGGAAAAAATCTTAGCTAGAGCTGAGCTCTAATCCTCCACCTTTGCCGCCACCCATTTCAACCCCTACCTGCACCATCAGTCGAATGGAATCTTCTATGCAAAATTTACCACTCACCTGATATCAAAAATGGCTAGAATTTCTAAATAGTCCACATCACAATATAAATTTTGCAGCACCACAGACATCATGAGTTTAAGAATTTTTGTCTGGCGATGTCCCATTTGATAATGTTAACTGATATGAATGTGTCAATATTAAATATTTCATAGGGAGTCATATTAGCATTTTTAAATGATCAAAATAATAAGAAATTTTAATGTTTTAAGTTATTTAAAATTTCAAAGTCACTAGAAAAAAAAAAATCACACACATTTTTACCACCCAAACATATAAAGCTTCGGACAGTCAGTATGGGCACATCTTTTTTTCCTTCCTTTCTTAAAGAAATTACGTTGACTTAGCCACTCCCTAGATTCTTGGTTTGCCAGTTTACAAAGTACACCCAAGAAACAATATAATATATGCACTGAAACCATCCATCCTCTATCATCTTTGGCTAGAAGCCTCATGAAAGGACACTGAGGGATGAGAGGGGCAGGCAGCCCATGTGCTCCCACCTTACACATCACTGACTGGCAGGCTGGCATCATCTAAGTCCACTGGCTCACCATCTTTTCCCTGAGGGCCATTTTTACTTTGAGGTCTAAGCAGAGCTTGTTCAGTCACTTTGGAAGCTGGTTCTCTTGGAGAGACAGTCTGGACCTTGAAGTTCCCTGGCTTGACCTTGGCAAGAGATTCGTAAAATCCTCGCTTCTCCATGGTATAGCTTGAGACCAGAGAGTGGCTGCGAGAGGCTGCGGAATGTGAGGTGGCTGCTGCTGCCCCGGCAGGACGGACAGTGTATTTGGATTCTGAAGGACAGCCGGAATGCTCCTGGAAAGAGGAGTGGTGGTCAGACACAGCTAATCGCTGACAACAAAGTTAGTCAGTCACTCAATGTGAGACTTGATTCTCTGAAAAACAAACAACACACACACATACACACACACACACACACAAAGCAGAAGCATGAGCCATGCAGCATAAATGTGCAAGTTCCTTCCCAAAGCAATGCATTTTAGGGGTGAGTTCAAAGCAATTATAGCCAACAACCAAATCCACTAAGAAACTGATTCTGTCACCAAAAATGAATTTGTCAGCTTATGGCACTTTGAAGGCCTATCTAGCCTAAAATGAAATACGGTGTTCCAACTGCAATTGAATTGTGTTGAAAAAAGAGTCTACCATCATTTAAGAGTAATGGGGATTATCCCAAGTATTTAAAAAAATAAAAAGACAAAATCTAAAAATGAAAGGCTATAGGTTAATCAACAAGAATCAAGACTTTTCAGACATGATTTTATCTAGTAGTCTGACAACTTGTTTTTTGCCTCTCTTAATTTCAATGCGACTAATTACAGCCAATTTAACTGTTTATTTTGGGTAAGTATACATTCACATGGTTTAATATTTTAAAAGTAAGAAAGGGTACAACTGAATCACTTTTAAAACTCTGATGAAGTAAGATCAGTTGGGAATGCTGATTTTATTGTACTTCTAGTAACAGATCTGAAGACACTGGGGGTGCTGTGCAGCTCCGGAGTGTGCTCTTTTACAAACACTAGCTGCTTTGAAAACAGCACCGCAATCAGGAAACACTACAGGCTCCCGTTACATGGTAAACTTCGCCAGAGTTATAAAATGCCATGCAATTCTGGTGACACAGTTTATCCAACGTGGGTGTGTGCAGAAATTTGCCTGGATCAGAACAAAGGCACATTTTAAGTGTTGTATATAAAAAAATTAAAAAAAACCTCAAAATGCATAAAATGTGGAAATCAATACTCTTGCAGCAATTCAGTCAGTTAGTTTCTGAAGCTCTGGAAGCTTCCATTAGCATGGTTGCTTTTGTCTTTTCTTACTATCCGTATTCAGTCTAATGACTACAGTAAAGAGTTTGCGTTAGTGATGACAACTGCAAAAGGCAGTCAGTTCACTCAACCTTCTGGGATCAGTTGTAAGTAGGAGCGAGTCCAGGCCCTCTACTAAGAAGGCACATTTGCATGAGAGCCCACATACGTGCTGCATTCACCAGCTCTTGATGTATACCTCTGTATACAAGGGTTCGACAGCCTTCTGGCCTGCCGCATCTGGAACACAGTGCAAAGCTAAGATTAGAGTTAACCTATATTGGGAGAGGGAGGAAAAGAGAGAATTCTGCTGATAGTCACAGCTGGACAGTCCGATTTGCCCCCACCACAAAGCACAGAACACAAACACCCTTCTCCAACTTTCCCTCTTCCCAACAGACATTGTTTTTGCAGAGAATCTCATACTTGACTGTTGAAAGTCACATAAAATGCAGGCAGTTACAAAACTTAACACCCATGAAAGAGATTTCTTCAATATTCCTAAAGGAATACCTGTATAATGATAAATGATTCAAGAATGGGAAATGTGGGTTACTATCTACTGATCTGTTATTATCAGCACCAGGAGACTACTAAAAGACAGTGTTACTACCAGGAAAAATACTGACAGTACAGGATGTCTAGGCAGATACAGAATACATCATAAAGGCTAGGGATGGCACACCAGGACAGATGGCAGCAGTGCTACTTTTAAGATGTAATTTCTCAACAGGGTTTGCATTTTTCAGAATGGAGATGAATGGCCAAAGTATTCCAAACAAAACTACTCCTTAGGATTCACTTGAACAAGATGAACAAGTGTTTCTCTGGCTGTCTCTGAGCAGATCATTTATTTAGTTGTTCCAATATTACTATCAAACCACAGCAAAGATAACAAGCTTTTCTACCAACCTGATAAAAAATTTAAATAATAATATGAAATAGGAAAAAAATTAATGGGAACACAAAACTGTACTTAAGGCTCTAGTTTGGTCAGTGGTATCCCAACACCATTAAGGAAAAAAAAATCTTAACTGAAAGTTGGCAAGTCAAGGGGAAACCAAGAGTGTTTTGCTAGACCCAAAAGTGCCTTGAATGGTCAGGCCAATGCCACATCGAGAGTGCCAAACTGTCACACTCAGACCTACTAACAAGAACCTAAGTGCAAGAACAAAGGAAGAAAGGCTCTACTCTTTAGCTGCCCAGCTTGTGCATTAACACAATGTGCACAGAAAGTTATGTACATGTGACACTACAAGGAAGCTCTGAATTAGGGTGAATTATTTTTGCAAGTCCAATTGGTATGAAAGTCAACATGCAAATAATCTCAACAAAGAAAGAAACTGAAGGATTAGGGAAGAGGAAGAAAAAAACTCCAAAGGATGCAGAGTCTCCCCAAGAAGGAGAAAACCTACAGAAGATGCTGATCTGCCGGGTCCCCGCTGTGCTACAATGGCGCCAGAGACTGCTTTAATCCAACTGTGCATCTCTTCCGGGCTATCAGCCTAAAGGAAATAAAAGGGATATCTCAGTCAAATTTCTCTCAAAATCACCTTCTATTTCCATATATTCCGTACCTTAGTAACTGCAAACACATTCAAAGACAGTAATTTCTAAAAAATAGTTTTCAAAGCATTTTGATTTCTATTATTTATTTTTGTTTGTTTTCTTTTTCAACACAAGATTTCTCTCTGTAACCCTGGCTGTTCTGAACTCTCACTGTAGACCAGGCTGGCCTTGAACTCAAGAGATCTGCTTGTCGTCCACCTGTTTCTGCCTCCCAAGTGATGGGACTAAAGGCGTGAGCCACCATGCCTGGCTTCAAAACACTCTAAAAGATTTATTATTTGTGTGTGTGTGTGTGTGTGTGTGTGTGTGTGTGTGTGTGTGTGTGTGTGTGTGTGTGTGTGTAGAGTGGAGTTCAGTAAACTCATGAATCACTGGTCCAGCTGTCCCCAGCTACAGAGGTCAAAAGAGGGCATTGGACTCCAATGAAGCTGTAGTTACAGGCAGTTGTGAGCCACCCAATGTAGATTCTGGGAATAAAACTTGGGTCCTCTGCATGAGTAGCCAGTGCTCTTAATCTCTGAGCCATCTTTCCAACCCCTGAAGGCATTTTTTTGTGTGAGTATGTGTTATTGGGAAGTTAACCGAGGTACTTACATGTTCAAAGAAAACACTTGGCCACTGAGCCTTTGTTTTAAAATGTGTGTTTTAGTTTTAACACAGTCACACTAAATTGCTCAGGCTGGCCTTCACTTCACACTTTATCGAGGTTGCTCTTGAAATTCCTGCTTCAGCCTTTTGAGCAGTTGTGGTTACAAGCATATGCCACTAAGCCTGGCTCAAAAACACTATTTTCAACCTTGTTTTTTTTTCTGAGCAAGTTACTATATGGAGACATATGATAGCCACTGCATGCTTTAAAACCAGGCACATAAAACTGTCAATGATGAACATTTTTTAAAAGGAAATAAGAGGAAGAAACCAAAGAAAGTTCTTATTTTGCTATCAAATGCTATAGTCTGAACCTGCTACATGTATAACAAACTTTAAAAACCATTCTGGCACCATTTTATGTATTAATTTTAGAAATAATTTCTTGGGCTGGAGAGATGGCTCAGAGGTTAAGAGTACTGGTTGCTCTTCCTAGAGGTCCTGAGTTCAATTCCCAGCATCCACATGGTGGCTCACAACCATCTGTAATGATATCTGGTGCCCTCTTCTGGCATCCAAGCATACATGCAGGCAAAAGACTATACATAATATTTAAAGACAAAGAAACAGGGTTTGTCTGTGTAACAGCCCTAGCTGTCCTGGAACTCGCTCTGTAGATCAGGCTGGCTTCGAACTCAGAGATCTGTCTGCCTCTGCCTCTTGAGTGCTGAGATTAAAGGTGTACACCATCACCACCTACCTGGCTAGAAATAATTTCTAATAGGACATTGAATTAAAGAAGCACTAGTAGTCAAATTCAGAGGTAGTCTCTTTCCTTTTTGTTTTGTTTTGTTTTGTTTGTTTTTTCAAGACAGGTTTTCTCTATGTTAACAGCTCTGGTTGTACTGGAATTTGCTCTGTAGACCAGGCTGGTCTTGAACTCACAGAAATCCACCTGTCTCTGCCTCTCAAGTGCCGGAAATAAAGGCATGCACCACCAATGCCCGGCTATAGTTCTCTTTCTTGATAAAGACTGCCAGTGTGAATTTAAATATAAGACCAGAATGTTCAAGGTGGTATAGCCACAGCACAAGCCTAAGAAGGTACCAACACATACCTTCTGCTATTTTAGAACCCCTCAGTCCTTGAGAAGTGATCTAAATTAGAATCTAGAATCTAAAATTTCCAAAAAGGTAAAATATAGAATGTTTCTGAGCTAATAATGTCTTTCCCCCACTTAAATGATGATTCTTTGCTTTACTGTGGCAAAACAATTTTCCCTATTTGTTTCAATTTTTAGGCCATGTTTTTTTTTCTATGCACTTTGTAAACTGCACATTGAATTTTATGTTTTTTACCAATTCTTTGTGAATTTCATACAATGTATTTTGAACATATCCACCCCCCTCTCCTAACTCCTTCCTCTCTACTCTCCCATCCGTCCCACTCAACTTCGAGATCTACACCCCCTTCGCCATCAAGTCCAGTTTGTGGTGCGTTGCTAATATTGGAAGTGGGGCCTGCTCTGGTATGTGGTCAGCCTACCGAGGGTCACACAGTCAAGAAAACCAACTCCCCCTCTCCCAGAATCTATCAAATGCCAGTAACTTCAAGGAGCATTTTTCAGAAGGCAGAACCTGGAGCAGGCACAGGGCAGAGCAGGAGCACAGTGGTCAAAGCCAGTGTGACAAGACAGAAGAACTGCTGATGGCTAACCTGACCTGGAAACATCCTAAAGAAATCAGTCAGGCCAAATTTTAAACACAGATGCTCCCGCCATCACACCTTCACAGTAAACAATGAAAACTCTGCAAATGAATGTTTAGTCACAAAAGAACAGAACTTGTGGAGTAGCCATACATGGAGTGAGTGTGGTGCAATTCTAAAATGTTTACAGAGGTGGCTTTTTTTTTTAGTTTTTGGAGACAAGATCTCATTACACAGCCCTAGCTGGCCACGGATTCATCAGGATCCACCTGCATCTGTCTTCTGAATGCCTTTAAACCCAATTAAAGACATGAGCCACCAGACCCAGCTATTTCCAAAGAACTTTTAATGGAAAAATGACAATATATGAAAACAAACAAGATGTTATACATTTAGTATGACCTTGCTTGCTGTAAGATCAATGCTTGGATGTGGGGGTATGTGTATTTTATAAACTATCATTTTAACTTTTCTACAATAAGCAAATCTGCTAACTCTCATTAACAAAACAAATGTTCTTTCCAATAATTTCATTTATATACCTGAGGCTTTCCTTTTTATAAAGTTAACAAACATATTAAAGAAAAACACAGAAAGTTAATACATTTGAAGGCACTGATAAAATGTAAGTAAAACAGCACTCCTTTCTAAATGTGACTCTGATCCATCTCACTAATTCATAACAGAACATTCCTATTTCTGAGCATGCACCCCACCACCAACCTACTACCTGACATCTTTCAATAAGCTGGTAAATTATACTTGTCAAAACCGACAAGCTTTGTTTATATTTATTTCACCCCTAATTGTTATTAATTTCTTGTAAGAGAATCTATAATCTCCAAGTAACTGTCTTACCTGCACATAAAAAGTTCGAGACGTCGTTACAATTTCAAACAGGTTGTCCCTCATCATTATGTCACTGTTAGGAAAAACAATCATCCAGTTGTATGTTAATCACAGTTTGATAGTTTCTCTTTTGGCTGGTTACTTGAGTAGTGCCAAATATGTGTCAATAAATCAGTGTTAGAGAAAAACACCAACAAAATCACATTATCTTTTCCCAGTTTTGCATCACAATTCACATGCTTTGCACAGCTCATTTAGAAAAGATACATAAAGCAACTTTAGAGTCCAAGTGTTTACAGTTCATTCAATTCAGCACCGCACAGCTGGTGCAGCTCCTTTTGACAACCTGTTCTGCAGCACTTTGAAATACTAAAAATACCTCAAATTGTTAAATCTCAGAAATTTCTCGTAATAATTTTTCCTTTACATTAAGGAGCTACTTCTGAAAAGTCATTTACAAATGAGTCATTTACTAATTTTTAGTTTTCAAATAAAATAAGATTAAAAAACAAAAGTGCAGCATATCTTAACCACAGTTAAAAATCCACACAAGAACGGAGAAGCACATGCTGTAAGCTTATGAACCACAGGAGGCACTGTTCTTCAAACTGTGCATGCCAGCATCAGGCAGTCCCTTACCTCTGCTTACACTCTTGGACTTTATGAACTTCTTTAAGTGGTATTACCCGCAGAGGTTCCTTTTCCTGGCAAAAAAGCAAACAGACACAGGACATTTCATCTCAAGGGCTAGCTATCTTACTTGGAGCTCAAGTCAATCTCGGACACAATACCTTCTAAAACCTGCAGCAGCAGGACAGCTTGTTTTATGCCCTTATACACACTGCTGTTTCAGTTTCTGGTCTCAGTGACAATCGCTAAGCAGCAGACGTGGTCATGGTGGACCAGTAAGTGCTCTATTCCCTCTTTTGGAATGTTACCTTGGCACAGATGGCACCGTGTAACAGGCCCAGCTTTTATAAGTCTGTGCACATGTGTCTAAATACACTTTGGGAACGTCTGCAGGCAAGTTAAAGACATGATGTATCTACACTACTAGGTATTGAGTTTAACTTCTAAAATGGATTTTCCATAATTATGGCACAGTTATGAAGCCCGAACCTCGACATCCTTGCAGTATGACCACAATCCACGGGTTCTGATCTTAAGTTACCGCATGGTATCCTTCAGGGTAGACTTGCTTTACTGTCCTTTCTCTCTGTCTCCTTTACTTCAGAGCAGTTACTTCTTTGGTCTTCTGTAATCTTGCAGAGCTGTAAAACGTCACCTTATTTCACAGACTGTGTCTCAGTCTGGACTTTCTGATGTTTATTCATCCTGATGTGAAGGCCACATGCTTCTAGAAGGAAACCACAGCAGCTGACTACTTCTCGGCCATTCCTTCCAGGAGGTGCGCAGTATGGACTTGACCAACTGCTGGTCTATGACTCATATTGGTCACCACTGAGACACTTGGAGCTCCATTTTCCAATATGATCTTCCCACCAGTTTCACCAAATATTGAGGATTCTTACCTAAAATCATTATTGGCATAGTTGCCTGCCAAATGGTGATTTTTCTAACATCATTCACATACGTATCAACCTGGAATTTGAAGAAACACTATTTCTTCTCCACGTATTTTCTCTGGGAACAGCGGATCTGTGATCTTGTCACTCAGCCAGAGTCTCATGATTGATGAGTACCATCTGTGCAGTGCACATCTGTATTCCCTAATCCTGAGTGACACTGAGAATTGTTACATACTTCTGAAAACTACTTTATTTTTATCACTCAGAAGTGCTGAGGCCCCAAGGCCTCAGATACACTGGGTATGCATGCTACCACTTAGCTCCACACTCAGCCCAGTTTCTTTCTAAATGACTTGTTTAGATTTTCTGTTTATTTTCCTACCAGGTATTCCCCTCAATTTTCTGTCTCTCTTTGAACCTTGAGATAATCACAAATTTACAAAAAGACTTAAGAACACAGTCACTTCAAGCTCAGCTGCTGCTCTAGTCTGCTACCCTAAAGTCTTCATGTTATGGCCATCAAAGCCAGCAAGTGGCCACCACACAATCTTACAAGAGAGAGTGCTTGCTTGCTATCTCTCTTTTCCTTCAATATGAAGAGTTCTCACTCCTCCAGAATGAGGAACGTAGAATCCTGCAGATCACAACAGTTACTTTATTTTGTAGATTGTCCTTTCCCTTGGATGTGGCTACTACTGTCACCCGGTGACTAAATACCTGTAACAGGAACAGCACAGAACTGATGCTGTATTCTTTCATGATATCCTGTCAGATGGTAAGTGGTTTCAACATCCTCATCACCAACGGAGTTCACTCAACCTGCCTGCCTGATGGAAGTGGTACCTGCCAGGCTTCTTCACTGTCCAGCTGCTCTCTTCCCTCTGTGCTCAGTGTCTGTTTCACAGCGTGGTCTCTCATTCCTGCTTAGGCATCTTGTCCCTCACTGTAGTTACACGAACTGGTCACCCCTCAATCACTGAGTCCTATCTATATGAGCACATGGATATGTGGAGTCCAGGTTTCTTTCAGGCGGGGAAATGATCATTCTCCCAAGACACAGTATATTTTACACTCACATGAACTCACATGAGGACACAATATTGATGTCTGGTTCCATATATGTTGAGTTATATCAAGAACTCCTGCTTTTATTCCAGGAACCTTGGCTTCTATTATCTTGGTGTATGTCCTCATTTTATCAACAGCTCTGTGTGACCATTCCCATCTCTGTCACTATCCACTCTCTGTGCTGTCCTTCCTCTCTGTTCTTCAGGCTGGGAAGGACAGCCTCCTCATCACATGTGGGCTCTGAATGTCTACACCAAGTACAGGTTTCTTCTGCCATTTTACCCCATAACAGCTTCCTAAAAGAATTGACACCTAAGACGAATCTGAAAATATTCCTAATACAGCAGCCATTGCCCATGAGTAACTATAAATTTAAACTACTAAAATGATAAAATTGGTTAAAATGAATGAACTCACCTCCTTACCACACTGGTTACATTACCAGCACTCAAAGGCCACATGTAGCCTACACAGAATAATACAGGTGTGGAACATATCTAGCAGGGCAGAGAGTTCGACTGGACAGTGCTGTTCTGATGCCTTCACTCAAATACAGCACATTTTGTAGAAGAGGCAGAGAATTTCATTAATTTATGCAATATCTACTGTAAGATTCAGACTACCTGACATCTTAAACAGAGCATTACTCAAACAGGGTGGGTGGTGGGGACAACACTCGATCTTTGATTCTGCCCTCAGAACACGACAAAGGTATCTCAAATGAAACAACTTAGAGTTGATCTGAAACAGGAAAAGAAAAGGCTATGAAAAAGCAGGGCCGAGAAGGCAGACATGCAGAGGGCTGGATGCTATTACGGGATCCCTTTAACCACCTCTTCCAATGCCCCTCTGACAGAGGTGCACATATAGGGGCTGGCGATAATTTCAGATCCACTGAAATGGAATGCTTCCTTGAAGATATGGTTGTTATATTTAAAACACATTTTAAAAAAAATGTGACTAACTAAATGCATTACAACCAAGTAGACTGAAATACAGATGCCTTCAAAACCAGAACCGGAGTATTTGAAAAACAAAACAGCATACAAGCATACAATCACGACAGTGTAATTTGGTAAGCATTTGAAAGTATATTTACGAAGTAACTGCATACCAGTTCAGATTTGAAGTAGCCTATTGTGTTTTCATCCAATTGAAAATATCTTCTCTTCCAGTTTTTCATCTACCAGAGAAGACACAGACATAGGCTTCAGAGAATGTCCAATGTTAATCACCCTTTAGCTGTTCCAATAAAAACCCACAATCAGAAATGCCAAGCACGCAGAAACAACACGCCCTTCCCGAGGAAAGTGGTAAATGGCATTTCTCCTTAGTAACCAGGCCTTGAATGATGGTCTCAGTCTTGGGCAGCTCACTCTCAAGAGTTTATGAATGTCTCTGGTATTTCAGATTTTTCAAAACTTTGTTTTGATTTTATGTGCATTGGTGTTCTGCTTCCATGTATGTGTGAAGATGCCAGATCCCCTGGAACTGGAGTTCCAGACAGTTGTGAGCACCATGTGGTTGCTGGGAACTGAACTAAGGATCTCTGGAAGAGCAGCCAGTGCTCTTAACCACTGAGCCATATCTCCAGCCTCTCAGATTTTTTTAAGATTTATTTATTTTACATGTATGAGTGCTCTATCTGCATGTATGACTTTATGTCAAAAGAAGGCATCAGATCCCACTATAGATGGTTGTGAGCACCATGTAGTTGCTGGGAACTGAACTCAGGACCTCTGGAAGAACAGTCAGTGCTCTTAACCGCTGAGCCATCTCTCCAACACAGTATTTCAGATTTTGATCTCTAACAGTGGAAAGGAAAGAAAAGGTATTCCCTTCCCTTATTGCCAGCCCAGCCCACAAGGTAAAGATCAGCACAGGAAATGTCATTAACCCATCAGGTTTATCTATCTACAATACGCATTTTAAGTATTTCATATATAATAGGTCAGCAATAACTAGAACAAACCCATACAGAAAATATTTAATACACTTTCATAGGAATATTTCTGTCAATTTTTTAAGCACCTAAAAGTATCTATAAATAGTGTTGGAGAGATGGCTCAGTGGTTAACAATGCTTTTCCAAAAGACCCAGGTTCAATTCTTAGCACAAACACAGGAGCTCATAACTGTCTCAAAGTCCAGTTCCAGGGGGATCCTACGCTACCTTGCTGCCCTCCACTAGCAGTCCACACACATGGTACACAGATGTACATTCAAATAAACACTCATATACATAAAATAAAAATAGATAAAATCTCAAAAAAATTAATGAAAAAAATCTGTAAATGATTTTTTTTTTTAAGATTTAGGAATAAGGGTTACCTCCTTAAAAGCCTAATTAGCCTACAACTAAGCCTCACAGCCTGGGGGAATTCTGCCTCCACCTATATAGAGAGCCTATCTTGAGAAACCTCTGGCCCCATCTTCCTTTCCCTGGAACCAATGATCCAACAGGCAGGAAGAATTTTCCCATGCTAACCTATCAGAAATTGGAGCACAATCAAACATATTACCAGGAGAGTTTGAAGTATTTCTTTATTTACATTTTTTTCCTTTTGTTTTCAAATGTTAAACTTTATCTTCTCTTGAGATTCTCAAGATTTATTTCATACAGAATAAACTTTATAAAAGCTGATAAAAAACAAACAAATGAAAAAAACATCAGCTGGGTGGTGGTGGCATAGCACAGCTTTAATCCCAGCACTCTGAAGGTGGATCTCTGAGTTCAGAGCCAGCAGTCTGGTCTGAGAGTTCCAGGACAGCCAGGGCTACAAAGAGAAACCCTGTCTCCAAAAAACAAAACAAACAAAAACAAGTCAAAGAAAACAAAAAACCCAAGACTTTGCTATATAGCTCAGGTTAACCTAGAACTTTCTTTCCTTTCCTCCTTAGTCTTCCAAACACTAGATTACAGGTGTGAACCACAGCACCTGGCAGAAAAATATCTGGAGTCTTAGAAACTGTATCTGTCTTGCAGAAATCTCCTACCATGACACTAATAATGGGGACAACCTGGACTCACCTATGGTGCTTGCTGAAGCACCTGGAGCTGTGTCAAAAACTATACCTCTCATTTACCTATTTCAAACCCCACCGACCATAGGTTCATAAAATCAAACTGGAAGCCTGGGAGATCAGGTGGCCCAGCCTCAGAGCTGTCCTCTCGCAGCCACTGCTCCTGGTCCTACCACTTCTCCTATGGCTCTGCCCTGAACCTGTCTGAGGGTGTGGGAATCAACAGGTCCTCCTGGGTTAGGATGGCTCAGCAGGGAAAGGCACTTGCCTCCAGTGGAGCCTTGGAATCCAAGTGAAGGCGGAAGGAGAGGACTGACGAGGTTGTTTTCTGATCTCACAGCAACATGCACTGCACTCATGTTCCCTTCCCTCACCCAGACATGCACACGCATACACAAACTAAAGTTTTTAATTAAAAAACAAACAAAAATCCCTTTCTGTCATAAACCTAGACTTAGGAAAGTTCATTTCAACTCAATGTTGTGGAAATATACATTAACTTACCCAGCTGCCCAAAGACCAAGGAAACAACTGTGCTGTGTGATAAACATGGAACAACCAACCCTTCTCTACCCTTCCCAGCAACAGACTGCTCTCCACTCGGGCTTTTCAAAACAAAGCACACAACTTGAATTCTGACTTGCAAGCTTGCTGGCACATGCCCTTCCCGACTTCACAGGTCTGGTTAAGCTACTCACCACTGCTCCTTGTTTCACACAATACCCAGCTTTGATAACTGCACTGTCTGGTGGTGGCTTAGGAGCAAAGTAGGGAAGATGGCTTTGGGACCGTTTCAAATTGTTTCTGTCCACAATTTCACCACATTCGTTTACTTCTTCTTTCTAAAATGAAGCGAAAGAAATTATTTTCTTGCTTTAAAATATACTTTCATTTAAGTTATCTTAGAAAACCTTAAAATTTGTGACACTCGATCACAACTTCCTTGCCAGTGATCACACCAGACATCCACTTCGATAGTTTTGCAGAACTGTCATTAGTGCTTTTTCTCGGGTTGGGCACTTCATGTTGAAATCATTTAAACAGATTCACAGGAAGTTACAATAAATATAAAAAGTAACAGAGGTCCTGTATACCCTTCAACCAAATTCCTCGCAAAGGGGAAGTGCATATTTCTAGGGTACATTACCCAAACCAAGCATCCATAAACTTTATTCAGATTTTAATAGTTATATATGTACTCTTTTGTCCATATGTGGTACTACCACATGCAGCTGCTGCTGTGGGATATCTGTACACTATGTGAAGATGTACTGCTGTGACTGGTTTAATAAAGAGCTGAATGGTCAATAGCTAGGCAGGAAGTAGAGGTGGAACTTCAGGGCAGAGAGAGGAACTAGGAGGAGATAATCGAGTCACAGGGTATATGCCAGGAGACACAGACAGGAAACAGGAGGTGAAAAACAAAAGAGAGGTAACACCAAGTGATAGAACGTAGATTAATATAAATGGGTTAATTTAAGTAATAAGAGCTAGTTAGAAACAAGCCTAAGCTATAGGCTGAGCTTTCATAATTAATAAAAAGTCTCTGTGTTACTACTTGTGAGCTGGTGGCCCAGAGGAAAATCCGACTACAGGCTCAACAACAATCTCCATAATCAACACAAAGAACTGCTCACTGTCACAGGGCCTGCTTGTGCTGCCCTTGAGCACTCCCATTCATTTGTTCTGACTTTTTGAGAATACAAATGAAGCACACATTAAGGATCTTTTGAAAATTTTTTTTTTTTAATTTCACTCAAAATAACTCTCTGAAAGCTCACTCAGGTGGCTCTTGGTGTCAACAGTTCATCGTCTGTGCTGCTATATCCAGTGCTGTGGGTGTACCACCATATCACGCTGCTGACCACCTACCCAATTAATAGTGTGTGTTATTTCTGGCAATTAGGAATGAAGCTATTATAAGTACCACATACAGGTTTTTGTGTGGCCAGAATTACCCACTTCTTTAGGATAAACGACTAGGAGAGTACATATGAGGCTGGAGAGTAACTACAAATTTACTCAAAGATGACAACAAGAAAAGCACCACACTGAATTGTTTTTTTTGTTTTGTTTTGTTTTGTTTTTTGGTTTTTCGAGACAGGGTTTCTCTGTGTAGTTTTGGTGCCTGTCCTGGATCTTACTCTGTAGACCAGGGCAGCCTCAAACTCACAGAGATCCGCCTGGCTCTGCCTCCTGAGTGCTGGGATTAAAGGCGTGCACCACCACCACCACCACCACCACCACCACCACCACCACCACCACCCCCAAATGTTTTTTTAAGAGGGGCTGAACTGTTTTATTACATCTCCACCAGCAACGGATGAGAAGTCCAAGCATCTCTACTTGAGTGTGATATTTAACTTTGTCCTTAATTTGAATTTTTTTCTACTGGCTAGAGATGGCAATCATCTTTCCTAGTACCTATCAGTTCATATTTCATTTTTTGGTAAAGTATCTGTTTATGAATTTTGTCTACTTTCAAGAATTTTTTTTGGTTTGCTAACTACTGGGTTTTGAGAGTTCTTTCTGTAGATAAAAGTCCTTAACTGGATAAGTAGCTTGTAAACTTTATTCTAGTCTATCTTTTTTGTTGTTTTTCAAGACAGAGATTCTCTGTGTAGCTTTGGAGCCTGTCCTGGAACGCACTCTGTAAACCAGGCTGGCCTCAAAGTCAGAGAACCTGCCTCTGCCTCCCAAGTGCTGGGATTAAAGGTGTGCACCACCACTACTAGCTAGTCTATGTCTTCTAGTCATTCTCTGAACAGGGTCTTTCACAAAACAAGCATTTGAAATACTGATGATGTCAAGTTATCAGTCTTCTTTGATGGATAATGTGCTTGATGTCAACTCAAAGGCTCTTTGCCTAATCCTTAACCTGCAGATTTTTTTTCCCATGCTTGCTCCTGAAAGTGCTATGGTTTTTATGTTTTAAAGCTCAATGTTAACAAATCCTTAGCCATACCCAAGACTTCCTGGCTATTTACAGCATCCACACACTATAATCCCACAATAAGTCAGTTACATTTTTAAAACTCAAAAGACAATTAAGTCTCAACTGTCAGGTGTATCATGAGGTATTTTCAACCTGTTCTACATTTAAACAGGTCAACTTTGACAAAAAATAAATAAATAAATAACTGTAAACTCCCCCTAGAGCAGAGACTGGTGCTATTATATACACTTTGAAAAGCATAGAGAAAGATACTCAAGTTAGTTTATTGATATTATAAGATTTCTTCCCACTAACCACAATCACCTGGCACAAGGCTTGAAAAAATATGTTATTTGTTAAAATTTTAAAAGTCTATGCTAGATGATGGTGGTGCCCACCTTTAATCCCAGAACTCCAGAGGCAGAGGTGTGGGATCTCTGAGTTTGAGGCCAGTCTGGTCTATATAGTGAGTTCCAGGACAGTCATGGCTACCAGAGAAACCCTATCCTGGGGGGGGGGGGGGGTAGGGAGGTGTCTACAAAGCATCAAAATCTTTTAAGATAAAAAGACAAAAGTAATGAGAATATTCAACACTGGCACATAGCCATCACTTTAAATTCTCGTTTCTCAACTATTACTAATTTAATTTGCATTAAAATGTATTTCCTCAGTAGCAATATAAGAAACTTAAGTTCATATAAAAGTTTCAAGTTCATCTTTTAAATTACATAAATTTATTTTTCCTAATATGTAGGCACATCAGTATTTTAGGATACAATCCAGCCAGGATTGCAGTCCCCAGGTCACAAGTTTAAAAAAGTTACACATATTTGCAGACTCTAACCCAGCAACTTTACTTCCAAGCATTAATTTATCTTAGTGTAGACCTGCAACCTCAGCTGCTCAGGAAGCAGAGGCAGGAGGAGCCATAGTTCAAGGCTAGTCTGAGCTACAAAGCAGATTTGAGGACAACTAGGGCAACTCTAAAAAGAACTGAGATATAGCTCAGTGGTAAGGCTCTAGCCTAGCATGTGGCGGCCCTTAGTGTTAATCTCTAAAGTTTAATGTTCATCCCAACATTGTTAAATAAAATTTTAAAAAGCCCTCCATTTCTCTATCAATAGAGGCTTATAAATTATGGTAAATCCACAGAAGAATTCTTCAGCCATTACAAGTGACAGAGAATAACTTTTGATGACTGATGTAAGATATGCTGCTACAAAGTCTAACATGTAACTCCCATCTCCACTTCTGTAGGGAGAATACAAAGAACTCAGCTCAGAGAAGGATCCAGTGTTTATGTGTGTAACTTCCGATCTTTTTTACAATAAACATACAAAAGTTTGCAAAACATTTTCAGAATAGGAAACTAAATTAAAAGCTTTTGTAGTTAATAAATACTGAGTTGACTCACAAAGACATTCTGTTTCAGTTATGATGAAAATACAAATATCACCAGGCAGTAGTGGCACACGCCTTTAATCCCAGCACTCGGGAGGCAGAGGCAGGCGGATCTCTGTGAGTTCGAGGCCAGCCTGGTCTACACAGCAAGATCCAGGACAAGCTCTAAAGCTACACAGAGAAACCCTGTCTCGAAAAACCAAAAAAAAAGAAAGAAAGAAAAGAAAAAGAAAATACAAATATCGATATGCAGGCATGAGACCGACATTCAACAGAAGCATTTATTTGTTACCTGAGTTGGAGTGATGATGGGGACACCACCAACAATATCAGTTCTGTAGGACACTTGCTTCTTGCCGCAGTCACCTTGGCGACTCAGGCTGTCAGAAGCAGGCTGTGAGTCTGACTGCTTTGGTACCTGGAAAAGTGAGATGAATTATCATGCAACCAGAATTGTATTTGCAACCCTCTCCATCATCACAGAATTTTCAACTAGTTGTCTGTAGACAAATGACAAATGATAATCTATTTACAATACTGTAACTGAAGCTCTCAGGTTGTTCGGGGCTGACAACACTTCAGGATTCAGCCACCACCACCTACTGCTTGTGCAGTCACTACTTCATACAGTTTGAGAAGGAAGCAGGGCTTAGAGGCAGCAGTTGAGATCCCTGCTGTACTACATTCTAGCCAATAAAATGAAATAATCACACTCGGCATCAGTAACGTACTGAGTGCGATTTAAAAGACATTTTATTTAGGAATCCTCACAGTCATCCAGAAACATTATCAACAATAAGAATGACAAACACAACGGTAATGTATAAAAATGTCTCAGTTAAAATTAAGTTGTTTGTCCATCACCTGTAAACTACAGAGGAACTACCAACACCGTAGTCAAAGGCCCTGCGTGTACTAATGTGCTTCCATCCAAGGCAGGGAATAGACACAAGACATGACCCAGAGCATCACTAAAAGCTGTCATTCCCAGGCTCCATCCCCAGAATGGGTCTCTAGAACATTCCCCTCAAATGCAGTTTCGAAGGAACAGGTGCTTTTGAGGGACAGTGTTTCACAAACTACACTGTACTCTCACTGCACACCACACTGCACTCCCCAGACCTGGAGAAGAGCGGGTGGACAATGCAGACAAGGGTTTATTGACAAAGTCGTTCTTTTCAAAGTACTGAATAAGCATGGGCTGTGTGCGTGAGAAGATCTCATTCCACACACACTCATGAACATAACTGTCCATGGGTAAAAATGGCTCACATCTTAGGTAATATCATTCTCTCCCACTGCCCCCCTTGTCAGGCTTTCTCTTGGGCCCTGGCCACACCTTCCAGCTTCAAACACACACTCCCCTACAGTGTCAGCCACTGGTGGAAACAGGAGGAAGAGAGAAAGGGAGCCTGGCACTGGTGGCATGTGCCTTTAGTCCCAGCGCTAGGGAGGTAGAGGCAGGTGAATCTCTGAGTTATTGGCCAGCCTGGTCTACAGTGAGTTCCAGGACAGCCAGGGATACATAGAGAAACCTAACCTAGAAAAACCAAAACAGAGAGGGGGTAGGGAGAGAGAGAGAAAGAGGAAAGGGGAAGGAAGGGAAAAGGAAGGGGAAGGGGGAGGGGAAAGGAAAGGAAAGGAAAGAAAGGGGAGGAGATGAATCCTGAATGCCTGTGATCCTAAGAGGGCTCACTCTTGAGTGCTTTTTAAAGGTGACTGCAATAGTGGACAGTGTTAGTTGTTGGCTAAAATTAAGACACCACACCCTAGAACAATCTGCAGATGAAATCTAGTACATTTTCTAGAATCACATAATTTATTTCAGTCGTTTTGCAAAGTGTGGTCCTGTCAACTCACTGAAAATAGAAAACAGCAGTAAGAAAACCTGAAGCCACCGAGATGACCTGAGATTGCCACTCTGTGGTGACCTGCAAGAAGAGCAGCGGCTGTCTGTCCTCCAGGTAAGGGTTCTGCTACTCACAAGGACAGCTGAGGAAAAGGCTCTCACGAAACTTCAAATACACTAATAGATGCTGCCTTCCCCACTCTCCTTCCAGAAACGTATCACACCAAAAATTCTTTTCTGTGCAACTGGCCCACCGCTGACAACCTGACAACCTCCACAATAAAGTCTGTGCAAGTACAATCCCCACTCAAACCGGTGATTACAAAAATTACAATCACCTTGTTTTCAAAAAAAGTGCAAGTAAACTATCCAGATATAAAGTAATTCCCTTAGAATTTACAAAAAATTCTTAATAAAAAGTGAGTCAAATCCAAGATAAAGAACCCCCACCCTAACACATACACCCCCACCTGCAGATCAGCCAACTGTTAATGAGCATCAAATAGCCAACTCACAGGGCTCTGCTCTATTGCTTCTTCCCTGCTTTTTATGTGACTATTTCTTGGGAAGGGTCTGAACACATTCTTAGCAGGTATTTACTATGACCCCAATACAGTGTCCCAATATTAGAAAAGAAAATAATGACTAGAGAAGGAAGATTTGAGCAAAACAGACATTTATGACAAATAAATAAAAGGCTACAGGCCTTTCAAAAGTTACAGGGGAGTGAAATTCAGCTAGCCAGGAATGAGGGCAGAGCTGGAGGAGAGAATCTAAGTGTTTGATAAATTCCTTGGTGGAAAGACCTGCAGTCTCTCCATCTGAGCTGGCCAGCTGGCAAAGGCTTGGTTAACACTGCAGGGTAGCAAGGTCATTCATTCTTTAGATCAATATTCAGCTGACTTGTCCCAGTTGCCATTAAAAAAAAAATCCTTGTGGAGTTTCTGTTACTATTTTAAAAGACTAGTTTTTAGATTAAAAGCTAATGTAGACTTTTAAATTAGAAGTTACGGTGGGGCCGGGCAGTGGTGGCAGCCTTTAATCTCAGCACTTGGGAGGCAGAGGCAGGCGGATCTCCGTGAGTTTGAGGCCAGCCTGGTCTACAGAGTAAGTTCCAGGAAAGGCACAAACCTATACAGAGAAACCCTGTCTCAAAAACCAAAAACCTAAAACAGAAACAAAAACAAAAACAAAAAAAAAAAAAAAAAAAAAAAAAGTTACGGTGGAAAAAGACATTTTACAAATAGTGGACTTCTGCTTAGGCAAAAACTGTGAGTATAGGAACCACTACACTGATGGTTGACAAATACACATTTGAAAGCAGGCTTCCAATTTTGGATTTTCCAAACTCAAGTCACTGACAATGTCCTTCAAGAATATTTCTTCTAATATGGACCTTTTAAAAGTCTTTAGGAAAGAATTTACAATGTCACAGACAGGGAAAGTAAGGAAAGACAGACTACTGCGGTGAAAAGCAGTGCACTAGGTGACATATTACTACAGTCGGAACAGTAACTAATCACTGTACTTTAGCCACAATGCTCTAACAATCTCTAGGGTGAAGTCACTCTGGAAAACTCCACCTTTAAGATTCTGTATGTTTAAGTGTATAGATGACACAGTACTCAGCAGATCACTAAACTATAGTTGATTAAAATATCATTTGAGAATGACTGCAGAGGAAGGAAAACTATACATGTACTAAAATGAAAATATACATCTTTCAAAGATCCTATATGTAAATCATTAGCTATTTAGATATGAAATTAGACATATCACACTCCAATATACTTAAAGGTGCAAAATGCCTATGATGTCTAAATTGGTAAAATCTTTAAAAAATTTAACAAAATATCTATATCTTTTAACTGTATATACACACACACACACACACCCCACACACACACTGAGATAGGGTTTCTCTGTGTAGCTCTGGCTGTCCTGGAACTTGCTTTGTAGACCAGGCTGGCCTTGAACTCACTGAGATCCGCCTGCCTCTGCCTCCCCAGTGCTGGAGGAACATCTCTAAAGATGTTCGACAAGCCGGGCGTTGGTGGTGCACGCCTTTAATCCCAGCACTCGGGAGGCAGAGCCAGGCGGATCTCTGTGAGTTCGAGGCCAGCCTGGGCTACCAAGTGAGCTCCAGGAAAGGCGCAAAGCTACACAGAGAAACCCTGTCTCGAAAAACCAAAAAAAAAATAAATAAATAAAAAAAAAAAATAAAGATGTTCGACACTACCACCTGGTTATTTTTTTTTAAATATTTATTTATTTATTTATTTATTTATTTATTTATTTACTTATTATGTATACAGTGTTCTGTCTGCATGTATGCATGCAGGCCAGAAGAGAGCACCAGATCTCATTACAGATGGTTATTTTTTTTTAAGATTTATTTATTTATTTATTTACTTACTTACTTATTTATTTATTATGTATACAGTGTTCTGTCTGCATGTATGCATGCAGGCCAGAAGAGAGCACCAGATCTCATTACAGATGGTTATTTTTTTTAAAGATTTATTTATTTATTTATTTATTTATTTATTTACTTACTTACTTACTTACTTACTTATTTATTTATTATGTATACAGTGTTCTGTCTGCATGTATGCATGCAGGCCAGAAGAGAGCACCAGATCTCATTACAGATGGTTATTTTTTTTTAAGATTTATTTATTTATTTATTTACTTACTTATTTATTTATTTATTTATTATGTATACAGTGTTCTGTCTGCATGTATGCATGCAGGCCAGAAGAGAGCACCAGATCTCATTACAGATGGTTATTTTTTTTAAAGATTTATTTATTTATTTATTTACTTACTTACTTACTTACTTATTTATTTATTATGTATACAGTGTTCTGTCTGCATGTATGCATGCAGGCCAGAAGAGAGCACCAAATCTCATTACAGATGGTTTTGAGCCACCATGTAGTTGCTGGGAATTGAACTCAGGACCTCTGTAAGAACAGCTAGTGCTCTTAACCACTGAGCCATCTCGTCAGCCCCCCGCCCCTTCAAATTTTTATGTGTATGGACGTTTTGCCTGCAGGTCTGTGTACCACCTACATGCCTGGTGCCTGTGTAGGCCAGAAGAAGTTACCATTTCCCCTAGCACTGGAGTTATAGACAATTGTGAGCAGTCACATGGGTATAGGGAACCAAACCCTGGTCCTTTGCAAGAGCAGCCAGTGCTCTTAACCACTGGGCCATATCTCCAGCCCCAACAAAATACATCTTATTAAAGCCTGGGAATTCTCTTATTTCCCTGTTTACCTAAAATTGACTCCAGTCAATTACCAGTTCTATATTTATATCACTGCATTTATAATTACTTTACTGATGATTTCTGTATCTTACTTTATTTATATTTTCTAAATATGAATTATAAAGTCATAAAAATCATTATCCAGATTTATCTAAAAACAGTAAAAAATGTCATATAAAATAAAGCTGCAAGATCCCAAGAGCTAATTAAAGCTAATTAAATATTATCAGTTTTTCCTTCCTGCTGAAAAGCTTGCAATGATATGAAGAAATATTTAGTCCCACAAATAAATGGGAGAACAATTCAAAGCATTCCAACTTGGTAAAATGATTAGAACATTATTCCACTTTTCTTTAAATCACTAAAAAAAGCCAGTTCTGCTTTATTACTATAGACTATGAAAAACAAATTCAGTAAAGTACTACATACAGACTTCATAAAGATATCTTCCAGGCAGGAAATATTTATTAGGAGTTCAAAATGATCAGCTAAAACCTTGTAAGAACATAAACTTCTGAATCTGCTCAAAATATTGCTATCCTGAAACTGCACAAGCCCCAAAATAACTTCTGCTTCACATACAGCTCAGATGTGGTGTGTAGGCGTTTTCTGTCATGTGGTAACAAGCTGTTCTGATGCAAGACAAAAAATTTGACCTAACTAAGAACAGCCTTGGTTGACTAGCTTAACGCTGCTGCTGTGTGGCACAGACATAAAATCGTTCACTTTAGATGAACTCTATATGCACTGATTTCCCGAGAACATGCTCTTTGACCAGATTAGGACCAGTAAATAACTATACTTCACTAAAAACAAACTTTAATGCATAAAACCTCACACAGGAGGAGTTCCTTCCCAGCCCCTTCCAAGTAGCCTACTTTGTCTAAGGATGAAAGCTACAGCAAGGCAGTTCACGGGCGCAGCAGTAGCAGCAGCAGCAGCAGCAGCAGCAACTTGCTCAGAAAAGTTTGGCTTTGCTCATTGCACTGCAGAGTTCAGGGTCCAGGGGCCAACAAGCTTGCCTGGGTTCCAGCTTCATAGCTTACCAGTGCTGAAGTCTGTACAAGTCACTCAACCTTTCCAGAAAGCTGAGGGAAAACTTTCCATCTAAAGCCTGTCTGCTGGCACAGTGTAAGTAATCAGTAAGTACTGATGTTCATTTTAAAAGAGTTTAATAGCAGTGAGTTGTAGCATCAACAGGAGGGAAGAGTAGCAGGTCCTGGACCTCCAGGGAAAAGGGCAGATGAGAGAAGGAGTTTACAGCCTCAGACATTCCGAGAGCACACAGACAGGACCCTCTGGTTACCACAGCTCTTCAGACACAATCTTTAGACCTGAGCCTTCCCTTGTTCACACCCATCTTCTCCTTTGCCTGACAAGGCTTAGAAAAGGGGAATGCTTGTGCCCATCCCCAAAGTAAGTGGTCCAAAGCCTCTTATCCTACTCTAGATGTAAAACAAAAACACAATCAACATAAACAGTGATGTGAATCCTTACTAGGGACACAGTAAAAGGCATTCACAGGCTGACCATCTCCATGCACAAAAAAAAGCTCACATTCAGAACCCATCTTTTAAACCAAGCTTGAATATGCAACATGCTGGTAAGTTGAGGATATCAGACACATTTTAAAAATGTAAAGAGTACTTCTATAAAGAAAAAAATTTTTAAATACATACTTACTGTAATTTTTATAGCTTTGTTCAAGACATTTACCCACTCCACTAAGTCTTGCTGATCATTGGCTTGTAGGAAGTATTTTCTCATTCCTGCATTCATAACTGTCAAAAAAAGTATATGAAATATAGTTGTTACCTCTAAATTATGTAGAGAACAGCTGCAAAAGTCTTAACTATATTCAACACTGCAACTCTTGGATTTAACAAAATACACAGGCCATATAAAACACTGCTTTCATCACTGTCATGATGTCATGTTTCATTAAATGTATATACCGTTAAATAGTGAGTCAGTGATGTTTACTGACTCCCATGATTCATACATACTTCAATCCCAACACTTGGGAGGCAAAGGCAAATAGATCTCTATGAGTTCAAGGCCAGCCTGGTCTTCAGAATGAGTTCCAGGACAGCCAGAGCTGTTACACAGAGAAACCCTATCTCAAAACAAACAAAAAGAACATTACAATGAAACATCACTTGAGCACTTTCCTCCACACTTTGACCAGTATTTCTATGGGATAATTTTCTTTGGGGGAGACTGGAGAGAGGTCTCAGCAGTTAAGAGCACTGGCTACACCTCCAGAGGACCTGTGTTCAATTCCCAGCACCCATATGACAGCTCACAATTGTCTGTAACTCCTGTTCCAGGGGATCCAACACCCTCTTCTGGCCTCTGAGAGCACTGCATACAAGTGGTACACAGACATACACACCAGCAAAATACCCATACTAACTAATAAAATTATTTTAAGAAGCATTTTAATAAAATCTGATTTTTAAAAAAATTTTGTTTTGGGTCAGGTATGGTGGCGCATGCCTGTAAACCCAGGACTCAGGAGGCAGAGGCAGGTGGATCTCTTTGTGTTCAATATCAGACTGGACTACAAAGGAATCCCAGGCCAGCTAGGGCCATATGGTGAGACCCTATCTCAAACAAACAACAAAAGGAAAAAAAGAAAAAGAAACTCAACTTTTTCATTATAAATAGTCTTCCCTAATACTGAATCCCTATACAAAAGCTTCTTCCCAATTGTATATACAAGGTCTCTAATTCCGCTCACCAGTACTGTTATTAGCATCTGTGCTACATATACATCCATTGCTTTCAAGTCTTTAAGCTTGGAGGCTTGGAGTCTGAAACGTTATTTCATAGTTTCCTGGTAGCTGCTCCTCCACAGTCCAAGGCTCTGTACTACATTTCCCTCTCTCTCCTAACCCCAGAGTGAAGCTGCTTCGTGCTGTCTCCAATGTCTAATCAATGCAACATCTCCACTGTGCTCTTTCTGTCTTCCGACATTTGTGAAAATAATCCCCTGTAACAATTACTTTGGGACCAAAAAATGCCTCCAATGGTATTTCATTCAACAGACCCTAGCTGATACAGCACTCTATTAACCTAATTAGTTGCTAATTAGTAGATAACTAGACCTTGTTTGAATCTGAATTTAATTACTGAGAAAAAAGTTCTGTATGGGCATTAGGCACCTGCATTTACCTCGTGAGCTTTGTATATTCTTTCACTCATTTCTCTTGAGCTGTTCAGCTGTAATTTACTGATCTGCAGGAGCTTCTTCATTAACCAGTTTCTTTATCCTAAGCACTTTCCCTGTGAATTCTCACTTTGCTCATGGTATCTTTGACTAAACAAATATTCTATCAGTTTTCCCTTTAATCTTATAGACTTCATGTATTTGCAAACCTCTATAATTTAAGCTTATAAACATTTTTTTTTAGTCCCTGGTAATATTTTTAGCCCCAAAATAATACTTGTATTTAAAATTAAATTTTGTATTTTAAATACAAATATTGTTACACTTGAAGCTTTCATCAAAAAAACAAAAACTAACAACAACAACAACTTTTTTCTTTTGAGACAGGGTCTCCTTATGTAGCCTTGATTGGCCCCGAGTTTGATATGTGTAGACCAGCCTGGCCTCAAACTCACAGAGATCCACCAGCCTCTGCCTTCTAAGTGCTGGGATTAAAGGTATATTTTCTATGAAATTTATAAATGCCCCCTTAAGGGACTGGGACTATGTACTTCATAAAGCACATCTGCAGATAGCTGTCTACAAGTCATAAGGGGCTCTTTAATTACACCTATTTATATCATATGCATTTGTTTAGAAAATCAAATACTACTACAGGAGCTAAGGCATCTGAATAGCCACACTGTTGAAATTGTTCAAATATAAAATCAACTTCCAAGGCCAGGCATGGTGGCACACACCTTTATACTAGCACTCTGGGGAGGCAGAGGTAGGCCTACCTCTGAGTTCCAGGTCAGCCCAGTCTACATAGTGAGTTCTAAAACAGCCAAGGCTACAGGGTGAGACACTGTCTCAAAACCAACCAAAAAACTAACTAACTAACTAAAAAAAAAAAAAAAAACAAGAAACAAAGCTTCCAAAAGTCTCCACCCCAACAATGAATAATTCATGTACTAGCACTCAGTTGAACATGACCAAGAGAAGGAGGAAATGAAAATCCTCAAGGGAACACACGATTTTGAAATTGGGCCTGGGAACAAGTTACTCTAAACAGCTCCCTAGACTAAGTTGAAGATCCCAGAAGTCAAAAGCACTTATGAAGTGCTACAGAAAAATTCATCTGAAAAGTAAAAAACTGTAACACACCATTAATTGTACATCTGCATGTTTCTAGAGCAAGCAGTGGTTCTCAACATATAGGTAGTGACCCCCTTGGGGGTTGAACAATCATTTCACAAGGGTTGCCTAAGACCATGAGAAAACACAGATATTTAATTATGATTCATAACTGTAGCAAAATTACAGTTATGAAGTAGCAATGAAAATAATTTTTAGGGTTGAGGTCACTACAAGGAGAGGAACTGTATTAAAGGGCCACAGCATTAGGAAAGTTGAGAACCACTAGAAAATAGAAAAATAGAAAAGTATCCTAAGTGTATTTCAGCATAACTAGGAACTCCCTGGGACACGGCATCTGTCTACAAACAGCTTCTGTTGTTAACATCCAGTAGTCAGCACAGTATGCATTCAGACCTTGTCCAGTGTCAGCTCAATGGTGACTTCTTCCCCAAAATATTGTTTGGAGCATCAGCTCAGAACACTGAAGAGATTTACAATCCAAGTATTTGGAGCTGGAGAAATGGCTCAGCTCTTCCAGAGTAGACAAGTCCAACTCCAGAACCCATGTGGTCATTTACAACTGTCTGTAATTCCAGTCCCAGGGAAATCTGACAGCCACCACCAGGCACACACCTGGTGCCCAGACACACATGCAAGCAAAACACAAAATACACACAGATAAAACAGTAAGTTTAAAAATAAATAGAACCTAACAGTGCACTACAACTGCTGGTGCTAAGCAAATGCATAATACACATACTTCCAAATGAGTGATATTCAGATGAGGGTCTCTTTGAAGGGGGAAAAAGACCAACATAACTGAACTAAAAAGACCCCTTGACGTCTGATATGTAGCTCACTCAGTGTATGCCCACCATGCACAGGCTCTGGGTTTCATCTCTAGACCCCCAAACCCAAAACTAAAGCAAACAAACAAAAAAAACCACAACTCTTGATATACCTTGTGGTTTGAATAAAAAACTCGCATGCTTTTATTTTATGGCAAGCGGGGCAAAGACATCTGCTACAAACTGAGAAGCCAGGACTCAGCAAGGCTGATAAACCCATCCAGGGCTCCCAAGCACTGTGCAATCTGAGTCCTGCTCTCCTTATCTATGCATCAGCAATGTCACATGTCCTTTCCCGGAGAAAAAGGACCGATGCATGTGAAGAAATGGACACGATAATCCTCTCTTATCATCGTCCCCTGGAAAGTGGTGTGTATGCAATGCAGGGGGGCGAGCAGACGGGAAGGAAGAAGCTGTGACTACCACAAACACAGAGCTAGGATACCTCTGGGCTGCCAAGCTTTTTAAGCAGGAGTATCATATGAACCTTAGTCCTCAGAGGCTTGTCTGCTTCCTACCTTTTCACCTGAGTACATTTTTATTCAAATCTTTACAACAGAGCAAATAAAACAAATGCATAAAAACTACAGCACAGAGATTAGCCTAACTGCAGCAAAAACCCTCTCTCATGATCCAGGACTAAATGGCTGTGGCTCAAGTGTGGCCACAGATCTGGTGGTGATGAGGCATGCATCAGGTCTTTTCTCACTTTTTTGGCTTTTCTCTCCCACTCATGATTTTTTTATTTTTATTTTTTTAGAAAGTGGCTCAGTATGCAGTCCAGGCTGGTGGCCTGGGGCCTGCCATCTTCTTGAAATGCTGAGATTACAAGTTTACAAGTGAGATTGCCACATCAATTTCTCTATTACCGCTTTTTAAATTTGATGATTCTTTGCCTTTCTTTTTTTAAAGTTAGCCGGGTGGTGGTGGCTCATGCCTTTAATGCCAGCACTAGAGAGGCAGAAGCAGGCAGATCTCTGAGCTTGAGGCCAGTCTGGTCTATAGAGAGTTCCAGGACAGCCAGAGATATACAGAGAAACCCTGTCTTGAGGGGGAAAAAAAAAAAAAAAGGTTTTCTCCTGAGTTCTGCATTACTCGTTTCTTTTTCTGTCTGATAATTCTCAAATCCTAAGTAATTTGGGCTGTTACTTTTTAAAAGAGGGACTAAAGAGGATGGTTGTACCCTCTTGGGTTGGGAGGCCCTAGTGGAAATATCCAGATGTCAGTACCATTCCTCAGTTCTTGAGGGTAATCAGGCTCTACCCACCTACTGCTGGCTGCAGCTGGCTGCAGGTTCCCTGGGGCTGCACAGGACAGGGCTCTGTTCAGTATTCAGATTCTCCTTTAATCCTCCTTTTCAGTTTCATGCTTCATTCCTTCCCTTCTCCAGGATTAGTGTTAGTTTCTATTTCTGGACACGCCACACATCCCATTCCCTGCTGGGCTGGGGGAAGGGTGGCTGCCCACATGAGCCAGATGGAGACAGAGACTAGAGTTTTGTTTTGTTTTAAAAGACATCCAAACAAAGAACCTGTTCTCAGGCCCCCTTCACTGTAGCTTCCCCCATCCCCCAAACAGGCCCCACTACCTAAGCCTATTAGAGAGGGATGGGGCAAGGCACAGAAATGGTTAGCTTTTCTTTCTCTGCTCTGCAAAGTGAGCTGCTATTCCTCCATCTGCTTCCATATTTATACACTGAGGGCCACCTGCTCAGGTCTCCTACCTTTATCAAAGATAAGGTCTGAGTGTTTCTTTTTCTCCCATTTCAGGGGAATTAGAGACATCCTGCCACTTAGAATGAAGTCGGGGTTCCAGTATCTCTCTCTGAAAGCAACTGTTTTATGAATCTCTTCTGTATTCCTGACAGATGCAGATGATTACAGAAAGATGAACAAGAGGCTCATCTTACTCTTTGATTCCAACTAAAATCACCTACTCTAATTAGGCCCAATAACTATGAATGTTGAGTTTATTACTTAAGTGTTAAAAATACGCACGTTTGGGCTGGAGGTGCATTTAGCTCAGTGGTAGAGCATTTGCCTAGTATGCCCAAGTCCTAGGTTCAATAACCAGCACTACAAAATAAGCATGTGATTATGGAAGTGTAAGCGAGAATAAACTTCTTTCCTTAAATTACTTCTGCCAGATATTTTGTTTCAGCAGTGAGGCAAGTAACTAAAACATGGAGCAAGAGAGGATCCAGGGAGGGTGGATGGAGTGGCACAGTGAAATCTCTGGCTTCTACAATTAATGTGCATTAATATTGAGAAATTTAGTGTGTCAAGAGAATGAGTGGTAGGTAGGTCAAACTGAGAAAATTGTCGCCATTTCCATATGTTAAAGTGTGAAGGGACAGAAATTAAGACAGACTAACTGGTATAAAAAGGGGGACTATTTTACATCAAGTTGTTTTTTTGTCCTCTCCCCCCCCCCACCCCGGAGCTGAGGACCTAACCCAGGGCCTACCACTGAGCTAAATCCCCAGCCCCCACTCCCCCTTTTTTTAAAAAGGGTACTTTTGGGGCAAAGTTAATGTTAAAATTTTTTGTTTTCTTCTGTGTGTAGAGGGTGGCTTTCTCCTGCAGGTTGGTATTCAGATAGCAGCCACATATATCTAGTAAGAAAAGCTATTATGAACAGACTGAAGTTAGCCACTCAGAGAAGCTAGTGTGTTTGTCACTACTAAGAAACTTTTGTAAAAGTTATACATTACTGCAGATTAGAATTACAGTTACTAAATAAGACACTGTTTGAGAAGTTTATTCTCGCTTACACTTCCAGCCCATCAGGGCAGGGGAGGTGTGCAAGCAGGAACAGGAGGTAGCAGGTCACATTGCATCCAGTCAGGAAGCAGAGCATGATAAATCTGTGCCCCGCTCACTTCCTCTTCAAGCCCATGTAACGGTACTACTCACATTAGGGAGGATATTCCCACCTCTGTTAACCTAATCTAGAAACTCCCATACAGACATATTTAGAGGGTTGTTTCCATGATGACTCTAAATTCCATAAGCTGACAATCAAGACAATCAATTAGGCATCACACCCCAGCATCCTGTTCCACACTGTTCTGCAGAAAAGAAGGTTCTCTTCTCCTTCCCTGGCCCTTTCTACTTTCAGGACATTTTATTTCCACATATAAGGGGAAAAAAACCCAACATGCCACTTCTGGACATATGCCTAAGGAAATGAAATCAGCATACAGAGACACCTGCAAACCCATGTTAGCACTATTCATAATAGTCAGGATCTGCCTGGGTGGGTGTAAATCTCCGAGTCTCTATACTTTTTCTCCTAAGGCTCCTCTAGCTTCTCTCGCCTATATCAGCTCCATTCAGGTTGAAGGTCTTATGTACATTAGTTCAAAAGTCACACGACTCATCTCTCTGCTTAACTCCCAGGCATGGAGCCAGCACCTTCATTCACCTCAGGTCTGCTCCAGGCACTATACTTTCTTCCCTTTTTCAAAATAAGGAAATGCATGCTTGTCAACATACCACACCCTGACTTCTGCCTCTGGCAACTGCCTCCAGTTCCTACATCACATTCTCCCCTGCTGCACACCTCTGCCCATGAGGTCTTATTTCTTCTTACTGGTGGTAAAAGTGGTCAGTGATTTACTTGGTCCCCAGCACGGGTTGTCCTCATCCATGGTGGCACCCTTGACTCTACATCCCCTCTATCTACTGACTGCTGGAATGATAATGACAGGTACTGTATCTGTCTGTCAGCCAGTCTGAGATCCTTGAGGCACCAATAATACTCATTCTCCCACAGCCCAATGTGTCCTAGTCATTCACTCAGCACCTGTTCACAGTTTATCTAACAAACTTGGTTCCTGCTGCCTCCAAGTTGTGAATACTTCATTCCCTTGCAAAAGACAAGGTCCTTTGCACTATTTATGTGGTCAATAAAGAAAATAAGGTATAGAGCTAAAAACTACCTGAAATATTGCTGGGTGAGATCGTAACAGTTACACATGAGTGGGGGAGGTTATAACCAGGATGAGAAGAGGAAAGGCACTTGGGGTTGGTAGCCAGGGTCAAAGTTTTATTCCCTCACCTGGATGATGGGTATAAAGGAATTTCTTAGAGATCCATTAAGCCATAGGTTTGATTCTTGTGACTGTATTACTTTATAATATATCCGCCTAACTTAAAATAACAGGGCTGAAAAGATGGCTCAGCAGGAAAAGGCACTTGCCATCAAGCCTGATGGCCTGAGTTCAATCCTTTGAACCTACACGGTGGAAGGAGAGAACTGACTCCTGTAAATTATTCTCTGATCTACACATGAATGCCGTGACACACACACACACACACACACACACACACACACACACACACACAACACTTTTTTAAAAGGAACTAAGAGGAGGTTGGTGGAATGGTATCATTTAGAAGACAAAATAATGTAAATATGGCTACTTACCAAAACAGAACTCTGCCTTTGGCCTTAACTTAGTTGCATCACTAACCTATTAAAAAAATTTTTAAAAAAGGGGGTTACTCCTCCACATGCTACAATACTCAGTTTCAAGTACTATACAATCTTCCACATGTACAACTTCCCACCTAGCATACCAATCTGATATTAAAATTTAATAGCAACCTAAAGATAGCAAATTAGATACAGAATCTGGGTCCCAGCTGTACTATAAAACAAATAATACTTCCACATTTTCTTTGAATGAACTTCTTACTCCAGGAAATGTGAAGAAGTCAAAAGTGCACCTGGAGGCGTCATGTCACACATATACTCTTATAACATAACAGACAACACACCCTCAATGCACACAGAAACTACAGGTATCCCAAACTTACTTCTACGTTGGCAGCCGACTGTAAGTAAAGATGGTGGACTGCAAGCTTGTTTATCTAGAGTTCAAAACTCCAGAAGGCCTTAATCTCTTTGAGAAGTCAAGAGGGCACGCAATCTTCTACTCATTAAACAGAACAGCTCAACTCATAAGGTGAAACTGCTAGCCACACTACGTCAGTACCATCCCTCTGAGTAAGATGCCCTCAGACTCTATTCATGACCTCTGCTGGGCTGTTCCCAGGACAGGACTCATATTTTGTATTTCAAAATAAATTCTAGTCTGGAGTTCCTGATAAATCCCAACTACAAATTCACATGATGAAGTTTGTTCTAGGAATAAATTCTAGGGGAAATAGCATGCCTAAAGTGGGGCAGTAAAACTGTACAACCCAAACTACAGTAAGCTGCAGGACAGAGTGGAGGGAGAAGCATTACACGAAGGGTTACAGTTTAACGAGGCATGGTGAAGCAGGGGAAACAGTGGCCACTCCTTGCCCGCTTCACTGAGCTAATACTTCATTTCATGAACAATCTCCCCTTTTAAAACATATAAGGCAACAACTTCCAGTTTCATCAACTTAAAGAACTTCTAGTCACAGTAAGTGCAGACAATCTTCAGCATTACTGGAACCTGAGCATCACTGCTAAATGACAGAGAGAAGCTACTCTGTTCTGTCCACATTACCACCTGGGGGCAGGAATTCACATATGAGAGCAACACAATGAGAATTGCACAAGATGGTACACACATGTAATCCCAGCCCTCAGGAGGGCTGAGAATTCAAGGCTAGCCTGGACTGCAAAGTTAAGATTTTTATCTTAGAAACACCAAATTAAGAACAACAAAAAAAGTTTAAAAATAATATAGAGAGTCTACCTTTGAAATGTAGGTAAGTTTAATGGCTCCAACCCGTGATGATCCTGAAGGCAGGTTCTAAAAATAAATATTAAAATACAATTATTACCCAACATTATCTATGTATTTTATAATATAATACCAAAAACATTTGAAAATTTTTAAAACAACACTTTACAAATATACTTCATTCAATTTACATATTTACTAGAGCTGACATCAAGATAACAATGTAGGACTGTGGGTGTGGCTCTGTGGTAGAGCACTGGCCTAGCATTTGTGAGGCCACAGGTTCCAACCCCTGCAGGCAAAAAAGTGAAACAAAACAAAAAGATGACACCTGGGATAAGGAGCTGAGTCTCCCTCTGCTCTCCTGTGTACTCTACAGCTAAAGAACTGTCTGTCTCAGTGTAGCTAAACTAATATTCTTTTTTGTGAACATCAAGATTTGTAAGTAAGATCAAATTTTGTTTATGAAAGCAATGGGAGATTATTTAGAGACATAAAGAAATACAGTTGTAACAAGTTTTTTTAAAAACTATTAATTTTACATTGATCTAATAAAACTTCTTTATCAAATACATCTCTCTTTAAGAATATTGGCCTTTTGACACCAGGCAGGGAGCAGATCAGTGTCTTGCTCAGCCATCCTGAGAAAAGCTTCCTCCTGTAGCAGATGGGAACAAATACAGAGACCCACAGCCAGACACTGCGCAGAGTAAGAGACCTTGGAATACTCAGCCATAAACAGGATCTCTCCATCCAATCCCTCCTCTCAGGGCTCAGGGAACCCAGCAGAAGAGTAGGCAGAAAGAGTGTGAGAGCCAGAGGACACATCATTTAAATGGTTTAAGTGCTACGCTGTACTCTACTTTAATGCTTTTTTCAAAAATATTAACTGATACTCTTTTTAAATGGAAATGTGTTATGCATACTTTTAAGTTCCTTGGCTCATTTTGCCATATATGAAACTTTTCAAGTCTCTTCAAGTTCCCTTCCTAGTATAGATACTTCATTAATTCTGTATCATTATCAACTTTCTCAGCAAAACATAGCCACAAAGTGAGTTCTTATAATAGACTAGAGTGGATTTTTAAACTGATGGTTAGTGGCAAAGAAAGCAGTAAAAAAAAAAAAAAAAAAAAAAAAGGAAGTGGCTCCCCAGGGAGAGATGAAACAAACTGCTTATTTTAACCAAAGCTCTTAAGCACTTGGACATACGCAATGAGATGAAACCATTTGAAGTTTCTATTTCTCAGTAATTCAAAATGGCTCTAAATTTCATATGGCTTAATCTAATAGTTTCAGCAGGCTTTCAAGAAGATGTATGTCTTAGTCTTTATATTTAAGATGAAACAAACTTGGTATTGATGACTATTATACTGGCTGATAGAAACAAGATTTTAAAAAGTTCTCTTAAGCTAGAAAGAAAACTGTAAGGACTGAAAAAAGACTTTATATACAAGGTTCAGAAAACTCAATACATTAATTACAAAAAGGACAAATGTCTTTTTAAAAGTTCATGTGAGAGTTCCAGGACAGCCAGGATTGTTACACAGAGAAACACTGTCTCGGGAGAAAAAAAAAGTTCATATGAGCTGGGTATAGTTCTCCACACCTGTAATTCCAATGCACAGGAGGTAGAGGAAGGAGGATCAACAGTTCAAGGCCAGCCTTGGCTCTATAGTTTAAGACCAGCTTGGGCTTTATGTGTCCCTGTCAAAAAAAAAAAGAAAGGAAGGAAGGGAGGGAGGGAGGGAAGGAGGGAGGGAGAGAAGGAGGGAGGGAGGGAGGGGGAGAAGGAAGAAAGGAAGGAAGGGGAAGGGAAAAGAAAAGAGAAGAAAAAGGCTAGAAGTATAGCTCTCAGTGGAATAGCCTGAGCTTAGTATAGCTGGGACAATCACCGGCACCTGCCTTACACGCCGCCCTCTTATGCACAAAAAGTCTCTGTGAAGAGACCCAGCTGAGTACAAAGCTTAGAAGACACCTCCCTGCCAAGACAGACTATAATCCAAACACACTGCAGACACCCACGATGACCCTTTGCCCTTGCTACTCTGAATCCAGGAACCGTCACTTCTCCACTTCTAGGCCAAAGTCAAATCCAATCTTCCAGGTTAGTTTTAAATGTTACCATCTCCAGTATGTCAGCTCCCTCTGCTTTTTTTAAAACTCTGCCTTTTTCTGATTCGAAGTCTGTGTTTCATACATGGTAACAAATACACTTCATGTGTATCTATCTTTGTGTATACCTGTTAAGTGAAAAGTTTTGGTAAAAGGGAGAATTCTAAGAAGAATTTGCACAAGAATAAAAAAAAATAACAAAGAGTTTTATGGAGAATTCAGGAGAACCATATGTAAGGTCCTCTGCAAAGAGAGGCCAATTAAGGAGAAACACTGACAATGTATACCCTGGCTCTGCAGGAACCAATAGCTGAGATCTTGCAAAGAGGATTCAGTGCTACCTCTGAGGGACTCATGTCCCAGCTAAACACACAAGACCATAAAAGACAAGAATCTGATTCACATGTTGAGGAAAAGAAATCAACATAAACCTTTGATTTCTGCTGCCCTGTTATTTCTCCCACTGACTCAGACCAAGTCAATGAAGATAATAACCATGCAGCTGCTGAGGCAGGTAACTGCCTCCCAAGAAAGGTCCTTAGACCCAGAGGTAAAGGCAGAAAACAAAGTGTCAATAAGCTCTGCATGGACAGTGACAGAGAATGCTATTGCCCTCTAAAAAGCCTCATCATACAAAGTGAGTACACAGCTAATATAAACTGAATTAAAATATAACCCATCCCATTCACCTAAATTTCCTAGATTGTCTGTAAGTAAAGGGCTAAACCTATATGATAGAGAATCAGAGTGTAAAATCAAGACTGATGAGAAGAGCCAAAGAACTGGATTTTAGTTGACAAAAATAATAACTGACAATTTCAAATATGATACATACTTTTTAGCCATGTGTCACTCAAGCTATAACCAAACTGAAGAATGGGGAGATGCTTTCCCTTCACTGAGGAGACTGAACTAATACTAAGGTCATTTGTAACCCCCGGTCTATATAAATGAATACCTACATGTTACCACAGCAGTACAGGTAAGGAAGAATAGACTAGTTACAGGGGACCTATTTCTGATTATGTGAAGCATGGTAAGCTTTCTAAAATTCCTGCTTCATCCCAGTCCATACCATCAACACACTGGGTAAGAAGCTGGCCAGACTCACCCCTTACTTTCCACATATTCCACTGGAGCACATACCTCCATGTTTAGCTTTTAGAATAATTTTGATTTGAAATAAAGAGTTCCACAGGCAGGAAGTTTTCAACTGTTCAGCAGACAATTTTTAATTCCAGGTCTCTCACTGATCTTAAAACTGGGATTTTTTTAAAAATTTATATTATATTTATTGGGGCTGGAGGGTAGGAGCGAGGGTGTGCACATCATGGCTCATGTGCGGAGGTCAGAGAACAGTTTTGGGAGTCTGTTCTCTCCTTTTACCATCTGGATTCCAGGAATAGAGCTTAGGTCCTCGGACTTGGCCACAGTGCCTTTACTAACCGAGCCAACTCTCAGCCCTTAAAAGTAGTATTCTATTTTTCAACTTTTTACATCTATCCCAAAAATTTGCAAGAAAACAACAAAATTAAAGTCAATTTCAGTCATAGACTCATCACAACGACTGACACTCACACAATCAAAGAACTACATGTGCCAGAGAGTATCAAGTCATTTCAGTAGCTTTTCCAAATGGTAACGCTCATAGTCTTCAGCAGAGTATCTTAAATCTGTGATTACTCAGAATTTTTCTACAAGCCGAGTACTTCCAAGAGGGAAAATATACATATGCATGGAAAAATTTTAACTTCAATCAAATAAACTTAATTTTACCCTCTGAAGTTCAAACAAGAGTACAGGTCACAGGTACCAACAGAGGGAGAAAGTTAAACCAGTGGAAATAAATATAAATATGTACGATTTCAAATTCATAATCTATATCAATACTGTAATAGATACAACATCTTTATGATGTTATAAAGTAATCTTTGGTTTTTACAAACCTGTGGATTATCCATGTACCATACAAAGCTGTCTTCTCTGGTATCCAGGATGAAATACCGTCGAAGAAACTTCCCACTGTTTTCATTTTCTTCAATGTCTAGGAAACCACAAATGCGATTCTGTCGATCCACATAAGGCATTTCTGGGCTTGAACATTACACTGTAGAATGAAAACAGGAACAGTAAGCTCCTAGAAAGAAGTGATTTCTAAGTGGACATCAAGATTAGACTTGGACTACAGTACAGTCTATTCCACAAGCAGCACACTTTCCAGTGTATGTGAGACTAGTGAACAAGAACTCACACCAACATCAGACACACTGGCAGAAGGCACTTTAGGACTTAAGTTCACCACAAATGTGCACTAAATCCAACTTCAAACTGTTGTGAACAAAGAAGAGCCATTCTACTCAGTTAAATAACTCACTTGATCTCCTTCTAAAATAAAACCAAGTGTGTTAAAAATTAGCCATTCAAATTTTAATTTCCTCACAAATCAAGATGACCTACTTTTTAAGATTACTCATGGTTTTAATATTTTTTTTAAAGATTTATTTTCTGTTTGTTTTAAGACAAGGTCTCACAATATATTCCTGGCTGACCTAAAACTCAATACGTAAACCAGGCTGGCCTCCAGCTAACAAAGATCCTCCTGCTTCTGCCTCCTGAGTACTAAGATTAAAGTCATATGCCACCACGTCTGACTGATTTGTGTGTGTGTGTGTGTGTGTGTGTGTGTGAGTGTGTGTCTGTGTCTGTGTCTGTGGATGTGCACATGCAAGTGCAGGTGCCAAGTTCAAAAGCTGGTGCCAGGTCTCGTGGAACTACAGTTACAAGAGGTTATGAGCTGCCTGGTACAGGTGCTAGGATTCGAACTTGGGTGCTCTTCAAGAACAGTACACACTTAAACCTATGAGTCATCTCTCTAATCCTGAAGAATATTTTTCTTTTTCTTTTTTTTTTTTTGGTTTTTCGAGACAGGGTTTCTCTGTGTAGCTTTGCGCCTCTCCTGGGACTCACTTGGTAGTCCAGGCTGGCCTCGAACTCACAGAGATCCACCTGGCTCTGCCTCCCAAGTGCTGGGATTAAAGGCGTGCGCCACCACTGCCCGGCTCCTGTAGAATATTTTTAAATTTACACAATAATTAACATTTACTGAGCACTGCTATATGCTAGACTCTGTGGCAGGTTCTCTTCTAAGCATAAGCTTAATCTTCAAAGAGATCCTATGAACAGGCATCAGTATTTCCACTTCTCAGAACTCAAAACTGACAGGGGAAGTGAGCTTTCTAACTAAGATAGCAGGAAGCAGCTGGCGGTGGTGGTACACGCCTTTAATCCCAGCATTCAGGAGACAGGCAGGCAGATCTCTGTGAGTTCAAAGCTAGCCTGGTCTACAGAGAGAGTTCCCGGCCAGCCTGAGCCATATATGTGAAAAGACCCTGTCTAACAAACAAACAAACAAAAGACAGCAGGAATATAATGAATGCTTAAACACATATTCCTAGACTCCTATCAAGCACTCTTTAAACTGTTCAAAATAAAATGAATCAGAATAAACAGCTAAACAACAAAGAAAGATGGACCAGGTATCCGTATTTCCTGATGGAAGACATTCAAACATCACCCGTGAAACCAACATAATAAAAGATTTTATCTAAATCTAACTGAGTTACTAGATTCTCCTACATCCAACTACCAATTTACAAGAAACATAGATGACAGGAAGATACTCAACTGCTCCACAAGAATTCAACCAGCAAAAATTAAGAAACAAAGGGACACACAATCCAGTTTCTTTAGAAAGTAAAGAGGAGCTACAGATTGAACCTGTTAGAGGAGTTAAAGATGGCCCAGCAGTTAGCAGCACTGGCTGCTCCTCCAGGACCACGGTTCAATTCCCGGAACCCACATGACAGCTCAGAACTGTTTGTAACTCCAGTTTCAGAGGATTTGATGTCCTCTTCAGCCTCTGCTGTGCACTGCATGCCCATGGTGCACACACACACATGCAGGCAAAACACCCACACAAATAAAATAAAAATAAATCTTTAAAAGTGTTACAGCACTCACTCAGCATGTACAAGAAAGTAGGTTCCAGCCCCACCAGTGCAAAAAATAAAGGAAAAGAAGCCACAAACATGGGAGAACAAATACAGCATACCTCTATCAGATAACTGATATCTAAGAGCGGTTAACTATTACAATTCAATAAAACAAACAACAGTAAAATGGGCAAAAACTTAACAGATCAGTTCAGCTAGCAAAGATGTACAAGTAATGATGCTCATCATTATTCAGGAAGATATGACAGACTTCTAAAAACAACCCTGAGATGCTCTTAACGCCTCCTAGGACAGCCCAAACAAACTAACAAAGCACCTAATACCCACTGTCAGGGAAGAGAGACAAGCAAACTTTCATACACACTGCTAGGATGCAAAATGGTTTACCTGAAAAACAAGTTAGCAACAGCTTCTAATAAAGTTAAAAATACATACACTACAAACCAAAAATTCTACTTCCAGGTATTTATCCAAGTCAAATGAAGGTCTGTTCACTCAAAATTCTGTAAGCAATTGTTACTCCTAAGTGTCAAGGATCAGAAGCAACCCAACTGACCTGCTGCTGAGTGAGCACAGTGCTCTAGCTGGTGCAATGGAGCTTTGCACTTGGAAAGGGGTGAACTACTGGTGCACGGAGCAACAGAAGTCCCATCTGTACTGTGCTACGTGAAAGAAGGCAAACTAAACATGCTGTGGAGACAGAACAGATCACTAGGTGAAGAAGAGGTTGACTTCAAGTGGTAAATTTAGGGTGAAATGGAAAGTTCTGTACCTTACTTGTGAAATACAAACTGGGCACTTATCAGAGCTCTAAGGTCTACAGGCTACAGGACAGAGAAACCAAGCTGGAACTGAGTTGTAGAGTCCTTCCTGCTAGCTTAAGTTCATAGTGCAGAAAGGTGCTATAAAGGCTGCTAAGGAAAAAAATAAGGATTTCATCCACCTGTAGGCCTGTGTGCTACAACACTGAGCACCAGGCAAGATATGCCCCCTGGAGCAACAGTAGCCAATTATTTTAGGGATAACCAACCACTTTGTAACTGGATTGGAGGCCTGCTCCACAGGAAGGAATGCACATCCGTTATAACCTGGTCAAAAGTCCATTAATGGAGAGGCCAGAGGTCCAAAGGGAGAATTTACTATACCACTGTTGCCCTAAATGGACATGTTGTCAAACTACCATAAATTCACAGACTAGTGCAATTGGAAGCCTAGAACCAAGAAGTTCCTTTTTGCAGAAGGCAATCACAGTTACTGCAGAGGCTCTTATCTGGCCAAAATGCCGAGAAACAGTAACTGTTCAGAGCTCAGTCCTAATTAGGATATATACATCACCATCACCTCTCAAGACCCATTGAAGAAGTGGGGGTGAGCAGGGCGGTGGTGGTACACGCCTTTAATCCCAGCACTCAGGAGACAGAGCCAGGTGGATCTCTGTGAGTTCGAGGCCAGCCCAGACTACAGAGTGAGTTCCAGTACAGGTTCCAAAGCTATACAGAGAAATTCTGTCTCAAAAAAACAAAAACAAAAAAGTGAGGGTGAAAGGAATTAATGAATTGGAGGGAGGAAGGGAAGTGCCACAAAATATTGTCATCCAGACATGACACTGCCACTGCAATTACGAACAGCAGCTATGGATACTTTCACAAGACTAGGTCCTTCAACACTCCATCATAGACAGAGGAAGCACCTATGGGGCTCCATCCTTTCATGACAAGCTTTCCTGCAGCCACTGGGGGACTAGTTGGGGAGAATACGGAGTTGAAAGAGAAAAGGTAGATCACAGAGGGTAGTGGGGATGAATATAACCACAATACACTGATATATGTATGAAAATGTAAAAGATAAAAAATATTAAAAGAATGAACTTCATGCAAAGTAAAAAAGAACAAAGTAACTATCCCATCATGGTAGAAAAGATCACAGTACTTGGTTAGGGAAAGGACCAACTACAAAAGACTCAAAACATTTTTTTGAGGGTCGTGTTTTGATTGTGGTAGTGACACAGTTGCATACTTATGCCAAAATTCACAGATCTGTACACTAAAATGGGTAAAATTGATTGCAAGTAAATAACATTTCAGCTATCCTGAGTTTAAACAAATAGTAACATACATACTCAACAGAAGAGCTAAAATGAAGCAGACTGGCAATACAGTGTAATGTATCATCAAGAACATAAAAGATCTATAATTTATTTATATACTGTTGATGGGAAATATAAAATGGTAGGCCACTTCAAACATAGTTCTACCCTGTGACCCACTCATCCTATCCCACATATTAGCCCGGGAGAAATGAAAACATGTATACATAGAAAGATAGACGATGCTCAGAGCAGCTTTATTTACAGGCTATAAACTAGAGGCAAAGATGCCCCTCAGCAAGTGAATAGATAATAAATGCAGCACAGCTAAATGATGGAATACCAGTTTATAGTACAAAGTAATTACTGACATGCAACAATTTGGGTGAATTTCAAAATCATTATTATACTAAGTAGAAAAAAATCAGGAGCCGGGTGGTGGTGGTGGTGGTGGTGGTGGCGGCGGCGGCGGCGGCGGCGGCAGACGCCTTTATTCCCAGTACTCAGGAGGCAGAACCAGGAGGATCTCTGTGAGTTCGAGGCCAGCCTGGTCTACAAAGCGAGATCCAGGACAGGTACCAAAACTACACAGAGAAACCCTGTCTCGGAAAAAAAAAAAGAGGGGGGGGGAGATTAATAACAAAAAGTAAATTTAAAGGTTAATACAATCTTGAGGCTGGTGTGGTGGTACGCGTCTTTAATCCCAGCACTTGAGAGGCAGAGGCAAGCAGATCTCTGAGTTCAAAACTAAGCTCATCTATAAAGTGAGTTCCAGGATAGCTAAGGCTATGAAAGAGACACTGTCCCAAATAAATAAATGAATGAATGAATGAATAAACAAATAAATACATAAAACAGTAACAATTTTCGGAAATGACTGATGAATAACTACAAGTAATTTTTAAAGAATTTGAATGGCAAAAATTAATATGCATAATCAAAGTCAAAAGAATGCATTTGCAACTTATTCCACAAAGGGTTACTTTTCAGTGCCAAGAAATATCAAGGAAAATATAGCAAAAGTTCAACAAAAATGAGTCAGACACCAATAGATATTGCATAGAAAAAGATACAAGCAAACTTTGTATGCTTCCTCACAGAAAAGCACTGTAGCCTGAGGGCCTAGAAAAGGGCAAACAGAAGAGAGAAACCTCTCTGCAATGTATCTGAATCTGAAATTCTGTGAACTCTTTGAAAACATGAGAGCAAAAGCAAATCACCACTGTGTGTAATCCGACCACTGAGTGAGCAGATGTAAACACCTCCAATGAACTTTATAAAACCACTAGATGAAATGTCAGTGAGAAAATTAATCATATAACTTCAAAATATCACCCTACAGTTTTCTTACTAATCAAAGAGGAAAATGTATTTTCTCAATGGAGGGATCTTATAGCCCCACCTTTACCAAGTGTTTTAAAATCTAATGAATCCAGGAACTTGGTCGTAATGGATATGGCTCCTCTCTCAGTAGAGTACGCTGTACGATTCTACTGGTATGAAATATCCAGAATAAAGCAAGTAGATTAGCAGCTGTCTACTTACAGGAGGGTGGGCAGGAAATGAGAAAATGAGGATGGGAAGGTATGTGGTTTTTGTTTTTGTTTTGTTTTTTTTGGAGGCGGGGGTGATACAAATATTCAAAATTTTGGTAAAAATCAATGAACTTTACGTTAAGCAGATGAATTATACTGAGCCATAGCTACATAAAGCCTCTTTTAAAAATGAAATAATTATGACTGTCTTTCATCCTAGAGAGCATCAGAAATCCGCAGGGCTATTTCCTCTCCCAGACCTGTGAATGATGGTATGGTCTAAGGCTTCATTTCTACTTAAACCTGGTCTCTTGGTGAGCTCACTTTCACATGTCTAAATAGTAAAGGTTCCAGACTGTTACCTTCAGTTTTAAATATCCTTGAACTCTAGACTCATGGATACACTGCCCATACTATAGAACCCACTTACTTCCCTAACATACATCTCCAACTCACAGAACTGAACCTAGACACTCCCCTCATAAACCTGACCCTCTTGTCTTGTTCATCTAAGAAAACCAGCATGCCCTTCTTCTAATAGTTCCAGCAAAGTATCTCACAGTCACACTTGATTATCAAGTTCTCCCTTCTCACTCCATGTCCAATACATCAATAAACCCTGTTGGTTCCATCTTTTAAATACATACAGATTCCTTCCACTTTCCATTCTTGCTGCTACCTGGATTACTGCATGGACTGCCTTGATTCTTTAGTCTGCCCCACTGCAACCGGTTCCCAAACTGCAATCAAAGCAATCCCATAATTTCATAAAACACAATTCAAGGGTTTACTCAATAAAAACAGATATTTGCCTCTTTTTAGGTGCTGTTATAAATAAATATTAGTTTAATCCTTATAACAGTATTACAGATGAGAAAATCATAGCCCAAGGCCACAGGGTTGGGAAGAGGCAGGAGCCAGGATTCAAATCAGGGGAGCCCATGTCCCCTAATACTACATAGTATCTCTTACTACTCAAAAAGCTGCAGTAAAGTGGATGCCAACTTCAGCTGTTTAGTAAAATTACCTCCGAATCTCTGAAAACCCTGATGCTTTGGATGGCCTGATGATGTCCAACTCTAGCCCCTCAAGACCAACTACAGAGGAAATTCTGGGATTAAATCCAGTCACCAGTACCTTCCTGTTCATTCAAGGCTTCTGAAACACTGTCATTTCAACAGGATCCCAAGTTACTCAGAGTAAGAACCCGGGCCTTTACAAAGACCTGTTCCCTGCCATCCCAGTACACCCCCCACCCACCCACTCATTCATCTGTCATCAGACTAACCCAACAAGCTCCCAGCACAGGGCAGGGAAGGGCCTCTTAGCTCACCTTCACTTCCTTCAGTGAAGACATCCCTAAGAACAAAGCTACAGTTGCAGAGCCTCCAAACCCACTTCTCATCCCCTCCCTGCTTCATTCTTCTCTTTAGCACATATCGACATCTAGCAGATGAGGGCTTATTTTTTTACCCGCATCTTGTCTATTTCCCCACTCTGGAATGCAACCTTCATGAGAGCTGGGATTTTTGGTTTTTTTAACTCATTGCTGTTTCTCCAAAATCTACAAGAGCGTGGTAGAAGGTGTTCACAAACTCCCTTCTGAATGAAGTGTGAAGTAACTCATAATTACTGCATCAAATGTTCAGGGTTTCCAGATACAAAGCTGCTTTTTCCTCATCAGATAAAAAGTTGTGTACCAGATTTAACTGGTTTGTTTAGTTGGCAGAAAGAAAAAGGCCCCAGTACTATATTCATATCTGAATTTATAGTCTCAGTAAAGCAAGTATCAGAAAAGACATAAAATTACATGATCAACCCACCTTCTCAAACCTATTTTTCAGCTTGATACATGTACTAAGACATAGATGGATTTAAAACTCAGTCACAAATTAACATTCACAATTGCCATCTCATCAGTTGGATACCAAAAAGCAAGGCAAGACACAAAACAAAAATCAGACAGAGAAGAGGAAAAAGGAGGGAAAATGTAAATGTTATACTGAAAGACCTCCTCAGAATGTCATAGTTTTTGTTAATCAGGTGCTCTATGGACCAGAATCCCACACAGACAAAGCAGAAACATTCAGTTGTTCTCCCTTACCCATGGGGATTCAGGACCCCCACTGACACCAAGGTCTGTGCTGCTCAAGGCCCTATGTGAAGTGGCACAGTATTTCCACATAATTCACATGCCTTCTCCTTCTGCTGCACAGCACCTCTAGATTACTTACAACACTGAACACATATAAATACATATGTACAGATATATAAATGACTGTTAATATAGCAATATGACAAGAAAAAACCTGTGCATGCTTAGAACAGATGAAATCCTTTCAGTCTATAGGTGGCTCAATTTGTGGACAAAGAGTCTACACTGTACAGACATCTGTACAGTTAGGCCTGGCTTTCACCTACCTGTCACATTAGCTCTCAGGGCTCTGGCACTTGGAGTACCACCTTAACATCCTTTTCTTTAATAGAAGCAACTGACAGGGAGAGAGAGAGAGAAGGGTTCCACATCTTCAGAAAGTATTCACCACTTAATAGTGGTAGGGGTCTCCAAGATATTCTTCTTTTTTTTTTTTTTTTTTTTTTTTTTTTTTTTGGTTTTTTTTCCGAGACACAGTCTCTCTGTGTAGCTTTTAGCCTTTCCTGGAACTCGCTTTGGAAACCAGGCTGGCCTCGAATTCACAGAGATCTGCCTGCCTCTGCCTCCCGAGTGCTAAGATTAAAGGCGTGGGCCATCACCGCCCGGCTCTCAGGTATTCTATTCACTAAAACTTGGAATGTCTAGGAAACAAGGAGATTGGCGTTGCATCTTCCAATTCAGTTTCAGCCTGCATAATAGATCAAGCAACAGACTCTGCCTCCCTGAGCAAGGGAACAATGAGAATGGAATATAGAATTTTTTTTTCTTTTTTTAATAAAAGCAGCAGGACACAGAAAGGCAGTCTTAGGCAGCTTACAAGCAAAGAAGTGAGTTTCCAGTGGACTGTGTGGCAATTGTAGGCATACCGGTACTCAAGTGGTCTTGGCATTATCAAAAAACCTGACTACAGAGAAAAGGATCCTTAATCCTCTTCATCCCCACACAGGGAACAAGCTGGTGAGGAACGGAAAAGTGAGGAACGGAAAAGGTTTGGCCACAGAAATTTCATACACCAAAACTGTGCCATAGGAAGTGCAAAATCTCACCAGAAATATCAGCTTGTGTCTCAGACCTGCCACCATTAAGGAGAAACAGATAAGGGATAAGTGCATTTTTCCAGTCTTCTGACCAGTCCCTATCCAAGCAGATCCCCAAAGAGAAACAGCAAAAGGTTACAGAGTAGCAAACAGCAATCCCTCTGTATCCCAAGAGCAGTCAGACTCTGGGTAAGAGAGGAAATGAGTTCTAAACTGAGTATCAGACTGGTGCTTTAAATTGGAATAGATTAGACTAGGGCTTTTTTTGGGGGGAGTGGGGGGAGTTCTAGACAGGGTCTCACTATGTAGTTCTGGCTGTCCTGGAACTATATAGACCAGGTTATCCTGGAACTCACAGAGATCTGCCCACCTCTGCCTCCCAAGTGCTAGGATTGAAGGAGTATGCCACTACACCCGGCTCTGATTTGAGCTTTTAATAGCTGTATTGATAGAAAAACTATCCTTACTTGTGGGATATGAGGGAAAAAGAGAAAGATCCTTCAAACACGACTGAAATTGTGAACTTTAAAACTGTCTTACATTTACTGTCGCTAGCTCAGACTTCTCAATAATCTAATGGCATATGGACCTGCATAACCACCCTCAGTAATGGGAATTTCCTGACATGGAAATTCTCAGGGAGGATTTACTGTACCTGCTAGAAAGCTGCATCAGAACTCCTCTGAGATCACTCCTAACTCTGGCACTGCTAACCACTATCTCTTCTTCAAGAGGAGAAACAGAATCCAGAACCAAGAACTCACTGGTGAAACTAAAAGAAGCAAGATTGCCTAAGGGCATTATCACAACTTTTGGAGTGTAAAGCTATCAAACTGACAAGTCAAATTAAGAGTTTTATTTGGAAACAGTATTTTATTCTAAAAAACACTCAAATTCTAAATGACTCTAATTTTCTTTTACATTCAAAAAAAAATTCCAGTTCAAAGAAAGTGTGGTATAAAAATTGCCAAAACACTATCATTTAAAATCAAAGCTATTCAATTTGTCCAATGGCTCATCAAACAAATGTTCACTTAAATATATTCTAGGAATCACACAGAACCTCCAAGGAAAACTACTAATTCTTAAATTGTTCAGTTACTCTGTAATTGTAACAGAGTCCTAGTTATGTAGCAAGTTATCAGCAGGATGTCTTTTTTTTTAAAGACAAATTTTTTCTATTATGTGGCTCTGGCTGTCCTGAGTCCTGGAACTCACTATGTAAGTCAGGCTGGCCTGGAACTCAGAGATCCACCTACCTCTGCTTCCCAAGTGCTAAGTTTAAAGGCAGCCTGAACGGGATGTCTTTTTCTTAAATGAAAACATTCCATGCAAGTATTTCTAAAAAACAACTGAGTATTATAGGCAAATATCTAGAGCTACTTAATGTTTCTGCCACATGAAGTAATTTCATACACAAGTCAATCTGCTGCATACTCATGAATAGTCGGAATAAATGAATAAATTAACTAATAAAACTAAAATTTGGTGTTTCTCTCGTACCGAACCAATCGTATTTCATTATTGTAGATCTGAAATAATTTTTGAAATTTTAATTAGTCTTGATATGCCAAAAAAATGCATTGCTTGGGCATGTGGAAGGTGATTATTTGTGTATCTTCAGCTAACAGCTGGCGTCCTCTGGGTGCTTAAAAGCATCACTACCGCAGCGCTTGAAACTTTCCAGTCACAGCAGAGCTGCTACTAGCACATCTGTCCAGTCACTACAGTCCACCAAAAAGCCATCTTCCTCATTCTTATACGACAGCTATTTAGACAAGAACAAGTGCACGCCACACAACATGCCCATGACAAAGTCCGACTTAAATCATACTCATAAATTATTTCTTCAATTTCCTTCTGGCTTACAAATTATACAGGGGGAAAGAGTGGGATTTGCAATCTGACTAGGTGTGTAATAGTAAAGAACTTTCATTCAGCCTTAGGCCCAGAAGCCAGTTTTTCAGTGGGAAAGTCCACATAAAGATGTAAGTTTCTACGTTCCTGGAGTATCTTCCTGGGCACTGCCTACAGCATCTTATCCCATCTTTGAATACTGCCCACAATAACTGTTTAAAGAAAAGAATCCAATGCTATTCTTAACATCCTTAAATACTTCTAAAAAGGTCCTTCCTGCTTATGAACTCATGGCCGTTTCCTCACAATTGTATACTTATCCTGTCCCACTGTCTCAGTCTCCGCCAAACAGATGTACACAGCACCTCTTTCCTATTTTGCTACACTGCTAAACCCAGACAGAAAAAAAGATACAAACCTGCTCCTCTTCCCCCAAGAGCAACAGTGAAACTATTAGCGAACAGGATAAGGGAGATAGAAAGCAACATGTCCACATCGCTTCCCTGCAGTGGCTTTACTACAAGCAGATTCACTGTATGTCCATCGACACAGGGTTTTTCAGGAGAAACGTCATTTGACACACTGTAGGGTTTATAACACTATAAAATAAACTATTAATTTGAATTCTGCCTGATTTAATATCTTGTTTAAACGTATCCCTGCTCTTAAAAAAAATTAACTTTCCCTAAGAGAGTTAGTACAAAATACGGAATATTTAAATTTGAGGGGGAAATGTGTTAGTAAGAAGAAGAAGACGCACGCACTGTATTCAAAATGCATGTTACTAGTTTTGAAATAATAGTTCCTCAACTCCAGCTGTAAACTAAAAATGGTTTTTCATTTTTACCCGCAAAGCTTGAGTCACTGAACTTTCTCCTAAACTTTGCAGGAGATTCTTCCAGTGGCAGTCAACGCAGAAAGCATGGACGCTAGCTCCTCGGAGGGAAATAAAGCAGACTGCTCTACAGTTTTAAGATAAAAGACAATGGTATAAACCTTGGAGTGGGCTATTTGTTCCGGTCATAAAGCACACAGGAAATAAGCTTTTCTAGTTAGAAAACTAATTTACAAAGGGCAACGACTTCATTAGAGTACAGAAAATCTTATTAAAATAGGTAACAGTCAGCTCATCCAAGCAAGTATTAGAAAGGATGGGAAGGCGAACTCGAAAACGAAATGCCATAAACCACCTGTTCCTTAAAATTGTCCTCGGGACCTGACCCCAAACAACAAGTCACTTTCTGAACTGACTTGGCCTCGCTCGAGGCTCTGCCTGGCTGTCGTAGCAGAACGGGGATTCTAGCAAAGGCGGAGCACCACGACCAGCAGGGCGCTTTCAACCTGACACCACTTTCTTCCCGGACGCTCTCCCGGGAGGGTCCATAGAGAGCATCTGAAAGGGACCCCCAGCCGGCCAGAGCCGCCCCCCCGAGGCTACCCTCCTCCAAGTCCCGAGCCCCGGGTTCGGGTCCCACCCGCGTGACCTTGGCCGAGGCACTCCCGATCTTGCCACCCGCTGTCCGCACACGCGGGGAAGCCGGGCTGTACCGGAGCGAGCGGCAGGGATGAGGCGGACCCGGCCCAGGAGCCGTGCCGCTCCGACAGGCGTCGTCGCCGGGATCCCGGACAGGGGCCGAGCCCTGGCGGCGAGAGCGAGGACCCGAGGGGCGGTGGGCCTTGGCGGGCGCCCCCGCAGGGAGGGCCGCGGGGCGCAAAGGAGCCCGTGCACAGGTGAGCCCGGCCTCGCCCAGGTGCACGCGCTCCCGCGGACGTGCGACGGACGAGGCGCGGCCCCGCGCCCCCTCAGCCGCCGGTGGCCGCCTCACACTCGCCTCAGCCTCGCGTCCCTCACCCCGCTTTTCCCCTTCCACACACCCACACCCGAGCCGCGCGCCTCGCGCCCCACTTTACCGCGGCCTCCGCCCGGAGCACCCGCGCCGCCGCGGACCCGGCTCCTTCAGGCACTCAGCTGCCGGGAGCGGCGCCCACGACGGCCCGCCCGCGCACTGCGCACGCGTGCACGCGCCGCCTCTACCCCACCAGACGGCGACTGAGATTCCGGAGCGGGCACTCCCAGCCGCGGGCACTACAAGTCCCGGCAGGCTCCGCGCGCGCCCGGCGGCGTGGCGGGCAAAGGAGTTGGGCGTCTTCCTAGTTCTAGGGCGGTGGCTCGCGTCCGCGCGCGGGGCGCTGGGTCCCTGTGCCGCGCTGCATCTTGGGGCTTGCAGTTTTCGAGGACCACGAGGCTTGGCTTGGGACGTGGAACTCCGGGTTCTCTGATGTCATCACCTAGAGCTGCGAGGCGCAGGGATCTTTAAAAATAGGCTTGGTTCCTTTGCGGATAATTTTCAAGCGGTCCCCGCAGTTGGTTCAAGAAGCATAAAATTCACCGGTTGCACACCGGTTTTTTTCACTCATAACCATTTCTTTCTCGAAATGCAATTTCGCCTCATCCTTACAATGGTGTTAATAGTGTAAGAGGCCAAAGAAATTTAAAGAATTGGTCAAAACCCGTTCAGAGAGATATTTAGAAATACTCAACATATTTGTTGAGCAACTACAGGGTATGAAGCCTCTGCCCTCGTGGAGTCTGTGTTTCGTAAGGGGAGCTAGCCCTTTAAAAAGTACAATCCTTATAGATATTAATAAGCGGGAGAGAAGAGTGGGGTGCAGAGACAGGGGAGTCAGGCTTCCTCAGAGCCTGACTCTCCAGCAAAGTTCTCTGAGGAAGAGGTATTTGAGCTGAAACCTGAAGAAAGAGAAATATTCAAACACGCAAAGATCTGGGAGAGAATTTGATGCGCCACCTTTCACAGTGAGTGGCACAGTCCAGACTCTGAAACGTTTGAGGGTTTTGTGTTCTTCGTATCCTCTCTCTACAGCTGTGGATCATGCCCTCTCCCTAGAAAATCTTTATCAACACTTCTCATGACACCCTTCCTCTGCCATGTACATGAAACAACCCGTAGGTTATGCTCGTCCCAGAACTGGATGAGAGGGTGGAGGTGAAAACTCACTGGCAAACTGGCCTGTGCTGACTCTCTGGCTCCTCCTCGCCAGCTGCTTTACATCCAAGATGATCAGCATGTTGCCTTCTGAGAAGTCTCAGCTGCACAGCCTTGCTGAGGACCATCTGTCTTGTCTTGGGATCGGAGCAGCAGACTCATTTCATCTACATAACGGCTGGAAGAGTCTACAGCCAGAGCAGACACTTTTATTTGGTCCATGCACTCACTGGGCTTTTGTCGATGTAACTGAATATGTAGATGGCCTTTTAAAGAAGTTTTCACATAGAAATCCAGATGTCACCTGTCTGATTTTTCCAGGTTCTGGAGCCCACCTTCCTCGCTTCTTGAAGATCTGAAAGAAATCTCTGGCTTTTCAGCCCTCGGAGTCCTAGAAGATTCCATTGGGAGTAATTAGAGTATTAAACATATTAAACAGAGTGCTTGTTTACATTTCTGTAACAAAACACCCCAGAAAAACAACTAAGTTAGGAAGGGCTTATTTGGGTTCCCAGCTTGAGGGTATGGTCCATCATGGCGGGGAAGGCATGGCAGTAGATGAATAAGGTGGTTCATCACACTGCATCGGCAATCAGGAAGCTGAAAGAGATGAACGCTGGAGCTCAGCTCACTTTCTACTTTGTGTTCATTCTGGGACCTCAGTCCATGGACTGGTGTGGCCCATATCCAGGGTAGGTCTTATTTCCTTAGTTACACTTCACTGGAAATCTGGAAATTCCCTCACAGATATGCCCTAGGGTGCATTCTCTCTCTCTCTCTCTCTCTCTCTCTCTCTCTCTCTCTCTCCCTCCCTCCCTCCCTCTCTCTCTCTTTCTCTCCCATCAAGTTAGCAATTAAGATCAACCAACCCAATCTGAAAGTCAAATACAAGTTCAGTGTCTTTTTGTGAACAACCAGACCACCGAAGCAGTGAACCTCTGACTCCCTCTGCCCCTCTGGTGTCCACCAGAGAGCCATTCCTCTCCTGATTGTCATTACCATTTAACTAAGTAGTGTGCAATTGCATAATGAACCCTAAAGCTCATTGGCTTTGAGAGCTAAATATATATACAATGACAGAAACCAGAAAAGTGACTCAATTTGCCCAATGACACACAGCAAAGTAATCCCAGGGCTACTTCAAGGTTGGGATCCAGCCAAAACTTGATAGCTCTTGATCTGCCTTTAAGTGCAGAGACTGAAGGCGGGTAGGTGTAGGTAATAGAAGGTTCTCTGCTCCTCCACTGCCCCTCCTTTTTTTCAGTTCATTACATAACAGTACTTTCAGTGTTATTTAAAGAGAAAAAAGGCATAAGCATGTGAAATATTCCTCTGCTGAGGTTAGAATCTGACAGCAAACCAAATGGAAGTAGACCCAGTGAAAGAACCGAGGCGTGCTGAGGTACCTCCTGGAGCCAGTCTCGATCCAAGGCTCTGTAACTTACCTCTGAAGCATCGCCGTCCCATCCTCACCATGCTGCGAGTGGAGACCGTACTTGACTGTTTTACTCCAAACACTCCTTGGTTTCTTCCCATACACTTAGAGCAAGACATTGGCCCCTCTGATCAAGCCAAGGAGATTGGAGTAGAGAAGTCAGGAGCCTGGTCCAAACGCAGATGGTGTTACTGGATGTCATTCTCCTCTTTGATAGCCTTTGACTTCCTTTCCCCAGGAGCACTTCATCCCTCCCTTCTCTACTTTTTACGTTCTCTCCTTCGCAGTGCTCATATATTATTTATACAAACCCGAGGAGACCATCACATACGCATCTCACTAATCTGATTTGCCTCCTTTCCCACTAGAATAGAAACCCTACCCTGACCATGTTAGATCTAATGTTTAATTCACTGCTGTTCTCTCAGTGTCTTGAACAGAAACGTGTGCTAAACAGTGTCACAAGCCTCCTTTCCTGCTGGAGCCAGAGTCAGAAGTCAAACCGCAGGAACAATTCCTGAAGTAAATCCCTGTCTAGCCAGAAGTCAGGGCCAAGGTGGAGCAAGGATTAAACATGAACAGAACACTCTCTGGACCCAGCTCTGTTCTGTGTTTCCTCTGAAACCTCGGAATCAGAGATTTAAAAAAACAAAAACTGAAAATACAGCTCTTCCCTAATGTTTGCTGTAAATGTAGGAGAGCCAGGGGAGAATTGGGGCTTTGCCTCTGCAGCTGCAGAGTGGAGAAGCTGGCTCCTGGCTCGCTGCCACACCCACACACCTGGCAAGGAGCTGTGATAGGGAGGATGGTCCCAGGTAATTACCTGGGGCTGGTCAGGTTAAGGGACTTGCCTGGACTACAAATGAGGTGGCTGGAGCCTCCTTCAGGAGGCACATCTTGCTCAGCACAACCCTGCTCCAGGAATAAATGTGAAGGACTGTCCTGGGTTGGTGTCTGCCCAGGTGCAAGACCAGTGAGATTTCCAAGTGGGTCAGCAACCAGCCAGAATCCCAGGCCCACAAAGAACAACAAAAGAGAGAGGGGGTGGGGGGATGGGAGAATGAGACAGAGACAGAGACAGAGACAGAGAGACAGAAAGACAGAGACTGAGAGCAGGAGACTAGCTCTAACACCTGGAGAAAGCAAAATTAAGTCTCCTGATTTCTGATCATCAAGCAACCAGGAAAGAGCATAGCCCTCCACATCTGGATCAATGTGATAGAAAATCACCTAGTGCCACTAGAGTGCCCAAAGTCCCTGGCCACTCTGGGGTCTAGGAGCTTCTAGCCACATGAGACATCTGGTTATATCATAGTCTAATTCTTCTGACCACACATGGCAGTTCTACAGTTCCAGATAAGCCCTAAAATTGAGCCGCTGAGATTGTTACATATTATCCAAGCATATGGCCTCCTGCTCCATTCAGAGTTGAAAAGCAAGGTTTTCTAAGTCCAAGCTCACCATACAGCTATGATTAGGTTGCTCATAAGGTAATGAACATTCTCGAAGGTGAAGGCTCTTTTCAGAGAAAACTGAGAGAGACTCTGGGCACTGGGAACAGCTGCATCTTGGCATCACACATCTTCAGCCTGTAGGAAATCCCTCTCAGATCACTACCACATGCCTGTCCCATTTCAGCCAGACTCCAGTTGCAGTCAAAGCGCATCGGCTTTTCCCATCCATCTCACCATTTACCAGAAGTGATCATTAGCATCCAACAACAAGAATAAAGCCTGGAGGATCCCAGAGGGTTAAATGCAAGCTATGATCTGCTTCCCAATAAAGAGAACGTGGAAACTACAGCTTTTATCACGATCCCATGGCTGCCTTGTCCCATCCCAGAAAAGGACCACGAGGAACCTGGGTTCTACAGTCCATCTGCTTTTACCAGCTGGGTGACCTTGGCCATTACCTGTTAATATTGCTTCTTTGTAAATGGAGGGGATAATAGTTCTTCTTTTATGGTTTCCTAGGGAGTCTTAAATGAAATAACACATGTAAAGTCTGGCCCACAGACTGGCCCATCCCTGTGAGCCATTAAGTAGTTTACCCCCAGCTTCTTGGGCTGCTATAGACTCTACACTTACCAAGGAGGCCGGCATGGGATTGGCAAGTTGGGCCTTGGGGAGTTGAGCATGTCTGGGGAGCAGAGCCAGGTAGATCCCGTGCTAGAGGAAGTGGAAGGACGCCAGAGACGAGTCTCATGTGGGGATTCTGGTTTGTCTTCTTACGTGCACCCTGCTATCATGGCCACAAAAATAAGCACATATACCTAAGAGAGACTAAGGCTTGACTTTGATAGTTTCACTGTTATCAACCCCTGTGACTCCCTGAGAAACATTTTTAAACTTAAAAGACTCCCAAGTTGCCCCCTCCTTGACAACTGGCCCGCCCCCAGCCAACAGCAAAGGCAACTCTAAATCCAGCATTCCTTTACAGACACCCCCTCCCCCCCCCCCCCCCCCCCACGCTGCATGTAAACACATCTTTGTTCCCAGCTGGCATTTAATAACTGTACTTTATAGTGAAACAAAAGCTGCAATCAGCGTCCAACAATGGAAGCTGCAGTCAGTGCTGAACAATACTTCCAATTCCCTTGGTGATCTCTCCCATCCGCAGCTGTGAGAACCAGAAGTTCAAGCGTGAATTCCATTCACCATTATTCACCCAGCCCCACTGGGGCTTGTTTGATTCACGGCTTTCCTGCCTCCTCAGCGGGGCTTTCGAGGGTCTGAAATGGCATGCCAAGCCTGGGCCAGGGCCAAGAGCAGGTGTGCCCACAGGAGCTGGCTCTGAGAAGTCTACAGTGATCACAGGACAAAGCCAGAGGGCCCCAGCTGGAGCGGCCATCCCTGCGCCGGCACTTCATGCTAGACTTACTCCGGACGAAAGAGGACGATTTCCTGAGGACGCTATGGTCTCACATTCCAGAACATGTCCAGCGGCTGGCTGCTGTACCCAGGTCCAGCAACCTTGGAGAAGAGAGGTCACTGAGACTGCTCCAGCCAGTGCCAAGGTCTCTGCCGCACCATAGAGTCACTGGGGCCCATTAACACAATTTGGTCTGAATCCCTGACCACTTTTTTGTTTGGTGTAGGTGAGGTTTCATGTAGCTGAGGCTGACCTCAATGTCCCGATGTAGCCAAGGATGATCCTGACTTTCTGATCCTCCTGTTTCTACTTCCTAGGTGCTGGGAGACAGGCCTGTGCCCCCACACATGGCTTACATAGTGATGGAGATTGAACCCAGGACTTCACGCATGCTGGGCAAACTGAGCAACATCTCGTATCTTTCCTTCTTTCTTTGTAATTTGTTTGAGATAGAACTTAAAGTCTTGGATTTTTTAAATATAAAACTCAATAAACTGTATATACCACCCAAGATATACTTCCAATATTCTTCAAGACTTCTACGACAGCTGGAGACAGCCATTTTTCTGGCTTCTGTTACCTTAGAGTGCTTGGTTTTGCCTGTTCTTGAACCTCACAGAAAGGTATTAGCACTTTATATTATGTAGTCTTTGGTGGTCTGAAATCTTTTGCTCAACATTGTTTCTATGACACAAAAATGTCATTGTGTATTTATAACATTGCTGTGTTATATTGCGCTTTGTGAACAGCGAACAATTGGTTCTTCTACTGTGGGACATTTGAGGTTCCAGTTTGAGACGATGGCGAATAAAGCTGCCTCGAACCTTCTTATGCACCTCTTTTGTGCACATTTGTGCTCTTAGCCCCTGGGGGTTAAGTGGCTTTGGTAGGTCATGCAGTAATAGTACCTTTATCATCTTGAGAAATGTAAGAATCTGGTGTTAGAATCTATCCCCTGCTTGCATCCGCTCTGCCCATCTCACAGATACCAGCAGGTACCTCTTAGGCTATTTTCTGTGACCCAGATCAGACTTGCCTGCTGGATACTACTGTTTCAACCTGGGAAGTGAGTCTATACCACAGGGGGCCACATTCTGTCTCGCAGCCCCTTCCCAGCTCCTGCCTGAGAATCTGAGAGCCTGGCTGCAGCTTCCTACTGTGAACACTGCCCCCCCCCCCCATCCTCAAAAGGGATGAGGCTTACCCTCTGCCTGTGGGCTCTGAGTCTCTTGAGAGGCCTTGCCACACTGTTTCAAGCCAGGTGCTGGGTGCTGGCCCTCCGAGCCCCTGTCATGCTTGCCCCTCTATGTGTCCATGGAGCTGATTAATAACTCTTCTATTAAGTTCTTTAGTTCCCCCAGTACTCTGTCTTAGTGTCCTCTTGAAGTCACTTCCAAAACCCAACAAGAAACAGCAATGCCGCTCGCTGAGAGCTTCCCCAGCTTCATTCCCACCACCAATGCAGGGGCTGGAGAGGTGCTGTTGCGCCACAACCTGGCCAGCGCTTGCTGTTATCACTGACCTTTCTCTCTTAGCGCTTCTCGTGGGGACATCACAGACTCTTATCATGGCTTCATCCATTTAAAAATATCTCCACATGACCATATACAGCCTGGGCTCAAGGATCTTATCAGTTGTGGTTTGTAGATTCAAACAAACAACAACAAAAACAAAAAACAAAAAGAACTGAAGGTAAGGAAAAGAGCGAGCCCAAGACCAGCACGGGGCTCCCTGCTCCTAAGCATAGGTTTCTCCCTGTGACGCGTGTCAGCTTTCTGGTCAGGTCTGGCTGAGCAAAGCTGATATGATTTTGATGCGTCAGCGTCACAGGGGTAGGGGTGGGGGGAGCAGGAGGAAGTGGTGAAGTTCCTGGGCTGGCTCTGGGGGCTCCCACAGGGGTGTTTGTGAGTACCAGAGCCAGAGGGCAGAGAGAGCTCTCAGGTGTTAGTACTCCGGGAAGCCAGGAAGGCAGCTGCTGGCACCGCGCGCTCTGCCCAGCAGAGCCAATCTCTTCGTGCGTTCTCATTACTGTCCCAACACCCTTTGGTCAACAAACAGAAGTCTGGTCACCTCCTTTGGTTCCTTCCTACCCCTCCTGGCCATAGTCAGCCAGTACGGAGTATTGTCAGGGATGGCTTTTTTTTTTTTTTTTTTTTAAGAATTTTACTTTTTTTTTTAATGTGTATGTGTTTGTCTGCGTGTGTGTACGTGTGCCATGTACGTGCCTGGTGCTCATGAAGGACAGAAGACAGTGTCAGGTCCCTGGAACTGCAGTTACGGGTGTTGTGAGCCACCACGTGGGTGCTGGGAATGGATCCCGGGTCCTTCCCGAGGGCAGCAAGGGCTCCTAGCCACTCAGCCATCTCTCCCAACTGGCTCTTAGCCATCAGGTAAATCTACCCACCCCCTCCATCTCACTGTTCCTCACCTGAGCTGGGCCCTGCCGTCTGTGCCGGAACTCCATATCAGCCTCCTTCTCGAGCCAACTTTCTTGTACAAACTCTACAGATCTGTCCTACTTAAAAGTGTTCCGTGACTCCCAGGAGAAGCTCTAAGCCAGTGGTTCTCAGCATGTGGGCCGTGACCCCTTTGGAGGTCTCCTAAAACCATCAGAAAGCACAGATATTTACACTGTGACTCATAACGGTAGCAAAATTGCAGTTGTAAAGGAGCGATCAGAATACTGCAGTGGCTGGGGGTCCCCGCACGTGGGGAGCTGTGTGGAGGGGCCGCAGCATCAGGAAGGTTGCGGAGAACTGCAAGCTCAGCACAACTGTCTTTTGCCGTCTGAGTCAGCATAGGCTCTGCTACAGCCTGACAAATGGTCCCCAGGCTCAGTAACTGCACAAGGGCCCTGGGTCGGAAGTCAGCTCTACCGAGGAGAGTCGATGCGCAGTAAACCACACACCTATGAAGACCAAATACAGCACGGTTCGTTCTAAAACCACACCTTTGGGGACATCACCACAACCGAAAGAGTGAGCACACTGACACCCCAAAGTGTAAAACTGCTCTTCTTCTACCCCTTTACCATTTCTCCTCCTGCTCCCCATCAGCTGCCACGGCTAGTCCTGACGCCTTTTAAGTTTCTAGACCCTTCTATAGTGGAATCATGCAGTAGGTACTCTTTTGTGTGTGGGTTCTTCTGCTCACCTCTTTGAGATGTAACTGTATAACCTGCGTCAGTAGGTTTTTATTGCTGAATAGTATCCCAGGGTATGGATGTGCCACAGTCCGTTTATCTGCTGCTGACAGACACTTGGGGTGTTTGCCCTCCTGAATCTATTTTTTATGTTGCTTCCTCTACCTAGAATGGCTTTTCCCTTCAGCCCTAACCTGGCCTACCACCTAACCTCAGACAAATAAAATCTCTTTGCCCTGAGGGGCGACTATTAAGATCTCTGTGAAAGTTCCACTCCTCAGAGGAGTCCTCCTGAGCTCTCTGGGGAAATGGCCATCTCCCCTCTGCATGCACCCCTCACCCCACATCCACTTTATACTGTAGTACTGACTTCAGCCTGTAGCCAGGAGACTGGTTTCCTCACTAGCAGGGCCTTTGTCTCAAGTGTCTTGCTAAGACTCTGCCCAAGAAAGCCAGGCATGGTGGCCCACACCTTTCATCCCAGCACTCAGGAGGCAGAGGTAGGCGATCTCTGAGTTCAAGGCCAGCCTGATTTACAGAGTGAGTTTCAGGACAGCTAGGGCTACACAGATAAACACTGTGTCAGTGGGGGGGCAGGGGGTAAAACTCTGCCCAAGTGCAGTGTCCCAGGTATTAGGAGGACAGAGGGCTGGCAGCTTGTTTCTGGGAGGCAGGTCTGCTACTAGGGTGTGTGTGGGGGCAAGTCTCGGGGCAGATCTGGCTTTGGGAGATGTGGCTGGCAGTTAGAGACAAGCTCTAGGCCCAGAAGGGACTGGAGAATATAAAAGGCAACATGACAAGACATTCATGGGACACACTGGAAGAAGCATTGGGCACTACTCAGGGTTCCCTTCTGGCAGCAGACCCAGGTGACTTCCAAACCTTCACCCCCAGCTTCAGACACTGAACTCCATAGCCGCTGTGGATCCTGGGAGAACGGATCCTCTGGATGGATCAGGGAGCCCAGAAACAAAGGACTGCAGTCCTGTGTCCTGAACTCCATCTTGGGTAGTACCATGTGGTCCTCATCCTTCATTTACCACGGGTTCCCAGCAGAGCTTTGGACCTGTCCAAAAGACTCATCAGAGGATTCCATTTCAAATTTCACTGCAGAATTTCTTTTATTTCTCTCTTGTTCTTCATCTGAGTCCGTTAAGGCTGTCGATGCAGTTTTAAATCCAGAATGGCAACTCAGCAGCTAACTGAGAAAGCCTCATACCCAGGATCTCCCTCTAGTTAGGCTTTTTGTCCTACAGAGGTAATAAGTAGGGGCTGGGAAGGTGGCTCCATTGTTTAAAAGGCTGCCACGCAGGAAAATGACTTCAGTTCAGACCTCTAGCACCATGTAAAAGAAGCCAGGGGTGGTCTCCTGTATCTGTAACCCAAGCACAAGCTAGTGGACACAGAGCTCAGTGTCTAGCCAGTTTAGCCAACCAGTGAGCACCAGATTCAGTGAGAGGCACTACCTCAAAAAATAAAGTGGAGGGCAGTAAAGGGAGACATGCAGTGTCAACCTCTGAACTACACACACACACACACACACACACACACACACACACACACCCCACAGGCATACACAGACACACACATATACCACACATACATTATACATATCACACAAACCCCTCTCTTTTACACACACACACACACACACACACACACACACACACACACACACACACACATTCTGGATAGTAAGTATTATTTAGGAAAACTGCTTTAACGTTATGACAGTGACTGGCCTTTTACAAAAACCTAAATGAGCCAGGCAGTAGTGACACACACCTTTAATCCCAGCACTCGGGAGGCAGAAGCAGGTGGATCTCTGTGAGTTCGAGACCAGCCTGGTCAATGGAGCAAGTTCCAGGACAGCCAAGGATACACAGAGCAACCCTGTCTCAAAAACAAAAAACAAAACAAAACCCTAGATGATTATATGTCTGTGATCTAAGTTTTTGACCCACGACACCAGGTTCAAGCCCAGGGCTTGCTGACTGTGTGACTTTGAGCCAATCACTGAAATTTGGTTCTGGGATCAGTTTGTTTTCGTGTTGAAAAGCCGATCTCTGCTGCAGAAAGCCTGTGAAGATGGCGCTTGGCACACAGTAAGCGCTTTGATGATGATGTCCACTAGGCCACGGCAGGAGTCACGTGGACCTGTACGCAGCCTGCTTCCCGGCTTCATCATCTGCTTCCCAACAACAGTTGAGTCTGTTCCTCTGGAAGTTCTCCTGCTTATCCTGAGATGCCCTCTTGCACTCCATTCCACTGCCCACACGCTGCCCGCCAGACTGTTTGTTTTGGATGCAGGAGGCCAGCCAGGGAGTGGCAGGCCTGCCCATATGGTTCCTTGAAACAAAAGTTGATCCCTGAGTCATAGCTGAGAGAAACCAGCACATCTAAGCACCCACAGACATGTCAGAGGCAGAAAGCCCCGGGGGGCAGAGTGACAGAGTGTCAGGCAAGCCTGATAATGGGGGGAGATTTACCCTAGGGAAATGTAGAGGAATACATAATAAATAAATGTAGAGGAGTACGTCCTACGGCCTCTGAGAAGGCACTTGGGGAGTAAACGCTCCACCCCACCCCAGTCTAGCCTCCTCATCGCTTGTCTCTTGTTTCAGTTCCGGCTTTGAAGCAGACTTTGCACTCCGGCCTCATCTGCCAGGCTCTCTGCTGGCAACAGCCCCCACTGTCCTTCAGGTCTAGCTTGCTGTACCCACTCCAGGAACCCTCTCCATCCCCCCAGCACATGACTCTCACCCGTCACTATCAGAACCCATGGCTTTTTCCCACACACACCCAGTGGAGAGCGCCACTTAAAAGTGCTGCCCTAGGCGACGAATCCTTGGAGCACACAGTGCTGTCTGAAGAACAAAGCCTTTGTAGTCGGAAGACCTGAGTTCAAGTCCGGAGTCTGCGTAGCAGCTTCACGGTCTTCAGCATCTCCACAGCTTCTCCTCTCGGCCATACTTTTCTCCTTTGCCCGTAGGCCAACACAGGCGTCTGCAGGGGTTATGGTATCGAGGGAATGTTAAAGTCCTTGGTAAACACCCAGATTAAATAAAAGCTGGAGACGACATGGTGAAGTGCCAGGGAGGCCTGGTGTGAAACCTTGGCTCACCCTCCTGCTCGTGACTCTCTTTAGACATGTCAGCCAATCTCTCTGGGATCACTTTCCTCCTTGGTGGGTGGAACGGTTAATAGCTGCCCTTGGAACTAAAGTGACAGTCTAGTGTGTTCAGAGGTCAGCACCATACCTGGCATATGGTAACCTGGCAACGGATGTTAGCGCCTCTCCTTCCTCACTGCTAAAGGAGCTTCGGACTTTGGAGTTTATATGTATCTGTCGGCTGCCTGGATGGTTTTGTTACTGGCTAACCAAATGAAATGATAGGTGAAAGGTTAGTAAGCAGGGTGACGGATGAGTGGAGAGGGGATGAATGGATCAGGGGATGGACAGAGGGGAGGAGGGAGGGCGGAAGGGTTGGAGGGATGGGTATTGGATGAGTAAGCATATCTGTGAACAAAAGACTATCTAACTGGATGAATAATAAATCAGCAATTGGATAACCAAACTGATAGCTAAATGAAATCCAGGAGAAAATGAAGCATCTAAATAAATGGCCAGTGAATGGAAAGAGCAAAGCCCTAAAGGAATGGCAGGGGGATTGGACAAGAAATGGCTGTCCCCTTGGACCCAGAGGCTCTCCTTCTGTCTGTCCTTTGCAGTACGAGTAGCATGCTTTTTACCACACAGGCCCTTCCTATGAATAGACAGATCTCACTGATGTATACCCAAGGCACTAAAGTTCCTGCAGAAGCAAGGCATGATGGCACATGCCAGTAATCCCAGAACTCACAAGACTGAGGCAGGAGGATTGTAAATTTAAAGCCTGCCTGGGATATTTAGTGATACCTTGTCTAGAAGCAAAAACAGTTTTGGAAAATAGCGTCTTTGAAGATGCCTCCCAGCCTGTGTTGGCACAGAGGTCAGCCTTCTGGGACCATGTAAACAGAGAAAGAGCCCACTCTGAGCAGCCGTGGAGAGGGTCTACCTACTGCCCCAGGTATCCTCTACAGCCTATGAAAGAAGAGGCCTCGTTTACCTCTTTGAAGAAGATGTGCACATCAAGTTATAATCCCAGGAGGGGGGAATCTGGAGAATGGGTGTGGGTCACAACTGTGAGCCCATAGGTCAGGAAATGGCTGTCAATCATTGTGTCACTCCCATGGCAATGAGCAAAGACCTATGTGTAAAGACCTCCTGACTGAGAAAGGGCTCACAAACACTGGTCTCTCTCAAAAGTCACCCTGGGAGGCAGCCAGACAGTGCCAACCCCCCTCCCACCCCTAAACAGACCCTTTGCCATAGTAAGGATGTCCTTTCCAAGACTCATATCAAAACTTAACACCCCAGTGCAGAGATTGTTGGTATTTGGAGGCTGGGTCTTTGGGAAGTAATTGGGGTTAGGCTGAGGTAACATGCTGGGGTCTCCACGATGGGATCGGTGGTCTTACAAGAAGCAAAGAGGAAGCCAGGCATGGTGGTGCATGCCTTTAATCCCAGCAGTCAGGAGGCAGAGGCAGGTGGATCTCTGTGAGTTTGAGGCCAGCCTGGTCTACAGAGAGAGTTCCAGGACAGCCTGGTCTACATAGAGAATCCCTGTCTCCGAAAAACAAAACAATGACAACAACAAGCACAGGGGAGACCTGAGCAGAGGCCTGTCCAACCACGTGTCACCCTCTGCATGCTGTGCTGCAGCAGGAAGGCTTCCCAGATGCTGGGCATCATGCTCTCAGACTCCTCAGACGCCTCAGCTGAGAGTCAAATAAACTCCTATTCTGTTTAAGTTGCTGGTTTTGAACATTTTACCATAGTAACACAAAACAAAGATAATCCCGTATGGGGAAAGATTCTCTGCAGGCTTGAGATTGGTAGCAGAGCAAAAGCAAAACCCTCGGTTTGGGGCTGGGGAGACGGCTCAGTTGATGAAGTGTTTGCTGTCTAAGTACGAGGACCCGGGTTTGGATCTCTAGTACCCATCTGAAAGCCAGGCACAGCAGCCATGTCTGTAACCACAGTGGGGAACGGGTGGGGTCATCCAGCCTAGCCAACTGACTGAGCTCTAGGTTCCATTCTCAAAAAATAAGGTGGAGAGGGACCAAAAATGATATGTGATGTTGACCTCTGACCTCCACATGCACAAACATGCATGTGAACCCACACACACATGCACATACATGCATGTGCACCCCCCACACACACACATATAATACACCTATCTTAGGGTTTCTTTGTTTTTTGTTTTTCTTAGAACAGGGTTTTTCTGTGTATCCCTGGCTGTCTTGGAACTTGGTCTGTGACCAGACCAGGCTGGCCTTGAACTCAAGAGATCCTCCTGCCTCTGCCTCCCAAGTGCTGGCATCAAAGGCATGTCCCACCGCCGCCCAACTTAGTTAGGCTTTCTATTGCTGTGACAAAATGCCATGACCAAAAGCAACCTGGGGAGGAAAGGGTTTATTTCACCTTACGGTTTATAAGTTCATTTCTGAGGGTGCCAAAGCAGGAACTCAGGGCAGGAACCTGAAGGCAGGAACTGAAGCAGAGGTCATGGAAGAGTGCTGCTTACTGGCTTGCTTGCTCATGACTTACATAGCTTGCTCTGTTACGGCACCCAGGACCACCTGCACAGGAGTGGAACCACCCATTATGGCTGGCTCCTCTCACATAAGTCACTAATTAAGAAAATGTACTGCAGACTTGCCTACAGGTCAATCACATGGAAGCATTTCCTCAATTTAGAGTCCCTCTTCCAAGATGACAATAGAGTGTGTCAAGTTGACATAAAACTAATCAACACAACACCATACATCATAGAGAGAGAGAGAGACAGAGACACACATAGAGAGACAGAAAGATGAAGAACCCAGTTCACTTTAATGTGATAATCCTACATGTACACAATCCCAACTAAAAAATAAAAATCAACCATTGCTCACCAAAACCAAGCATAACACAACTGAACTGGCGTGTTTTCATCTGTTTGCTGAAAAGGACGCTTCTAGGAAGCACTGGGTTGTGCTGTCACTGCTTAGCACATCGGGGCTCAAACAATTAAGACTGATTGCTACTGCTGTTACTAATTAAGACAATTAATATCCACCAGCTCAAAAAAAAAAAATTCGAGAGGATCTCGGTTGTGAGTTCTCTATTTGGTCTTTAACTGAAATTTAAAGATGCTGGCCGAGTGAGGATGTGAAATGGACTGAGTCCCGAGGCATTCGCCCGGGCACACACACGGTGAAGAGGTGGAGGATAAGGTAGCGCTATCTGCTTCTGAACAAGGATCAGGAAAGCAACTGGTGCTACTGGACTCCCGCAGAGGCCGTAACCATTAGGAAAGAGTAAATATCCCTACCAGGGACAACCCCTCAGGTGTCAGGTCCACACAACCAGCCATAGTCCACACCACTCTTGCATGAAAGCTCAAGACAAATAGTTATCTTCTTTCCATTCCCTCCTTTTCCCAGCACACATCAGGGATCTTAGCCACTTTAGATTTTAAGTTGAAAATAACCCAGACAGTACATAGAATATGAAGACAGTGAAAAGCATCCTCACATGCCAGCTCAAATCTGGCAAATATCTTTCCAGATACCTCTCTACGCAGACCCATTTAGCTAAAGATACGTGATTTCACAAAATATGATATTCTACATCATATTCTTCAAAAAATGTAAACTCTGAAGTAACTAAACATGCAGGAAATTACAAAGAGGGTACAAAGAAGCACCCAGTATTCTTCACAATTTCCCCCAATAGTTACATGTATACAGTTACAGTATAATATCAAAACCAAGAAACTGGCATTGCTACAATTTGTGCAGATAGATAGCTTTATTCCATTTGTTACACTGTTTGTAACTGTGACAGTCAACATACAGATCCACCTGTCACCACAAATGTCTCTTGTGTTTGAGGCTGACTTTGGGGTCCATCCAAATCTTTGAGTTAACAGCTCATTCGTTTTTTATTGATAATTTGTATTTCCATGATTTAAATATATTGCAGTGTGTTTGGTTCATTCACTTATTGGGAGATTTAAGAACTATATTTTGGTTACTTCTAATCTGGGGCTGTTATAAGTAAATAGATTTTAAATAGTCATATGTATTGCCTTCATTTTTATGTGGTAAGTTTCCAAAAGTGAAGATTCTGGGTCATGTAAGTGTAGGTTTAGTTTTTTTTTTTTTAATTAAAAATCACTATAAAGGGTTTTCCCTAGATTTTGTTCTGAGCAATACTCCATTGTGTCAGAATGACCATTCTGTCTGTATAGAGTTCACTGAGATGCAGGGTGTGGGATGGGCAGCTGCTTGAGTACTTTTGGCAATCTAGCTGTATGATGTTATTTGTGAGTTCATTAAAATAAAGCAACTTCAATTCATTAAAAAATAGCTGGACCATTTCACTTGCATCAACAATGTGTGGTGGACCCATGCTTCCCATTCTTGTCAGATTTGGTCTTACCACTTTTATATCAGCTATCCTAATAGGTAGCTTTAATCATTCTTTGTGTTTGGAGAACTACCTTCGGCTATTTCTTAGAGTCTGTCTCTAGGCAACAAGTGATCCTAGCTTCCCTTCAACTGAGAACTCTTGCTTGTTCTTCGATCTAGATATTTTCACTGGATATGGAATTATGAGTCAACAGTGGTTTTTTTTTTAAGAATATAAAAAAAAGTGCCTCTTCCTTCTGACCTCCAAATTTTCTAATGGAAAAATCTGATGCAATTCCAAATGTCTTATCGGTGTTATTTTTTTTTATATTCAAAATATGTATTTGGTGATTCCAGGATGTTTTACTTGCTTTCAGCTTTTAGGAATTGTCTATAATGATTCTGAGCATGGATTACTCTGGTTTTTTCACAGTTATGATCCAACTGCTGTCTTCACTATGCAGCCTCACATCTATACTAACCTAGAGACACTCATAGACTCCCTTTTTCAACGCTTTTTGGCCCTGCCCTCTTTTCCCATCCTTCTGGAGGCTCTTGTGGTATAATTCTCTCTTATAGTTCCATGTATCCCTCGGGCTCTATTCATTTTATTCAGTTTATTTTCTCTCTTTTGTTTGGATTTGGTAGTTCCTGCCTTCAAAATCCTGCTTCTTTTCCTTTCTTTTCATTCCATTATTACATCCACAAGGGGTGGCTCTTCTGTTGGCTTCTGCTTTGTTTTGTGTTTTTGTTGTTGTGAATGTGTACAGTTAGTCTTCATCATCTGCTTGAGTAGATTTAGAGTCACCTGGGACACTGGAGAAGGCATTTCTAGAGAGATTAAACAATGAGGAAAACTCACATTGAATACAGCCAGCACCACCCCATGGGCTGGGAGCCTGGATGGAATAAAGGAGGGAAAGGAAAAATCCAGCAGAATGCCTCCTGCCCAACACCAGGTAGTAAATTTCCTGTGCCACATGTGGGGCATGTCATGCCCACCGGGTTAGAATCATGGGCTGAACTCTCAGAAACCATGAGCTGGAATAAACCTGCCCTCCCTTATGTCTATGTCGGCTGTTTTGGTCACAGAAACTAAAAGTAACATTGTGCTTTCTCAGCTCCACAGTTCCTGTGGCTCTTCTTTGAACAGTCTATTTATTTACTGAAATTTCTATTTCTGTATTGACCATTTCACACACGAGTGTGTATGTGTATGTGCACATGTGTGAGAGTGTGCATACCTGCATGCATGAGGGAGCTGAACAATGAAGCCAGGTGGCCTGCTCTGTCACCCTCTGCCTTCGTCATTGAGACAGAGTCTCCCACCGAGTCTTGAGCGAGGCTGGCAGCCAGCAAGCCCCAGCAATCCTCCTGTCTCTGTTCCCCACAATGTTGGGGCCACACATACCTGTGAGGCCACCCCTAGCTTCTTAGGTGGGTGCTGGGATCTGAACTCAGATCCTCATGCTCGCATAGCTGGTGCTCTTACCTACTGAGCCGTCCGTCTCTCCAGCCCTGGGCTGAGAATTTCTAGACTTGCTCCCTCACGGCACTTTTGCTGTTGATTTATTGGGATATAGAACTGCTACTAAGTCTTTGTCAGGCAACTCCAGTCTGCGTCATTTCATGTCAGATTCTTTTTTCTTCTTCTCCTTCCTCATTCAAGTAAAGATCTTGAAACAATGAGTAAAATATTGTTTTGTTGAAATTTAGACATTTGGGCGCATACTCTGAGGCTCTCGATATTATTATCTCTGTGCTCCAGGCCTTCTGTAGTCTTCTGAAAAATCACACTGGCAGGGAGCTAAATACCCTGAGCTGGGCTAGGTAGTGATGGACTTCCAAGTTCTCTACTTGTCCTCCACTGCCACAGGAGGTGGGTAGGAAGTGTGGGGGAACGCCTCATTATTTCTGGGAAAATATAGATCTTCCCACTAGAGTCCAGCTGATACCACCTTGGCTTTGAAGGGCAGGGGTGCTCATTTTGCACCCTAAGTGGCCTCCAATGGCATTGAGGTCTAGGGGTCATCTTGTTACTAATGATGAGTGGTGAAAAGTCCCAAGTTTCCATTAGGCCTTGTCTGACCACCCTAGCTAGGAAGGAGAGGGGAAAAACATCTGGGCATCAGCAGTTCAGGCTTCCTGGACTATCTCCACTCCGACGCTGTGTGGCTGAGAGGGCAGGGAACCTGTTGTGGCAAAGTTCCCGCTTGGCCTGCTCTCACAATAACACCGCAGTGTGTGGGGTGGGTGCTTGAGTGAGAACTGGATCACTGCTACATCACAGCGCAGGCCTATCCTGCACGCACAGCTTTATTGGCTTGAGTGTAGGTGGGGTCACTAAAGTCATGTTGGGGCTTGGTTCCCGATGCACTGGTGTCAGGGCATTTGTGCTTGTGAGGGAATCTGCCCTCCTGAGTCTATTCCTTCTGCTCTTGAGGAAATGGAGTCGTTGTTGCCAGAGCTCATGATTAGGAGGCTGTGTCAGCTCCTCTGTCCCCTTCCCTCTCTCCTGTAGGTGCCTACTTCCCATTCTGCTTTTTCACTGTGGATGGGCAGCATGGAGCCTCGCTGGAAGTCCAGAAGACGACAGTGGCTTCTCAGCCTCTAGACCACGAACAGAAATGAACTTTTTAAAAAATGCCTTCGCTGGTCTCAGACATTCTGTTATAATTAAGACTGGACTAAGAAAAAAAATATGCAAAGTGTACTTTAAAATGTATAATTGCCTGTACCTCCAGAGAACTAAGTTAGTTGTAGATAGCTATTTAAACATTCTTCCTTTGGCATGCCGTCCAGTGTTTATCAGCATTATCTGATGGAAAGACTTGATAAAGAGTTTGTTCCTCTCTTTGACTCACAAGTGCTCTCCCTGCTCTTTAAACTCAGCAAAACCTTCTGGGGCTCCAGTAGAAATGGTCGATTCTCAAAAGGGAAAAAAATCACAGGCTGAAGACAACCACTGTTGACAGGTACAGCCCACCTGTACCTGAAGCCCCTCCTTCTTTCTCCTTGAATGACAGATCTCAGATCCCAAACATTTGATTTCCTTTGCAAGACTCAGGGTCTTTTAACCAGAGCACAGCCCTGTGGGTATCCAATAACCCAGAGGGGCCTAGGGAAAATGAACCTGCCACATGACCCTGCTGGATGGCCTCCGGTGTGATTTTGATCTCACAGCAAAGCTACTGGGACCCTTTGAGTTCTAGTCCATCCTCCAGTCTTGTTTCAGGACCCCATCATCCCCTTCCCCTCTCATCACAACTCAGGAGCTGTCACCATGCATTAAGGAAGGGTGTCCACTTTCCCGCCTCAGTCACTCACTAGTAAAATGTCCGCCCTCGCTTTGGATCTAAGAGTTCAAACGTCTATGTGTGCGGGCTCCGAGGGCTCCTCCTCACTGCTCACCCACGCTGTGTGCCGCCGTGGACTGAGGTGGTAGCTGACAACACTCTCAGGCCATCTCTCCTGAGCCTCCAGCTATCCCGTCTGCAAGGTGACAGACAGCAACCAGAGGTTAGGGCTGCTGGGTGAGACCTCTGCCTGGGTAGCAAGAGAAGACTGGGGCCAGCGGCGCAGAAGAGAGTCAGCTAAAGGTAGAGGGTGATGGCCTGTTCCTGCTCCTCCTCCACACAAGCGTTTACCCTCCAGCCATCCCAGAAATATGGCTTTTAAATCGGACCTGATGTCTTGCCTGGATCACTCCTCGGCTATGAACCTAGTGTCACTCTGTGCACAGTTCTCATCTTGATTGTGGCTTTGGGGTCCATGTCTTATCTCAGCCACCAGGTTGTGAGTGATAGAGAAGAAAACTCAGATTTCTACACTCTCCTCTCCATCTCTCTCTCTCTCTCTCCTCTCTCACATACACATCTATCACTGAAGTACAGATGCTAGCTAGGAAAAGAGCTTTGGGTGGTCCAAAGATGCACAGTCAAACAAGATAATTCTTGAGCAAGAAGAACTGAAAGCTGAAGTTTCCAAAAGCAATAGTCTTTTAATTCAAAAGAATGGATTGCCAATGGTGCAATTGGTGGGATTCGGGCAGTGGAATAGAACAGGCATGGAAGAGACAGAAACTCTGGCCAAAGGCTTTTTTTAAGATCTGAGGGGCAGGTCTGACCTACTCAATCACACACAATTTTGTTGTGGCCATATCATTTTTCATTTTTCTTAGGACAAACACTTACCTTCATTTACTTAGAAGAGCAGAAAAAGAATCCATTAATTTACCATTAATTTAATGTGTGTGTGTGTGTGTGTGTATGTGTCTGTACAAATGTGTGAGTGTATGTCTCTCTGTGTGTGTCTCTGTGTGGTGTGTGTGTATGTGCACGAGCGCCGACACCCCCCCCCCCCGAGTGCACGTGTGAGTGTGCGTACAGGGGTGTGGAATCCAGAGGTGGATGCCAGGTGCTTTTCTCAGCCTCAGCCCCAGCACTGCTGCCACGCAGCTGTGCGATCCAGGGCTCCTCCCTGCTGTCAGGCTCCCTCTCGTGTGTACGATGAAGACACAGACAGAGCATCACAAGGTTAAGCATTAAACCCGGTGGTGTACATTTAAAGACTGGCATCACAGGGCCCGCCACAGTAAATTCAAATAGCTAATCTTTGAGAAGCCTTGGGCATTATTTCAGGAGTTCCAGAAGCCTGGCTGTCCTTGGTATTTGCCATCTGGCCATCGGGGCCAACTCTAGGTCACAGAAGCACCAGGTTTCATTGAGAGGCCGAACTAAGGAATTTCCATCTTGCCTGCAGTTAAAGCTTTGGCAGGTCCAGCTGTAGGGCAATTCATTGCCCTGTATGAGAGTCTTCATGAGTGACACTGTCAGCCTTTTAAGGAGCGAATGAGAGACTGTTTATATTCTTGGCCCTTTATAGATCCGTGAGAGGCCTGCATAATGAAGAGCAGAGACTGCAGAGTATGACACTGAACTCTTCCACCTGCCCCTCCCATGAGAATGTTGGTCCATCTCTCCGTAATTCCCACCCTGGCCAGCTCTGACCACAGATGGCCAGCATCCAGTGAGGGGCACAAAACTGCTGTTTTGGTGTGAGGCAGTGGCTGACAGTTAACTCTTGTCAACCATGCTGGTTGTCCTAGCTCCAGTCCCCTTTGGTAAAGAGGTGACTGATAACACCTCCCATTGACTTGACAGTTACAGCTACCTGACAGTTACCAGTCAAGCTCATACGATCTCCGGTGTTCAATCCACTTTTGACTTCAGGCTCCATGACATGTTTCACGGGGCTCAGAAGGACCAGCTTTCTGAGGGAGACTCTAGTACCTGTAACTTCCCATGAGCTCTGTCCTGGGAGGTTGTGGGGAAAGTGACCTGCTTCAGTCCAAGTCAGTGCACCCTGGCTGACAGAGGCTTCCTGCTCTTTCCCGGTGTCCTCTGGTCTTGTCCCACTCATTGCCCTGTAGTCTATCTGGGATCTTTGTTCCCTCCTGTCCTTCCCTGGGTCACTCTGTTGTGATGAACTTCATCTCAAGTTCTAAGGTGAAGAATATAATGTGGAGGGTCCCTTTAAAGCCCCACACCCAATGTTGGGTTCTCACACAGTCCTTAGACCTTCCCCATCTTATAGCAAAGCTATAACTAGGCCCCAGGTATACTGCAAATGAGGCCAGGCTTCTTCCTGGCTCACTGTAAGATAAGGAAAGATTGCCCACTTTTCTCTAAATCATCAAGGACAGCCAGTTACTCAACATGTTTACTGAGTGATGGCCATGTTCCCAAGTACTTGGTACTTGGTGAAAAAACAAAACTTGGAGTCCTTCTGCTCCTTAGGTTCTGTCTGTATAGAGTACATAGGACAGGGATGGGAGGAGCAGGTAAACTGAATAAATTATATGGCACTTTGAAGGTGAAAAATTTAGTTGAGTAAAGAGGATATGGATGCTGAGGAGGGGAGGGTGTGGTCCAAGTGAGCTTCAAGAAGAAGGTCATGATTGTGCTCAAGATTATGGAAGGTTTTAATGTTTTAACTTTTAGGTGATGTGATGGCTGGCTTAATTGTTAATTTGACACATTCTAGCATCATCTGGGCAAAGAGTTAATGAGGATTATTTAGGTTAGGTTGGCCTCAGGGCATGTCTGTGGGAAGGTTACCATGATTGTGCTCCTTAAGGCTGAAAGACCTTCCCACTGTGGGTAGCATTCACTATGCAGGGGTTCCTAAATTAGATAGGAATGAGGAAAGCCGTCTTCACACTGCATGCCTGCGTCCCCACCCTCTCTGCCCCTGATGGGAGATGTAATTAGCTGCCACTTTGATCTTTCCCACAGTGATGAACCTAGACCCGTGAGCTAAAATATGCTTTCTCCCCCCTAGGCTGCTATTGACGTAGTATTTTATCACAGAAACAGAAATAAACCTAAGGCAGGTGTAGAAAAGCCAAGGATTGCTCCTAGGAGACTTTGAAAACAACGAATACTAGAGAAACAAGTTTGTTTAATTCCAAAATGAGAAAATGCTAATGCTAGAATTAATAAAAATTTAAACCTCCACATATACCATATAATAAGTTCCTTAGTTGTTAAACCGAGGTAGAGTTTTGGGATGCTTAAATGAACAAAACAGATTTCTTTCACTTCACAAAAGTTCCAAGTCTACAGAGTTGCTAAGAAAGCATCATTGATTACACACTAAATATTATTACAGCATAATTTCAAAACAAAGCTGTAAACATTCTTTCAAAACTGAAAACAAATTATCAAATCTAGGTCAGATTAGATGTGGAAGGCACCAGGTTTTCCTTTGTTTCCTGTATAGAGAGTGGGATCAGGTCAAAGATGGTCCTAAGGTAATAATAAATAGTCCCACCCATTGTGTCTTAAGTCTCAGTGTCGCATGAGATACAGAGGGACTTTACAAGCTGTGAGAGTCAGCTGCCCAGCAGAACGTGCTGCTGCCCATTGTGTGTAGAAGTTTTTCTTCTCAGTGCTCACAAAGGAACTGAAGGCCTCAGTCTGTTTCCTACCACTGAGCTGCATCGCAGCCCTCAGAATTGGCTTCTAATGTCTTTAGAACTGTCTACATGCACCAAGGAAGATCTGGGTTAGTTTCTTTGTTCTCTTGAGTGTTTCCCTGTGGAATCTCATCTTCCTGTGCCTCCCTTTCTTTCCCTGCATCTGTAGCTGGACATATCTCACTGCCTAAGGTACGGTGTCCAGGGAAGAAGGAAAATTCTTCCACCCACTAGACAGACCAGATTGCATAAATCCAAGACTCTTCGGATGACTATACAGCAGATGCCTGCCATGTGTCTGATGCTGGACAGGGTGCCTGACCAGAAGAAGAATTTTAGTACATCCTCTCTATTTTTTTTCTTCTTTCAGTGCTAGGGTTTGAACCCTGAACTTTCATCATGCTAGGTGAGTTCTCTACCACTGAGCCACGTTCCTAATCGAGCACCTACTCTTGATCTACTGTAACCCAAAGCTCATGTAACTATGCTGATTTAGAGCCTGGTCTTCTAGAACAAACTGTCAGCAAAAGGGGCCAGTGAGAAATCCCCTGAATGGACAGCAAACACACCATCAAGCTTCCCTCCTGCCCCGTCTGCCTCCCCAGAGAGCAACCCCACACTCAAGATCCCCATACATCCTTTCTACTTTATTCCAGGTTCTCAAAACATGGTCCAGAGACCAGCAGCCATGGCCTGCAGTTTTGCTGAACGAAGTCTCCCATCACCCCCAGCTCCACCAAGCAGGAATTGCTGGGGTTGGAAGCTCAGGAGTCTGCATTATATAACAAGCCCTCTGCTGATTTCAACGTTGCAGCTGCTGCTCAAGCCTGAAAACTGTTGAACCAGATCAGTGGTTCTCAACCCGTGGGTTGCGACCCCCTGTGCTGAATGACTCTTTCACAGAGATTCCCTAAGATTATTGGGAGACACGGATATTTACACTACAACTCATAACAGTAGCAAAATGACAGTCTGACGTAGCAATGAAAATCATTTTATGGTTGGAGGTCACCACAACACGAGGGACTGGGTTAAAGAGTCCCAGCCCTAGGAAGGTTGAGGATCACAGTTATAGATGATGTTCTCCATGTGGGTGAGTTCCTGCTCTCATAGTTCGATGCCATGGACTCTGGGAAGTCCTGTACTGTGGAAGCCTTCCTGAAGAGTCATAGAGAGCCCACTTCATGGACAGGGGAGAAGATGTGATGCCATCGATAACTGAGTCCCGAGGCCAGGGGGTCTGTGGACCAGCACCTGTGTCGGAACACACAGCCTCTGAGAGGCTTGATGTTTTTCCTGAGAAGTCCTGGGGTCAGTAAGGGAAACAACCCAAGAAGCGGTCCACCTCACAGCAAACACTCAGCCTAAGTTCCAATACCATTTTGCAAATTAGAAGTGTCACAACTCTGAAATCGTGGTCCAAATATTTGTCCTGGGCCTCAGAGCCCATGGGGCAGTGACAGCTCTTCCCAGCCGGGACAGGCAAAGCACAGGGTTTCGTCCATGTTCTCAGATCAACCCTGTCTCTGGTTTTCCTGTGGCTTCCTCCCTTTTGTGGCAGTCCTCAACAACCCAACAAGGCCACCTCTGCCCCCTGCCAAAGGTGGTGGCTCTTTTGGTGGCCCTGTAGCCAGATCAGTGGGTAGTGAGCCATACTGACCTCTTTTCTTTTGTCGGCCTAGAAACACTTGGGCTGTGGGTGGATTCAGGCACTGAAGAATACCAAACATTTTCAGAATTCTACCCTTGAAGAGCAAGCAGCCTGCCCACCGCTCTATACCGTGCACTCAGAGGCTGCTCTGGGGCCTGGTATCAGGGCCCAGGCATTTCTTATACATTCTCGGTGGGGGATTGGTAGTCAGTGAGTGTTTAGAAACAGTCATAGTGTTTGGATGTCACAGTTTGCAAATGTGTGATCAGTGAGCTCGGACTGTGGAAGCCTTTGTTTTTCCAGCCACTTACATTTCACAGAGTCGTCATCATAAATGATCTCCATTGTTCCCACACAGGCTTCCCCTCTGAAGGCTACAAGAGCTTAGAGACCAAGAAACGTGGAGACTTGGAAGCCTGACTTACATAAACTCAAAAGGGTCCTCTTTTTCTCTGCCTCCTCTGGTCCCATCCTTCCCTGCCTTTGGTGCTACAACTTTCAAAAATCTAGAATGATCCAGAACATTTCTTTCTGAGGAAGGCATCAAAGGAAAACCTATAGCAGTGCTAAGATGCATTTTGGACCTTTACCCAAGCACTGGGCAGCCAGGAGTGACTTTCCAAACATCTTACCTGTGCCTGGAGGAGCCCAGTGAGGACGGACAAGATGTGGGAAGGGGCCAGCAGGGGAGATGCAGTCTGGGATAATGCCTCAAGACCCAGAGGACGACAGAGGAAAATACCAAAGGAGATCCTTGGTACCCCGAGGGAAGAGGGGTCTGCCCTTTGGTGGGAACATCACGTGCACTCTTCCAGAGCTTTCCACTGACCCCCTCAAGCCACCACAGTGGAAAAATCCCTTTATCTCCTTCTGTGCCTCTTCCACTTGGCTGGTTTGGGAGATTTTCCAGCTCAGTGAGCCGTGGACTGAGAGATAGGCTGCATGTGGCTTTCAGATCCTAGACCTCCAGCCTCCGTCCACAGTCATTACGCTGGGGGAGTCAGCTAATTAATTAGGCGACCTTTGTGCGTGGTTGGGCACTGTGCTGGGTTCTGAGTGCAGGCGCTCTGTAGGCATGACCCCTCTTCACAGAGTGGCAGTGCACAAGCCAGCGGTGAGCAAGTGCCAATCAGAGAGCAGCAAGCAAGGGGAAGCCGTAAGGCCAGAACTAGCAGTCTGGTGGCAGGCAGCTCCTCATGGCTCTTTAGGCAGATTCATGCGATGTGACAGAAGAGTCTTCAGAACTGAAAGCATCCCTCCCCGAGACTCACACATGAGCGCCTGTGACTAAGCTATGCTTTGAAAGAGGCGTGGTCCTCACCTGTGCAGTGACCCGAGGGCAGCTGATCTGCTAAGAAACAGGTGTCTGCCCTGGAAAGAAAGGCCCACCAGCAGGCCCTGGGGAGGCCAGAGGGTACCAAAACCTCGCCAATGGGTGTGTTAGGCCAAGGGCCGGGGTCATGGTTACTTTTCAGCGATGTATCCCATTAGCTCTTGGGGGAGCTTAGGAGAACTCTGTGTCTTTGGCTCATATCTCTTGGTGACTCTGACTGCCTGCAAGGAAGCATTTCTCTGCAGCCATCTGGACAGGGATCCATGATGGGGTCTGCTAGATATCTTGAGATGTAGTCGTCAACATGCCAGAATGCATCAGGTGATGTCTACGGCACTACGCTGTGTGAAGGAGTGGGTACGTGTCCTTTCAGGCCCCATCATATTACCAGAGCCCACAAACAATACAGCTTGTGTCTGAGAGACAGTCAGAGTCCACTGGAAGCACTCAGGGCCACTCCTCCTGAGCCCAGGCTCCAAGCTAGTGGCCACGCAGGGTTAGCTAGTAAATGCAGATCAGCTGCAAGCCACAGCCCTTCCTAGGAGCCTCCTAACCTCCTTTTGAGTGAGCCTGAGCAAACGGGCATGAATAAGCTGACGCATCAATGGCTCGTGGATACCCACAGCTTTGGCGGCTGTCTATCATTTGCTTCAGCTCCACAGGAGAAGTTCCTTCCATTTCCGTAACTGTATACAGCAGCCTGCATTAGTTACCTGTGGCTGCTGTGACAAATGACCGCAAACTTGGAAGCTTAAACAACATACTCGGGTTGTCCAAATGGCTCAGCACTCTGGAAAGGAGCTTGCCACCAAGCCTGAAGACTTGAGTTAGATTTCTGGGATCCTCTTTGTAGGAGAGAAGCCACTGCTATATGCCTGACCTCTACATACACTGTGACACATGGACTACCAAATAAATAAATATTTTTTTAAAAATACCCTACACATAGCCGGGCGGTGGTGGCGCATGCCTTTAACCCCAGCACTTGGGAGGTGAAGGCAGGCAGATCTCTGTGAGTTCAAGGCCAACATGGTCTACAGAGTAAGTTCCAGGACAGCCAGGACTGTTATACAGAGAAACCCTGTCTCGAAAAAACAAAGCAAAACAAACAAACAAACAAAAAAAACCCCTACACATTAATTATCTTGTAATTTTGGAGGTTACAAGTCCAAAATCAGTTTCACTGAGCCAAAGTCAAGATGTCTGGGCTGGTCCCCTCTGGGCCCCTAGGTAGGAATCCAGTCTTGCTTCTTGAAATTCCCAGGGGTGGCTCACACTCTGTGGCTTGAGGCCACATTACTGCATCTCTGCCTCTGTTATCTTATCACCCTCTGCCTCTCAGCCCTCCCGCTTTCCTCTTAGAAAGCCCCCTGAATGAGGGCTGGATACATGGCTCAGTGGTTAAGAACATAGTTTCCTTGCAGAGGACCCTAGAGTTCAGTTCCCAGCACCCCCATCAGGCAGCTCACAATTACTTGTCTTGCCAGCTCCGGGGAATCTGACACCCCAAGATCTCATACACATACACATGTACACATAAATAGTAAAATGATTTTTTTTTTTTTTTTTTTTTTTTTTAAAAAGCCCCGATGTGGGCCTTGGGAGAAGACTCAGGCCGTGAAGTACTTGCCTTGCTGGCACAAGGGTCTGTGTTTGCTCCTCAGAACCCACATTAAAAAAAGCTGGGCATGATGGTGTGTGCTTCTAATCCCAGCCTTGCAGAGATGGAGACGGGCCGATCCCTGGTGCTTGGTAGCCAGCCAATCCAGCCTCCTGTGTGAGTTACAAGTTCAGTGAAATTCTGTCTCAAACAAGAGAAGGTGCTGGTGCCTGAGGACCAGCATCTGAGGTTGCCCTTTGGCCTTGGAGTTGGGGGCGGGGGCGGAGAGTGAGAGCACTCAAGCTGTTTCTCATATAAGGCAACAGCTGCGGGTTGCAGGAGCCGGGACACAGGTGTCTTTGGAGCCATTATTCTTCCTACCACCTCCCCCTGCCCCCATCCATCCTTCACTATCCTCACAGAGGCTCTGTGAGGAGCTGAGAGGTTAGGCAACTTGCCAAAAGTCACCCAGCCAGAAAGCGGTGAGGAAGCGAGGTGGGATGCAGAGTCGCATGGTGATTCTGACTTAACAAGAGTCCAACAGAGCCAGAGGAGGCCAAGGCCCTGGCACTCTGCAAAGACCCTCCCATTCACGCCTCCTCCAGCCCCAGAGCCGCCCTTTGTTCTCCTAAGGGTTAGGAGCGGAGTATTGTCTGAGCACAAAGAGAACACCTGCAGACTGTCCTAGCTCAAGACGTGACCCACATTAGAAGAATAGAGCCAAGCAGGCCACAGCTGGCTCCAATGCCCCCGCCCCGCCCCCCACCTTTATGACACTCCAAAGGTTGCTGGCCCAGTGTCTCACATGTGGCTTGGTCAATGATTTTCTTAATTAGCCCAGAAGTGCATAACCTTCGTATTACTTAGGGAGATGCTCGGTGTTCTGGGGACCCTCAGTCTTGGTCCAACAGCAAGAGAAAAAAAAAACAAAAACAAACAAACAAAAGAACAAAACACGGTTTTGTCTCTTTGGCTCGGTGCCAGACCCCTCCCCCAAGGCTATTAAGTCAACATTGACTTGTTTTCAATAAGGCACTGTTAATTCAATATTTAAATGGCATTGGATGGGGCTGACAGGCATTATGCATTTTCTCAAGGACGTGTGGACAAGCAGTCAAACCTGCCAGGAATAAAGCACGCTCAGGCCACACTAAGATATCCAGTGACTCACAGAAGCTTGCTGGGCCAGCAGGCAGACTGAGCTGTTCAGTAATTCGAGGATTAAAGAAAAGTTAATCACTGGGCAGGAGGCTCCCTCGTGACAAGCCTTGCCCCAGCTGCCATCCCATGCAGCCTCCTGGCCTGGCTTCTTGTGGTAGTTTCCACTTTTCTCCTGCCCAAGTGTGCCCTGGAACAAACCAGACACTATTGGTTGGGTGAGAAATAGGTCAGGGGAAAATGTGGGTCTGGGTGGAAAACCAGGAAATCTGTGAAGAGAAATAAAGCCGGAGGCCACGTCTGCTTTACTGAGGGTCAGTTCCGCCAATGGCTGGATCGGCCTCTTTAAAAGCATCAGGTGAGGGGCCGACCCCAGGGGAGCAGGGCTTCCGGAGACAGTGACTCAGGAAGGCTCCTCGCTGCAGGTGGGAAAAGGAATGGTCACACTGGGTTAGAGACTGATTTCACATAGCAGGGTGAAGCATTGCACACCTATGGACCTATCATCTCATACTAAAGGATTTAAGATATTCATATTTTGGGAGTCACATTTACACACTTTAAAAGCTGTCCAATTCATAAATTCCAAAGGTATTACCATGGGACGGTTTTTTTTTTGGGGGGGTTGGTTTTTTTAGACAGAGTCTTACTGTGCACCCCTTCTTGTCCTTTAGCTCACTCTGTAGCCCAGGCTGGCCTCAAACTCACAGAGATCCGCCTGCCTTTGCCTCCCAAGTGCTGGGGTGAAAGGTGTGTACCACTATGCCCAGCCATAATAACGTGTGTGTGTGTGTGTGTGTGTGTGTGTGTGTGTGTGTGAGAGAGAGAGAGAGAGAGAGAGAGAGAGAGAGAGAGAGAGAGAGAGAGAGAGAGGAGAGGGGGTTTTCTCTGTGTAGCCCTGGCTGTCCTAGAACTCGCTTTGTAGACCAGGCTGTCCTCAAACTCACATAGATCTACCCATCTACCCGTCTCTGCCTCCTGAGTGCTGGGTTTAAAGGCGTGGGCCACTATGCTCAGCCCCCATATACATTCTTACAGTGGATTTACTTAACGACAAGAGTGTGTCTCTGCTAACTCTTGCTGGGCATACCTAGTAAAGCACCCTCCCAAACTTAGAGACTTACAACAATGACTTTTTATGACTCTGGGCGGTCAGCCTGAGAGATCCTCCACAGGGTCTCCCCTGGCATCTTCACCAGACTGCATCCCCCGGGACGGTGTTGCCTGGAAGGCTCTAGCAAGCAGGTTTGTGCTGGTGGTTGGGCTGAAGCACGTGCTTTTCCTTCCCATGGCTCTCAAGTGTCCAGAAGGCACTTTATGAACACAGGGTTTCCAAAGGACATGAACAGGGGCTGCGTGGCTCCTAGACTCTCAATTTTTCAATTCATGTGCTGATGCTTTTGTTACATTCTGCTGGCCAAGTGGAGCCCCAGGTGCAGGCCAGACTCAAGAGGGTGTAGAAATGGAATCTCTCCATCGATGGGTGGAGCTAGAGAATCAGGGTGGAGATCTAAGGTTGTATGACTCACTGAGACCATTATCATCTTGATCTGTCACAGGACTGGACATCCTAAACCCTTTTCTTCCCTCTTCTTTTCACCCCTTTTCTTCTCAAACAAGGTCTCATGTAGCCCAGGCTGGCCTCAAACTCACTGTGTAGCCATGGATGACTTTGAATTTCTGACCCTCTTGTCTCTACCTCCCCGGTGCTGGGATTACCGGCAGTCATGACGGTGTGGGTTTATCTGACTCTGGAGATGGAATCCAGGGCTTCATGCCTGCTAGGCATGCACTCTACCAACTCAGCTCCAGGCCCTAATCCCTTTTCTGACATGTACATAGGCCCAAAAAAGGCAGTCAGCCACGGTCTTTCCAGAATATTTAACTTTATATGAGCCAGTAAACCACTTCTGGAACAGTCTGCACAGTGTGATGGGGGATGATGTGGGGGGCGGTGTCTGTCCCCTGAGTGGCCACAGTGACATGGCTGTGACCAAAGCAAGCTAAAGGGTTATACAGGGAAGTAGAGGGATCCTCCTCAGCTTTGGATAGAGCAAGTCCTGAGCCCCCAGGACGACATTCCTGCCCAAACTCTCCCCCTCTTCTAGGGTTGCCACAAAAACTTCTTGATGCTACTTGACCTTCACAATCCCTCCAGGACTTTTACTGAATGGCCATCCAGAAAGATAGTTCACTGCCACAGCACATTAGAAAAGAATACACATGTCATCAGGGTAGACACACACTTAAAAGAGAAATCAAAATTCAATGCAGGTAACTGCCCTCCAGAATCCTTAAAGTCCCATCATCCATATCTTCACCATCCTCCAGGATCCTTAAATCCTATCATCCATATCTCCATCCTCCTCCAGGATCATTACAGTCCCATCATCCATATCTCCATCATCCTCCAGGATCATTACAGTCCCATCATCCATATCTCCATCATCCTCCAGGATCCTTAAAGTCCCGTCATCCATATCTCCACCATTAGGATCATTACAGTCTCATCACCCATCCTGCTGCTGGCTCTGACAGCCCTGGCCACCCAGAAAGAATCTGTGAGTTTGGAAGGTACCAGGCTTCCCTGCATGTGCTGTCATCTGGACTAGACTCTTCTGAGCTCCCAATTTCCTTCTTTTGGTTCTTGCTTCAGCTTTATGTTGTAGGATTTGGACATGACGGGACTCACCCACTCGAGTGCAAAGACCAGTGGCGGTCAGCACACTCATAGAGCAGGGCAACTATCATCACGCTCGGTTGCAGAATACTTTCCTTACCTCAAACAGAAACCTGTATCCGTTGACTCTTGTTCCTAATCTCCCTCCCCTCCTCAGCCCTAAAAAAACTCTAACTGGCTTTCTGTCAAGAGAAGTTCCACCTCTTAACATTTTCTTTTTGTTTGATTGGTTTCTTGTTGGTGGATTTTTGAGATAGGGTCTTACCTAGCTCAAGCTGCCCTCAAACTTGTTATATCGCTAAAGCTGGTCTTGAACTCCCAATCTCCCTGCCTCTCAAGAGCTAGGATTATGGGTGAGTACCACCACCATGCCCAGCTCTGGACATCTTTCTATGAACAAACTCACACAGGATGTGGGTTTGGTGACTGCTTCTTTTAGTCAGTATGCTATTTTCAGAGTTCATCCGTGTACTGGGCACAGGTCTTCCATGCCTTTATTTTTCCTAGGGATTAAGCCAGAGAGAGCCCTGAACATGCTAAGCACATGCTCTACCACTGAGTTATACCCCGGTCTGAATAATAGTTCATTATATGGCTTGCCCACATTTCATCTTTCTACTCACTTATGGATGGATATGTAGGCTTTCCCACCTTTGGGAACTTACAAATAATATTGCTATGAACACTCATGTGCAAGCTTCTCTGCAGACATGTGTTTTAGTTTCTCATGGGTGTGTACCTAGGTCCTTCTAGGAGGAACCATCGCTTTGCATTTTATATCATATTTCTGCTTTATATATTTCCCCTGGCAGTGCACAAGGATTTGAGTTCCCTACATCCTCCCATAAGCTTATTCTACTTCTCATTCCTATTTCTGACCTTGGGTTAAGCACCCCCTCCCCGGGGAAGGCCCTCCTTTGGACCCCCGCCCCCAGGGTCTAGGCCTGCTTTATAGTTTCAAAGGGCTGCCCTGTCATTGGTACACACAGCCATATCCTCAGTGCCATCACAACTTCCCAACCACTCTTTCCAGACATCGGCCTCCATAACGGCAGCAACTGTGGGGTGTTTTTGTTTGCCTTTTTTTTTTTTTTTTTTTTTTTTTTGAGACAGGGTTTCTCTGTGTAGTTTTGGTGCCTGTCTTGCTCTGTAGACCAGGCTGGCCTCGAACTCATAGAGATCCACCTGGCTCTGACTCCAGAGTGCTGAGATTAAAGGCGTGGGCCACCACTGCTGCCGCCACCATCGCCGCCGCCTGGCTGCGGCTGTGTCTTTTGCTCACTTTTGCAAGCCTAACTCTTGGCCTGGCTGCAAACTCATATATCTGGAGTCAAGGATCAGGAGCACAAAGGTTATGTGAGTCAGAATCATGAGAAGCATCAATGTTGCCTTCTCTCCTGTTCCTGCCCTGCCCCCAACTGGGCAGCCATTAGCGATGTGTGACTGGTTACTGAACATGACTGCTAAGCAACATTCCATCCTGTTTTATTTTGATGAATTTAAAAATATACATACATACAAATAGAAAGAGCAAGGTACCAGTGATATTGCAATCCAGACAGAGCTCTACTTCCCTGGCCTGGAGTATGGCTTCTCCTGGTTCCTGAGAGATGGCCTTCGCCACACCACATAGTTCGGCTGAGGTTTTTGAGGTGGCCCAAACTGAGCCTGAGACATGGCTGGCTCCACTTGTACAGGGAAGCAGAGGGTCTTGAGCCCTGAAGAGTGCGGCATGAGGCACGCTGGTCCATGTTCCCGAGTGAGCACAGTGCTGTCGTTCCATTGACTTCCACCAATGGCTGACTAAACTTACAGCAGTAAGATGGCAGAAAAGTCAAAACCCAGTCTCTTTGTTGCACTAGCCATGCCCCAAGCACTCAGCGGCTGTGCGTAACTTGTGGCTACCGCATTGGGCAGGACAGACATATGGTATTTTCGTCCGCATAGGAAGCTCTGTTGGCTAGCCCTGCTTTGGGGCTTCCTTGGGGGCTTGGGGGCAGGGGTGGGGGGTGTTGTTGTTCTCTTTCCCTAGAAGCTCCTCCAACTGTCAGCTGGCAGGACTCAGGTCCAAGCACCAAAATCTCACATCCTATATCCATTCTGTAGGAGAAGTGGGGCCAGTCCGGCCCTCCTCACTGCCCTCCACAGTCCACTCGTCCTCTGAGAGCTCACATGCCTGGCACTTCCCGCCCCAACCTAGGTTTACAAGGGCTTCCTCTCTCCTCCTGGTACTGCAAGACACAGGGTCTGCAGGACACAAAACCTCTGAAAAGAGGAGAGAGAGTTAGGTGTGGCGGCGGCGTAATCCTGTGGTGCCTGCAATCCTGAGGCAAGAGGGTTGTGAGTTCCAGGCTAGCCTGGGCTACATAGTAAGATGCTCTCTCAAAGAGGAGGTAGGCAAGCCTGAGTGGTGGTGCACACCTTTAATTCTAGCACCTAGCACTCAGGAGGCAGAGGCAGGTGGAGCTAAGTTTGAGGCCTGCCGGAGAAATCCTGCTTCTGTCTCCTTCTCCTTCTCTTCCTCCTCCTCCTCCTCCTTCTTCCCCCCGCCCCCCATGCATGTGTGTTCTCTACATTTATTTCTATTTGTTTGTTTGTTTATTTAAGCATTTAGACAAGGTCTCAATATATATAGCTCTAGAATTCACTATGTAGACCAGGATGACCTTGATTTGAACTTGCAGAGATCTGCCTATTTCTACCTCCCAAGTTCTGGGATTAAAGGTATGTACCTCCCAGTTCTACGTTATTTTTCTGAGACAGTGTCTTTCACTGATTGGCCAGTAAGCTTCAGGATGTCCTGCCTTGCTTGGCCTCCCCAGCAGTGATGGGGTGTCCACCACCACATCTGGCTTTGTATGTGGTTCTGAGGATTCAAACTCAAGTCCCATTCTTGTGTGGCAAGCGCCTTATCCACGGAGACATCTTCCTAACCTACAGTTCATTCTTGTTCTGACAAGTCCATGGTAAAGTAAGCCAGTGTACACTTCCCCATCTCCACCACTCCTGCTTCAACCCCTCCTCTGCTCTCTAAAATCACCATCTGTGACTGCCCCCTGGAAGATCCGAGGGAGCCACTGGTCCAACCATCTCCTTCTGCATCAGGCCCCAAGAAGGATGCACCCAAGCCCACACGGCATCCGGCTCAACCTTCAACAAGCACAAAATGACTGCAAGCAGCGTGTGAACCACAGGAATCAAGTTTATCAAGTGTTCACGACGTGTTTAGGGGCTTGATAAAGTCACTACGGTTGGTTTAGTACCACCAGCGCCAGCATCACCAGCGCCAGCATCAGATTCGATTCTGAGGCTGAGAGTTTAGCTGACTTGCCTAAGGCCACACAGCTAGTTAGAGGTGGAGCTGGGACCCAAATCTAGGTCAGCTGGAACCTGAAAGTCGCTATGCGTCAAGTGAGTCTGAAACCAACTTCCGAGGACCAGTCTTTCCCTCTCTAGGGTCTGGGATGAGGTGAGTGATGAGAGAAGCGAGCAGAGAGTTGGTTTCAAGAGCAGCACGTAGGATGCAACACTGCTCAGTGCCCATGCCCACTGTTTTGGGCATTGTAAGTAACCATGAGTCATAAAATCAGAGTCTATGAAGTTTCCCCTCGTAAGATGAGCTTGTGAGAGTCTCTTGAGGATTTCCTTGTCTCAAGACTTGTACTTTCCAAGTTCAGAGACTGTATGGTTGGACCCCTTGCCTCTCACCCCAGATGTGCTAGTTTTCATTTCCAACCATGAAGCAAGGAGGGCCCAGGGCTGCAAGGTGCGGACTCTAGTTTA